>NC_050580.1:231408859-232030525 GCF_011100635.1 Trichosurus vulpecula
TAGATATAATTCTAGCTTAGTGCCCGTTTTCTGCCCTTTATTATATTATCAACATAACATATAAACATATTTAATACTCTCTGTGGAAAGTAGAGTAGTGGCCAGCTTTTGGTCTGACTTTTGTTTCTCCTCCTGGAGAGAATCAAAATCTTTTTTGGAGAAGGGCAGGTGGAGGAGACTCTAGAGAGAACTATTCTTCCCTTCTTGCAAGCCACAAATGTGGACATACATAACCTATACAGGCAATAACAAAGAGACTTCCTCCCCGCCCCTTCACATTTGTAAACACTAAATCTCCCTGCAAAGGTATATTTGAGTTGCACCTGTGATTTTGTGGTATAGGGACATCTTGAGTGAGGAAAGTCCCTTTGTCAGTGTATGGCAATCACTCTGCAACTTCTAGTTAACAAATGTGAACTTAATTACTCTAAGCGTGATCTTTATCTAATGCTTAGTGAGTCAACATACTGTGGTTCAGAAGAACTGAACAGCATTCCTAGTGTAACAATCATTGTTTTGACCTCACTGCCTGAAGGCCAGGTGTATTGTATTTTACCCCTCTACCAGGGTTCTCTGATACTCTTAAGGGCTTTTGGGGATGTCTAGGATAGGATTTCTGTCATTGGCCCTACTAGCATCCACTGATGGTGTTTCCCCAATTTAAGCGATGGGTCCCCTGTACCCCAGATCCATTTAACCACTATCGGTTGGATTAGATTTTACAAAAAAAAATTTACTTCAAAAGTATAATAACTAATACATAAACATACTCACCAGTATTGGGGCATACTCCCTCCTCATACTCTGGGGAAGGGAAGGGATTAGATTCACAGTTCAGCCCAATCCTATATAGTCCAAGCTCAAAGCCCTCCCTGGGCTCAAGTCCCAGGTACCCTGACTTCTCAGGGCTTCTCTGCTGTACTGCAACATCCATTCTAGAATCTTGTCTCCATGGTTGCTATGGCTCCGTTCTGGTTCCATTGGGGATTACCAGGAACTGAGAATGACAAATGAAACAGACTAAACAAACCTTCCAGGCTCATACCAAACCAATTCAGTTTACAGAACCTGTGCTGTAGGTGAACCCTCATCCTTTCTGGAAGTCACACATAAGAAAGAGAGCAAAGCTGTCCCAGTTTTTCAAATTTAAAGATGCAGCCTGTTCCAGCTATGTTGCCAATTGAAGGTGGCTGTCAACCTGGTAGGGGAATGCAGGATGTCTTCTCCCAGAAGCAGGGTACCTTGATGTTAGGTGATCTGGACATGCTTTAAAACCTCCGTTACACTTTTGTTCATTTTTGTAGAGGACCAATGACATCATAAGCGATGTCTTGACTTTCATGTGAATTGGATTTAAGTGAGGCAGAGCCTCCTCTCTTCCAGAGTTATCAAGCTACACTGGTCCCCTTAAGATATTAAAAGGATCAGAGGAAGGGTTTTAGCATATTGGGTAGATCCCCTACAGAGGATTTATAGAAGCACTTGGATAAGAACCACATAGGATGAGAAATCTGCTCCAGTGGAAGGCATAACTACACTAGGGAGTTCTCAGATTCATCCAAAGTATCATCCTTACTATCACACTGCATGGAAAACCAAGAGAAAAGTATGGAGAGGCAGCCTGATTCTGCCATTCTTGAGGACTGGAAGTCAGGTTGTTAGAAATACTCAGAAGGAAATTTTCTGAGGGTCTAAATTGGTGGTAGAATAAATCTCCCCTTCTTTGCAGAAATAATAGAGGTTAGAGAGTTATCTTCTCTCAGCCCCTTGTACCTTGTGTAAGATTTTCCCCGGTAGAATGGCAGATGAGAAGAATTTGTTCCAATGGCCGTGAAGCAGACTCTGTGGAGTGCTTAAAGCTTGGTCAGGCATCAAAGACACCAAAGTCATCCACTGCATCCCAGGCCATTGCTAGTCATCCTGACTTTTGTCCTGCCACTGGACTTTGACGACTCTGGAAGAGAGCGTGAGGCTGATGGCTTTGTGCCACTCTGCCTCACTTAAATCAATTCACTCGAAAGACATCACCTATGATGTCACTGGTCCTCTTTGAAAAGGACAAATAACAATAACAACACCTTGTGGACAGTCTGACAATAAGAACTGATTAGGGCATGAAAGCCTTCTTCAGTCCTAAGGTTGGGTTACTGCCATGTTTCCAATGCATCAGCAAGTTATCTCTCTCAGTTCCATCTCAGAGGGACAAATTTAATGTCTCACAAGTTACAAATTGGAAATTTTTGTTAAAGCTTAGAATTTTTTGATTATTTGCGTCATATTTCCTAAGATCACTTTTACCCTTTGACTTAAATAGTACATGGGTGTTTTTTACACACACCTCTTCAGATGGTCCCGTTTGTCACTTTTTCTCTCAATCCTGCTTGGACCATGGAATGACTCTGCTTTGGACATTTTGAAACTCCTTCCCTCCCCACTCTTAAAATTGTAGCAACTATAGGACCCAGAGCTGGCTTGTGCAGAGCCCAGGCTCTCTATTAAATATTTAGCAATTGACCAAATATAGGCTAAGTAGGCAACTGCCCAAAATTCCATAATTAGGGGCCTCTGAAAGACATCTATTTAGAGGAAAAGCTCTTACATATTTTCCCCCCACTCCCGAGATTACTGCTTAAAAGTCTACCACTAAAGATTCATTTCTTTAGCTTAAGACATTGTCATCTGTTAATATGCAAATACTCCTGGGAGAGGTGGCACATTAAACTGTCACCAGCTTAACACAGTGTGAATTAATTTATCAGATCCTTTTTAAGGTAAGAGGCTGCCAAGAGCCAGTTTTGTTTTCTGAGGGTGATGGCCCCGGTACCTTTCAGTTGGATTCTGCAGTCAGAGCTGTTAAGTTTGGGCTTGACTTGGTGGGCTCCCATCTTTATTATCTGGCACTGATGGTTACCTGAGAACCCCTGACCACCTGTGGACCATAGCTGTTAGGCACAGGAAGACAACTATCTCTTATGAGCAGAGCTTAAGAGAGTGACTCCTGTTCATTCACCTAGAGATAAATAGTTTCTATGAACCATGAGAAGCTTGTTATGTAGTCAATAGACATTTATTAAGCACCTACTATGTGCCAGGCACTGTCCTAAGCGCTGGGGATACAAAAAGAGACAAAAGAGAGTCCCTGCTCTCAAGGAGCTCACAATTTAATGAGAAAGACAAGAAGCAACAGAAGAAATATATACTAACGAGCTATATCCAGGATGAATAGGAAATCATTAAGAGAAGGAAGGTAGTAGAATTTAGAGGGGTTGGGAAAAGCTTCCTGTAGAAGATGGGATTTTAGCTTATTTTAAAGGAAACCAGGGAAGCCAGGAGGCAGAGATGAGGCGGGAGAGCATTCCAGGCATGGGGGGACAGCAAGAGAAAATGCCTAGAGCTGAGAGATGGAGCAGCCAGGAGGCCAGTGTAGCTAGATTGGAGAATAGATAGCAAGGAACTGAATGTAGTAAACTAAAAATAAATAAATTCATTAAAAAAAAGAATAGATAGCAAGGAGAAAGACATAAGGAGACTGGAAAGGTAGGAGGGGTCTTAGTTATGAAGGACTTTGAATGCCAGACAGAGCATTTTGTATTTGATCCTGGAGGTGACCTATGCTTTAGGAAAATTGCTGGGGCAGCTAGGTGGTGCAGTGGATTGAGTACCAGCCCTGGAATCAAGAGGACCCAAGTTTAGATCCTGCCTCAGACACTTACTAGCAGAGAGAGACTTGACACTTTGCTTGCTTGTTATTTTCCCAGGATGGACAGCTGGCTCAGCTTGCTGAGGTTATCTAGAACCAACCCAATGGCAAATCTTGTCCTTTCTATCTTCCCATCTCTTCTCTCTATGTCCTCTTCACTCACACAGCCACCATCTGAGTGCATATCCTTATCGTGTCTCATCTGCTTATTGCAATAGCCTCTTGATTAGAGTCCCTACTTCAAATATCTCCCCTCTCCAATCCTCAAATCAGCTGCCACGCTGATACTGCAAAAAACACAGATCTGAACATATTACTTCCTTGCTCAGTGAGCTCCAGTGGCTCTTTATTACCTCCAGGAACAAATTTAAACTCCTTTGTTTGGCATTTAAAGCTTTTCATAACCAGAACCCTTGCTATTTTCCCAGTCTTCATGTACTTTATGTCTATATTCTATGATTCAGCCACACTGGCCTATTTGCATTTCCTTAAACCAATATTTCTCATTTATTTATGTGGTTATTCATTCATTCATTCATTTTCATTCATTTATTTATCCATCCATTCAATTATTTTTAGCATTCATTTTTTAAAATTTTGAGTTCGAAATTTTTTCCTTCCCTCCGGGCCCTCCCACACCCACTGAGAAGGCATGCAATATGATATCAATTATTCAGATGAAGTCATGCATATTTCCCTATTAGCCATGTTGTTTAAACAACAAGAAAAAAAACCAACAAAATAAAGAAAGTGAAAAAAAGTATGCTTCAATCTGTATGAAGAGTTCATCAGCTCTGTCTCCAAAGGTGGGCAGCATTTTTCATCATGGGTCCTCTGTAATTGTCTTGGATCATTGTCTTGATCAGAGTAGCTATCAGTCATTGTTACAACATTGCTGTTACTGTGTATAACACTCTCCTGGTTCTGCTCACTTCACTTTGTATCAGTTCATACAAGTCCGCCCAGGCTTAACTAATATCTCATGTCTCATCTCCGTGCTTTTGCATCTATTGTCTTCTATGCTTGGAATGCTGGGCTCCTCGTCTACTTCTTTTGGTTATCTTGGCCTCACGACTCAGCTGAAGGCTCACTTTCTACAAGAGGCCTTTCAAAGCTGCTAGTGCCTTCTCCTCTCATATTACCTTCCATTTACTTTGCATGTATCCTGCACATACCTGATTATTTACATGTCTCCCCTGTTAAAATGTACACTCCTAGATGGTGGGGACTTTTTCCCCCTCCTTTGTATCCACAGTGCTTTGCCCAATGCCTAGCACACTAATAAATGCTTATTGAATGACTAACTGATTCACAGTACTGAATCTTTGCTATACTTGGCAGTAGAATTCTCTGGTCGGACCATGGAGGCTAAAGGACACGATCCTACATTTATAGATAAACTCCTTTTCTTTTTCTTGTTATACACCCTTTTTGTATATCAAGGTCAAGATTGTTGTTTCAGAGTGGGATCAGGACCGGGGGTTGTTTTTCTGGTACTCCTTGAAGAGTGAAAGATCTCTCTGGTCTATATGTACTCTCAGTGGTCTGAATCTGAGGGGGTCATGTAAGTAGAGTCACTGTCAGACACGTTGGCCCTCTCTCGTGAGACCGGATCACCATTCTTGTCTGAGGTCTTTACCGGAGGTAACTTAACTAACCGTGATAGGGAAAATTGGAAAGAGATTCCAGTCCTGAACAGGTGGCCACGGTGGAGGCGTCGAGCCACAGCATGAAGTGCATGTGATGAGGAGTGGGGAGGGGGCACAGAAAAGGGTAGTAGAAAGCGTGCAAATAGAATTTATCCCTTTGTGCCGGGGAGGTGAGTTCGCGTCAACAATTCTTATGCCTGAATCGTCCCCAGAGTCAGTTTTGCTAAAGTCAAAGCCAAGTTTCTTTGCAAATGTTGTTTCTCAAACGTCTCCAGCCTGAAGTGAGGATGTGAATTAACTACCTATACCACTAACCCTATTAGATCATAAGCTCCTTGAGGACGGAGACTGTCTTTTGCCCCTTTTTGTATCCCAGACATTTAACAGTGCCTGGTATACAGTAGGTGCTTAATAAACGTTTATGGATTGATTGAAAGAATGTTGGATAGGTTAAGAGACCTGGTTTCGACTCTCAGCTCTGACACTCTTCTGGGATATCTATTCTTTGGATGCCCTAGCATTTCTGGAGTTACTGAAATATTTTTCTTTTTACATATTTTCTTTTACTGAATTGCACAGCTGCTGTATAACAGTGCTGCTTTATGGGTCCTATACAATCAGAACTCCAGGGGCATAAAGTGGCTGTCAATCAGCTGGCACTCTACACCGGTGCTGTCCCAGGTTCTACCCAGGGGCACATGTCAGTCAATCTCAGGCTTAGTGCCCCCCCCACCTATTTGACCACCCTCCCTTTATTTTCCCTTTTCCCTTTTGACTCCTTCCCTTCTCTTCCTAGTCCGTTTTTCATTTTCTCCCTTTACTCAAGGTCAGAAGTTAAACACACAGTTTAATTAGATTAGTAAATGCATAGTAAAAACAGAAGCATTTGAAACCCAAGTTCCAAAGCCCATTAGTAAAGGATTCTGTACTCATTAGTGGAAAGGAATGAAATTGTGATCAGAAGTTAGACTGAACCTGAAAATCACATCCCCTAGCCTAATAGTATTTAAGGGAACAGACTTCTAGTCTGGAACCCCTTCTCTCTGAAGAGAACAAAGTGGTCATGCTTCTGGCCTCAACCTCTTGCTCTCCCTGCTGGAAGAAAATCAAGTGTCTCTTGGAGAAGGGTGGGGGAGAAGAGGCTAGAAATATCTATTCTGCTTCCCTTGGAGCCTCACAATGACACTCTTGTGCTATGTATGTGGGGACAGCCCTCCACACATAGTCATCATATGATAATGGGACTCTGGATCTCGGCCCTCCCAAGCAGAAGCCTCCTTTATGCTGGAGACCATTCCTACTCTAATCAGTTTCCTAGATGCACCAAAGGAACAAGAAAGGGGCATTATGTAGAATAGAGGTATCCAAACTTATTTGGCCTACTGCTCCCTTTTTTAAAAAAATTACTCAGCATCCCCTAGAAATCTATTTTCTTTAACCCTGTAATGGTTTTTTTTTTTAAAAAAAACTTGCTTCATTTTAAAAAATATAATTTTTTTTTAAAAAAAGAAGCATCTTAAATTTAATAATTTATTGTAAATTTATGGTATTTTTTCCTGCATTGAAATTTTGATGAAGCAATATCACATCATGTAACTGTATAGTATTGCACTGTAAACAAGTCATTCCACGCACATATTCCTACAGATACAGGTTGGACTTCCCAACAATGCACGACGTGCTTACCTCCAGACACTTGCTTATTAGCGCTTCTCTGTGGACTTGACCACTGATGGGTTATAGCTTGCATTTTGTGTGTTTATTTGGAAAATAATGTAATCACTGCGACTTTAACTCTGTTTACACAACAGGTGAAATGTGTATGGAGGCTTTTCAAAATTTTCTCCTCTTTTTTCCTTATGCTTCCATCACTCCCTTATTTTTATTCAACACCTCCCAGTTGCACCTGAGGCTACTACTGCTCCCCTCCCCCTTGTTCCAGTATCCTCCAGGGGGAGGTATCGCCCACTTTGGGAACCTATGAAGAAGTTTAGTTTCTTGCAGTGGCGTCTATGAATGGGAAGAGAACTCAGGCAGTTAATTACTAACTATATTAGAGAGTACTATGGAAACTTCGTTGCATCTTATGGTCATAGCTATTTGAGAAAACCGGGACCCAGGTGCCTCTGCCCAGGTCTCAGGGACCTCACTTTAGGGTCTGACTCATGCTCCTGTCTGGTCCTGCAAACCCAGCATTTAAAAGGGCCAGTTGAAATGGCCCAGAGGCTGACTTGACTGTCACAAATCTAATCCTGGCAACATTAGGGGTTCAATCACAGTTGGGTGTCAAACCTGGCCACCATTGTGTCTCTTTCAATTTCTCTGTCTCCAAAATCCTGCATGTGAGAATACATCACCTACATCACAGTTGCTTTTCAAGTCTGTCAGTTCAGTATAAGTTTTCTCTGAGGAAGCATCCCCAATTACCTGACTCTGTCTGTGTCTGACTCCAGCTGGGGAGTCTATATACCCCACCTACAGACATTTATTGCTATTGCAATTGAGTGTTGGTTAAATGTCCAGTAATTGGAAAATCAGTGCACAACGAGGGAATTGGATCCTCATTTTGGACCATTAGTTTTGGGCGTACATATTGACCATTATGATTGTTGTTTGTCCTCTGTTTTAGAAGAGGACCAATGACATCACGAGGTGATGTCTTGTGGGTGAATTGGATTTTAGTGAGGCAGGGCAGCACAAAGTTGTCAGCCTCACTCTCTTCCAGAGTTATTGAAGTCCAGTGGCAAGATAAAAATCAGGATGACTGGCAATGGCCCAAGATTCAGCCGATGACTGGCATCTTTGATGTCTGACCAAATTCTAAGCACTCCACAGTGCCTGCTTCAGCCACCTTCATGGTGATTATAACACATTATTCTCATCCGTCTACTCAAT
The DNA here is from genome assembly GCF_011100635.1 of Trichosurus vulpecula. NCBI lineage: Eukaryota > Metazoa > Chordata > Mammalia > Diprotodontia > Phalangeridae > Trichosurus > Trichosurus vulpecula. The sequence continues at coordinate 231,417,104 of NC_050580.1, forward strand.
TGAGGAAAGTCTTCACATGCTTGGTGTAGACACCCCCCTCCTAATTTGCTGATGGGTTTGAGTCCCATTGGTTACTCTCAACCTGGTTTAGCGAGTCTGCTGAGATGGTTTACTGGGGTGTGGCTGCTGCACATATTGTAGCTTCTTGGAGCCACAGGTGAGAATTGAATACCAGGTAGACGCCAAGGGTGGATAGCAGCCCTTACACCTGAGCTTCTAGTTCTTCTTGAATACCCCACATACTATGACTATTTTGATTAAGACATTGAAAGAACCATGGGATACTGTGAACAATTTGAGGAAACATCAGGTACCATTTAAGATAAATACAAGGAGGCTGGCAAAGTACTTTCCACCATATATAAACTTTGAAATGGTGTTACATTCTGTGGAAGCATATTAAAAACCTCCTTTTAAGTTCAACTGGAAATATTAAAGAAATAACATTTTTTTCTAGGCTAAAACCCTTTCTAGACTTTTCCTTTATGGAAAATGGGTTGAAACAAAAGCTGAAGCCTTTCTTAGGGAGATGGATTAAGGCAGATTACCAATTTTAACTCTTGTCTAGATAATCCCTTACTTACAAGGGATTGGGGGACCTGAGGGCAGTATCCTTTTTTTTTATTTAAGGTTAAGATATTGATCACAGGAAGGGAACCCTTTCAGTCCTTAAGAAGATAGGTCAAGAGTGGAACTGAGTAGTGACTATTCTGGAATGTTAACCTCAAACTACATTTTTAACATACTTTAGTCTTTTTCTTGTTCAAGATTCCTACAAATGTGACTTCCAATCTTCTTGGGGTAGAGACATGTTGGAGGGCACTGGGCAGGGGGTGCTATGCAGGTCTGTACAATTCTCTCTTTAAGATAGAGTTGGCTTGAATATAGAATAATAGTAACAAATAAAATTGTTTCTGGAAGACTTGTACCTAAAATACAGAACCTTTTTTTCTTAGACGAATCCACCATCATTAAAGTTGGTTTTGGTGAGATTGTCTGGAAACTAGTTACTAGATAGAAGTTTTGTTTAGTTTTTTTTTTTTTTAAATACAGTCCTAGTGCTCCTAGCAAGAGGCATGTCAGTGGGGAAGACACCACACGGAGCTAGCCCTTGAATTGTCAGCCTCCCAGGCAAATACAAGGCACTCAATATGTGAAGCTATGGTCCTCTTCAGTGGAGTATCCCTGCCTTCCAAATGAGTAAGTGTGAGTCCTGGTTAGGGCATGCCCCTTAAGCGGTAAGTGCAATAGAAGCAGAGAACAGATGCAAAGAAATTGAAGTGGCTAATGGAAAAACCTCAGGAGGCCTTCTTTGGGTCTCATATGTTCCCTGAAAATGTAGTATTTCAAGCTCAGAGAGTTGAGATGTTTGGGGAACTGAAAAGATAAGTTGGTGGTGTCAAGGAAACCTCTCAATACCTTTCTCTTTTTTTGTTGTTCATTAAAAAGTTATTTTTCAATGAACAAACATTAATTTTCTTGCCATCCCACCTCCTTCCCCTTAGGGAAAAAAAAGAAAACCAAAATCCTTGTAACAAATATGTAGAGCCAAGTGTGAAAAATTCCCACATTGGTAATGTTTAAAAATCTCTCTCTTTCTTTATTCTAGGTCATTCTCCTCTCTGTCAGGAAGTGGGTAGCATGCTTCACCATTGGTTCTCTGGAATCATTATTAGTCACTGTGTTGATCACAGTTCTTCAATATTTCAAAGTTCTTGATAACTTCAACAGAAAGGAAAGAAGGCCTCAGATTTTGTTTGTTGTTGTTTAGTCGTTCAGTTTTCTGTGATTCTTTGTGACCCCATTTGGTGTTTTCTTAGCAAAGATACTAGAGTGGTTTGTCATTTTCCTCTTCAGCTCATTTTACAGATGAGGAAACTGAGGCAAACAGGGTAAAGTGATTTGCCTAGGGTCACAGATAGTGTCAGGTTGGATTTGAACTCAGGTCCTCCTGACTCCACTATCCACTGCCTAGCTGCTTGATTTTGTATTACATGTAAAAAGGTTACTTTTAGGGGATAACAGTCAAAGGATCAGAAGGACAGTCTCAGATTATCTCAAGTGGCTGATCAGCTGGAGTATAGCCAGAGTATATAGGAGCATCTGTTGTTGAAAGGACAACTTCCTGAGTATGTAAAGTTGAGGAATCTGGTCAGTCAGTCAATAAACACTTTAGTGCTTACTATATGCTAGGTGGAGGCCATCTCTAGTCATCCTGATCTATATCTGGCCACTGGACCCAGATGGCTCTGGAGGAGACAGTGAGGCTGGTGACCTTGCACAGCACTCCCTCATTTAAATCCAATTCACTTACAAGTCATGGCATCATCTTCCTGATGTCATGGTCCTCTTTGTGAACGAAGGACAAACAACACTGTGCCTAATGCTGGGAAGATTCAAGAAAGCAGTCACAGATTGAGATGGACAATGAACAAACAGGTCTTAATTAGCTTCAGGTCCTTTCCTCAGGTATGGTACGCAGAAACGAAATGAGAAGCCATCTTGGATTGCTCAGAATCTACCTTAGAAAAAGCTTGAGGGGATAAGGAAAGGCTTCACATAGAAGGTGGTTGTTGTGTTTGTCCTTCAACTTCGAAGAGGACTATGACATCAGGGAAATGATTACATGACTTGCAGTTGACTTTGATTTGAGTGAGGGAGGGCTGTGCAAGGTCACCAGTCTTACTTTCTTCTCCACAGCCATCTGGATCCAGTGACCTGATATTCATCAGGATGACTGGAGATGACCCAGGATGCACTGGGAGACCCTGGCCCTTTGAGGCTAAGGCCTTTTCATGTACTCACTTAGGGTGAGGTAATGCCCATTCAGTGAATAGGCCTCTTTAAGAAGTGAGTCAAGGGATGGCCCCTTTAAATAGAAAAAAGGAAAAAAAATCAAGCTGGGAGGGGAAGACCCTCAGGGTTGCTGTTCCAAAGAGAAACAGGTAACATTGACATTTACTCTAAGCCAGGAAGGCCCAAAATGCAGCCATTAAGTGGAGCTTGGGCAGGGACCTAGTCATGAGCTTCAGAGTGAACTGGGCTGTGTCTCGAAAGAAGAGAGAGTGCAGCAAAGTGGATGAAACTCCTCCTCCCAGAGGGACAAAGCAACATGGCATAGAAGGTCAGAGAAGCCTCCTTTTTTCTTTAGTATACTACCAGCTGAGCAAAAAAAAGCAAATTATCTTTCACTACTCATGTGGACTCTGGCCCCACATATGCTGAGTGCACTCATGAAGAAAATCAGGCATTAGTTTATCAGAAGCTGAATTCCACCAAATCTATATTGGGTAATGGAAATGGGGTTAGCGGAAGTGCTGCCTCAGACCCCAGAGAACCTAATCTATGCAAATGTTCTTAGTCCTTTCCACCTGAGCTCATAGAACCGTGCAGAAATGACTAAGAGAACTGAAGATCTAGAGTGTTCTGCTGAGCCAAGTCTCTGTATGTCAGATCCATACATCTAGCCCCAGTCCTTCCCCTGAGCTTCAGTCCTGCATCACCACCTGCTTATTGGATATTTCAAACTGGATGTCCCCAAGATATTTCAACCTCATCATGTCCAAAAAAGAACTTCCTCCCCTCCCCCAGCCCACCCTCCTTCCAAACTTCCCTGTTTTAGACAAAGGCATCATCATCCTTTCAGTTTCCCAAGTTTGTAATCTCAGTATTATCTTTGACTTCTCATTTTCCCTCACTCCACATATCTAATTAGTGGCCAGATCTCTCACATCTGGCGCCCTCTGCTCTCTCATACAGTCATTATCTTTCTTTAACCAACCAGCCAATCAATCAATGAACATTTATTAAACCCCTACTATGTGCCAGGCACTGTGCAAAGACCAGAGCAAAAAATAGTCCTTATCTTCCAACAGCACACAATCTGATGTCTCAATTCTTACCTAGCCCTTAGTCATTGAATAGGCCTTGCCTCAGACAAACCGAGACCTGGGAAAGACCTTAATATAGAAAGACCAAGGTCACCCATAGCATCCTGGGCCATCACCAGTCATCCTGACTTTTGTCTTGCCACTGGATTTTGGTATCTCTGGAAGAGAGAGTGAGGCAGACGAGAGGCTCTGTTTCACTTAAATCCAATTCATACTCAAGTCAAGACATCACCCTTGTAGTGTCAGTGGTCTTCTTCAAGAATAAGGGAGGAACAGCAACATCTAATGGGAGAGAATGTGCAAACAAATATATACAATGCAAGTTATATTCAGAATACAAAGGAAATAATTGAATATGAAAGTACTAGATTTAAGTGGGCTTGGGGAAGATTTCCTGTAGAAGGTGGGATTTTACTTTTTAGGCCCTTATCATCTCTCACCTAGATTACTACAATTCCCTGCTCTACTCCATCCTCTGCAGTACTGCCAAAGTGATTTTCGTTGTGATTCCTTCCTTCTAATCTCACTGTATCATTTCCTTACTGATTCAACAATAGTGGCTCCCTACTGCCTTTATGTTCTCAAATTCCACAGGACTCCTGTCTAATTAAGTTTGGGATAATTTTCCTTTATTCTGCAGTATCCATTCATAGATGCCTGAACTCATTTACTAGATCTGGAGGCCATCATTTCCTTCTGTTTTTCCTGTTGATTATGTGTGTATGTTCAAGGACTTTGTGTTTACTTTTTCCTGAAATTTTTGACAATTTCAGTCTTTCCCCCACCTCCCCTTATTTTCCTTATCATTCACTTTCTGACTCTCTCCCCTCTGGTTATGGTTTCCTTGGGGGATAGATCTCCAAGTGCTTCAGCCTCCTCCTACACTAGGCAATTCACTGTTGACCAGCCTAGATCTCTGCCCCAGCTGAATTGGGTGGTCAGAACTGACCCCAGCTGGATGCTATGCTAGTTTCCTCAGGCTTGGTGGAGTGCTGCACAGCTCCCACATGCATAGTGACCTATCCCACTCCTTCTATTCCTCAGTTCTCTAGCTGGGCATCAATAGCATTGGCAGTTGCAGGTTGCAGCCCCTGACAGGCTTCTGCTCCTGAATGACTATGGCCAAGTTAGTTATTGAATCTTGAGTAAACTTCCACAGCATGGAGCAAGAATTTCCAAGGCCCTGGAAAGAGGGAAGAGAGACTGGGGTGTAGGGGTGGGTTCTGTTGTTAGCCTGTGTTGTGTCCTTGGGTCTGCTAGTATAGCCTTGCTACCTAGATTCTGGGTGTTTTAGACCATGGAGACAGCTGAAGTTGCTTTATCCTTGGCACATAATTTCTCTTTTGGAGAGGTCTGAGAGGTCATGGGGATCAGAGAAAGTGTCTAGTCCTCTATCTTGTGGCTTACTTCCCTATGGCCTGTAGGACAAAGTACAAACTCTTTTGTTTAGCCTTTCACAATCTGACCCTACCCTATTTTTCCATCCTCATTATAAATTACTCTTCCTCTTACATTATTTGATCCTGCCACATTGGCCTTCTCTTTGTTCCTTACCCATGGCCTTCCATCTATCCTCTGTACCTTTGCATTGACAATCCTCCATGCCTGGAATGCAATACTTTCATACCTCTGTCTTGCAGAATCTCTCTTCCTTCAGTTCAAACACCACCTTTTACATAAAGCATTTCTTGCTCCCCAAACAGCTCATGCCTTCCTTTCAAAAATATCTTATATTCCACTTCTTTGTATTTATATATATTCTCTTTATATTAATTAAAATATATCTACATACTTGTCTCCCAGGTAAAATGTAAGCTTTTTGTGAGTAGGCATTGTTTCATTCTTGGTACTTATATCTCCAGTGCCTAAGGCACTTGGCCCATAGTAGGCTTTAATAAATATTTTATTGATTAATTGAATCCCATGTGACAATTGTCTCTCAGTCACTTTGTAAAAGACATTTGTGGTCTGTATCTCTATAATCCATGGAAGTTCTGTGGACTGCAAGAAGACAATTATTCATAATGGACTGTATTGCTACGAGCTTGAGGTTCCCTGGGGAAGTCGTGAATGTATACAGTGAGGTCTGCATTGCCACCATGGTATCTCTGGACCTGAGGAACATCTCTGGAGTGTCAGCATTGATTGGAACCAACTTTAGTAAGTCCAAGTCACTGGCAGAACCTAGGATTACTACTTGAATATTATGACAATCTAGTTCACCTAGCCTCAGCTCTCAAGAAGCTATGGGCCAGTAGTAGAAGAGAACATCAAAGGAAAACAAAATTTGTGCGATGAAGAGAGGCAGGACTCTGGTGTCAAAGGGTCCAAATTCAAATCCCAACTCTAACACTGCCTATGTGAACCTGGGCAAGGAACTTTACCTTCTATACCTCAGTTTCCTCATCTTCAAAATGAAGGGGTCGGATTAGATGGTCAGTTAGGCCCTTTTTGACTCAAGATCTAAATTTGACTTTGAGTGATTCTCCAGTGCTGAAGAATGGAAATCTTGTCTCAAGAGGAAGCTTATTGTGAGAACTGATACCTCACCGCATGAATGGAATGTGTGGTGTGTGATGGCCTTTGTCCTACTTCCCCCTAGAAACCAAATCACTGCACTCCCTACAGAGATAATTATACCTGCACTACCCCTCTTACAAAGGGTTTTGAGGAAAGCACTTTGTGAGTCTTAAAATGATATATGAATGATCTTCCTTTCTCTCCTCCCTCCCTCTTTCCTCTCCTTCCCTCCCTTTCTCCTTCCCTGTTTTTCTTTCATTCCTCCTTTTCTTTCTTTCCTCCTTTCCTTCCTTCTCTTCCTTCCTTCTTTCCTTTACTCCCTTCTTCCTTTTCTCCTTTCTTCTTTCCTCTCCCTCCCTCACTCCCTCCCTTCCTTTCTCCCTTCCTCCCTTCCTCCCTTCCTCCCTTCCTCCTTTTCTTCCTTCCTTCCTTCCTTCTTTCCTTCCTTCCTTCCTTCCTTCATTCCTTCCGCCACAAACTTTGAAAGGCCAAAAATACCTGGAAGTGAAACTGAATTATAGTGGACTCATAGCCAGTCATCATGTCCTCTTTCTATCTAGAAAAATGAACTGAATTAGCTGAGCAACATCACTGGTTGATAAGAGCCTACAGGGCGTGAAAGCTAGGCACAGGCTTGCTTGCTCTGCTCTTCTGAGAGAGAAATCTGGCCCTAGTCTCTGGTCTCAGGAAAACGACTGTGGAAAGGAACTTTGGTTAGGGAAGCTCATGGTTAATTTCATGAGTTTCCCACTCAATTTGATGCGATTACAGCATGTGGACCTTTGTTTGGTGGCATTGGAAGGGGGCTACCGATGGAGATAAACATTTGTACTGGCACCTTGCTGGGATTACAAAGGGGAGGACCTGTGCAGGGCCTGAAATCAGGGAGAATTAGGTTGAAATCCCACCTAAGACACTTACTAGCTGTGTGACCCTGGGCAAGTCACTAAACCTCTCTAGGCCTCTGCTTCCTCATGTGTTAAATGAAGTGGTTGTATTTGGTCCCTTCCACCTCTAAAATCTGTGATCCTATGATCATCTGAGGGTACTAGGTGGTGCAGTGGACAGAATGCTGGCCCTGGAGTCAGGAAGACTCATAACCTCGAATTCAAATCTGGCCTCAGACACCTACTAGCTGTGTGACCCTGGGCAAGTCACTCAACCCCTTTTGTTCCAGTTTCCTCATCTGTAAAATGAGCTGAAGAAGGAAATGACCCGAAATGGGGTTTGAATATGACTGAAATGGCTAAACAAATATGTATAAATAGAGCTTATTTGTACATATTTGTTTGTATGTTGTTTGTGTTTCCCCCCCTTTCTCCCTCCTCCATTAGACTGTGAGCTGCTTGAGGGCAGGGATCATCTTTTGCTTCTTTTTGTATCTTAGCACAGTGCCTGGCACATAATAAGTGCTTAATAAATGTTTATTAATTGATTAATTCTTGGTCTATATCAAGTGAGCTGTGAGACCACCTTAGGGGTTCTCTCTATCTTCAGAACCCCTTCTTTGGCTTTTTCCTTGTATTTCCTCTCAGAGTACAAGGGGCTGGTGGTGGGGAGTAGGGAGGGAGGAAGGTGGCAGTGGAGAGTTCTCTTTTTCCCCTTCTCTAGTCCATAGGAGCAGAAATGGTAACTTATAAAACAAGGTCATAGCAAAGGCAACTTGACTGTATGATTCAGGGACAATGTGGAAGAGAGAGGATTTTGAATCCCTAGGCAGAGTGATCCTGGACAGTAGAAAAAAGAGATTTCTTGGGCAGCACCAACTTTGATATCTCCTGAGTTTGAGCATTTGAATGCTGACCTCCTAGAAGGAAGGGATTTCTCCACCCGTGTGTTTCTAGGAGGAGAAATGAGATCACCAACAGCAGACTGCCCTGCAGCTGAAGGACTAAGAATAATAAAAACAATAACAACTAGCATTCATATAGTACTTTAATATTTGCAAAAGAGCTTTACAAATATTTTCTCATCTGATCTCACAACAACCCTGGGAGGTGGGAGCTATTACTATCCTTATTTTTTTGATGAGGGAACTAAGCGATTTGCCATAGCTAATAGTGTCTGAGCTTGGATCTGAATTCAGGTGCTCCTGACTCTAGGTCCAGAGGTCTTTACACTGCACCACTTAATTCTCGCCTAGACTATTACCACTTCCTCTTAACTGGACTCTCACAACATACTGAAATTTATGCGAGCAGCCAAAGCAATACTTAAGGGAAAATGTATATCTCTAACTGCTTACATCAATAAAATAGAGAAAGAGCAATTCAATGAATTGGGCATGCAATTTAAAAAAGCCAGAAAAAGAATGAATTAAAAATCCTCAATTAAACACCAAATTGGAAGTCCTGAAAATCAAAGGAGAGAGTAATAAAATTGAAAGTAAAAAAAGCACTGAACTAATAAATTAATTGGACTCTCTATTGCCAGTTTCTTCCATCTCCAATCCAGCCTCTCTGCAGCCGCCAAATTAGCATTCTTTTTTTTCATTAATTAATTTATTTTTAGGTTTCAACATTCGCTTCTACAAGATTTTGAGTCCCAAATTTTCTCCCCATCTCTCCCCTCCCACCACCCCAAGACGGCATGCATTCTGATTACCGCTTCCCCCAATCTGCCTTTCCTTCTGTCACTCCCCTTCCTTCTCTTATCCCCTTCCTTTCTATTTTCCTGTAACAAATTGATATTCTTAAAACATTGATTAGGCCATTTCAACTCTCTAGTCAAAAATCTTTGAGGCTTTACTATTGCCTATAGATTAAAAAAAAGGCTCATCACTCGAGCATTTAAAAATCTCCCACAATCTGGATTCCACCTATCTTTCTGGTTTTGTTTTATGTTACTCCCCTATTCACTCCCCGTTCTAGTCAAACTGGCCTGCTAACTGTTCCCAGCACATGACATTCCTCTCTTATGTCCATACTTTTAACAAGTGCTTCCCAAAACTGGAATGTACTTCCTGGAAGGTACCTCTGCCTCCTAGAAACCCTAGCTTCCTTCAAAGCATGGCTCATTTGCTAACCCCTCTTACTAGAGGGAAATATTAGATTTGTTTTTGTCTTTGTATTCTTATACATAACAGGTATTTTTAAAACTTTTGTTCAATTGAGTGCTTTTTCTAAGCACATTTACTTAGAATTCATTGTACATACCTTGCCCTAATTCAGAGCCCATCTGGATCATTGTGCTCAGTTCTGTGCACCATAATTTAGCATTTATATAGCTCTTTTAGTTTACAAAGGGCTTTCTATATACTAACTCACTTGATCCTTATAACAATCCTGGGAAGTTGGTGCTATTATTTTCCCCACTTTACTGTGATTTGCTCAGAGTCACACAACTCACGTCTGAGGCTGGATTTGAGCTCAGGTTTTCCTGACTCCAGGTCCAGTTCTCTATCGGCTGCATCACCTAATCCATCCAAGCCAGTTTAAGAGGATATTGACAAACCCAAGTGTCCAGATGATGGCGAAGGGCCTGAAGTCCATATTAGAAGAGATTCAATTTAAGGAACTGGGGACGTTTTAGTGTGGAGAATAGAAGATTCAGGAGGAGCATGATAACCGTCTTTAGGTATGTGAAGTGTTATCCCGTAAAGGAGGGAGCAGACTTTGTTCTCAATGGTCCCAGAAGGCAAGACCAGAAGCAATGGATGAAAAGTTGTAAAGAGGTAAAATTAGGTGCCATGTTAGGAAAATAACCCCCCCAAACTTCCTAACAATTAGAGCTGTCTGTCTGGAGAGGTGGTGAGTTCCTCATTCTTGCAGATCTTCAAGCATAAGCTGGATGACCATTTGTCAATTACGTTGTAGTGGGGATTCCTTAAAGGTGTAGGTTGGGTCAGATGCCTTCTGAGCTCCCATCCAACTCCCAAATTCTGTGATTATAGAATCAGGGTGCCTTTGTAGCCAGTGACTGATGGTGACAATCCTGATGAACAAAGAGGTTTTGACATCTGGGGAAATCCGAATGTCAATCATTCAACAATCATTTATTAAATACTCACCATTGCGCTAAGCATGAGAAATATAAAGGCAAAAATGGTTCCTGCCCTCAAAGGGCTTATGTTCTAACAGGAGGGGAAGCAACAAATCAATAAATAGGGCCTTATGAGATGCTTACAGGGTAGATGGAAAGTAGCTAAGTCTAGAATGGAAGAACCAGCCTAACAACTAGTTGGGGGAGACAGGGAAAACCCTCCTGAAGGAGCTAAGTATTAAAGGTAGGAATCTTAAGAGGCAGAGAGGTGAGGAGGAAAAGTGATTCAGGTTTGGGCAAAGGTATCGAGAAGGGATAATGGAGAAAGGAGGTGGAACGTTATGTGTAAGTAACAGAGACAAGCGTGGTTACATCATAAGGTATGTAGAAGGGAGTAGAACACTTTCAAGGGACGAAAGGCCCAGGTGGGTATGTATTCACATGCTTACCTTCTTACTAACAAATATTGAGGGATATCCAAGTCATGCTTTGGAAGTCATGGTATTGGTATCTTAATAATAATAGTGCTTTAAGGTTTACGAAGTGCACAGACACTGCCCAGCTGTGTGACCCTGGGCAAGTCACTTAACCCTGTTTGTCTCAGTTTTTTCATCTGTAAAATGAGCTGGAGAAGAAAATGGCAAACCACTACAGTATTTTTGCCAAGAAAATGGGGTCATGAAGACAACACAACTACAATTATCATTTCTTTTTACCCTGATAATGACGCCAGGAGGTAGATGCTATTTTTATCCCCATTACAGCTGAGGAAACTGAGGCAAACAGAAGCGAAGTGGCTTAAGTGTCCAAGGTTGGATTTGAACTCAGGAATTCCTGACTTCAAAACCCTTACTCTATCCACTGTACCACTTAGCTTTTTGCCATGTCAATTATTCCCGATTGCTTGGGAGGTGTCACCAGGGGGTAGCAGGTCAGATATGGCAACGTGAACCTTTGCCTTAGCTCCATGATTTTTCCTGTCCCTCTCTTAACTACACCCTAGTTCTTCTTTCCAGTTAACACTGTTTCAGGGGGTGGGCCTTCCCCTCTTCAGTTCCTGAAAAGGCTGAGAGAGATCAAACCAATGATAATTTAGGGACTCACAATAGGCTCCTTCCTGCCCCAGAAAGGACATAGCTACTTCCCTAAAAGAGCCATCTCAAAAGGAAGAACAAGATGTCCCAGTGAGTGAACTGTGATCGTCACATGGTCAAAGAGCCACAGGCCTCCTGGGACTATATTTCCACTTAAGCTTGTCAATTGGCACTCCTCTCCTGAAGGCTGTCTAAGCCAGATGTGGGCAATTCTCTCAACCCTCTTATGGAATTTTAGTTCTTAGGAATCTTTTCCAAGGGATAAGGATGATTGAGTAATTCCTATGGGAAATCTTAAAAGTGACTATAACCTCCAAACAGGCTGGACAGATCATCATGATATAATATCACATGAATCTACACTTGAGGGACTAGGGAATCCCCTACAATTCCATCATCCCAGTCACTTTAATTTCCTAAGTGTGTGTGTGGAGGGGACGAACTCCAGATAATTAGCCTGAATTTCTGTATTGGAGAATTCTTTGACCTTGGTCTGGGGCCAGCTGGAGAGGAAGGGAGAAATGTCTCCATAAGAATTTGCAGAGAGGGAGGAGAGAAGGCCTAGTTCACATCCATTTTACTCATGGTCAGATTTTACTGTCAAGTTATTAGATACCAGAGAGGGAAAATAGCATGTGAAGAAGCTCTGGAGGTATGAGTTGGAGTGGGGGTGGGGAGATAATAGAGTAGGGGAAAGAGTAAAGTCTTTAGGGGGCACAAAAAAGGGAAATGGGCTGAGTCAGTTAAGAGGAACCTAGATGATAGTAACTTAGGCTGGAAGGCAGTCACAGGCAGCTTCTCCTGGGATATCTAATTTTCTTTTCTTTTTCTTTTCTTTTTTCTTCTCTGAGCTCCAGTAAGAGCCCTGAAAGTCTCTGGGAGGATTATGATATTTTCAGCATATACGTCAGTTTCCCATTGAATACCTTGACCTCCCAGTTTATCGATCTCAACTTTGATAATCATATAGCTCACAAACCTTCATTTTACCTTATCCAGAACCAGGATGCTTATTGCCTTAATCTCAACAATTATCCACAAGTATTCTACCTCCATGATCCAGAATTCTGAAATTCCCTTCTCTGACCACAATTTCCTATCTTTCCATCCCTCCCTTTGCTTCACTCCTTTTGATCTGGTCTTTGTGTTAACCATGACTTTCACTCACTCTAGCCCTCTCCTTTCTATCAGCCCATCATCATCCATGCTCTGGCCTCTTTTAAATTTTGTTAGCTAGCAACAGTTCACTTTTAGTCAACCAGTTAGCATTTCAGTGCTAAGTAAGTAATTCAGTTTTGTACTGCCTTCTGCCTTTGAATCACTTGCCCCTTGTCCTACTGTAGCTTGCCGAGCTCCAAACCTTGGTTACTTCCATCACCTGTCTTTTCTGATCCTTCTCAAATGCTGAAATTTATAGCATCTGATCTCAATGGAGTCCTCAGCGTTACACAGCAGTATTTTTGTTTTTCTGTGCTGGAACCCCTACTGCAGCTGTTTTAACCTTTTCTTCTCTACTATATCACCTCCTTCCTCAACTCCTTAGGAAAGGATATCATCTCCTACTTCACCAAAAACTTAGAGACCATCCATTGTGAGTTCATTTTCTCCACCATTCTAGACCTCAAAGCTGTAGATGATCATGCATTCTCTTTTTCCTTTGCTCTAGTCTCTGAAGAAGACATGGACCTTTATCCAGCCAGTTCCAAACCATCTATATGTGTCTGGGATCCCATCATCCCCTTTTGTCCCCTTAGGGAGCTTACCCCTATTAGTCATCTCCCCCTTTCCTTTAATCTTTCACCTGTGTTTTACTGGCTTTTTCACTATTACCTTCAAATAAGCCCCTATCTCCCCCATTCTTCAAAATATTTCCTTTGACCCAGCTATCCCCTCAAGTGATCATCCTAGATCTCTCTTTCTTTTCATAGTCAAACTCCTGGAAAAAGCCATCTATATCACTGTTTTCCTTTCCTTACCTCCTACTCGCTTAAAAAAACAAACATAGAAACAAAAGCTGGACCTGTGATTATATCATGTAGGAGATCCCAGTGAAAGACTTCCTCTATCCAGATCACTACATTCTCTGAAACTTGGATATTGATTTAGAGGGTTCTTTGGGGGCTTGTTTTTGTTGAGTCATTTCATTCATGTCTGACTTTTTGTAACCCCTTTTGTAGTTTTTTTGGCAAAGACACTGGAGTGGTTTACCATTTCCTTCTCCAGCTCATTTTACAGATGAGGAAACTGAGGGAAGCAAGGTCACACAGCTAGTGTGTTTGAGGCTGGATTTGACTCAGGTCCTTCTGCCTCCAGGGCTGGCGCTCTGCCCAACAGGTCACCTAGTTGTCTATTTTGATGGGGGGGGCGGTACTGGAATGTTAAATGACTTGCTAAGTCACACAGAGGTGGGATTTGAACTCAGGTCTTTCTAAATTCAATTCACTCACTATCCACTACTCAAGCTTCCTGTCTTCCCATTCACTTATGTCTCAGTCCTTTTCAGTGACTTCTGATCATACTATTCAACTGAAGCTGCCCTCTTCAGAATTATGATTCATCTTTAAATTTCTAAATTCAATGACCTTTTCTTAATCTCAGCCCTTGGATACTTCCTCTATTCCTTAGGTTTTTGTGAAACTGCTCTTTCTGGTTCTCTTCCTACCAGCCTAACCACTACTGAGTTTCTAAGCATTCACATTCTAAGCATGGGTTCTGTCTCAGTCTCTCTTCTCCTCTCTTTCTGCATTTTCTCTCATCACCTTCCATGGATGCAATGGTCACCTCTATGCAGATGATCCCCAATTCAGTCCTGAATTCTGTTCCATGTTAACAGATGCCTACTCTGTAACAGCTTTGCTAGGAAGTCCCGTAGGCATCTCAAACACAATATATCCAAAAACAGAATTCATCACCTATCCTCCTACACCCATGCCTCCTAGTTTCCCTATATCTGGTACCAGTAACCCAGTTCATAACCTCAGAGTCATCTTGGACTCAACTCTCCTTCACCATCATCCCCATCAATCAATTGCAAACTTATATCAATTCTACCTCTTCAGCATCTCTCAAAACCACCTGCTTCTCACCCCTCAAACAGCCATAGCCTTCATTGAGCCCTTTGTCACCTCTCACTTAGACGATTTCTTTTTTTTTCTTGGAAGATGTGATTTTCTTTTCTTTTTTTCTTTTGATTAATTTCTTTTTAGTTTACAACATTCAGTTCCACAAGCTTTTGAGTTCCAAATTTCCCTCCCCTCCCTCCCTTCCCCCCTCCCAAAGATGGCATGCAATCTGATATAGGGTCTACATATACATTCACATTAAATATATTTTCACATTAGTCATGTTGCAAAGAAGAATTATAACCAATGTAATGAACCGTGAGGAAGAAGAAACAAAAGAAAACAACAAAAAAAAGAGAGCAAATAGTATGCTTCAATCTGTACTCAGACTCCATAATTCTTTCTCTGGATATAGATGGCATTTTCCATCATGGAGTTGTCTTAGAACCTTGCATTGCTGAGAAGAGCCAAGTCTATCAAAGTTGGTCATCACACAATGTGGCTGTAACTGTGTACAATGTTCTCCTGGTTCTGCTCACTTCACTCAGCATCAGTTCATATAAGTCTTTCCAGGTTTTTCTGAAGTCTGCCTGCTCATCATTTCTTATAGCACAAGAGTGTTCCTTTACATTCATATACCACAACTTGTTCAGCCATTCCCCAATTGATGGGCATCCCCTCAATTTCCAGGTTTTTGCCTACACAAAAAGAGCTGCTATAAATATTTTTGCACATGTGGGTCCTTTTCTTATTTGTATGATCTCTTTGGGATACAGCCCTGGAAGTGGTATCACTTAGACTATTTCAATAGTCTATCCACAGGGCCTCTGTATTTCCAGTCTCTTCCCAGTTCAATCCACCCACCACACAGTTACTAAAATAATCTTCCTAAAGCATAGGGATGACTGTGTTATTCACATGCAGAAGAATCTTCAGGGTCTCCCTATTGCCTCTAGGATAAAATATAAACTCCTTTGACATTTAAAGACAAAAGATAAGAACCAAAGGGAGAGATACTCCAATGGATCTATGAGATCATTCATGTGTGTTCTCCCTGCCACAATTCAGATCAGAATCCATCCATGCCTGCCCAACCTCTGTGACTCCTGTTCACGTCTTCCCATAAGTTCAGCCCCCCAAAGTTCACTTACTATACCAGGAATACTAATAGAGAGTTCATGGAAAATGAGTGATACAGACTCAAAATTCTATGAGAATATGGAGAAAATCCTTGAATGTCAGATTAAGGAATTTTTATTTTATTATTTAGCCAATGGGAGACCACAAAATCATAGAATTAGAGAATTGGAAGGGATCTTAGTGGACATAGTGCTGGATCCATAAAAGAAAAAAGTCCCCACCATGACATACCATTTGGTCATCCAGGCTCTGCTTTATGACCTTCCGGGGGGAGAACTCACCGCCTCTCTAGGTAGGCCACTTCCCTTTTGGAGAGCTCTAATTTGCTAGAAAGTTTTTCTTGACGTCATACTTAAACTCACCTTTTAAAAACTTACGCCTGCTGCTGTCGATTTGGCCCTCTGGGGGCAAAAGAACCAAAGCAATCCATTCTCCCTGGGACAATCTTTCAAATACGTGAAGGTAGCTTCCGTGGTCCCCTTAGGGTATTCTCCCATCCAAGTAAAAAAAATTGCTAATGTTTACATATAAATTTTATTTATATAAGTGTAAATATATTATATTTGTATATAAATAAGTGATATTTATATGTAAATACATAATATTTATATAGGCAGCTAGGTGGCACAGTGGATAGAGTGCTAGGCCTGGAGTCAGGAAGACTCATTTTCTGGAGTTCAAATCTGGCCTCAGACATGTACTAGCTGGGTGACCTTGGGCAAGTCACTTCACCCTGTTTGCCTCAGTTTCCTCATTTGTAAAATGAGCTGGAGAAGGGAATGGCAAACCATTCCAGCATCTTTGCCGAGGAAACCCCAAATGGGGTCACGAAGAATCGCCCAGAACTGCAAAATGACGGAACAACAATGTTTATACAGCACTTACTCCATGCCAGTGACGGTGCCAGGTGCTGCACACGCGTTACCTCTTTGTTCTTCACAACAACCCTGGAAGGTGAGTGCTATTGTTGTTCGCATTTTACAGATGAGGAAACTGAGGCAAATGGGGCAGGGTCACACATCTAGCCAAATCTGAACTCAGGTCTTCATGACTCTAGGACTAGTGCTCTATCCACTGCATCACCTAGCTGCCATCTCCTTAAACCAGTCCTCGTATGGCATGGACCAAAGGCCCTTCACCAGTGTGGTTGCCTTCCTCTGGACATGCTCTACTTTAACGACGACCTCTTAACCTATGATGCCCAGAACTGAACGCAGTACAGATGAGGCCTGATGCCAGCAGAGGACTGTGAGCTTCTAACTTCCCCATTCCTGGAAACTCTGCCCTTCCTAATGTAGCCCATTATTGCATTAGCTTTTTTGGCTACTGGATTACGTTACTGACCATACCGAGCTCCATTAAGCCTTCTAGATCTTTTTTGGAATAGCTATTTTCTAACATGTATTAGCTGTTCCTAGCTTTGTGTCACTGGCAAATTTGATGAGCATACCATCTATAGAGGAAGCTGTGGTATGGTGAATAGAGAACTGTTTGGGAAGTCCTGGGTTCAAGTCCTGACTCTGATGTATATTGGCTATTTGTGGCCATGGGTAAGTCACCTTTGCTCTCAGTATTTTAGGGAACTATCTAGGACTATAAGTTGCAATGAAGAGACTTTTCTTTAACACCACATAGTGCAGGGCTTTTTATGTAGTGGGTATTTTATGAATGTTTGTCAAATTGAATTGAATCCATAAAATGAGAAGCATAAGCTAGATAATATTTAATGTCTTTTCCTATTCTTAACATTCTGTGATTCATAAAGAATTGGGTTGTAGTTTGTTGGTACCCATTTCAAGATCTTATTGGTAATGGATAGCTCTTTCTGTCATGTGCTCTCTCTCTCTCTCTCTCTCCCCCTCCCTCCCTCTCTCTCTTTTTCTTTCTTTCTCTCCCCCCTCCTTCCCTCTCTCTTTTTCTTCTTCTCCCTTCTTCCCTCCCTCCCTCCCTTTCTCTCTCTCCCCCTCCCTCCTTCCTTTTCTCCCCTCCCTCCTTCCTTCCTTCCCTCCCTCCCTATCTTTCTTCCTCCTTTCTCTCTTTCTCCCCCTCCCTCCTTCTCTCTCTCTCTTTTTCTCTTTCTCTTTCTCTCCCCCTCTCTCCAAACACACACACACACACACACACACACACACACACACACTCCTCTCTCTAACTCTTTAAAACTTTTCTAGACTGTGTTTCTTTCAGAGCTTTGCTCGTTACTACACGCTGGTGTCTAGTAATAGATAAATCAGATAAAATAGTCCATGCTAGATAATGTATTATCCCTCTAAGAAAATGCATACCTTAACTTTATTCAAATGATTGGATATTTAAGGAAATGAAGGCCTTCCTTCACTACTGTGCATATCTATTTATGGCATATGTAGTGTGCATGTATTAATGAAAGAAGTGATGCATAGGCCATAGTCCACACACAGTAGTTCTGCGTGTTTTAGGTTGGCTCGTTGTAAATAAGGATCCTGGAAAATGCTTCTCTGTGGTGCACCAAAGATGGATGGACAGGAGACAATCACAGGGAGGCGATCAAGTTGGTCTCCATACAGCTGGGAAGTTGGGAAAGCATGAAAATAAAAGAATTTAATTGGGAATATAACTAAGGTGATAAAGACAAAATTGTTTTATTTGGTTAATTCAAACAGAAACTGTGAACAGAATCTTAGAAAAGCTAGACTGGTCATCTGGTTTAAAGAAAGGAGAATTCTGGCTATGAGAAGGGAATAAATATTTATATAGCACCTACTCTGTACATGGTATAAGAAGGGAATAATCATTTATATAGCACCTACTGTGTGCCAGGCACTGTACAAAGTGCTTTACAAACATTATCTCATTTGAACCTCACAACAATCTTGTGAAGTAGGTGTTATTATCTTCATTTTACAGTTGAGGAAACTGAGGCAAACAGAGCTTAAGTGACTTGTTAAGGGGTCACACAGCTAGTAAATGATGAGGCTGAATTTGAACTTAGGTCTTCCCGACTCAAATTCCAGGGTTCTGTTCACTGTACCACCTAGCATGGAAGTTAGAGCAAAAAGTTTGTGTAGTTGAGTGGCAGTGCTTAGCTGAAAGAATAGTATCAGTCTTAATTTGGATGTAATGTATGTTGTTGATTGGTTGTTTTAGTCCTGTCTGACTATTTGTGATCCCATTTGGGGTTTTCTTGGCAAAGGTCTTAGAGTGACTTTTCATTTCCTTTTTCAGCTCATTTTACAGATGAGGAAACTGAGGCAAACAGGGTTAAGTGACTCGCCCAAGGTCATATAGCTCGTAAGTGTCTGAGGCCAGCACTCTATCCATGGGGTCACTTAGCTGCCCAGAAGTAATGTATAAAGAAAAGCTAACCAAGGTCTTGTTTTCTCCAGAATTAGGGAATGGAGGGGGAACCTAAGAACCTAAGTGGAAACTGAATGGAAGTAAAAAGAGAAACCCAATTTTACCCTCAAAAGTGGGCAAAGCTTTATTTTTTAAAAAATGATGTTGTTTATCTGTAATTTGCAGACTTGCATAGAATTTGTATTACAAGATTTCTCCTGTCAGGAAAGCAATTTGGAATTATGGGAGGAAAGCAACTAAAATGTCCCTCCTCTCTGACCTTGAAATTTCATTGCTAGGCACGTACACCAAGGAAGTTAAAAGATATAACACAAAGTCCTAAGAAAGGCCTGGGTGGTCGTAGCAATTCTTTTGTAGTAACAAAGAATTGGAAACAATCTAGATGCCCATCAGTCGGGGAATGTCTAAACATAAGCCGATGACGTCTGTGAACTCCTCCCTCAGAGTGAAGCAAGCAATACAGAGAATGACCACCGCAATGTGAATGAAAACAACCAGAACAAAACAATCCATACGGAATGCTGGGAAATCCTAATGATCAAGATTGGCCCCAAAGTAGACATAAAAGAGCATACAGCCCCCACTTTGCAAAGGTGGGGGCCTATGGGTGTGTAATGGTGCATATAATGTCTGATCTTTGGGGATTTATTGGTTAGTTTTTCTGTACTTTTTCCACTCTTTTTTTTTTCTTTATCATAAAGAATTATCCTTTGGGACAGGGTAGAGGGAGACATACATTCAAAAATGTAGGTGATTGTTTCAGTAAGGCAACATCAATGATAATCACGCATATGCCTGTGTAGTTTTGTATCGCAAACTATGAGAGACTCTCCATATAGAAGGGAGAAGAAGGATCACATTTTTCAGACACCAAACAATCTGCTCCCACAACCTGTCAACCCACTTTATCATAACAGCAAGGAAGCTAAAACACAACATCACAACACGGAGCCTCGTTGTCCCAAAACCTCTCTGACCCTCTGCTGGGGTCTTCCCCAAAACAAACTCACAGTACAGCTACCACAGTCTGTTCAGCTCCATCACAACGGCCATTAGCAGCCATAACTGCTCTCTCTCTCTCTTTGCATTTCCTGTGACATAACTTCCTTTTCCTGTCAGGAAGCTCCTCCTACCACATGTGACTTAGGCTTCCTGTGACATAAGCAGGCCGCATATTAATGGGTAGGAAAGATCTTCAAATTTAAATTGCTACTATAGTGATATAAAACCAAATGAGATGAATAAAAATTATTTATTTATTAAAAAAAGAAAATAATCCAAGTTTTTTCTTTACTCCTTTGGGTGGTATAACCAGGAAGAAACTACTTTTCAGGAGCACTGGGAAATCTATCCCTCCTAATGGTCTGAAATTTTACAATTAGAGATTCATTCCTTTGTGTCTTTTTGAAATTCCACTACTGTTGGGAGAAGCATAGATACACTTGGCATTATATTTCTTCTATTAGTATCATTTTTCAGTAATATAAAATTTGTTGCATGGTTGTCTGGTTTTGTTTCAACAATCTGGCTAGCAGCTGCTGTGGGGCGAGGGGTGTAAAACCAACAACAACTAGCTCACAGAACACTGCAAAAGCCCAGGTTCTTTTGATCTGCTTTACTAAGGAGAGCAATGTTAAGGGGTTAACAAGCTTACTTTAATCCGGCATACAAATACCATTCACTTAGTTCAGAGGAAAAAGCCGGCACCCTGAACTTCAGAGCAAATGCAAACAAATTACAAACATCGACAGACAGGCCACATACAATTCATAGTTACCAACATCTAAGTTTAGCACAGGAGCTCATAACAAGGCCTGGCCCAGAGTCACATGCACCACCACGGTTGTGGGTCAGAGTTCCAAAAAAGAGAAAGCCAACCTCTGGTTTTATATCTTTTTCAGGGTCAAGGGTGAGTCACTATATCAGTAAGGCAGAATTCATGACTTCAAAGATAACCATGAATATGCCTGAATGGTCCAGAATCGCAGGATATAAGCAATTCTCTAAGCAGAAGGCAGAGGAGTTAAAGCATTTATTGAAACTCAAAAGTAGCAGACCCACGGACCAGTGTCCCCAATTCGACATCCTGGCAAAAATCTTCCAAAACGAGTATGCCCATCTCACAATAGTGACCAGGAGGCCACAGAAAAACATTATGGCAGCAAACCAAGCCATACTGGTGCTTCCCCCCTCCCCCCACCCCAATGCCAGGGCCCTCCAGCAAGACGACCACCCACTGGCCTCAAGCCCCTGCTCAGCACTCTCTGGTCTCCACGAGGGTCAGTCCTGCCTTTTTGTAGCGCCTGCTGCCATCGCCGCCACTTCCGCCACTTCTGCCACAATCTCCAATCTGTGTTCCAGCTAGCTGACTGCTTCCTCTCTCCTTCAGCTCTTAACAGCTCTCCCACTGTCTTAACTGCTTCTCCAATTGCCTCTCCAACTGCCTCTTAGCTCTCCTCCAACCATTCAGCAAGCTCCTCCCACCACCTCCCTCCACCATTGTCTCCAGTCCTAGCCATTCCCCCCAGGACCCTGAGAGCCCCGCCCCCGAAGCCCAGTGAATGGGCGGGAAAGATCTTCCCACTCACTGATTGCCTTTACATTCGGCCCCAAGATCTTTCACGTCCATTACACAGGTCCATGGGAAACTGGTGTCAATAATGGCATAACAATAAAACAATACAGCAAGAATAATACAAAGTAATACAAAGAACAATATCATCATTCCCCGCCTTGAACGAATGGGGCTCAAAGTCTTGGGGTGAGGGGCGAAGGTCTCATCTTCCATAGCTTCTTCTTGCCGAAATTGGACGTAGAGCTGTCCCTGCCCCAAGACTCCCATTCCGGAGGTCAGTTCTTCAGCGAGCTGGCAGGAATTCCAGGAATGCTGGGTGCTCGGGCAGTCGTCTGAAAGTGTAGGGTACTGAAGCCTAGAGGAGACAGAACTAGCGACAAGGTTCACCAAAACAAAGGACAAAAGAGTAGGCATGTTATGGGCTGTTATACTTCAAATAAAATCCTCCCCGTTCTGGTTGAGACTCCAATTATGCAAAAATTCGATCTCATAGCCTAACTCAAGTAGGAAATGTTTCTTTTCAAAGGGAACACAATAAGGAAACTAAGTCAGAAGGGTCCCATCCTGGAGGCACACTAGGATTGCCCTCCAGGCCTTTTCCCCAGATACAAACTTTCATCTGTCAATCACACAAGATCACCTTCCCTCTGAGTGGCTGGTGACATTTATCAACATCAGCCGTACTTCTGGAGTCCATGAATCTATTATTATAGCCCTATTCACGGTAAAATATATGGTTCACGGGTACGATTCGGTAATTATCTTCCCCTGAATAGACAACTGTTACAGTGTTGTCCTTCCCATGGGCTATGACTTCTGCAGCCTTTGGAATATCATCCGGCCTCCGTTTTACCCATACCTTAGCTCCCAATTTTATTCCATCACTAGAACCAAAGCCTTTCCTCTGAGAGTTATTTTGGAAGGAGGGTCAATTTTCACAAAAGATATTTTTTCACAGGGGGTAATAATCACTTGGACTATCCTATCATTTCTACAAAATTGTACAGATTTTTTACCCAAATTCTGGAGTGTCACAACAATTTCTCTTTGATAATTAGAATCTATCACTCCAGCCAATACATGTACTGCTTGAGCTGCTAATCCTGATTTAGGTAATACCCATCCAAAATGATTCCTGGGGATTCTCATACATACCCCAGTAGAGGTTTTTCTTATCTCTTTCCTATTCAATTGAAAATTCTCTATACAATGTAAATCATATCCTGCCGAACCAGGTGTTCTTGGGCACGGTGGTGGGATATCTTTCCTCACAGTCCAAAATTCACTGCTTTGGAGCTCACGTGTTTGCTGTTTTCTAATCTGCAGATTTGGGGTCATCATTCTGGCTAGAAGTGTACTCCCTCCTAAGGGACTATTATTCAAATTACGTAAGGCAATAGACAAATTATCCTTCCAATATCGATATGAATTATTAGAGCTTAATTTTCTTTGCTGTTCTTTCAACAATCCATTCATTCTTTCAATTAGCCCAGATGCTTGTGGGTAATATGGAATATGATATATCCACTCTATATTATTCAATACACAATATCTTTTCATTTCATTACCCTTGAAATGTGACCCATTGTCACTTTGAATCTGCATCAGGGTTCCATAGTATAAACTTACAATATCTAGGATTTTACAGGTGTTTTTCTGAGTTGCATCCTTATAAGGACAAGCCACTAGTACACCTGAATAGGTGTCAACACATGTACATATATATTTGCAACCTTTATCCTGGGGTAGCGGGCCAATATAATCTATCTGCCAAATTTAGGCTGGAGCTTTTCCCCTCGCTATTTCTCCAGTTACTATCCTAGGAAGAGTTCGTTCTTTTTCTAATTGACATATACAACACTCCTCTGTTATTTGTTTTAACAATGCATGAGAGATACTAATTCCTTGATCCTGTAGCCATTGATGGGTGGCCTGGACCCCTAAATGGCCGGCAGTCTGGTGGACCCATTTTGTTAAGGCTGGGTCATCAGTTGGAGGTAGAGTAGGGACAATACGTTCAGTAGCAATCTTTGCTAGTCGATCTGCGTGTGCATTGTACTCACATTCTGGTGTGGTCAGGGTCACGTGAGCATCAATGTGAAAAACTGACAAACTCATAACCAGAGACATATCCCATATATCTTCCCATAACTCTTCACCGCAAACTTGTCTCTCATGAATCTCCCAATTCTGATTCCTCCATATAGGCATCCATGTAGCTAACTCATTAGCCCATGAGTCAGTAAATATATGACACTGTTCTCCTTTCTCTGTTTTGATGGCTTGATGCACTGCCATCGGTTTGGCATATTGGCTACTTCCCCCTATCCCAGAACTTTCCAGAGTTCACCTAGTACAGGGGTTATAGGCTACTGCTTTCCAATGTCTCGTGTCCCAAATATTTTGCTGTCCCATCAGTAAACCAAGCATGTTTCTTCTGTTCCTCGGTTAGTCCATCATATCCATTATTCCATTTCACCAAGAATTGAACCAACTGTTGCTTAGATTCAGGGGGTTTTTCGTTCCCCTCAGTGTCAATGTTCGCTACAGATTGATGTAGAGCAGAAACTCCACTTTTGCCTGCTCTCGACCTATTCCGAATATACCACTTCTATTTGATTATGCTCACCTCTTGTGCATGTCTAATTCTGTGGGAAGCTGGGGTACTCATTACCCAAGTCATAATCAGAATTCCAGGCCTTAATACCTTTTCATGACCCAGAGTTTGTTGCTCAGTTTCTACCAAAGCCCAATATGCAGCTAACGACTGCTTCTCAAAAAGTGTATATTGCATTCCATATGAAGGTAGTTTCCTTGACCAAAATCCTAAAGGTACACTTCAGCTTTGTTGCTTTTGCCACAAACTTCAATTCGCATAGTCGTCTTGCACAGTCACTTGTAATTCCATGGGCCCATTTTGCATAGGCCATAAATCCAGGGCTAATTGTATAGCAACCTTTGCTTCCTCAAAAGCTCTACTTTGTTCAAGCTCCAATCAAATTCGTATTTCTTCCTGGTGACTTTATACAAGGATTTCAAAATCCAAGTGTGGGATGTGGTGTCTCCAATAACCAAATAGCCCTATGAACTTTTGGGCTTCTTTCTTATTAATAGGGGTAGGAAAATCCTGGATTTTTGGAGAGCTTATAGGAGAATTTCTCGCTGTCCTTTATTCCACTGTATTCCCCAAAATTTTACAGTTTGAGCTGGCCATTGAGCCTTTGCAGGGTTAATTTCCCATCCTTTGCTTTTCATATGGTCAATTAATAGTGTCAAACTCCTCTCCACTTCTTTTTTATTTTCTCCCTGTATCATGATGTCATCTATGTAGTGGGTAAGCTGTACACCAGGTAACTTTAATTCATCTAAATGCTCAGCTACAATCCTGTGGCAAATAGTTGGGCTATGAAGATATCCTTGTGGCAGGTGTGTAAATGTATACTGTTGGCTTTGCCAAGTAAAAGCAAACTGGTTCCATTGCTTTGGGTCTATTTGGATCATAAAGAAGGCATCGGCCAAATCAATAACTGCATACCAAGTCCCTTCATGTTTCTGTATTCTCTCTATTGAAGTAACAGTGTCTGGAACAGCAGCATACAGGGGAGGAGTCACTTTGTTCAGCTGTCTATAATCTACTGTCATCCTCCATGTTCCATCTGACTTTCGAACTGGCCAGACAGGGTTGTTCCATTGAGTAGTTGTAGGGACTAACACTCCTGCTTGAACACATTCTTTTATAGTACTGGCAATTTCATCTTGCCCACCTGGTACATGACACTGCTTCAGAGTAATTACTTTAGAAGGTTCAGGTACAGAGATTGGGTCCATCTTTATTTTTCCCACTAAAACTGTATTAATTCCTATCTTTCTTACTGCAAATTGGTATCTTCCCTCAGGCAAATTCAGTCATGCCTTTCAGTATATCTGTTCCGATGATATATTCAGGAATGGGTACAATGACCATGGTATATTCTTTCTTTACGCAATTGTACAATTTTCATCATTAGTTTAACTTGTTTGGCTGATATTTCACCCCCTTCTAGTCCTGTGATGGTAATAGGAGTTCCATGCTTAAATTTGTCAGGATTTCCATAAATCAAGCTGGCCTCAGCCCCAGTGTCAATCAATGCCGTAGTTACAGTATTTGATCCATTCTTCCAATATACAGTCAGATTAATATGGGGTCTGTAATCCCGTCTGTGTGTTTCTTTAATCTGAGCTGGGGCTCAGCCTATTCCCTAGTGTCATTGAAGGTGTCACTCACTTGGATACAAGGGTTCAAGATCTGTAGGATTTGTAGGGGCAGTTCTTACTTCTCTATTCCATTTGCTATTAAGTCCCTTATCTTGGTACATTTTGCATAGCTCATTAGTTGGAATACCATCTATTCTTCTAAAATCTACCCCTGCTTTCAATAGAGCAGTAAACATTTCTTTTCTGGTCACTCTATTTTGGCGCCAAATTTGCTGGCTATTCACTCTCCTCTCTCAGGGAGATCTATCCCTTCCCCAGTATCCTAAGTTACTTAACTGTAAAATCTTATCTATCACCACTGAAAGACAACTCCCTATTTCCCCAAGTAACAGAGTCAAAATTAGGTGTTTATAAGCAGGAGGAGCTGTCCATTCCTATGAGGGACTCCCAAGGGACCGTCGTAATATTTGTCTGCAGATCCCATCATGATAGCAGTCTTCATCACCTCCTCCTTTAGTTTTATGATACAATCTCTAAGTGAATACCAAGGTTTATTCTCAGTGGGCCACATAGAATCAGTAGCATATCTCTTATTATATCCCTCAGTGGCTAACACCAACAAATTAATCTTGCTATTACCATCACTTTGCTGATAATGTTCCCTAAATGCTTGCTGAACTAGAGGATCGTGGCTGATACCTATGAATCTCATACAATCCACCCTATCTACTGATATTCCACCGGCCCCTTGATCACTGAGTCTTACCATCCAAGATATTAATGGTTCTCCCATTCTTTGGGTGAATCTACTTAAAATGTCCATGATCTCTTGCTGTGAAAAATCTTCCTGAATTTCCCTTGTAACTGAATTGTCACCTTGGGTTTCTGTCCTCCTCCTTTGTATGGGATGAACGTCTGTCTGAGTATTTGACCATCTCTCATTCTCTATGTGAGGGACATCCTGAACCCTAGTAGCGTTTTGTGCCTCAGCCCCTGACATTGTCTCATTTTCATTTTGTGCCTCAGCCCCTGACATTGTCTCATTTTCTCTCCACTCCTTTCCCCTGCCACCATGGCAAGGACAAAGCAGGCAGTCAGGCTTGATCTGGGCTGGTTGAAATGCACTCTTGGCTTATTTGGCCTCCTGTTGTTTCTAGCCACATTAACAGAAAAATTCTCATTTGAGTCAGTAGACTCTTGAGCAGCAGTTTGTTCTCCTGCTATCTGAGATTCCCCTTCTTGCTGTGGCGTAGGAGTGCCCCCATTTCTTTCACTTAATCTCAATCTTTCATATACTAACTGGTAAGCTGATAACACTATCCAGCTTTGCCTAGATAGTGATGCCCCCGACTGAATTCTAACCTCTTGTAAACATCTTTCCAAATCCCTGGGGTCTCCTCTCTGTAGCCTTGGTTCCCAGTTTTCACGGTCTAGCTCTTTTAGCCCATTTCTTTGCTAGGGAGGAATAAAATGGATCCTCCTACCCTGAGACATTCATCTCTTCCTCTGAAGTTCTTCTGCTTCTAAATAGAGATCTTATACCTAGCGATCCCATCCAACTTGCCACCAGATATATCATTAAGGCAGAATTCATGACTTCAAAGATAACCATGAATGTGCCTGAATGGTCCAGAATCGCAGGATATAAGCAATTCTCTAAGCAGAAGGCAGAGGAGTTAAAGCATTTATTGAAACTCAAAAGTAGCAGACCCACGGACCAGTGTCCTCAATTCAACATCCTGGCAAGAACCTTCCAAAACGAGTATGCCCATCTCACAATAGTGACCAGGAGGCCACAGAAAAACATTATGGCAGCAAACCAAGCCATACTGGAGCTTCCCCACCTCCTCCCCAATGCCAGGGCCCTCCAGCAAGAAGACCACCCACTGGCCTCAAGCCCCTGCTCAGCACTCTCTGGTCTCCCCGAGGGTCAGTCCTGCCTTTTTATAGCACCTGCCGCCATTACTGCCACTTCCACCACTTCTGCCACAATCTCCGGTCTGTGTTCCAGCTAGCTGACTTCTTCCTCTCTCCTTCAGCTCTCAAGAGCTCTCACCAGCTTCCTCACCAACTGCCTCTTAGCTCTGCTCCAACCGTTCGGCAAGCTCCTCCCACCACAGTCTTCCATTGGCTCCAGTCTTAGCCACTCCCCCAGGACCCTGAGAGCTCCGCCCCCAAAGCCCAGTGAATGGGCGCGAAAGATCTTCCCATTCACTGATTGCCTTTACAGTCACACATAGGACTCACCCACATGACCTAAAATCATCAAAAAGAGGCGACTTAAACCCACATGGTCTAAAAGCCTCTGATGTCCCAAACATGCCACTCAAACCCATGTAAACTAGGCCCTCCCCTGAGGCAAGGAGGTCACCAAGGACTCCCAATCTAATCAAGGAAACAAAGGCCAAACTCTATAAGGGCACTTGATTGAACCGAGTGCTAAGAGCCCATTTTGATTGCTGACACAGGTTTATCACCCATTCATGCCATTGTTCAGTTTCATTGGAATGGTTGCAGGTTTGATTATCAGAGGACCTGGGTTCAAATCTTGACTCTATTACTCACCAGTTGTTCAGTCTTGTACATGTTGTTTAACTAGACTTAGTTCTTCCTCTGTAATATGAGGAAGATATACAATTCCATGTCTCAGATGCCCTCTGCTCTAAATGTAAATGAATAGCTCCCTGTAACATTATTTTACCTAACATAGGGCATCAGTTTACGAAGTTAGGGGAAGTATTAAACCTTTTGCTTGGAGGCGTCCCTGGTGTTTTTAAGCACAAAGAGTTCCACATTATCTTGCGAGGAAATATTTCTGGTCTTGGAGAGGAAGTGCCTTTTGGCGTTTCTGAGGTTATACCCTTTGGTTAGCTGCTTCCTTAGCCTACACAGAAGACCAGAGCTAATCTCTTTATAATGAGTAGTGCTACAAAGGTATTTCATGGTATCATTTGGAGTCTGGAAATTCTCTTTAGGGGCACCTAGGTGGCTAAGTGGAGGCAGCTGGATGGCTCAGTGGATAGAGCAATAGCCCTGGAGTCAGGAAGGCCTGAGTGCAAATCTGGCCTCAGATACTTATTAGCCGAGTGACACTGGACAAGTCACTTAACCTATGTTTGCCTTAATCCACTTGAGAAGAAAATTGCAAACCACTCCGGTATCTTTGCCAAGAAAACCCAATGAACCATACGGTCCATGGGACCATGAAGAGCTGGACACAACTGAATGAGGTGGCTTAGTAGATAGAGAAGTAGGTCTGGAGTTAGGAAGGCCTATGTTTAAATTTGATCTAAGATACCAGCTATATGAGCTTGGGGAAATCACTTAACCTATCTTTGCCACAATTTTTTCAACTGTAAAAATGGGGGTAATGATAACACCTACCTCCTTGTGAGAATTAAATGAGTTAATATTTGTAAAGTGTTTAGCATCAGTTCTTAGCCTGGTATACATTAGGCACTTCATAAATGCTTATTTCTTTTCTTTCCCTTGCCTTCCCTTGCCTTCCCTTCCCTTCCCTTCCCTTCCCTTGCCTTGCCTTCCCTTCCCTTCCTTCCCTTCCCTTCCCTTCCCTTCCCTTCCCTTCCCTTCCCTTGCCTTGCCTTCCCTTCCCTTCCCTTCCCTTGCCTTGCCTTCCCTTCCCTTCCCTTCCCTTCCCTTCCCTTCCCTTGCCTTCCCTTCCCTTCCCTTCCCTTGCCTTCCCTTGCCTTCCCTTCCCTTTCCTCTTTTCTTCCCTCCCTCCCTTCCTTCTTCCCTTCCTACACTACAGAGGAACCTCAAACAAGAGAACAAATCCCACCCCAGCAAGTCATTCAGACAAAAACTAGTTGCTTGCTATAAGTTGGGGAGAGAAGTTATTCCTTCTCCCTTCCCTCCTCCTCTGCCTTCTTACCCACCCCAAGTCTCCCAGCCAAACCTTGGCTCTGAAGTTACACCCTTGATTCTAATGGGACTTACTTTCCTCAGAACCAGTTTGATTAAGTAGTAAAGGGAGGAGAGAAGCGGCCAGAGGCCCTCGCCATTTCCACAGTAGCACCTAGGTGTGAGAAGCTCTAATGTTAGAAGGGCAGAGTATAGAGGCTGTGAAATTCACAGAGACTGGGAGTTCAGGTGGTTTCCACCCTGGCTGTTGTTAATGACACCATCTGATCCCAGGAGCTTCACACCTTCCTGGTGTGAAGGACCCTCACGACGAAGACAGGAAGGGTTCACAAAGTCTTTTCCTTAGGGAAGTAAGCAAATCGAACTAGAAGAGAATAGATTTCACTAAGATGCGGAGCAGTTGTCCCATTCCTTTGGTTGGCTCCAGGTTTTGGGGTTCCTGGGGAAGGACATAGTGGGGACCAGAACCTGAGAGGTGGAAGAAAGGAATCTGAATCCTCTCCCTCTTCCTGCCCTCCATCTTGGAGTGTAACTTATATAATCAATCTCTATATGCTTAAGGGAATTTAATAAGGAAAAGGAGCTGGGGAAAGTAGGCTGGATGTTAAGGAATGGTCAAAAGTGAGGGGTGAAATTTGTCTTGTAAGTACATGCATTTTACTTTTCCTTCTTCATAGTATATTCCTGTCATGCATATGTCAGAACACATCAATAAAATTACGCATAAGCTTCCATAGGGAGTACAGCAATTTGGTCGAAGTAACATAAAATTTGCATAGAATACAATCGATGCTAAGGAAATAAAAGAATTGAAAGGAATTTTTCTCACCATAAGTCAAACAGGAGGTGGTACAATGGACAGAGTGCTGGGCCTGGAATCAGGAAGACTCATTTTCCCTGAATTCAAATCCAGCCTCAGACATTAGCCTGTGTGACCCTGGGCAAGTCACTTAACTGTGTTTGCCTCAGTTTCCTCATGTGTAAAATGATTTGGAGAAGGAAATGGCAAACCACTCCAGTATCTTTGCCAAGAAAACACCAAATGGAGTCATGAAAAGTCAGATACAATGGAACAACTGAACAAAAGCACCCTTATCACCTTTCCCCTCTAGGAGCAGCAAGAGGAAGAGAAATGTTCAAAAGATAAACTTAATTGCTTGAGGGATTTCCTAGCTAACTGAGTGTGGCTAGCTTTATCTCAAAAAAAGCTGAGCTAGCCTAAGGTTAGGAGTTTTTTCAGAGCTGAATCCCCAGGTGATTCAGAATAGTATTGCCAAGAAAGATCATCTGTAGTTGTTTTTTTCAGTTTCTTCAGATCCCTTTGTGATCCCATTTGGGGTTTTGTTGGAAAAGATACTGGAGTAGTTTGCCATTTCTTTCTCCAATTCATTTTACAAATGAGGAAACTGAGGCAAACATGGTTAAGTGACTTGCCCAGGATCACACAGCTAATAAGTGTCTGAGGCTGATTTGGATTCAGGAAGATGAGTCTTCCTGACTCCAGGCCCAGCACTCTATCTACTGTACCATCTAGCTGCGTCTTCCTACCAGTAGATAGAAACAGCAGTAGCTCATTAGAAATTTGCATTTGAGAATAGCAGAGAGCAGCTCAGTAGAGGAGTGTAGGAGAGAACAGCATGATGTCATCCCCAGAGACCATTACATTGTTGGCATTGACAGGCAGGAAATGAATTGCCTTGGTCATATGTGTGCCCTTCTGCATGTGTTCCCTGGTAATGCCTGTTCCCTACCTTGTGTGCCCCTCCATGTATATTACTTGGCTACCAACGTACCTGTGTTTATCTCCCTCCACCTGGGTGGTTACCTGGAGGAGACTATTTGTACCTCTCGGGGTATGGAGGCATATTTCTTGTAACTTATTTTGTCATGCTGTTCAAAGAAATGCCTTTTGCCTTGAAGTACTGTGTACTTACTTGGGTTGGGTTAGTAAACGAAAAAAGAAAATTTGTAAGAACTATGGTTTTCAGGAGACACTAGCTCACAATGTGCCATGAACCTTGGATGGCTTTCTGGAGATCCATGTGTGAGGGAGGTCTGTGGGTGCTAGACTTTGATAATTCAAGGGTTTGGGATTTCATCCACAAGGGCACTCCTACCAATCTGGATTGTAGCTCCTCTTTGCCTCAGTAGATCTTTGCGAGTTGCTGTGGCTGAAAAATGTCTTCCTCTAGTAACTGAACTCATCAGATCTGATGGATGAGTTTCTTCAAACTTAGCTAGACTGGCTGATCAATCAGTCAACAGGCATTTTTAAGTACCTTCTTTGTATGAAGTGTCGCTCTAGGTGCCAGGGATACAAATAAAGATTCGCTGATCACAAGGAGCTAACATTTTCCTAGAGGGAATGCAACACAAATCCAAGACAGGTGGCCAAGGAATGAACTATCAGGCATTTTGAGTTGAGCCATAAGACAATGGATTGTCATGTTCTTTCCAGTAGCAGTGGCAATATTAATTTGGTTATTGTTCTCTGAGAAAAAGATGAAGAGGAAAGGGATGGGGGAACCCTAGCAGTGAGACTATTGGCATGATACCTAAGTGGGTTAACCCCTGGTATCTAGACTGTGCTTTATCTGATCTAGTCATCCATTGGGATGCTATGGCCATGATATTGCATAAGCAGGTCTACCTTACAGTATGTTCCAAAACAGAATGGATTAACTCCCCTGGGGTCTCTGTAGGTTCATTTCAGAGGGACCTGGTGGTTCCTGATAGAAGAAGCAGGGTAGATGTCAAGATGCTCGTGTTGGCCAGGCCCCAGTATCCTTGTCAATGGCTGGATGGAATGAAACCTGATCCTTAAACAACTGATGCTATTGGGCCCACACTCTAAATCTTTCCCACTTAGTAGTACTGACGAGATAATCTTCCAGACCATAGAGTTACCTTCATGATGCCATGATGAAGCCTTAAGACAGGATTTTAATGTTGATACTAATTTGGTAAAATGAGAAAATGCTATTAGCTTTGTCAATATGGGTTGAAATAATAACAATACCAGCAACAATAACTGACTTTAACATAGCACTTTAAGATTTACAAAGTATTGTATATGTATTAACTCCTGCAAAACCTGATCATATTCTTACCTTTCCCTCCCCTGTAGTCCTTTTAATCTTGAAGCCTGTAATTCTAAGTAGAAAAAATTAGTGCCTCAAAGGAATTTTCCTGAATTTTTCAACCACTACTGAAACTACTCTGTTGGCTAAGCGTCCTTTGGGGGCCACTGGGTATAAGTGGGTAGGAACCAGAAGGAAGAATTTCCTTCTCTCCTGTGGCCTGGGCCATGAAATGGAATACTTTTCTCACTATAAAGCAGAGAATCAAATTCAATACCATTTCCTAATTCTAAATAGCATTATTCATTTTGCAAAGACACTCAATAGTTAATTGCTTTCCCTAGGTTTTTGGTGCTTTCCTGATACCTTCAACTGTTTGCCCATAGTTTAAGCCTACAAAAATAACATAGTTAATATTGAGAAGCACTCAGCTCACTGTTTGTGTCCAAAGGAGGCAGCCAAATGTTTTGGGAAGGAGTAGCGGTGTATTCATTTTTTAAGTGGGAACTAGATCCACCCACAAGAAACACTGATCATAAGTTTTCAGCCTTATGATTGGCTGTGAGAAAATGATGACAGCTCAGTGCAGTCTAATGCTGTGTGTGGGGTAAATGCTCATTGAATGAGTTATAGGAGTCTGAAGAGCAAAATCCTGGTGTGTTTGTGGAGCAAAAAGAGTCAACTTACCACATCTAGTTAAGTTACCTTTTGATAATCCTCTTGTTAATAGGAATATTTCTTCAGCTGATGTGGAATTTTTAAAAATCGAGGCCAAATAATTCAATAGGGTTGCAAAATTTTGGCTTCTGAGAATTAATATCTGAGTTTTATATTCTCTCTAGATGCTCTAAAATTTCTGGACATGGGTCAGATGAAATGATTGTGAAAATCACATCCTATATTAAACCTTTGATATCTATGTTTCTACAGTTACAAGGTCTTGTTCAGGCTATACCATATTCCTCTGTAGCAAAAGGAATGAACATTTCCCCATGAGGACATGCCTCATCCACTTGTGTGTTTTTTAGTGCCTAGGACAGTGCCTTGCACATGGTAGGCATTTAACAATGGCTTATTGAATTAAAATAAATTGAAGAGTAGGAAAAAAGCAAAGTTGTCGTTATGCTAGTGTTTAAGCAAAATAGAAAACAATAAAATTTTATAAGAAATAGATTTTTGTATTGAAAGGCTGATGCTTAAAAACAAATCGAGTTCAATTAGAGAAAGGTGCACGAAGACATCTGTGGAGATACTGCAGAAAACTTCTTGGCACTTTCAGTAGTTTTTAGCAAGTTTTTAGTACACTTTTTGGTGTGATGGACCCCTTTGGCCATCTGGTGAAGCTTATCAACCCCTTCTCAGAATGTCATTTAAATGTATAAAATACAATACATAGAATTACAGAGGAAAGTAATTGACATATGCTTATCGAGATATTTTAAAAAAACAAATTCATTAGTCCCAAGTTAGAATCTCAGCTTTAGAGGTCAGTAGCACCCATTATTTGTTGTCCCTAACTTCAGGAAAAAACAAATTGCTTTCCTTCTCCTTAATAATGTTATATTATTAGCACTAAATCTATGCTTATTAGCCATGATTAAGTTGTTTGTTTTTTTTTTTCCTGTCTGACAAAGAAAGAGGAGCGAAATAGCTTGGGAACTCACTGAGCTGTGAAAGACAGAAGAAAAAGGGACACATGACTTGTGCACAATCTCCCTGAGGGGAAGGAAAGAGGTGGTGTGGAAGAAGTAATGGGCCAGAGAATTCCTTGGTCTGTATGCCAAGCAGTGTGGTTGGCCCAGGCCTTGGTTGCTGAAGTGGGTGGGGATGGGTTAGAGATTTGAGGAGAGAGTTGTCAGCATGCAACAGAATGTACTGAAAGATTGAAAGTTCATTGTCCATAACCTGGAGAGTGCCTGTGCTTTTCATTGTCAGAGAAAAGAAAACTTTCATTTAAGAAATGAATATGGACCCTTCCAACTGAAAATATAGTTAGCATATTCCTTAGTGGTTCATTTGGCCATGAGGTAGAAGTGCCTTTACCCTCGGTAGAGTAAGCAAACTTGTGATTTGAAGAAAAATCTACACAAAGCTGTTTTCTTTTTAAGCGAAAGCTGTGTACATACACCATTAAAGATCAAAGCCAAAATACTTCCTCAATCAAAAACAGTGCTAGTCCAAAGCCAATCTTTAATTTTCCAAAACTTAACAGGCAAACATTATAGTAACCAAAACAAAATGAAACAAGAAGCTCCCAATATATACTCCAATGAGTAATCATGTTGGTATTTTACTTCTTAATCCTTTTCATTGAGTCCTGATGGCATTTAAATTAACCCTTTACCCCTCTTAAGGAAAAAGAACTCATGACTAGTTGGTGTTAGACACCGGAAGAGTTAGAACTAAACAGAAAAATTGTGCAGGTACTTCTAACTACCTTCCCTTGTTTATTCATCCCTCTTGTCCTCCAGGTATCACTCAACCTCTGAAAGTAATAGTGGAGTCAAATGGAAATTAAGGGCCTCAATACGCCACCCTTCTCAGCACACCTGCAAGTAGAATGTATCAGTTATGGAGAAAAATATTGGGTAGTAGTAGTGATGGAGACCGTTGAATCCGGGTCCTCATTCATGTCTCTCAACTTGGTGTGAGGTGAAACCACAGAGAGTTGTTTTGGTTTGCATTTCTCTTATTATTAACAAGTTGGAACATCCTTTCATATGGTTGTTAATGGTTTGCAATTCTTTTGAGAATTGCTTATTAATATCCTTTGCCTAATTATCTATTGGACAATGACTTTCAGTCTTACATATTTCTCTCCAACAAGCTTTTATCAAGTGCTCACTGTGCAAGGCACAGACCTACTTGTCCAGTCTTCTCTCTTGACTCTAGTCTCACATCTTCAACTGCCTATTCGATATCCCCAACTGGATGTCCTGTAGGCATCTTAAATTCAACATGTCCAAAACTGAACTTATCATCTCTCCTCTCAAACTCTCCCCTTGTCTCTGCTTTCTCATTACTCTCAAGAGGACTGCTGCTCTCCCAGTTACCCACTCCTCATTATTTTCCACTCCCTCTCCCCAGATCCAATCAGTTGTCAGTTCCTGTCATTTCTAACTTTGGAACATTTCTGATATATGTCTCCTTCTCTCCTCTGACACCGTCAATATCCTGGTACAGGCCCTCATCACCTCGTACTTAGACTGTTTCAATAGCTTGTTGGTTGGTCTCTCTGCTTCAAGTCTTCCCCTCCCCCCAACTCCAATCTCTTCCTCACTCACCTGTCACATTGATCTTTCTAGAGAACAGGCCTGACCATGTTATTTCCTTATTCAATAAACTCCAGTGACTTCCTATCGCCTCCAGGATCAAAAGTGAAATTCACTGTCTTTTAAAGCCATTTACAATCTGGCCCCTCTCCACCTTTCCAGTCTTCTTAATACCGTATTTCCCTTTACATACCCTGTGATCCAGTGACGTAGGTTTCCTTGCTATTCTTCACACAAGACACTTTATCACCAGCTCTGAGTCTTTTCACTGGCTGTCACCTATGCCTGGAACAGTCTTCTGCATCATCATCATCTCCACTTTCTAGGTTCCCTTGCTTCCTTTGGTTTCAGCTAAAATTCTACCTTCTGCATGAAGCTTTTCCCAGTCCTCCTTAATCTATCTTATTTGTACCTTGTTTGTTTACATATTATCTTCCCCCTATTGGACTATGAGCCCCATGAAAGCAGGGAATGGTTTTCTTTTTAAGCTTTCTTCATGTCCCCAGTTTAGCACAATGCCTGGCGCATAGTAGGCACTTAACAAATGCCAGTTGACTGATTAATTTCCTAACTGAGGAAGAGCTGAGTGAGACTCCTACCTTAGATAATTACCTGCTGTAGTGACCTTGGGCAAGGTTTTTAACCTCTTTGGGTCTCAAAGTCATATGCAAAATGGTGATAATTACAGATTTACCTCACAAGATTTTGTGGAAGAAGAAAAGAAATTATGTTTGTAAGGTACTTTATAAGCCTTAGCAGCTGTGGTGTGCTGGAGGTGGCTTCTACTAGAAAGCTGCCTGTTAAATTGTGATCATTTACACCTCAGAATCTCCAAATCAGGACTTAATTTATTGTTTTGTTGATTGTCAAGACTTAAGAGATGGAGAAAATATTAATAATGTACATTAAACTTAAAAGTGTGTTTGTATACATTATACCCTGGAAAATTACTTGGTAAACACCAGTATGCCTCTGACTTAGGGGGCTATATACAAGTGAATTACTAGTATTGTGGCATATTTTGTGTAGGACCAAACATCAGGCCAAATCCTAAAGTAGAAAAAGGATTGTTGCTTTCTCCTTTCCTGGTTCTCTCTATCCTCAGGGCCCTCGCCTGCCAATCCCTCTCTCTCCAAAGTTCACTTGGTTTTCACCTAACTAGAAAACCAAGTTTTTAACTGGATGATATAGTGAGGAATAAAGGGTGATTAATGAAACTGGGGAAGTTGTAAGGAGTGAAGTTAATGATATGTAACAAAGGCATTATCAGGGAGTTTTCCCTAATTTCTACTAAATGCTCGAAGTCCAGGTCAATGCCTTGGATATAATCAGTGTTTGATTCAATATGATCTAGGCTTAAAACCAAAGGAACCAAAAAATAAATGAGGACAATGAAAGGAAGCTTGAGAAAGGGTGAAATTATCAAGTTCTTAGAGAGATGATTTTTTTTTAGGGGGGGAAGTCACTAAAAAAATTAATGGATTCTTAATAACATTTTCTTTTTATTCTTTCCTTTGTAAGACATGTATACCCATTCTGACCATCAAGCACAAGAGGCAATGATTCATAAATCCTAGAAAAGGTGGGCAAAGATCTCCCACCAGCCCTTGGCCTCCGAGCCTTAAAATGAACTTGAAGAGGATAAGTCCAATTCTTACGTGATAACATTAAATATCAGTTCTTCCGCAATATGTCAAACAGGTACTTCTTCCTTTACAGACCATGTAGGCTAGCAGGGACCTCGTAGGCCATAGAGTCCAAGTC
Organism: Trichosurus vulpecula; assembly: GCF_011100635.1. Classification (NCBI taxonomy): domain Eukaryota; kingdom Metazoa; phylum Chordata; class Mammalia; order Diprotodontia; family Phalangeridae; genus Trichosurus; species Trichosurus vulpecula. The sequence goes on from NC_050580.1 coordinate 231,454,894, forward strand.
CTTCGTCTGAAAAGATGAGGAAAGTGAGGCTCAGACAGAAGTTAGGTGACTTGACCAGGGTCACATCGCTGGGAAGTATCTGAGGGGAAATTTGAACCCAAATTGACTCCAAGTCTAACCTTGTCTCCTTGACCCCATACTGGGCTAGTAGATGTTGTGGGTATGGGGTATTACTGCACAGGTAGAGCTGCTTAATTAGGGCACAGGCCTCCCTAAATCATGGGAGAAGTGAGCGAAGTTTGGGGGTGGGGCCTGGAATTTAAACTTAATGACACTGTCCCTTCAGCCTCCATCGGGAATAGTGCTGCTCACTTGGTCTTGAGCCTGGTCTATCTTTGGACCATGATGAGAGTTGAGGGTGGTAGGTATGAGTTGGTTGAGTGCTAATGAGCCATTTTGTCGAATCTTTATGAAGTCAAGGCACCTACACCTCCTTCCCAATCAGACATATACACATAGTTAAAATTGCTTTCTTGAGTCGAGTCAATAAACATTTATTTAGCACCTAATGTGTGCCAGGTACTGTGCTAAGAGCAGGGGACATGAATATGAAGAAAGAAAGATGGTCCCTTCCCTTAAGGAGCTTACTGTTTAATGGGAAATGTTGTTCAGTCATATCCAATGCTTTGTGACCCCACTGGGGGTTTTCTTGGCCAAGGTACTGGAATGATTTGCAATTTCCTTCTCCAGCTCATTTTACAGATGAGGAAATTGAGGGACGCAGGATTTAGTGACTCGCTGAGGTTTACACAGTAAGGAAGTGTCTGAGGCCAGATTTGAACTCAGAAAGAGTCTTCCTGACTCCAGGCCCAGCACTCTAGCCACTGCACCCCTTAGCTGCCCCAAAGTAATGTATAGAGAAAAGTTAAACAGGGCCTTGTTTTCTCCAGGATTAGGGGACTGAAAAGGCTGGGGGTGAGGTAGGGAGATACCCCACGTGGGAGCACAGTGAAGAAGTCAGTCAGAGAAGTCCTAAAATAATGCAACCAGGCGAGAAATAATGATATGTCCGAGTCCCTCAGAGGAATGGGGAAATCTTGGGTTTGTGATATAAAGAAGCTCAGTGTCCTTCCAACGACTTCCTTTGGGGCAGGGTCAACCCATGGGGTACATTGCTCAACTTCCTGCCTGGTGAAAAGTTCATAGGATCATAGACTCAGAGACCTCTGAGTGCAACCATGCTCATTTTACACAAGAGGAAACTGAGACCCAGGGAGATTGAGCGGCTTGCCCAAAGTCACACAGACAGTAAACCTCAGAAGTGACATTTGCACCTAGAACCTCTGGCTCTACAACTCATGTTCTTTCCACGGAACCGGGATGCCTTGTGGCATATGCGCCTTTGTTGGAGCTGAGAGAAGCGACCCTTATCCCTGATCTGGGGGAAGCCCTGGCTCTTCAAATGCCTTAGATAGGTGGGTGGGGATCCTGGCTAGAACACCTAGTAGTTGTGTCGATCTGGATCCCGCAGACAGAGACGATGCACGGGAATATTTAGGAACTTGTGGGGGTGGTGGGAGTGGGTGCCTTTGTTTCGAATCCAATCATTAAAAAGGCCCCCAGGCCAAGTAGAACCCCTGGCAGGCTAAAAATAAACCTGGGTTTGCTTTTGCCCGCGCAGACTCTCCCTCCCACAGCAGGCTGGCTGGGCATCCATGGAAAATGAAGTCTCTGAGTGTTGGCAATTCTGCGCCGGACTAGTCCCTGCGCGTCTCGTCTTCCCAGTTCCTACCCCACGGGAAGTCCCAGGAGAGGTGCCTCTCATTTAGGGGCAGTGCTTCGCTGCCAGCTCCCACCTCCGAGCTCCCTTTTAATCCCACCTCCCCAAGATCGAGTCTCCAACGAGGCTGGGCTCTGGAGCTGGGCGCCCGCCAGTCAGTCTGGCCAGAGAGGGAACTATTTTGGGAATTTTTATGATGGAACAATATTTTTTTGGTAAACAAATGGAAAGCTGCTAAATGGGGACGCTCACCCCTAGCTCCTGGTTCACCTCCCTCACTGCTGAGGTGTTACAGTAGCTGCACTGTCCAGCCTGGAGAATACCCCCCTTTCCTGCTACCTCTCTGGGAGGGGCAAGGTAAACAGTCATCAAGCGGGGAGGTGGGAGGGCAGGGCTTCCCTCTCACCTTACCCTCATCTGTCTCTGGACCCCTCAAAAACAGTAGCAATAGAAGAATACTGCCTGTGAAGTCGTTTTCGAAGTCTTGGGTGGTGATGGCTCGGGAACCAAGCGAATTAACTCTTGAGGTGCCTGAAGGTAAACTCAGTCTAGCAATCAATTTTCTTTAAACCACCCACCCTCTCCTCTGAATCATCAGAGACCGAACTGGTGAGGCACAGTATATCATGGTGGCTAGGTAGAGGGATTGATAGATTGGGATGGGGGGAAGAGAGAGACAGAGAGACAGAGAGAGACAGAAAGAGACAGAGAGACAGAGAGAGACAGAGACACAGAGACAGCGAGAGAGACAGAGACAGAGAGAAAGTGAGAAACAGAGAGACAGAGAGAGATAAAGAGAAGAGAGAGAGAGAGAGAGAGAAGGAGGGAAGGAGAGAGAGGGTAGGGGAAAGAGAGAAAGGGAGAGAGAGAGGGAGAGAGGGAGAGAGACAGAGACAGAGAGAGACAGAGAGAAAGGGAGAGAGAGAAAGGAGAAAGAAGGAGAGAGAGACACAGAGACAGGGAGAGAGAGAGAGAAAGAGAGAGAGAGAGAGAGAGAGAGAGAGAGAGAGAGAGACAGAGACAGAGAGAGACAGAGAGAGGCAGAGACTGACCGAGAAAGAGAAGAGAGAGAGTGGGGGGGAGAGAGAGAAAGGGAGAGAGAGTAGAAGGAGAGAGACACACAGAGATAGAGAGAGAGAGAGAGATTGAAATTGAGATTGAATACTTATTAAGCACTTACTCTGTGTCAAGCTGGGGAACCAATCAGAAACTAACAAGAAAACCTTCAAGGAGTTTATTCTAATGAAAGAAGACAAAACAGAAAAAGGAGCTGGATAAGGGAAAGGCGTTAAAGAGGGTACAAGGCTGTTCAAGAAGAGGAGGTGAAGTCCATAACTGAGTTGAGCAGGGAGTGAATGAAGTGAGCGTGGCTGAGACCCCTCATGAAATGGTGGTCCAGGCCAACTGGGAGAGCCTTAGGGCACTGGAACAATAAAAATCCAGAAGTCTCTACCTAATTCCATCACTGGCTTTTGAGCCCTGGTTTGGCACTGCCACTGACCTACCCTGCTCTTCAGTTATCCCATTTGACAAAATTAAATAGTCAATATTGTCTACTTCATAGGGATTCTCTCTCTCTCTCTCTCTCTCTCTGTATATATATACATACATATATATATATATATATATATATATATATATATATATACATATACATAGATCTTATTTGAAAAGATGGTTGATTGAGTATACTTGAGTATGACAGGTACGCAGTGTGGAAAATATTATACTATTTTATATCATTTTTAATTTCAACTAGACCCAGAGCCTGAATTAATGAGTAACTGGATGAAGATCCAGGACCTGGGCTTCTTTGTTCTCTCTAAAAGTTTGCTCAGGAAATACCCTTTCCACTGTCAACAAGGCCAGATACCTGTTAGCCTTTAAGGGATGAGACCCTAAACCCAAGAGAGACTACCTCGCTTAATATTAACTGACCTTTGTCAACATTCTTTCCATTAAGGAAAATCCTCTTCTTGTATCATGGTTAAATATACATGGGGGTCATAAAAAATGAGGTAATACAGGCTTGCTAAGTCTGCTAAAATAGCGTATATAAGTTTTCTCATTCCTTTGTTCAGACAGCCAGAGCCTATGCTCTGACTCCTTGTACGTACAAGTAAGCTAGCCTAGCTATGCTTTAAGGGAAAAATAATAAACAACATGGATTTTTCTATCACCTAGCTCTGTTGTTTCCTTCAACCAAATTTTCAGGTTTAACACCAGGAACACCCTCTGAAAAGGCCACACCCAAGGCTATGATAAGGGGCCAAGTGGTGCCCTGGTCCCAGGGGAAACTAAGAAGAAAATGTGCAATGTGTAAAAACTGGTTACAGGACAAAGACAGTCTTCTGTTCGTTTTTCTATTTGATTATTAGCTAGTCAACATGGCATAAACCCTTGAACTGGAACCATGATTATGGGGGAAAAAGTTTTTACTTGGATTCTAGATCTCCCTAGTGAACTAATGGGGCTAAGGGCCTGGACTTGTGATTCTCAGAAGAGACTGTGGGACGAAGAAACTCCTTTACTGATATAGGCTGGCACCTTCTTGGAAGCCTATAATCTTAGAGCATCAAGAAATTAAGTGACTCACCTAGGGTCACCAAATCAGTATATGCTGAAGGCAGGACTTAATCCCTGGTCTTCTTGGCTTGGAGACCTTTTCTCCATCCACTATCCCACAGCTGCTTATTGTATTTGTCCATCATTCTTGAAGAGGACCAAGACATCAGGGAGATGGTGCCATGACTTAGAGTTGACTTTGATTTGAGTGAGGGAGGGCTGTGCAAGGTCACCAGACTCACTTTCTCCTCCAGAGCCATCTGGGTCCAGTGGCCTGATATTCACCAGGATGACTAGAGATGGCCCAGGATACATTGGGAGACCCTGGCCCATTCAGGCGAAGGTCTTTTCAGGTTCTCCCTTTGAGCGAGGTAATGCCCATTCAGTGAATAGGCCTCTTTAAGAAGAAAGAAAACAAACCAAGCAGCGAACTAGATACCACAGAGTAGGTGCCAATACCTTAACCATCTCTGCATGGCAAAATTCACTAAGACTTCTCCATCCTCATCAAGGGAAGCTGTTAACCTCTCCCCTCATATAACACAACCAGTACCCAGTAGAGAAAATCCATACTCCTGTAAATCCACATTCATATGAAAAGAAAGGCAGTTTAATCTTTAAGCTACTAACTTCCTCCATTCTCCCTTGTGTTCTTTGTAAAGGACATGAATCCTAGGATTCTTGTCCTTTCTAGTAAAGGGACTTTAAGGCATTTAGGTGGTGCAGAAGGTAGAGAGCTAGGCCTGGAGCCACGAAGACCTGGGTTCAAATGTGGCCCCAGATACTGTGTGTCTTAACCTCTGGTTGCCTCAGTTTCTTCACATGTAAAGTGGGGGATAATAATAGCACCTACTTACCAGGGTTGTCATAAGGGTCAAATGAGATAATTTTAAAGTCCTTGGCATATTGCTGTTATTGTCTTTGTTCAGTCATGTCTGTCTTTATGACCCCATTTGGGGTTTTCTCAGCAAAGTTAATGGAGTGGTTTGCCATTTCTTCTCCAGCTCATTTAAGCACTATATAAATGGCAGCTAGGTGGTACAGTGGATAGCATGCAAGGCCGGAGGCAGGAAGACCTGAGTTCAAATCCGGCCCGACACTTACTAGCTGTGTGACCCTGGGCAAGTCATTTAACCCTGTTTGCCTCAGCTTTCTCATCTGTCAAATGAGATGGAGAAGGAAATAGCAAACCACTCTAGTATCTTTGCCAAGAAAATCCCAAATGGGGTCACAAAAAGTCTGACATGATTGAACAACAACATTACTATTATTATTTAAGCAAAGGCTGAGTAAACACTTGAAGCAGAGATGAAATCACCTCTGACGGCCCTCCTAGCTCTGGGATTTTGTGATTCTAGCCGTATGGCTTAGTGGAAGGAGCACTAAATTGGAGGTCAAGAGACGAAGGTCATTGCTGGGTGAGCTTGCAGATTCCACTTAGCCAGTCTAGTGAATTGACTCACCTTACCTGAGTGTATGATGGAAGGCTAGGGCATAGTCCATGCTCTAGGGAGCCTACAGTTTTGGCCTTCTGGAATCTTAAAAACTGTACAGCATAACGTAACTTAAATCCTTTTAATAGATATATGATGTCATTAATGTGAGTATGCCTTTCAGTGATGCAAATTAGAACCCACACATGCCAGCCCCATAAGTTCACCAGAGAATCCACTGAAGTTGCTTGGGAGACTTGCTTTCTCTTAGCAAAGTGAGGATGCCAGTGGACCACCCAGGCTCTTCATCGGTCAGCCTTCAATTTCACCGTCATTTTTCGTTTGATGTTTTCTGACGGCATGCTTAGTTTTGTTCCTCCTTCAGAATTCCCCACTAGTAGTACTGTGTGATAGACTACTCACCCTTAGCATGGGCTGTTCCGTCGTTGTTTGGCAATACTCCTTTTCAGCTTTTTTCAGATTAGCATTTCCATGTCTTATAGCCATACAACAATCGGCCACAGCTGGTCTACCCAGTTCTTTTGTGTTTCATGGATACCGCTGGAGGATGTAAGCTATCCATGGTTATCTCCCACTCTCACCATGTGACCAGCCTGATGTATTTTTTTCTTCTGGTCCTTCATTTCATAGAATCGTAGATTTAGAACTTGAAGGGAATGCTCATTTAACAGATGGGGAAACCAAGGCCCAGAGAAGTTAAGCAATTTGCCTGAGATCATGCGGGTGAAAGATGTAGGATGTGAACCTAATACTCTGATTCCAAAGACAGTTCTCTTGCCATTAGACCATTGCTTCTCTGATCATATCTTCACACTATTTCCTTTGTGCAGTTCTTCACTAGTTATATATTAGGGCCTGATTGTACTCACTATGTGCCTTTCCATTGACTTTTGGGAGATCTTCATTTCAGTTGTTCAGAAACTGTAGGTTTCAATGGATTTCCATCCTAAAACATCACTGGAAGACTTTTGATGCCAGTGGGAGGTGGTCTTATTCCAAGCATAGGTTTACCTAGGAATCCATGACTTCATATCCCTCTCCCTGATCCTCCAGGGCTCAGAAAGCCATCTTTGAACTTCTAGGCCAGCAGAGAGGAGAGGTCTAAAGGGGCACAGATCACCCTTCCAGTATAACTGCTGAGATCTGGCTCAGCAGTCAATTAAGAAAAATCTCACAGCTGATCTGGAGCAGGCAGAGGATCTCTGTGCTTGGACTGAAGTTGGGGTGGTGGTGGAGGATCCCCACATTGCCCATCTCCAAGAGGGCTGTATCACAGTACTCTAAGGTTGATAAGCTCCTTCCTCACAACCACCCCCTGAGGCTGGTAATGTAACTGTCATTAACCCCATTTCACTGGTTCAGAAGCCCAGCCTCAGAGAGGTTAAGTGATTTGTCTAAAGTTATTTTCTCATGCTGGTAAACAATAAATCGCAGGCCTGGGCATGTATACAGGTCTTTGGTCTTCAAGTCCACTGCTCTTCACTGCTCCGTGGTATTTCCATATTACTTCACTATCCATTAATTTGTTGGTCTGATGCTTCTCTTCTGCTGAGGCTTCAGCAGAAAGAATATTGGATTGGGGGATGGAGAACCTGGGCTCAAATTCTAATTACTCCTCTTTGGGCAAGTCGATTAATCTCTCTGGGCCTCAGTTTCCTCATTTGTAAGATAAGGGGGTGTAACAACAATGTTGCTAGCACCTGTTATGGGGGTGAAAGACTCAACAAGACCAACAAGAGCACACAGGAGGGCTGCTAGCACAGGTCCTTTGATCTACTTTTCTAAGGAAAGCAACTTTAAAGGGTTAACAATCTTACTTTAATCAAACATACATATAGCATTCACTTAGTTCAGGGGGAAAAGCCAGCACCCTGTACTTCAGAGCAAATACAAACAGAAGTTACAAACAGATCAACAGACAGGCTTCTATCTGTCTGACCAATTCACAGCATGTACATAGATACTAGAGAGAAGCACCAACCTCTGGGTTTTCAAAGCTGGGAGGGGGTTCTGCTTCAGTGGCTACCCAGAGTCTCATCACCAACACTCTTTCAATGAGTGTGCCCCCAAACAAAATGTCAACCTCAGATCTTATAGACCAGTCTCAGGGCCCTGGGGCATTTGATTACCTCAGTGCTGAGAAGCGCTCCAGAACAAAAGACACAAGGGTCCCACTGTACCTGCCCCATTCAAACAAAGGCAAGACTCGTTAAAGGCACTTGATGGCCTTAGCATTCCAAAAGAGAAGAGAGTAAAAAAGTCCCACCCTAATTACCAAAATAGGGGGTCAGACTAGATGATCTCTAAACTTCCTTCCAGTCCTAATTGAAGGTCCTTTGTATTAGTTATTTTGTTGATACTGTCTCTTTTAGTCTATAAACTGATGGAGGGCAGGGCCAGTGTCTATGTCATTTTTTTGTATGGAGTCTAATATTGTTTCATGTCAAACCAGGCCTTTGATTGAGGAGTAAAAAAAAGGGCTGCCACTCTCTAGGGAAGCCATCCATCATTGAAACTATCTGCTCTAGGCATTTCCCCAGCCGCAATCATTGCTTCCATCAGTTTACGCTCATCCATGTGCCCAGGCAGACCAAAAGATGCAGGAATGTCAATTTATTGTAGCACCATAGATTTAGAACTAGAAGGTGCCTTAGAAACCATCGAGTTCAATTTTCTCTCTTATCTTAAGGATGAGGAAGCAGCAGCCCAGAAAAGTCATATGACTAGCAGAGGTCACACAGGCATCCAGGTGGTGCAGTGGATAGAGGACTGGTCCTAGGGTCAAGAAGACCCGAGTTCAAATCTAGCCTCAGATATTAGCTGGCTGACCCTGGACAAGTCACTTAACTTCTGTTTGCCTCAGTTTCATATTTAAAATGAGGATGAAGAATAGAATCCACTTCACAGGGTTGTTGAGGGGATCGAATGAGGTAACTATAAAGGGCTTACTTAACACAGTGAATGCCTGGCACATAGTAAGCATGATGTAAAAGTTAGCTATTATTATCATTGTTCGTAAATAGCAGAGCTGAGCTTCAAACAAATGTCCTCGGACTTCAGAGATCTTTCAATTCAGTCTGACCTAATTGCATTCAATAAAAATTTATTAAGCCCCTACTAAGTGCAAGGAGGCACTGCGTCAGGTGCTCAGGATACAGAAACAAAAATGAAATCTGCTCTGCCACAGGGGGAAAACGTAGGATACAAAATGGATACACGTAAGTAAATAAAAAGTACATATAAATACTGAAATAAATTAAATTAAAGAAATATAAATAAACTTAAATAAATAAAAAAAAGTAAATAGAAATAAAGAGAAACAGAATAAAGGGGAAGGGAATTAGCATTTATACAGCACCTACTATGTGCCAGACACTGTGCTAATCACTCTGCAAATATTATCTCCTATTCTCACAACAACCCTGCAAGGGAGGTGCGATTATTATCTATCTCTTGATGAAACTGAAGCAGATGGAGGTTAAGTGACTTGCCCAACATCATATGGCTAGGAAATTTGTCCTGAGGTTGGACTTGAACTTGTGTCTATCCGGAATTCCAGGACCAGTGCCCTATCCACCACATCATCTAAGCTGCCTTTTTTGTTGTTTAGCTGTTTCAGTCATGTCTGACTTTCTGTGGACTTATTTGGGGCTTCCTTGGCAAAGATACAGGAGTAGTTCATCATTTCCTTCTCCATCTCATTTTACAGATGAGGAAACTGAGGCAAACAGGGTTAAGTGACTTCTTCAGGGCACACAGCTCGTAAGTGTTTGAGGCCAGATTTGAACTCAGGAAGATGACAGTGACAATAACTAGTGGAAGAATGGATTACAAATGGGGCAGTTTGGTGGCATAGTGGATAGACTACCAGGTTGAGTTCAAATCCAGCCTCAGATACTTACTAGCTGTGTGACCCTGGGCAAGTCACTTAGCTTCTGTCTGCCTCAGTTTCCTCATTTGGAAAATGAGCCGGAGAAGGAAATTGCAAATCCCTCTAGTATCTTTGCCAAGAAAACCCCAAATAGGGTCATAGAGTCAGGACTAAAAAATGACTCAACAACCACAAAAGGATCAGGAAAGGTCTCAGGTGCCATCTGAATTGTGACTCAAAGGAAGCCAGGAATTCTATGAGGTTGTATGTGTGTGCGTGCGCACATGCACATGGGTGTGGGTGAAATCCAGACACAGGGTACCGTATCTATGAAGGCCTAGAAGCAAGAGATGAAACCTTGAGCTTGGGTAGCCTAGCTCCTTGCTGTATTGTCTTGGAGGAGTGGTTTACTTTCTCTGGCTTTCAATCACCTCCACTGCCAAATGGGGATGTGAATATCTGCTTTATCCCCTTGACAAGAATGTTGGGAGGTTGAAATAAAAAAAATTAATCCTAGAGTGCTTTCAAAAACATAAAGTTATGATGAAGAAATCAGTTCAGTGCTGAGATCTCCAGGTTTGAATCCAGAAGACTTGGGTTTGGATTTTAGCTTTGCTCCTTGCTACCCTCATGACCTTGGGCAAGCCATTTAACTACAAATGCAGTTTTTTTCCTCTGTAAAATGGAAGGGCTGAACTTGATGAGAGCCCTTCCATGTCTAAATCTATGATCCTATAAATGTAAGGGTTTATTCTTATTCTGGTTAATGGAATAATTGTTCTTAGTTTCTGCCAGGATTCCCTGTCATTTCCTGTCCACAACCTTAACTGGTCTAGCTGACCCTTGTGGTACCTCAAATGGCCAGGATCTTAAGGAATAATCACCACCGACATTTCAACATCTGCTCAGATGAAAATTTTTTTCTATCCTTAAACACTCCTAGGAAATTAAAGCATGCACAGAGCCTAATTGGACTGGGGTTGAGAATATGATCTAAGTTGAATTGCTTTTATACAAATGTTAAGTAGTGGAACATGCTGAACCTGGTTGAACCTAATTAAAATGCTGTGGCCTGTTTAATGTTTATGTTCAATGTCTGTGAGGTTGGAATGTTTAAGTTTGCATGAAAAATGTGTGCGTGCAAATGAAATAATTGGCAGGAGCTGGGCTACTAATTCAAAAATGAAATGTACTCTAGGATGACAGCATCGTAATAGCTGGCTCAGACTTGCAGTGTGTAATACGCTGATTGCCCTAGCTCAGGCCATGTGCTCACAGGACACATCTCTCTGCCTCCTCCCCCCTTTCTCTTCCCCCACCTCCCTCTCTTCTCCTCATCCTCTACTACACAGATCTACTGATCAAGGTGATTCTGCTTCCTTATTTAACACAGTGATGGGCATATAAAGGCAAACAATGAACATTTTACAGGAAAATCAAAGAATTTCAAGTTGGATGGAATGTCAGGACCAATTTAATCCAACCCATACCTGAAAGCAATCCTTGTTACAACAGACGTAACAAGTGGTCATGTATTCTGTTTTAGGACCTCCAGTTGAGGGGGAGGAATGCACTTCTTCTCTAGGTGACCCATTCTACTTTTGAACATCTCTAATCATTAGGAAGTTTTCCCTGACATCAGACCTAAATCGGTTGCTTTGAAGCTTCTACCTCTTACATGTGTTTCTTTTTTCCTACAACCACACTCCTCCATGTGACGATTCTTTAAATACCTGTACACAACCATCATGGCCTACTTGAAACTTCTCTTCTACAGGGTCAACATTCCCAGTTTCCTTCCCTTAATTTTCAAATGACATGTACTCAAGTCCTCTGGACATCTTCCAGTTTGTTAATGCCCTTCTTAATCTGTGGCACCCTTACCTGAATACCATACTCCAGATGAACAGGACAAAGCGAGGTGGGGTTGCTAACCACTTATCCTTAGAAGGTATACTGAATACTCCAAACACTTAATGTAGTTTTAAGCTATCACAGCTTGAAAAATTTTGTAGCTTTAATAACCTTAAATGGCACTGTGATTTTTGTGACATCCTGTACCTTTCAATGTGTCCAAGATCCATTACCTTCATTAACAGTCACATCACAACTGCCTACTTGTTTTGAGTTTGTGATGTGAATTCGATGGTTCACATGGCATGGTTAGCAAGGTGAAGGGGGTAGAGTTTAGGCAAAAAGTGAATTGAGAGGAAGAAAGGGAACTACCTGAAGGAGCTGATTGAGGTAATATGTCTGAGGACTAAATTGGGTAGGTTCATCTGACTACACTGACAAGCCTCTAGTATGGAAATAGTGAGTTCTCTTTTCCTGGGAAATCGTCAACCAGAAGCTAGATGACTACTAGCCATGGATATTCAAGAAGCTATTTATGCTCAGAAGGGGATAAAATTAGAGGATCTGCAAGGTCTCTTTTGATTTTTGTTAATACTTCAAAAGTGAAAGATCATTTTCCCAGCTCCTTGACAGTCTTTCAAAGGACTGCATTGAAAGGTTCTAAGTTTTGCTTGGCAACCCAGAATTTAGAAAGAGCTCTCTTAATGCTTACTAACTGCAGATTAAACTGATCACCGGTGGAAAGGGGAATCCCTCCTTTTATGAGTCCTTCTTTTCTTTATGCAAAGATGCTTCAGTGGTATTTGCTACTAGACTCAGTGTGTTGAGTATAGTCGAACTAGGTAGAGCTAGGCTTGGGGCAGCTAGGTGTCTCAGGGTTCAGAGTGTTGGGCCTGAAGTCAGTCATCTTCCTGAGTTCAAATCTGGCCTCAGACACTGATAAACTGCATGGTCCTGGGAAAGTCACTTAACTGTTTGCCTCAGTTTCCTCATCTGTAAAATGAGCTGGAGAAGGAAATGGCAAATCACTCCAGTATCCTTGCCAAGAAAACCCCAAATAGGGTCATGAAGAGTTGGAGACAACTGAACAACAAAAGAAATATGCTTGATGGGGCTACAAAACAACAAAGATAATATTGCTAGCATTTATACAGTTCTTTAAGGTTTACAAAGACTTTTATAAGTATTATCTCACTTTAATCTCACAAACAACCCTGAGGGATAGCTGCTATTATTTTTCCTATTTCAGAGATTAGTTAACTGAGGTTAACTGACTTGCCCAGGATCACATAACCACAAAATGTTTGAAGCCGTATTTGAATGCACATCTTTCTGACTCCAGGGCTGGCAGTCTATCCATTGCCCTACCTAAGATGAGATTAGCATAAACTAGTTTTTCTCTAAGTGATTGGTTCAGGCTAAATGCTAGATAGCAGGCCAAGAGGAGGGCATTCATATGTGTACCTTACCTCCTATAGAGATTATATCAGGGCTCTCAATGACCCCTGTTGCCAAGCTCTTCGGGCTTAATTGCCCAATCTAGATCTCCGATAAGGTGATATTCAACATTCAACCAACATTTATGTTATGCCATCTAAGCTTTCTTTGCTCCAAGTTTTTATTTCATTCTAGTGCCTTTCACATTGGCATTTTATTGGCTGTGTTTATTCAAATAACTATAGGTTGTATTTGTCACAATTGGTTAAATGAGATAACGTATGTAAAATGCTTTTCAAACCTTAAAGTGCTGTTGATGTTCAGCCGTTTTTGAGTCCTGTCTGACTCTTTGTGATTCCATAGATCATACTGTCCATAGGGTTTTCTTGGCAAAGATACTGGATTGGTTTACCATTTACTTTTCTAGTGGATTAAGGCAAACAGAGATTAAATGACTGGCCCAGGGACACATGACTAGTAAGTATCTGAAGCTGGATTTGAACTGGTGTTCCTAACTCCAGGCCTAGCACTCTATCTACTGAGCCATTGAGCTGCTTTTAAAGTGCTAACTCAGTGTCAATGAATAACAGTAGTAGTAGTAGTAGTAGTAGTAGTAGTAGTAGTGTTGAGGGTTGGGGAGACGAGCCCCAAGACTGGAGTTCGCAGACAGGGTAGTTGAGGGGGAGTACCCCTTAAAGCACCCAAGTACTGGAGAGAGTCAGGGCCAACTGGAATGAATTCACGGACCCAAGCATTCTTCAAGTCAAGGTGGCAAAGATTCATTATGCTTCACAGTAGGCAAGAATTCTTAGGGAACCTGCAACCTTACAGGGGTGTAAGTAAAGTTTTTATAGGAGATTTTGGGGTGAAACATGTCAATTAATTGTTTTGGGATGGGATTAGGGAGTGGTTAAGGGGTGGTCAGTTCTTAAAGGAACATACACTTTTTGTATCTACTGTGCAGGTATCTTACCCTGAGTTCACTGGGAAATAGCCTAAGAGGGGCCTACCTGGAGGTGTGGTTTTTGCCTTGAAATGTCACTAAGTCAACTAATGGTCAGAGTTGACCAGAAATATCCAGGCTGCTTCCATCAAATGTCTTGTTAGACAAGATAAATGTAAGGGAGTATACATATGTCTGGGTCTAGCATGCACATGATAGGCCAGTGAGTAGTGAATGTCTTTATGACCCCTTACATGGCCATTTCAGCATGTAAACAGGGAGTCAGACCAATAAATTCTATGGCTAGAATTGAGGCACTTACTCTTTCTTCAACATTGTTCAAGGAGGACTGGCACCTCTTGTATGACAGCTTGCCAAGGACAGCTACAGCTGTCCACTGTATCAAGAAGAGAGATAAGTGTTTTGCTAGGGCATGCTGTCCTGTTTTGCTAGAGAGAAACTGCTAGGGTTAGTGTTTTGAGGCTAGGGAGAGATGTGATTTTAGAGCTGGATGTGGTTTTGGAATTGGGGTCTAGTAGCAGGCACCCAAGCAGAAGCTAAGGAGAAATGTGATGTTAGAATTAGGGTCCAAGCACAAGTACCTAAGCACCCCCATCATTAGTAGTAGTAGTAGTAGTGGTAGTGGTAGTAGTGGTAGTTGTAGTGGTAGTGGTGGTGGTGGTGGTGGTGGTGGTAGTAGCAGTAGCAGTAGTGATGATGATGATGATGATTATATAATCGATATCATATCACCTGTCTTTTCAATGGGTGAGAGAGGGATTGGAGGGAGGGAGAGAATTTGGAACTCAATTTTTTAAAAAAGTATGTTAAAAATAAATAAAGAATAATTTTTTAAAAGTAGTAGTGATGATGATAATTTCTGTTTGTAGCAGCTCTAGTAAGAGCACAGAAAAAATAGAACAAATTACTTGTCAAGATCTCTTGAACTTCCTTGAGTTAAAGGAAGAGGAAATGACCTCAGAAAGGTTGACTCAGATACCCAGCAAGATGGAACCTGTGGCACCTGGTTCATTACTGGCCATTTCTTTATTGGTGTTAGATGTTTCAGGTTCACCAATACCCATCAAACATGGCTGAAGACATGCTAGACCTATTAAGGGAACACAGACAGGATGTACCCTGCTAGCTTCCATTCCTAGAGGAAGGACTAAGAGCAGCACGCAAGAAGCTGCTCTCAGGGGGAAGTGTCCTTAAGGATCCCAGTCTCTGCTCATCCCAATTGACTCTCAATCATCTTCTTTGTTTTTGCTCCTCATCTTTGTATTGTAAAGGCTGAAGGAGAGCTCAATGCTAGAGATGCTGGCTGCTTCTCTAATACTGGGTCCACTGGC
Source organism: Trichosurus vulpecula (assembly GCF_011100635.1). NCBI lineage: Eukaryota > Metazoa > Chordata > Mammalia > Diprotodontia > Phalangeridae > Trichosurus > Trichosurus vulpecula. Next base: position 231,470,090 of record NC_050580.1, read on the forward strand.
TGCACAGAGCCTTGGTGTGGGCAGAAATGCTATCATATTCTTCTGGCTGAAAAGCTATTCCTACTCCCTCCCCACTTCCAGAAATCAGCTTCATTGCTTTCCTCACTGGGCTTACAATTACCTTGTTTGAGGCCTATGAGGCAGATTGTTAATTCAATAAGGCTGAGTACCTGGGACAGCCACAAAATTGAATGATTTCCAGCCCACAGGCCAGGACTGTTCATAATGCCAGGTCACTTGGCAGAATTTCCATATGGGCAGCCTGCTCCCTCTCTGTCTCTGATTTTTTAGAATGCAGAGAGAGCCATTTCTCTCACAGTCAAGTTGGCCTCACCCATAGGTGAGGGGAGAGCAGCTACTTACTTCCTTGATATAAATTGAGGGATAACCTTTTCTGTCATCTCCTATTTCCAACTAGTTTTTAACAGATTTATTACTTTGGGTTAAGGTACTGGTTTGATGAAAACACAAATAATAATAATATGATAATGATAGCTAACATTTTCACTGTTTTAAGATTTACAAAGCACTTTACATATATCAAATAATTTCATACAGCTAGGAATGGCGAAACATTCATGTTATTTGTTAGCCATTGACATTTTAGGATGAATTCATTTCTTGGCTCTTTCCTAATGTTGCTAGCTAGCCATAGGTAGGCCGTTCGAATGGTTTGGAAAAATGTAAGAGAAGGGAGAGCATGAGGAATTGGGGAAAGATGTAGGTAGAATGCTATAACCATGGAGGGCACTGGTACAGAATGATAATTAGCCATTTCTTTTCTTGGAGCAAGTGGTTGGGATAGGCATAGGTGGGTTCACCTGGTGTACAGCACTGGGACCCCGTGAAATTTCTGTTATTGTTTGTGCTTTGTTTTCAAAGAGGACCAGTGCTTGGCAAGCTGTCATACAAGAGGTGCCAGTCCTCCTTGAACAATGTTGAAGAAAGAGTAAGTGCCTCAAGAAGAAGTGTTATTATTGTCACTATGGAAGGGGAGTAGAATGGGATTAATATAATATCTCCCAAAATGGTGATGTTGATGCCCTCTCAATTTCTTGCCGCATTGGAAAGGACCAAATACCTTGCCTTAGAGCTCTGGCTAGGTGTCTGGGAAATAGAATTTGGCACAAAGTAGGCATGAGCCACTGAAAGTGGTGGAGAGAGGGCCCCTGGAAGAGTACCTTGCAATGTTGCTGGGGGTCAACTTTGCCCATAGCCAGCGCCTAGTCCAAGGATTCCCAATCTGGGAAATGTCACCAAGGGTACAAGAAGCTTGTCAACTTGTCAGTTATATCATCTTATTAAAGTACTCCAGAAACTCCAAATTGATTTCTAGTCAATTATTTTATTTCTCATTTACATATTCATGGCAAACTCTAGCATTTATTTCTTTTTATGTTAAATAGCAGGCATTGGGAAGGTTTAATGAAAATTGAGGGTTGCAGCAATGGAAGGAGTTGGAGAACCACTGCCCTAAGCAAATGCCTGACAGCCCTCTCAGGGTGACTTGACAGGCAACAGCCAACATGCTTGGGCACTGCCCACTCTGCTTAACCACTCTCATTCTGTAGCAGATTGGAGGAGAGGAGAAAATGGAATGAAAGCCGTACAGGCTTTGATGTGTGATCCTACAATACTCAGGAGGGAACCCATGCTTCTTGAGGGGTGGGCTCTTTGATTGCAGGGTCACCCTCCTTTCACATTTTCTCCCAGGCCAGATTCATGCCTGGGGCTGCTTTTTCTTTCTGACCCTACTCCTTGGAGCAGTGCCTATGGCCAAACCCCAAAGAAGGGAAAGTTGGTCACCCTGGGAATTGGATGTTGATTCACTTTCTCTAGGAGGTCTAAATTCATCCCCAGGACCTTGACTGAAGGGCCCCAAAGAGAAAGGCTGGCCAGAAGTGTCCCTCTTCTGGATTTCAACCCTCTGGAAGGTTGTACAGTTGCCACAGACATCTTGGCCTTGCTCCACTCAAAGAGAGTTAGGGAGCTGTGAAAAATGACAAGCTTGGAGCCAATGCATTTTTTAGTAGACCATACAGCCTATTAAAGGTTGAATTCCTTCTAGTGGTCACATCCTGGATTAGCTGGTTTGGAGGCAGACAAAGGTCCTTTTGTGGAAAGTGGAACCTGGCGGAGAAGGGGAAGCTATGTTCCTAATGTGGCCAACCCAACTTCCGGCTTATATCAATAAATTTCTCCATGGCCCTTTTAAAATAAAGCATCATTAATGTACAGCCACAGTGCTAAAAGGAGTTGTAGGCTGCACTTTCTCTGGTACTTTTAACTCTTGGACTAGATCAACTCTAGGCAAAGCCATAGAGAGGCCAACATTTGCTTCTGGTGCCTTCTAACTCTTATTTTTGAGTTCATTTCCCCATCCCTCTAGGACCCCAGGATTTTCATAGTGCCCAGTCCACTCCCACAGCAATATGTTTGATACATGTGTTCACACAGCAACTTTTGTGACTTAGTTTAAGGTAATCTTCAATACAAAAGAATGAATCACTAATGGTAAAATCGAAGGCATTCAAGTGAAGGCAGGCAGTGGGGCTTTCTTGATACTCCTCAAATTGTACTTTGTAGAGAAGATTGCCTTCTCTTCCTGAATATCAAGCTGGTTATGCTCTTACAGATAATCTTTCATTTTGTCCTCCTATTCCTCCATGAAGAATGGAGGAATCAGTTCAAGCTATCAAGCATATTCAGTTCAGTTCAATTCAATTCAATGGGTGCTTGTTAAATGCCTGCTATGTGCCAGGCACCGAGGATCCAAGGACAAAAACCCCCAGTAGTCCTTGTACTCAAAAACAGGCATTTTACTGGCTGGGTGGAAGAGATGACTGATAGCAACATGTAAGTAAAAACAAAAATATTCAAAATAAATAAAATAATAATTTTGGGGAGAGTCTAACACCCGGAGGCATCAGAAAGTGCCTCATACGAGAGGTGGCGATCAGCTGTGAGCCTTGCAGAGAACTAAGGAGTCCGAGAGGCAGAGATGAGAAGTAAGAGCGTTCCAGGGGATGGGGTTAGCTTGTGCAAAGGCAGGGAGCTAGAGTTAGAACCTCTGGTGAACTTGGGTTAATGGACCTGTGTTGGAAGATCTTATTTATGTGGTATCAGGGAACTGAATCATTTTGGAAGTCAGCATGAACAGGAGAACATTTGAATAGAAGAGTGTCTGGGGGTTTCCTAGAGAAAGTACATCTGGGTCACGCAGCTAACTTCCCCACTGAAGATCTAGCTGAATTGGTGAGCAGGGGGGCAGGTGATGGCCGGCACTCCTATATGGGCACCTTTAACCCTTAGTCTGGGCTAGCTGTAGGCAAAGTTATGGAATCATTTGTTCTGAGTGCCTACCGACTCTTCTTTTAGAGCCCTTTCTTCCACATGATCGATGGCTTTATATCAGGCTATCTATCTGTCTATCTATCTATCTATCTATCTGTCCATCTGTCCATCCGTCTGTCTGTCTGTCTATCCATCAATCTCTCTATGCACACAGATACATATATATATATATACATATATATATATATATATATATATACATGTGTGTGTTGAATCAATAGGTGACTCCTCTTGAATTTCATGGATTTATCACATGGGCCTCTCAGATGCACACCTACTCATCCTTTACAGGTAATTTGGCAGCTGTAAGTCTTAAGACAGTTTCTAGAACTCAGATCTCATGTTTTCCTCTTCAACATGCAACCCAATACTTTCTGTCTGGGTCATTTCTGGGGATAGGAGTCATATACACTAAGATTACACCATTTTAAGAGGTAATGGCTTATCACTAATTAGGTACAGATTGACTGGATTGATCAGGCAGCAATTAAAGTGAACTAGACAGACCATAGTTTTGAGCCTTCTAGTGATTCGGGTGGTAATTAAATAGTGGACGTTTAAATATTGCTTTGAGGTTTTCAACAAGTTACTACATTTGAAGCTCTCTGTAATATTGTGAGGTAGACACTCTAAGTATTATTATCCCCATTTTACAGGTAGAACTGGGGGCACCTTTCTTTGACATGTGGGTCCTCTAAAATAGCTATCTTAGATTCAGTGAGGCCTCTACCATTAGTAATCCATACCATTATGTTGAGCAATACCTTCTCATCCTGGTCTTCCCTTGTTAAAGTACAGATACCTTTGGAATATAAAAAATTAAATTATAAATATTAAATGTATATCTTTAGAGTATAAAAATTAAAAATCATAGCTCACAAGCTTCCACCCATGTGTTTGCATTTTTCTAGTTAGCCAGAAGACACAATTAGTTCAAAGCGAAGGCATTCAATAAAATAGCATAGTAAGTAACAAAAGAACATCTAATACTTCCCCTATTTCCATAAAACTGGTGTGTATTCTCCTACAAATATATAGAACATAATCAGGAAAAGTAGTCATTCATAGGAATCACATATGAAGGGGACACAAATAGGGAATGTGTGCGACTCAGACACACCAATGGAGGGTCAACTCACACCTTTATACTGAAAGGACCACTTATATCTTCAAGTGATGTCATCACGATGTTCTCACTGAGTCTGCTTCCTGCCTACTGTAACATTTCTGGTGGGTACACTGGTCTTACGGTGACCGACGCTGAGCATTGCTTTCCTCTGTCTCTTACACAGGCAGGCTGAAAATTCTTTAGTCATATCACCATACCCAGTTAATAAAGTCCAGGAAAAGATACCCCAAGCTAAAATTACTTCTTTTCTTTTTGGTCTCATGTCTTGGGCTAGGAGCCTTTGTCCCAGACAACTCTCTGACTTAGGGTTAGAAATTCCAGAGCTCCTCTCTGGCTTGGCATGGAAATGAATCTGAGCCAGAATAAAGGCAAGCAGAGGAAGCAAGGTCATTATTTCCCAGCCAGAATCATTGCCTTTATTATATAAATCTGTAAGCAGCAAAATCCCCTACCTTTGGTGCAATATTTTGGTAGGAAGGCAGGTGATAAGCGTTTACTAAGTGATTATTATGTGTTCGGGACTGTGATAAGCGGACAATACAAATAAAAGCAAAAATAAACAAGCATTTAATAAGTGCCAGGCACTGTGCAAAACACTTTACAGATTTTTTCTCATTTGATTCTCACAACAATCCTGAAAGGTAGGTGCTATCATTGTCTTCATTTTATAGTCAAGGAAGCTGAGGCAGGCAAAAGTTGTATGACTTACCCAGGGTCACAGCTATTAAATATCTACGGTTAGATTTGAACTCAAGTTTTCTTTGATTTCTTGTCTAGCATTCTACCCACTGCACCACCTAGCTTCCTCTAACGTCCTAGTGAGGGAAGACAAAATACGAAAAGGAGCTAGAAATGGGAAGATATATAGGGAGGGGAGAAAGTACCCACAGAGGGGCACGGTGGCAGTCTGAAGAGCAAGAAACACAGCTGGGTGGGGAATGAAGTATGGGTGGCTTAGGTCCATCCTCAAAATGAAAGCCCTGAAATAAACTCACTAATGGGAGAAGGAGGCTGGCATAGTAGGAGGATGTTCTGGGCTAAGAAGGCAACTGAGGAATGGTGGCAAAGTCTGGATTTTCAGATACTTGGCTGAGAGGGGAATAATGGCTGGGAAAGCTTTGTGTGTCCCTATATACAAATAAGGAAGCTAAGGCTTACAAAAAAGTAAGCAAATTGCCTATTCTATATCTAAGAAGTATAAGTGGCAGGACCTAGTTTCTTCGAACTCCAAGTCTAATGGTCTTTCTACTATACCATATAGCCCTTGGCATAAGCAAACACTCAGTGAAATATGAGTCACTGGCTTATAGACTTGCCAAGTTTGATCAGGCACAACCTTATTTCATCACCATCTCTATTGAAGTGCAAATAAGGTAGATTTTTGTTATCCCCAAGGTCTACCCTGGCAGCAAGTCAGGTACCTCATGGAAGTGCATTAACTCTTACCAACCATTATTCACTAAGCTATTTCTACACCACAGCAATGGGGCCATCTCTAGTCATCCTGATCTATATCTTGCCACTGGACCCAGATGGCTCCAGAGGAGAAAGTGAGGTGATGACCTTGCACAGCAATTCCTCGCTTAAATCCAATTCACTTGCAAGTCATGGCATCATCTTTCTGATGTCATAGTCCTCTTCCAGAATGAAGGACAAATAACAGCATCACAGCAAGAGAATAATTCCAGAACCAGCACGAAGGTTTCAGAGATTCTAGACGGAGCATGGGTGACCTACGACCTAACTCCTCAAGGGGAGAGAATTTTGAGTAAAAGGTACTATATGACTGCCTGTTTCAGCTTTCAACACTCTCATTCATGTGTATCTTTTTCCTTTCCCTTCCCCTGCTCCCTCACCCTTGGCAGAAGAACAGGGTCTAGCAACTTGACCCTTACTTTCTAAAAGGTTGTCAACTCTTGTTCTATGCAACAGTGCTGAGGTGTCACCATTAGGTAGGACAGTGATCCATCTGCCCACAAATGTAGAAACAGCAGCCATGACAAATCTACAGGTAGTCTGAAAGCGAGTAAGGAAACAGCCCCAGTTAGAGATTGAGTGTTAAATGGTTTCCTAACTGGGATTCCTCAGCACTTTCACTGCCAACCAAAGATATACATTAAAACTCCCCAGATGCCCAAGTCAAATTGGAAAGAGTATCTTACTCTATCCCAACATCCTCACCCCACCAAAAGCTGGGCCTCTTTTAATGGGGTAGCTGCACTTGGGGGCCATTATCAGTCATCCTGACCTGTATCTTGCCACTGGACTCCATTGGCGCTGAGGCTGATGACTTTGCACAGTTCTGCCTCACTTAAATCCAAATCACTTGCAAATCAAGACATCACCCTCCTGATGTCATCGGTCCTCTGAGAATGAAAGATGAACAACAAACAACAAGCTACACCTAATTATTTAAATACTGGAAGGACCAGAAAAATAACTCAAAGGATCAAGCTATATCAATTAGTGCAATGCATTTCTTTTTTAATCCTTAAAGAAAGTAGAGATAGTAGGAAGAAAATTTTTATTTCAAAATTTTAAGAATGTATCAGTTGATGTTCTTGGATCTAGTGTTAATTCAGTTGCTGCTACCTGCCAGCATAGCCCTTGGTTAAAGGGAAAAACACAATAAGATTGGACCAGTTGTGTTGTCTACATGGCAGCAAATTAAATGAGTTTAAGTGACTTCCAGGATGATATAACTAGTGCCTGAGTTGGGATCTGAGCCTAGATCTTCTTGACTCCAAGCCTGACATGCTATCCAGTAAGTCAAGGCTGGCTTGCTTGAAGTGAATCATAAAACTTAGAATTGAGGAGGACCCTAGGACCAGAAGAATCAGACTTTAGGAAACTATCAGGGCTTGAAATGCTGGGGGTCAAGTTGGTAGAATTTGGGAAAGGAGAGAGTATTCAAGGGAACTGAGAAATGGAATTTGCTCAGGAATGGAAACCCATGGACTAGTGAGGGGAATAGTAAGGCTCAAACCAGAACGCAAGGATTTTGAGGTCATGGAGAGGGGAAAATAACCTGGAGTCTGGGTTTTGGGGCAGATGGAAGGAAAGTGCTAACTAGGTGAAGGATTGGTCCCTGAGCATATAAGCATGTGGGTGGGAATAGAATGAAAGCCCCCCCCCCTTTTTTTAAAGAAAGAAAGTAATGCATAGACTTTGGATGTTTTTGTTGGCAACATCCCTGTAACCTCACCTCATTAGACTACATCATGAATTTATTAACACATTAGATATTACACCTTCATCTGCACAGCCACATCTCTCAAGACACCTCTGGGATCTTGGGGAATCAAGTTCTGTTCATTTAAGGAGAAAACTGTAACAGCCCACAGATTTTCAGGGCAAATCAGAGCTGTGAGGAGGTCCTCCTCAGGGGCCCAAGATCTCCAAGGATTGGGTTAGGGACATGACCCAGTCTCATTAATACAGGAAGGAATATGTTCCAAACTTGGGGGAAATTTTATATGAAGACTGGTTTCAGTTTTAAGTTTCTAATGTAAGATTACTTTCTTTAAAAAAAAATAATAAGGGAAAGAAAATTGGAGTCTAATCTAATTCAGAACCTTTACAGTCAATACTTTTGAATGAAAACCATGTACAGTAAAACTTTGACTACCTGGAAACCTCAGGGAAAACACCATTCTGGATAACTGGATAAATGAGTTTACCTGTTTAAATATCAACATTTTTGTTCTTTTGAGCACTTAAAATTGAATTCTTTCTAAAATATATCACATATTTCCCTGCATTTTAAAAAGCAAACCGAACGTAACATTTTCTTGATGACTTAGGTAATCCTTGTGAAACTTATTATATTGGACTTTAATACATTGAAGCCCTTAGGGCCTTTTGAATTGTGTAAAGCTTTTTTGTGGACCAGGACCGCTGTGCTTTATGACTTCTCCGTCTGGTTTCTATAGTTTTTTTGGTTTCCTCCATCGTCGTCAGTAGTTACTTCTCACTATTATTAGTATCTGGTCCCGTAGTTACCTCTATCTTCCCATCTATTTTGCTATTTCTAATCTGATTTGGCCTTGGAAATAAGATAATCAAGTTTGTTAGAATTGTTCATAAAGTAAGGATAAAGAGGCCTTTTGGGTTTTCCCCTTTGTTCTTGGCAATGTTCCCAATAGTTGAGGTGTTACTGTTCTTTACCTAGAAGAGCTGATACTTATTTTAAGCAAAATCAAACTTCTTTTTGAATATCTGCTTTCATGATTATTTCCATTCCAAACACGGACAATAGATTACTACTAAGGCTTAACTGGCAAAATCACTTTAATGCTAAAGTGATGGGCTTGATTTCTCATTTCACTCTTAGTGTGCCAGTAAAAAGTACTTTTGTGGAAGCAGAAGGAATAACCTTTTTTGGCCCCGTCCCATTTCCCAAGTGTAGCCCCAAGTCTGTCTGTAGCTGGAGAAGGAACTGACTGCCCCTTAAAGCAGCATTTTGGTAGAAGAGCCGCGGATGCTCATCTGAATATTTAAGGCAAGGCTCTTCAACCTTTTAAAGTTTCTGTGCAGCCTTAACAAGGGAACGTGAGGGAAGGGAGATGATAAGGGTAAACGCTGAAGTTGAGGAGAAGAGTAGCTATGTGCCCCTCTTATCTTTTCTCCTCTGGGAATTCTAGCAAATCAAGCATAATGGAAACAGATGGTAATGGTGGCAAGGTGAAGACACCTCTCAGAGGCATAAGAAGGTGGAAAAACATGCCTATAGGACCCCTGGTGGACTGTAAGCCCCCTCTCTGGATCCACTTCTGCTCCAGCCTCATCATATAGAATAATAACTGATATTTCTATTCAGATATATAAGGGACTTTCCTCAGAACAACTTTGGGGTAAGTAAAGTAAGTAGTATTTGTCCCATTTTACAGGTGAACGAACTGAGTCTAGTTAAATGATTTGCATGGGGCCATATGGTGTGTAGATCTCAAAGCCAGCCTTGGGATTCAGGTTTTCTCACTGGACATCTGGGGCTTTCCTACTCAATATGCCATAACTTGCTTTTAGGTGTTGCTTTCATCAATAAAGCATTAGATACCCTACTTAAGCATCGATTTGGTGTTGTGCTGTATGTATACTCTGTGTATGGAACAATCAATAGACAGAAGTAAGTGTGCCATGTGGTAAGGAAAGGAGATGGAAGCCAGGGTTAAGGTCACTTGTGGATAATAAACAGATTAAGGGGTTTGGGATGAGTTTCATGAATATCCAACCTGGATCAGGAGCAGTGATGACCAGGAATCCTTTGTGGAAGAAACAGACTGAGTATTGAGAAAACATCTCCTCCCCAGAAAGAGAACCATAGATATCAAAGAAATAAAGCTACAGGATTGTATAAATAGAGACTCTCAGTCTGGTAAGGCCTTACCAATCTTGAAAGAGACCTCCACTATTTTTAGAGATCTCATGCTCCACTAGGGTATTCTGATAAGATTAACTACAGCGAAAACATCCCTTTTGCTACAAACTTGATCTTCGGCAACTCCTGAGACCACAGAATTGACAAGTTTCAACCTAAGGTTAACCCATTCTCCCCTAAATCATCTGACATCCTGTCCCTTTGATACAACCTCCCAAATAAGGGAGTGGCTGAGTAGCCTCCTTATAGACTCCTTTTCCATGTAAAATGTCAGCTCTAAGACTGTACAAAACCATGCACGTGTATCTCCCAGAACATTGTCCTCCATTTGGCAACTGCTCATGAGCTGATGGTAATTAAACTTTGATCTTCTAGCCTCACCACCTGATTTATTGACTTCCAGTCAAATGGACCAAGATGGGAGGAATTATTCTCCAGGAAGGTCTTGGGACTTCTGGGTTGAGGAATTCCTGAACACTTAGACACTGAAAAGGGCCAGTCTGACATATCCTAGAAGCTCTGAATCTCCTACTCACTGTAGACGAATCATGTTTGTTCCTTTAACATGACCCTGCAGAGCTGTAGGAAGAAAATTGCTGCAGAGGGAGAGTTGGGGGTGTGGGTGGGGAATGGATTCCCCCCCTTCCCCCCACCTATTGAGCCCTAAAAGGCTGTGTCTGTATGTCAGATCCACAAGTTTTGAGGTCAGCAGCCCTAAAGAATATTTTTTTTTCAGGACTGGCTCCTTAAGTAGCTTGGTATTGGATGATTTCTGCCCTAACTGGCTTTGCATCTTTGGGGAAGGTGTCTAGCTAGGGCAGAGTAAGGATAGGGAAGATACTAGCATGTGGCTATCTGGTGGTGAGCAAGTAAGTGTCACATCAATTCTCTTCACTGGAACATTGTGGAGATTAGTCTTTTTTTTTTTTATTCTTAAAGCAATTTAGAAAGTTCTCTCAAGATAGGTATCCTATACTTCTCTGGGTCAGGGACTCCCTAGCATTTAGTTGTTTGTTATCAAGGCTCCCTATCTTTGTTAAATTGAGTTGACTACAACAAGGCTTCACTGATATTTTTTCATAAAACCTCTGCAAGAAAGATCTGACCCATCATTATTTTTACCTGTAATGTTGAGCCACATTGTCTTAAACATTGCATCAAGGGGCAACCTCCTTCTCTCATGTTAGAGAGTGAGTCTGCCAGGGAGGGCTACTAACCTGAATTTCAAGGGCCACTAAAACTATTGCTCATGTGCCCCCACCAATGTCTTTATCTTCAGTAGTCAGCCGGAGGACACAATTAGTTTAGAACAAAGGCATTTCATGAAATGACATGGTAAGAAAAGTAGCAATAATACCTTTTTTCTGTAAACCTTGGTCACATTCTCTTACAAATAGACATACTACCTCTGGGAAGAGTGGACATACATAGAGAACACACATAAGGAGGCATACATAGAGAGACATGGTGTCCATGACACAAATAGAGGACATGTATGACCTGGGCACATGCACTGAGGGACACTGATGCTTCTTGGTTGCTGCTGTTTTCTAATGATGTTATTACTCTGTATCTATTGGGTCTGCTTCCAATTGGTCTTCACCAAAGGATGCTCCACTGAACATACTGTCTCTACCAGATGTAGCCAGTTGGGGCATCCTTCGGTATATGGCTTTGAAGCTTCTCAATGTTTCCGGCTTTTGGCTTCAGCTTAAATATTTGGCTCTCACCTGCCTCCTGGGTTTGTCATGAGGGCTAAAGGAGGACTTAGCAGGCCTAATAAATGTTTGTACCCTCCATCTCCATCATGTGATTTCTTCTTTATGAGGAGAGTGGGTAATGCAATACTCTTTTAATTCAAAATCCGGAGGCTAAAAAAAATCATTCTTTGAGAACATCAATTGCCCCAGCCATGGGCAAAAGCCTTCCCTGGGGGAAAAACCTTTTCTGCTTTTTTTCCTTTAGAGAGTGATGGGTCTTGTTCTTTTCAGAGTCTACGCTACTGATGCCTTTCTTCTCCAAAAGTCAATTCTCAGCCCTAGGTACCAAGTTCTTTTGAACAAAAAAGAGAGACATTTCTAGTGTAGCTAGTGACCTCAGGCTCAGATCTATCATTTTTTTGAACTAAACTTCCTGACACAGAGTCTTCGATCTCTGATCTATGACGATGCTTCCTGATACTAATCTTGATTATACCTGGCTATTATCCACTTAGTCCAATAACTACCAAAAAGCTTTGGGGTCCTCTAATTTTTTTTCAACTCCTAGCCCCTTCTATTCTTTCATGTAGATGAATTTTGAAGGGAAGGTGGTGAGGAAGGTCCAAAGATAAAGCTAAGCCCAGGAGTCAAGGTTATTGTCTCTCCTGCTGGACTGGCCACATTCCTGGCCTTTCATATGTAGATATGGCCAGGAAAGCCTCTTCTAAGGCTTTCCCAGCTCCAATTATTTCCCAGCACTGTGGGTTAACTCTTTCAGGGTTAACTCAGGGATGCACCATTTAGGAAATTACTAACGTTCAGAGTCCAACAAACTAACTTCACAGGCTGAAAGAGGCTTTTGTGGAATCATAGAATATTAGCACGAGAAGAACCAAAGGCATCAGCTAATTCAATCCATTCATTTTGCAAACGGGAAAACTGTTACGAGAGAAGTAAAGTGACCAGCTTAATGTCACATAGCCCAAAGCAGAGCCCAGGTCTCCTGTCACTCCAACATTTGTTCTTTCTTTAAAAAAAAATTATTGATGCCTTTTGTTTGTATCACATTAATTTCCTCACATTCTCTCTCTCCCATTGAATCCTTTCTTGTAACAACAACAACAAAAGTGAAGCAAAACTGACCTGCAAAGGGCCGGTAACTAATAACACGTGCAACATTCCGTACCCTTAGCTCTTTACCATGAGGAGGGAAATGACTTTCATCATTTGTTACCAAGAACCAAGATTGGTTGAAGTGTTTAGTGTTGACTGTCTTTGGTGCATTCATTTACATTTTTATAATCATTATTTCTATTGTTCTTTGGTTCTACTTACTTCACTTTGCCTCAGTTTATCTGAATATCCCTATTTTTCCTTGAATTCTTCATATTTTTTTTTCTCGTGGTACAATAAGATTCCATCAATTCATGTACCACAATTCGCCCAGCCATTCCCCAATCAATGAGCCCCCTCTGTTTCTAATTATTTGATACACAAAAATAGTTGATTTGAATATATATGTGTGTAGTTATATATATATATATGTATTATATATATACACACACACATATACACAACTCCCTACATATACATACACGTGTATCTGTGTATATATGTGTGTGTGTCTGTATACATGTATATAGGTATGTATGTATTTGTATATATAGATGTGCACACATATACACGCATAGCTACATATAGATATACACAGATATACACACAGACATGTATATATGTCTTTGTGTACATATGTATATGTTTAGATATAGATATATGCATATACCTACATATATGTCTATGTATGTGTGTATACATTTGTATATATAGATATACACACATGTGTGTGTATGTGTGTTGGTATATAGATATGTATGTGTGTGTATAGATACAGATATACACACATATACACACCTACCTACATGTACATGTAGGTATGTGTTTGTATAGCTATATATCTATATCTCACACACATAAATGCACCCACCCAGCTACCCACACACACTGGCTATTCCTTGTGCCTGGAATTCCTTCTCTTCTCACTTTTGCTTCTGTATCTATATTCCTACATATATAAATACACATGGATATGTATATACATATATGTGTGTGTATATATGTGCTTATGTATTCTGGGGATACAAGGAAATGCAAAAACAGTCCTTGCCATCCAGGAGCTAGGGATGACAACATACACAATTCCTGGGAGAGAAAGGGTCATAAATGATACAGATATATATATGTGTGTATGTGTGTGCATATATATACACACACATACATATATAAATGACAGAAATATATATTCTAAATATATACACACACATTGAGATAGATTGAGATGGATATAAACAGGTCATCTATGTTTTATTGTGGTACTGCTGGGTCAAATGGTGCAGATAGTTTAGTGACTTTTGTCACATCATTCCAAAGTGCTTTCCAGAATAGTTAGATCAATTCAAAGCTCCACCAAAGGTGTGCTAGTGTCTGCTTTCCTGCTCTCCCTCCAATATTGACAATTTCCAGTTTTTGTCTCCTTTGCCAATTTGCTGGGTACAAGTGAAACCTGAGAGTTATTTACATTTGCACTCCAATTTTCTCTCCAGCACATCTTGAATCTGCAGTTTGAGCTTTCCAAAGTCCTTAACCTTTCCCTGTAAAATACTTATAGGAAGAATCTCCTGAAATTTATTTACAGAGAGAATCTGGCTCATTAGGATGGGGTTTTTTGGATGAGGAAAGAATAGCAGAGCACGAGGTAAAATTCGTTGCAATTAATGTTATGGCAGTGAAACATTCGTATTTAACCCTTGCCTTTAATGGTGGCCTGAGTTGCAAACCTACTTAATTTGTATGCATCAGAGAATTCATCACCCTTTCCTCTTCCCTTCCCTTCTCACTAATAACACCTCATTGTGATCAAACTATCATTACTGGAACAATGGGAGAAGGCCTTTGGGTGACATTTGCACATCAGGCGTAGCCTGAGTTTCTAGGGACTTCAGGCCACTGCTAATCTCTGCATCCCTCCAGAGAATCAAGTTCCTAGTTATTTCCAGTGGGGTCCCATCCTGGCCAGCATCGTAAAAAAATAATTAGTAAGTGTTCACAAGGTTTGTTGTATACACGTAACAGCACACATGATCCATGAGTGGGGGCCCATAATTGAACAGTAGGAGAATGATGGATTGCTGGATTGCCTTTGGAAAATTATGTCATGTCTCTAAATTTTTCTTTGAAATAAAGGCTCATTTTTTAAAAATTATTTTTTTTTCTGGTGAGAAGCTATGTGCTATTTTTAGGTCAACAAGCATGTATTAAGACCTTAATTTAGAAAGGCCAACATCACCCACTGCTTCCTGGGACATTGCCAGTCATCCTGACTTCTGTCTTGCCATTAGACTTTGATGACTCTGGAGAAGAGAGGTTGATGACTTTGCGAAGCTCTGCTGCACTGAAATCCAGTTCATGTGAAAGCCAAGACATCACTCTCATGATGTAGTTGGTCCTCCTCTAGAATGAAGGATGACCAATAACAAGTACTTATTATTAGTCAGGTGCATCATGCTAAGCTCAGTAGATACAGTGCAGGTTTTAGAATCAGGAAGACTCATCTTCTTGAGTTCAAATCTGGCCTCAGACACTTACTAGCTGTGTGACCCTGGGCAAATCTCTTAACCCTGTTTGCCTCAGTTTCCTCATTTGTAAAATGAGCTGGAGAAGGAAATAGCAAACTACTGTTGTATCTTTGCCAAGAAAACCCCAAATGGGGTCATGAAGAGTCAGACATGACTGAAAATGACTCAACACACACAATACACATGCTAAACCCACAGTGGGGATACAAGGAAATGCAAAAACAGTCCCTGCCCTCCAGGAGTTTACCATCTAATGTGGATGACAATATACAAACAACTACGTGCAAACAAGATGTATATACAGGATAAAGAAGAGATAATCTCTAATGAAGGTACTGACATTAAGGAGGACTGAGAAAGACTGCTTTTTTCTTTCAAGGGAAAAGACAAAGTTTATTAAGGGTTTGCCATAATGGGTTGTCTTAAGAAATCCCAGCCTTTGTGACGCCTGTTTTACGAGCGGGCCAAATTCAATCTACTGAGCTAGATTGAATCTGAGCGCCTTCATATAGGCAAGATGAGATTTATATACACAAAGATTGTGGGAGGGATTGAGGGGTGGTCTGGGGTGACTAGAGGAGGGGTTTAGGGAGGGTCTTGAGGAGGAGCTTGATGGGACCAGGATGAGGTCAGACTCCAGGGGAACCAAGAGAATGGGATTAAGGGTGGGAAGTAGCTGGACAATAAGGGGCAAGGCTAGGTAGAGATTTGGGCCTAATGATAATGTAAGGTTATAGCCTCAGGCCAAGGCCAGATCAAGTGGGAAGATTCAAGGACAGTTCAAGGGGGTTCCCAAAGACCATGCCCTCATCATTCCCCCTCAACTAGAACCCAAATTCTTTTGGGGTCCAAGGGATTCCCACAGTTTAAATCCCATCATTCCCCCCTCAAACAAATGGGACCCAAATTCTTTTGGGGTCAGGGACCAAGGTCTCAGCTTCTGAAATTGCTTCCTGCTGGCAAGGGGTGTAGAGCTGGCCCTGCCTCGATGGGTCCAGTTCAAGCGGTACATAGTCTGAGTAGTCATCTGGAAGTTGATGGCTTGGATCCTGGAGGAGATAAACCTGGCAAGGAGGTTAAGCAACCAAGCACCAAACAGGCATAGTGATGCTCAGCTGCTCCTACAGCTGGGTCTGGACCACAATTCCTCTGTGGATGTGAATCATAGGTTATACCCCATATACTCTGAAGCTACAGGTCACCCAAACTGGGGATGGAAAGGAGAAATGTGGACATAGGAAGCCTGTGGTGCACCACAAATGAAGAAATGCACATAAGTAGCATGGAGCATTTCATCTGGAGATGAATGACTGGAAAAGAAAGAGGTAACTTCTGCTGTTAATGGATGACCCACATCTCTCCTTGGTATCTCTGCCATGTCACAAGATTGGGGAAGACCTTTAGCACACTAGGTAGATCTCTTGCGGAGGACTTCTGGAAGGACATGGCAGAGCATTAGCCAGGATTAGAAGGAATGGAAGGCCAGTGATTCCCATCATTTGAGAGGGCATCCAGATGAGGTCGCAGGTCTATCTTGAAGTATGGTGGTGTCCGCATGCAAGCCACCCAGGCGAGGTCCTGGATGAGGCAAATGAAGCTGGGGCTGTTAATGCCCAAACGTCAGTAGTAGGCAGGTGGTAGATCCAAGATGAGAACCCAGGACTGGAGAAGGCCATGAGGATTATCAGGGAATGGGGCCATAGCCACACCATGATGCAGAACCCAGGAACAGGATACACAAGAAGACTAATGATCTAAGTCAACAACTAGATAGATTTGTGTCAAAGGAGACACAAATGCCAAAGGGAAGAACATAGCTAGGGTGGTCAATAGTTGAGACAAAGAGTAATGGAAACAGGGTTGTTGTGTGAAATGACTGCTGACAGGATTTGTCATCTTCTCTGCTCTCAAGAATGGGGCAGTGAGGTGGTGTAGTGGATAGCGTGCCAGGCCTAGAGTCACGAAGACTCATCTTCATGAGTTCAAATCTGGCCTTGGACATTTACTAACTGTGTGACCCTGGGCAAGTCACTTAACCCTGTTTGCCTCAGTTTCCTCATCTGTAAAATGAGCTGGAGAAGGAAATGGCAAATTAATCCAGTATCTTTGCCAAGAAAACCCCAAACGGGGTCACGAAGAGTTGGACATGACTGAACAACTGCTCTCAAAAAGCTACAGTTTTGATCAGGATCCAAGACATAGAAACACTAAGTATAGAAGGATTGTAGGCCTGGGTAGGCTGTAACACTTTATGAAGGATCTCATTTAAAAGTTATTTAAGGAATATCATCAGGAAGATCATAGAATGGCAGATATAAAGCTTCAAAGGACTTTGGAGTCCATCTAGTCTAACTCCTTAATTTTACGGATGAGGAAACTGAGGCCCAATAAGGTAACGTCACATAGGCAGTGTTATAGGTAGAGTTTGAACCCAGGTATCTTGACTCCAGAGCCTATTCTACCATGCTGTCTCTGCTATGAATGAGTGAAAAAAGTGGGCTGGCTATGTTGTAAGAGAAAGGGGTAACTGAAGGACAACCCACAGACTCCAACGATTTTACTGCGAGGATAAAAAATCCAGAGGAAACCATATAAAGGAATACAAAGTTGTGTCATGGAAAGACTGCTGGATTTGGCATCTGGTTTTGAATCCCAGCTCTATACTTACTACCTTTGCGACCCTGGACGCCTCTCTGGATCTCAGTTTCCTCATCTGTAAAACGACAGAATTGGACTAGTTGACCTTTAAGGTCCCTTCCGGTTGAAAAATTATGATACTAAATGTCAAAATAAGTAGTTAAATGTGGTAAGTTCGGAAAAGGAGGGTAGAAAGAAGGGGGGAGTCTTTATCCTCTAGGCTGGAGCTATTGGGGGAAAATTTCCGGAACTGAATGAAAACCCTTTCAGTCCAGGGGCCCCTCAAGGCAATTTTGACACCTATGTTTGCGAGGCATTGACAGACAGAGGCTTGTAGAGACCCAGACCCGGAAACACTAGAAAGTGGGAAGTGTGGTTAGCATATATGCGCCTAGAGTCCTACCCACCGCAAGCTCCCAGCAAAGCCTTCGCCTCTAATGGTTTCAGGCTTTGTTTTCTCAGACCGGGGCAATCATTTATTAATCTCTTGTTTCACCAGCAGCCTCCACAGCTGCAGTCATAACTTACAGCTTCCTATAAGGAAGCAGGTGTTGGCAGTCTCGAGTGCCCGACGCCCAGGAACAAGCCTTGGCGACCCAGTGGTAGCTTGGAGTTAAGTAATCCTAGCGATCTAGGTCATTCCCAAGTTTACTAGGGAAGTGTGCGAGCTCTCCTGCGAGATTAGTAATAGCCAGTCACCTTTCCTTGCCTCAGAACCTCTGGCTCTCATCCCTTCTTTCTCACCCGTCTGGTCTTGCGTCTGGAAGGAACTTTGCTAACTTTCTTTTCTAAAATAAGGCAATTTCAGGGACCACACCTTCTTTGAAGGATATCCCAGCTATGTTGCTCGGAAGGATTAACTCCTCACCTTTCTGCCAATACTAAGGTGCCATTTCACTGACAGGTTAATTCCTCAACTCCCTTCAGCAAAGGGAGGTTTTCCCCTCAGTATTTAACTATGCCTAGTCATTAAGGATTGGGAACAGGCTGGAAGGTTGGGGGAAAGAAGGGAGGGCGTTGAAACTATTTTCCCAATCTTTATAAATATGCTTATAACAATTAATTTATATAATAATATACTATATAATATAATAATTTATATAATAATAACATATAACTAAAGTGGCCTTCATGCTGTTCCTCAGGTGGAATATTCTGTCTCCCATCTCCATTCCTCTGCGCAGGCCATTCCCCCGTACCTGGAATGCTCTTCTTCTTCTTCTTCACTTCTACCTCGTACAATCTCCCATTTCCTTCCAATCACAGCTCCAGCATCACCTTTTTCATTAAGCCTCTCCTAATACCCCAGCGGCTGTGTTCTGCCCATCACTTAGTATTTATTTTGCATGTATGTATACAAAACACATATTTGTACACATGTGTGGGTACTGCACAATACATGTATATGGGTGCATGCACATGCAGGAAAATGTGTGTGCACGTGTGTGTATACACGCATGTACACTTATAGGTATATATCATACACATGTGGCTATGTGCACAATACATGTGTGTATTGTACACATGTGTGCACATATGTGTGTATTGTGCATGAATTTGGTCTCCTCCAACAGATCGTAAGCTCCTTGAGGACAAGGACAGTCTCACTTTTGTCGCTGTAGCCCCATCATGTATCACAATACCCAACACGTAGTAGGTGTTTAATAAACACGTCTTGATTCACCGATGGATGGATTGGTTGTCCCACTAAAAGGGCTCTTCTGTGTTCCTTGCCTACTTCTGTTTCTGTTCTTCCTCCTTTTCTCATCTTTCTCCTCTTTTCCCAAGACAGGATTCAGCAACGGGTTTCCCTTCTGGGCTCCTGGCAGGAGCCTCGCGGCTCCCCTCTGGCCTGTGCTTCTCCGAAGGCCTCTCTCTCATCTGCCTGAGTGTTATGTTGTTGTTTTCTCCCCGTCGCTATGGGCAGAGATTAAAGACACTGAGCCAGGGATTGAGGGCGGGCAGAAGGAGTGAGAGGAGGAGGGAAGAGCCAGACAGAAGGAGAAAACCCTAATTGGGGAGACTGTGAAGGGGAAGGAAACAAGCAGAGAAGCAGACTGAGGGTGGTAAAGAAAAATTGATTTTTTTTTTTCAAAATACACAGGCAGAAGTGGTTTTTTCTTTTTCCCCTTCAGAGATAATTCTCTTAAAGCTCAGCCTACAGCTAAGGAAGTGAACTTTCACTTCTATGGCCACATGTAGCCAATCGCTAACCTCCAAGCCGAATATAGAAGGCTCTCGATAATTCACATCATGTGGGGGCAACACGACTGCAAATAAGTGACATTGTGATCTAATGGGAAAAGGGTTGAGATTTAAGGGCTTTGGATTTTCTGTTCCTGATTCCATCTGTGCCTCCTAAATTTCTCTCTGCTCTGTGACTCAGTTTTTCTCTCTGTAATAGGTAGTAACATTTTTGTAAAAGGTAGTCTATCTTTGCTAAAATGCTTTGTGCTTAGGATCTGAGTGTTGGCAAACCCTGGGAATCCTATTTAGAATATGTAAAATATAATAATGCTTAATTATATAGAAATAAAATATAATTATAAAATATAACAACAACAACAACGTGTGGTTCAAAGGAAAGCTCACTGACTTTGGAGTCAGAAGACTTAGGTTTAAATCCTATGTTTGATACTTGCTGCCTGTTGGACTTTAGGCAAGTCACTCTTCCCTGAGCCTTACTGTTCTCGTCTATAAAATGAGAGAAAAGGGTCTTTTAAAAAAAGCTTTTAGTTTTTTAAAAGCTTCAGAGCTTTTAGCTCTGGGGGTATAATCTAAAGATTTGAAAGCAACCAGAAATACAAAAAAAGCTCTGTTCTTGTCTAAGATTTTTTTTAAAGCATTTAACCATAATTTTGGGACTTTAGAATCAAGATATTGCAAGGAAAAAATCTAACAATCCAAACAGAACATTTCAACCTATTTTCAGTTTGAACACTACTCATGAATATAGTTGGTGCACAAAACCACAGTGATTGTTTTGGAGACAAAAGACCTGGATTCAAATTCCAATTCATCTACTCATTACTTGTGTAGCAAGCCACTTCTCTGGGTCTTACTTTTTTCATCTGAAGGGGATGACCAGTTTGAATAGAAGGTTTCTTCTAGATTTAAATCTATGATCCTAATGAAATTTTGGGGGAAAGAGGAGAGAGATACAGAAACAGAAATAGAGACAAAGACAGAGAAAAGGAGAAAGGGAGGGAGAGAGAAAGAGAGTTTAAGGGGACAGTAAGACAAAGGGAAAGATTTTTTGCTTTATTTTTTAGGAAAAGAAGGCTTAAGCAGAGGAGAAAAAAAGGAGACTGAGATATTGATGTTCACAACACAAATAAGAAAAGGAGGTAATTGATGGAGGAAGGCTAGAGGAATTGCGTTGAAATTTTAAAATTTTTAAATTTTTTCTTAATGTATGGGATGAAACAAACATTTCCATAACAGTATAATAAGAAATGATTGCACATGAAACTGCCAATCTATTATGTACAACCTGCTATTCCATTTAAATATGTAATAAAGTTATCATGTAAATTCCTTTTTTTCTTCCCTCCCCTCCACAATGGCTAACGTGTGTGTGTGTGTATGTGTGTGTGTGTATGTAAAATAATTTTATACATACTTCTATTTATTAGTTCTTTCTCTGGATGCAGATAGCATCTTCCTTCATATGTCCCTTGTAGTTAATCTGGGTTAATAGTCAAAATTACTTATTTGCTTAAAGTCACTCTTAAAACAACATTGCTATTACTGTAAACAATGTTCTCTTGGTTCTGCTAATTTTACTCTTCATTATTTCATGCAAGTCTCTCCATGTTTTTCTAAGATCATCAAACTCATCCTTTCTTTTCTTTCATTAGGATCATAGATTTAAATCTAGAAGAGACCTTCTATTCAAACTGGTCGCATCCCCTTCAGATGAAGAAAATAAGACCTGGAGAAGTGGCTTGCTACACAAGTAATGAGTAGATGAATTGGAATTTGAATCCAGGTCCTTTGTCTCCAAAACAACCTCTGTGGTTTTGTTGCACCAAGGATAGACTATATTCATGAGTAGTGTTCAAACTGAAAATAGGTTCAAATGTTCTGTTTTGATAGTTAGATTATTCCCTGCAGTATCTTAATTCTAAAATCCAAGACTTACGGTTAAATGCATTTATAAAAAAGAAATTGATGAAGAAGAAATTTCTTCTCACACTAGTATTCTGTCACGATCATATACCACAATATTATGTTTGGTTCTGGGTGCCACATTTTAGAAGAGACATTGACAAGCTGGACAGCATCCAGAGCAGAGTAGTCAGGATGAAAAGGTGAGTCGATGCCATATCGTTTGAGGATTGCCTGAAGGAACGAAGTAAGGATGCTTAGCCTAGAGAAGAGTAGATTTGGTGGTAGTCGGGGGGAGGGATTGGGGGAGTATTCTGAAATATTAAAATAATTGTGGAAAAGGTGTTAAACTTGACCAGTGGGTGGGCATTTCAGGAAGGCAAGCTTAGGTTAGCATAAAGAAAAACTTCCTTATACTTAAGGCTGCAGACAAATAGAATAGTTACTTCAAGTGTTTAAGTGTAACTTATTATATTTGTGTAGCATCGAAATCTGTCCTTAGAATTATGGAACTGTACAAAGTTTGAGTTGGACAGCATGTCAGAGGCCATCAGTCCTCCATCTAATCTACCCAAATCATGAATCTTATCTAGGGCATCTTCTCTGCTTAACTATGTCCTTCAAGGTTGTAAACTGATCCTTCTTTCTTTTCCTTATTCCCCTCCCCCTAATAGCAGAATCCAAAGAACAAGCAGATTCTGCTGTAATAGTGAAGTGAATCTGTGGGGACAGTTAGCATGTACGACCTATTATTTCTCAATTCTCTATAACCAGCTTTATTGCTTTAAAATGAGGGCTTTCAGGGATTGGACTCTATGGCCTCGAAGGTCCTATCTACCTCTAAAACTAGAATCTATGTTGTACTAGAACTGGTTTGATTGAAAAGAAGCTGGTGCCCACTGCTGGGTAAATATTCCAAGGAGATCAAAGTCAGAAAAGAGGGGAGCAGAGAACAGGAGAAGGAAAAAGATTGAAGAGAAAGGAGGGAAAGGGATGAAGATTTATATAGTGCCTACTGTGTGCTGGCATTAAGTGCTTTAAAAAACCCAAATATTACCTTATTTAATTCTCATATCTACTAAAATATTCATGGCAGCTCTTTCTGTGACAGCAAAGTGGAACTAAAATAGATGCCCACTAATTGGGGATCTGAATTCTTTCCCTTTCTCTTACAGCCTCCTTAAACTCTCTTTCTCTCTCCCTCCCTTTCTCCTTTTCTCTGTCTTTGTCTCTATTTCTGTTTCTATATCTGTCTTTCTCCTCTTTCCCCCAAAAGGTGAATTATAGCAAAACTGTAGCAGACAATTCAAATGGGATGTTACTGTATCATAAGAAATAGTGAATATGAAGAAATTAGAGAGGCATGAGAAGACTTGTATGAACTGATGCAGAGTGAAGTAAGCAGAAGCTGTAAAACAATATACACAATGACTAAAACAATACAAATGGAAAGAACCAAAACCCCCAAGTGAACACACTGTATAATTATAATGACCCAGTTAGTGTTCAGAGACGAGATGAGAAAATGCACTTCATTTCAGGCTTTGCAGAGATGAGGGAGACAGACAGACAGATACAGAATGAGAGAGACAGAGACAGAGACAGAGAGACATATAGAGAGACTGAGACAGAGACAAACAGACAGAGAGAGACAGAGAGAGACACACAGAGAGAGGCAGAGACAGACAGAGAAAGAGACAGAGAGAGACATACAGAGAGACAGAGACAGAGAGAGAGAAATAGAGAGAGAGAGAGAGAGAGAGAGAGAGAGAGAGAGAGAAGGAGAGCTTGAGGTTGAGGGGAGAGCAGGATGAAGGGAAAGGTTTCTTGTTCTGTTTTTTTAGGATGTTGTTGTTTTTGAGTCCTTTCAGCTGTGTCTGTCCCTTTGTGACCCCATTTGTTGTTTTCTTGGCAAAGATACAGAAGTGATTTACCATTTCCTTCTCATTTTGCAGACGAAGAAACTGAGGCAAACAGGGTTAAGTGACTTGCCCAGGGTCACACGATTAGTGTGTGAAGCCAGATTTAAACTCAGGAAGATGAGTCTTCCTGACTCCAGGCCCAGAACTCTGTCCACTGTGCCACCTAGTTGCCTTTTTTTTTTTAGAATAGGAAAGGCTTAAGCAGAGGAGAAAGAATAAGTGGAGAATGAGATATTAATGTTGAAGACACAAATAAGAAAAGGGGAATAATTGATGGAGGAAGCCTAGAAAAATTGTGTTGAAATTAGAATATTATGTTCAGTTCTGAGCACCACCTTTTAGAAGGGACCTTGACAAGCTGGAGTACCTCCAGAGGAGGGTAATTAGAATGAAAAGGCAAATTGAAAGCACACTGTTTGAAGATCGAAGAAACAAATATAGATCAGATATGGAACTTCACATATATTATCAGACTCTGTTAATGTGCTGCTTAGTTTTTTCCAGACAGATTTTTTTTATGTTTTCTTTTTGTAAAAAATTCTTTGTTAGAAGCTACAGAACTTCCCACTGGGGAATTGAAAGTCTGCGGCTTCCTGTCAGTTTCCTAAACAATATTAGATACCTACGTCTAGGATGGTGAAATGTCTCAATTTCATCCCATATAAAAATTAGCTAAAGGAACTCTGGATGCTTCTCCTCAAGAAGGGAAAACTTGTGGGTGTGGGGAAGGGAAGATATGATAGTCGTCTTCAGGTTCTTGAAAAATTGTCATGTGAAAGAGGGATTGACTTTGTTCTGTTAGATCCTAGAGGGCAGAAGCAAAAGCAATGGTATAAATTGCAAACAGAAAAATTTTAAATTTAGGATTGATGTCAGAAGAAAAAAGATCTTCCCTTACACAATGATTTTGGTGTCAATTTCAGTTGTGTCCAACTCTTCATGACCCCATTTGGGGCCTGGAGTCAGGAAGGCTCATCTTCCTGAGTTCAAATCTGGTCTCAGACACGTGTTAGCGATGTGACCCTGGGCAAGTCACTTAACCTTGTTTGCCTCAGTTTCCTCATCTGTCAAATGAGCTGGAGAAGGAAATGGCAAACCACTCCATATTTTTGCCAGGAAAACCCCAAATAGGATCATGAGGAATTGAACATGACTCAAATGACTGAACAACAACAATCCCTATATAAGTATCCTTGCTGGCCACATATTGACCTAGTTTTAATATGTAATATTATCTATATTTTTATTTATTTTGTTAAATATTTCCCAATTGGGGCAGCTAGGTGGTGCAATGAGTAAAGCACTGGCCCTGGAATCAGGAGGACCTGAGTGCAAATCTGACCTCAGACACTTGACACACTTACTAGCTGTGTGACCTTGGGCAAGTCACTTAACCCCAGTTGCCCTGCCTTCCCCCTGCAAAACAAACAAACAAAGGAATGAACAATGAATGAATGAATGAATGAATGAATAAATAAATAAATAAATAAATAAATATTTCCCAGTTGCATTTTATCCTGGTTTAGGCCATGAGACAGAATATCGTAAGCCTCATGGCAGCGTGTATGATGCCTCTCATGCAGACCACTGGGATTCCTGATCACTTATCTCATGGACCCCTGGATTATGCTGTGGCCCCTGAAAGACTTGGTTGAGCTGGGATTTCTGGTGGATCCAACAACCCTTTGCAAAAAACTTCTGCAAAGCCTAGCCCATTCCAACTTCTTTTACTTCAAGGTCAGGGAGGTAATGGAGTGAGATGGTGACCCAACTCCTTTTTACTCATATGCTGCTACTCTTTTCCCAATCCCACCCACCGTGGTAGAGAAACAGAGCATCGAGAATGGGTAGGAAGATGAAAGGACGTTTACAAAGATGAGCAGGAAGCTACCCAGGTGAACACAGAGTAGCTTGGAAGCATATGTGCCATCTTCAAGCCCAGGATGGACATGCTGTGATTGTCTAAATCTGTTTCTGTTATCAAGTTAAAAACAAAACCAAAGCCCCTTCCTGGGTGATGGGGGCCCATGGGGCTCGGGTGGCAGGCAGTGACATCAAGAAGACAGGATCTCATCTAGCTACAGAGAGGAGGAATGGGAGGAGAGCTTCAAAGAATCCAGACAAATCCAAGAGGAAAAACCCCAACCAAAGGTGAATGTCAGCAAGTAAGTTGTGTGTGTACCTGTGAAGATGTGACTTTTTCTGTATTGGTGCCTCAGGCAAAGGCACAGAGCACACTTGGCTTTGAGCCGGTTCGATAAGGAATTCACACACTCCCTGGAGGGGAAGGACGGTAGGAGTGAATATATGGCGAACTATCAGAGTCAGCAGGGCAGCTCACAGGCTGTGGCCTCCTGGGGACCAGCCTCACTATCAAAGGCTGATCTTTCCCCAGAAGGGACAATATCAGTCCTTCCTTCCCAGCCTCCAAATTAGCGCATTAAGCCACTTTGCTCAAGGGCATGTTTTCTGTGCCAGATCTGCCACAGTCTCCAGTGCAAAGCTGTTTGATTGTGATAGCAAGGAAGACAGTCTCTGTCTTTAAAGGAGTTTACATTCTAATGGCACAGACAACACTCAAAGGGAGCTGGAGGGAGGGTGATGGTGAGGGGGGTCACATGGGGGCAATACACCGGATGTTCACTGAAATGCTGCCCTTGAGGCCTGTGATGAAGGACCAGGTAATAGCTGAACTATCGATCACTCGACAAACATTTAAATATTTGCTATATGTCACAACAATCCTAACAGTTGTTCAGTAGTGTCCAACTCTCTGTGACTGCATTTGGGGTCGTCTTGGCAAAGATGCTGGAATGGGTTTGCCATAGCCTTCTCCAGCTCATTTTACAGATGAGGAAACTGAGGCAAACGGTGAAGTGACTTTCCCAGGGTCACACAGCTAAGTGTATGAGGCCAGATTTGAACTCAGGAAGATGAGTCTTTCTGACTCCAGGCTTGGCACTCTATGCACAGTACCACATAGCTGCCCTAACTTTAAATTTGCAAGGTACTTTACAAATATTACTTCATTCCTCACAACTCTTGCAGATAGATACATTATTATTCTCATTTTACAGATGAGGAAACTGAGGCAATTAGATGGGAAGTGACTTACCCAGGGTCAAAAGACTAGGAAGCATCTGAGGCTGGAGTCTTTCTGACTCTACTTTATCTACTGTGACACAAAGCTGAAACAATCCTTGCTCTCAAGGTGAGCTTTTGCCTTATTTTGTTGGGGGTTAGGGCTCCAAGTCACTTTCTTCCTATCTCCTCTTGGGTTTTCTTTTAGTTTTGCATTAGGATGGTCCTACTTTCTGACCACTTTCATTGCTGGGCCCCCTGGCTCTGATAAGGGAGCTTTTGTCTTACCTTGCCAGGTCTCAGTCCTGTAGGACACTTTCTGCTTTCTCCTCTTGGGTACTTCCTTTCTCTCCCCATTTTCCCTACCTTAGAAAAACCCTTTATGTGTTTTGTTTCCTCATTATACTATAATCTCATTAAGAGCCAGGAGTGCTTATTTGCTTTTATTGCTTTATTCCTATCCCTTAGCACAGTGTTTGACACATAATAAGTACTTAAGAAATACTTTTCTTCCTTCCTTCATTCCCTCCCTCCTTCCTTCCTTCCTTCCTTCCTTCCTTCCTTCCTTCCTTCCTTCCTTCCTTCCTTCCTTCTTTCCTTCTTTCCTTCCCTCCTTCTTTCCTTTTTCCTTTCTCTCCCTTTCTTCCAACCTTCTTTCCTTCCTTCCTTCCTTCCTTCCTTCCTTCCTTCCTTCCTTCCTCTCTCTTCCTTCCTTCCTCTATTCCTTCTTTCCTTCCTTTCTCTCCCTTTTTTCCAACCTTCTTTCCTTCCTTCTTTCTTCTTTCCCTCCTTCCTTCCTTCCTTCCTTCCTCTTTCCTTCCTTCATTCCTTCCTTCCTCCTTCCTTCCTTCCTCCCTCTTCCTTCCTTCCTTCCTTTCTTCCTTTCTCTCCCTTTCTTCTTTCCTTCCTTCCTTCTTTCCTTCCTCCCTCTCCTCTCTTTCCTTCTTTCCTTCCTCTCCTTTCTTTTTTTCTTCCTTCCTTCCTTCCTTTCTTCCTTCCCTCCCTCCCTCCCTCCTTCCTTCCTTCCTTCCTCCCTCTCCCTTCCTTTCTTCCTTTCTCTCCCTTTCTTCCAACCTTCTTTCCTTCCTCTATTCCTTTTTTCTTTCCTTCCTTCCTTCCTTAATCCCTTCCCTCCTTCCTTCCTTTCTCTCCCTTTCTTCCAACCTTCTTTCCTTCCTTCCTTTCTTCCTCCCACTCCTTTCTTTCTTTTCTTCCTTCCTTCCTCTCCCTTCCTTCCATCCTTCTTTCCTTCCTTCCTTCCTTTCTCCATCTCCCTTCCTTCCTCCCTCTCCTTTCTTTTTTCTTCCTTCCTTCTTTCCTTCCTTCCTTCTTTCCTTTGTTCCTTTGTTCCTTCCTTCTCCTTTCTTTTTTCTTCCTTCCTTCCTTCCTTCCTTCCTTCCTTCCTCCCTCTCCCTTCCTTCCTTCCTTTCTCTCCCTTTCTTCCAACCTTCTTTCCTTCCTTCCTTCCTTCTTTCCTTCCTCTCCCTTCCTTCCTTCCCTCCTCCCTTCTTTCCTTCATCTCTCCCTTCTTCCTCCTTCCTTCCTTCCTTCCTTCCTTCCTTCCTTCCTTCCTTCCTTCCTTCCTTCCTTCCTTCCTTTCTTTCCTATCCATTCCTCTATCTATCTATCTATCTATCTATCTATCTATGTATCTATCTAATCTACCTAGGGATCAGTAATCATAACTATAACTTCCTTATGGTACTACCAGTAATAAGCTCCTATGGATGAGGTATCAGGTGGTATTGACTTATATTGACTTCTGTACTCTAGCAGGCAGTGTTATTCTAAGTCATAGAATTATATATTATGAAGTCCTGGGTAAGAAAATGAAGATCTTGGGGTCACAGGTGGCATTTTCACCATCCCTCATGATTGAAGGTGAGGGCTTCTAAAGGGAAGGGTGCATTCAGGAAGAGAATAGCTGATTAAGAAAATAGTGTCTCTTGCAGTTTCGTGTACAATGCTCTTGTTCTGTTTTATAACAAAGGAAATGCTCATTTTATTTGGTATTTTCTAAGTTCAATTTTTTAAAGAAAAAGTAAAGAAGATAGTATCTTAGGATGAGGGTTAGATCTCTTGACTCTGGCTTAAGATGTAGTAATAATGGGGGAAGGATGAAGTGATGCTTGTAAAAGTATATTTTGTGATGAAAAATTCAGAAAGTCCATGAAGACTAATGCACAACTTTCCTTTGAAGGAAGGAAAACCTTAAGAACAACATATAAGACCATAAAATTCAAATGAAGACAACATTAAAAGGCAACTAGCAAAACTCAAGTCAAATAAAATGGACATCTTCACCCCTCCCAATCGTTGAAGTTAATGTGCACATTCTTTCTGCTAAAAGCGAAACAAAACACAACAGATAAACAGCCCAGTAAGCATCATGGGAGCTGATGAGACTACCAAGGGAGAGAGTGCAAAGAAAAAAGGTCCAGGGATAGAACTCTGGTGTACCTCCTGGGTAGGATGGGGAACAAGCATGATCCTCCAACAGATGCTGAGCAGAAAGGACCAGATAGGAGAAAAAACAGGAGAGAGCAATATCATGAAAATTCAATGAGGAGAGGGTGGCTCGGAGGAGGAAGAGTGGTTAAAAACAATAGCCAATAATGTGACAGAAAAGGAAAATGACAAATGTTGGAGGGGGTGTGGGAACATTGAGACATTAATGTACTGTTGGCAAAGTTTTTTGCTGACTCAACCATTCTATAGAGCAATTTGGGAATCATGCCCAAAGGGCTGTAAAACTGCACATACCCTTTCACCAAGCAATACCACTACTAGGGCTATACCCCAAAAACAACCAAAAAGGAAAAGGACCTATATGCACAAAAATATTTGTAGCAGGTCTTTTAGTGGTGGCAAATAATTGGAAATTGAAGGGATGCCCATCAACTGGGAAATGGCTGAACAAATTGTCATATATGATTGTGATGGAATACTGTTGTTCTATAAGAAATAATGAGCAGGATGCTTTCAGAAGAACCTAGAGAGACTTACATGAACTGATGCAAAGTGAAATGAGCAGAACCAGGAGAACATTGTAATCAACTATAGCAATATTCTATGATGATCCACTATGAATAACTTCACCATTCTCAGCAATATAGTGATCCAAGACAATTCTGAAGGATTTATGATGAAAAATGCTATCAGTCTCCAGAGAAAGAACTCATGGAGTCTGAATACAGATAGAAGCATACTTTTTCTTGGCTTTCTTTATTTTTCTTGTGTATTTTTTGTCTGTTTTCTTTCAAGACTTGACTAACATGGAAATGTTTTGCATGACGGCATATGTATAACTTATATCAAATTACTTGCCCTCTCAGTTTGGGGGGAAAGGAGGGGAGACAATTTGAAGCTCAAAAATTTTTTAAAACAAATGTTAAAATTTGTTTTTATGTGTAATTGGGGAAAAATAAAATATTAAGATTTATGTGGAGCTTTATAGTTTGTAAAATACTTTATATATGATCTTATATGACCCTCACAACAGCCTTGTGAGGCAGATCCTATTATTAACTCCATCTTACAGATGAGGAAATTGAAATTGACAGAGGCCATGTGACCTGCCCAAGGTCACATAGCTCATAAATGTCTGAGGTTGGGTTTGAACTTAGGCCTTCCCAACTCCCGGCACAGTGCATTATCCAATATGGTAGCTAATCGTAAACTTGGCATAAGGTCATGATAAAGCAATAGTGGGGAACTGGGGTTATGCTGGTAAATGTTTAACCACTAGCTCTCTAGAAAAGAAAAAAAGTATGCACAACACTTTTAATTTTAATCTGAATTATTAATATTTTCCCCATCACTTTTAAAAATCTAGACAATCAACAAAACAGTAAATCAAGCCTTCATTTATAGCATTTACCAATTTCTGAGATGTAAATATTCCCGTTGAAAGGTTAACAATTGGCTCTCAAAAGCTAGTAGGAGCTGGTTCAGTGCACTCTTATGAGATGAAAACATTAATTTTCTGGACATCTGCTGGAGCTCTCTCTCTGTTAAAACCAAGGCATATAATCAATCCTTGACTTGCCTTAAAGATCATTAAATTCTTTAAAAGGTAGAGAAAAAAATGAGAATTGTTATTCTGGACCTGCCGTTGTCCAGGAAGGAAGACCTGGCACCTAGAGTAGAAATGATAGGGACATTCAGAGGAAGTGAAGGTTCTATTTTAGTCATCACAGGGAAGAAGAAAGCCAGGCACAGTCTGAAACATGCCTCCCCCCAACCTCCTGATTTGGGAAAATGGATTTCAATGAATTTAGAGAAAACAGATATTGGAATCCATGGCTTTAAATGCTGTGGGGGGAACTGGCCCAAGAGGTATGGGATGAGATATCCTTAAAAATGAAAAATTTAAGTTATGGTTACAAATGATTCTTCAAAGAATAAAAAATTACTATTTGAAAAAAATACAAATACATCAATCTTATATTTCAAAAAGACATGTATAGTGGAATATTACTGTGCTATAAAAAATGATCAAGTTGATTTTAGAAAAACATGGGAAAAAAAGAAGAGAAAACATGGAAAGACTTGCATGAAATAATGCAGAGTTAAACGAGTAGAACCAAGAGACCATTGTATACAGTAATAGCAATATTGTTCAAGGACTAATTATAAATGACTAAGCTATTCTGAGTAATATGAATATTCAAATCAACTACAATAGAATTCTGAAGGAAAATGCTATCTACCTCCAGAGGAAGAACTGATATATGGAACTATGTATTGTATAGTTTCACATATAGATCTGTGTCAACTATTGGCCTTGGGTTAAGGGTAGGGGAGGGAAGGAAACAGATTGAAACCCAAATGTAACAAAAAAAAGACTAAAAAAACAACAAAAAGATATATGGAATGATGTAAGCAAGGGTGGTAACTAATGTAAAGTATTATCCTTTTCCTATGTGGATATTTTGGTTGCAGACAAGAAGCATTACTGTAAGGAAAACTGAAAAAATCACCTTGAGAAGAAACAGCCTTTCAAATAAAATGAAGAGAGATCCACAGCTTGTTTGAGGACCTGAAAAAGAATTGACCCTCACATAAATGTATTGAGAGGAGCTGTTTAGAGGAAGAGCAATGATTGAAGTAGCATGGCTGTAGAACACTGTGTTCCCTTAGCTCATTTGCATGTGACTATTTTCAGAGTTGTGAAGGTTATAATTGAGAAGTTATAAATCAAGTAATTGTTTGGGGAGCATGGGAATATAAGGACTTCTGGGGGGGCGTTCTATTTGACAGAAAGGTGGAATTGTTCAATTTCACATCTTAAGTTAGAGATGGGTCACTCTTATGAATAGGCACTCATTTGAGGCATGAAAAGTGATAGAAGAATAAAAGGAGAGAAGAGGAAAAGGAGAAAAAGAGGAGAAGAAGAAAAAAGAAGAATAAGGAAAAAAGAGTAGAAAAAGAAAAAAGAAAATAAAAAGAGGATGAAAATAGAAGTAGGAGAGAAAGCCAAGCATAGGAAGAGTCAGGTACAGAAGTTGAGAGAAACTGCTTCCCGAAGGTAGAAAATAGAGATAGGCTATGTAGCTTCTGAAAGTTAATTGGAAGAGACCCTCAATCCTGCTGTTGTGTGGACTATCTGTCTGGACCTGCTGTCTGGGCCTATTGTTCTTAAGTGCCATCAACAGCCAGAGGGAAAGAAAACCTTTCAGGGTTGCATGTGTGGTCCTCTACTTTTCTCTCTGGTTTCAGAGAAAAACTGAGGAAAAGACAGATTTTACATTTGCTTTGCTGTGAGAAGAAGCTGGCTTTTCTGAAAGCTGAGTGGATGAAACAATTCCTTGTTATTTGAATAGTTGATTGGGGAAAGGTTACGTGGCTCTATTGCTCTATAGCTTGAGAAAGAGAAACTTCTCAGGGCCCCTAAAAGAATCTGAGGAGCTTGAGAGATCTTTGGTTTAAGGGCACTGCTTACTGCTGATAGAACCAACACTTTCTTTTTTTAATATTTAATTTTTTTACTTTTAGTTTACAACACTTAGTTCCAAGAACCAACACTTTCTCAGCAACCTGCCAAAAGTATCTATGTGCTAAAAGAACTCATCATTCAATTACTGAAATGTTTTGCATGATTACACATGTATAACCTATATTGAATTGCTTGCCTTCTCAATGGGGGGTGAAGGTGGCGAGGGAGGAAGGGAGAGAATTTGGAACTCAAAGTTTTAAGAACAAATGTTAAAAATTGTTTTTGCGTGTAACTGGGGAGAAATAAAACACTAAATAAGAAATAAACAAACAAAAAAAGAGCCTGTCATTGTTTAAGCAGCCTGAGAGAGGCAAAGAAATGGCTTTACCCAATTGGAGATCTGGAGATCCAGGAAGAGAGCAGATACCACATGGTATAGATTGTTCTCTAAAGAGACCCGGGACATCAAGATTTAATATCCACAGTCCTGAGATGCTTTGTGCATGTGGGATTCCCTACTCATTTGTCTCCCTGGTATATTTCTCTGTGTGCCCACTCTCCTCTTCATGGACACCATGTTGGAGAATGTGATCCATGATCAGAGTATTATATTTTTAAAAGTAATTCCTACTTTTGCTTTCTATTTAGCAATGCTATGATTATCCCTGGTCTTGTCTTCTATTGAATAAATGTTTTGATTATTTTTGCCTCATTTTAGTAAATGTTTTATGTTTAAGAATCAATGGTGTCACTCTGACTGATTTTATATAAATAGAAAGGATACTAGTGGGGTTTAGGAGCTACAGAGTGAACAGTAAGAGTGTATCCTCCACTCTACTCTGTTTCAGGGTTATCCCTCAAAGATGTTAAATAGTAGCTGAGTGGCTGTGGCTAGCCTTGTTCCACCCCCAATCTGGAAAAGAAAACCCAGACTTGTCAGTGGGAGGACAGGTTGGGATGAGTGAGGATAGAGAGAGAGAGAAAGAGAGAGAGAGAGAGAGAGAGAGAGAGAGAGAGAGAAACAGAGAGACAGAGACAGAGAGACAGAGACAAACAGAGATGAGACACACTCACACACACAAAAGAGAAAGAATGTGTGTGGGCCGTGTCAGGTGCCAGACAGAGACAGACAGAGACAGAGAGAGAGAGACAGGCAAACAGAGACAGACAGAGAGACAGGGGGAGAGACAGAGAGAAACAGACAGACAGAGACAGACAGAGAGACAGAGGGGGACAGAGAGAGACAGAGACAGAGAGAGAGAGACACAGAGAGAGAGACAGAGACAAAGACAGAGAGAGAGAGACTGAGACAGAGAGACAGAGACAGAAACAAAGACAGAGAGACAGAGACAGAGATGAGAGACACATACAACCACCATTCACACACACACACACACACACACACACACACACACACACACACTCAAAAGAGAAAGAATGTATGTGGGCCATGTCAGGTGCCAGACCAGAGGGCTTGACTCCCTATGTGGATGAGTTTGTGGCCATGTCTGGGTTATACAAGTATGGACATAAAATAGTGGCATGCTCTTATAAAAGGACTTAAGCTCAGAATAAACTGGTGTTGGCAATGAATTCCAAAAGCAATCAAAATGCCTTTTTTTAAAAAAAAAAAAGTTGTGTTGGGTAGAAGAGAGAAGTTAAATAAGGAATAGAAACATTGTTTGGGGTAGATGAGATGATGGCAGTATGATACTGAGAAGGCAGAATTACTTGACTTTTATTTTGCTTCCATTTTGGCTACAAAAGGAAGCAATCTTTGGATTGGAAACTGGTGAATGAAAAGGGATTCATTAAGTGCTTACTCTGTGCCACACACTGGGTCAAGTGCTGAGATACCAAAAAAAAGAAAATAGAAGATAGTTCCTGCCCTCAAGAAGCTTACCTTTTACTAGGCAACACACTTATTGGGGAGCGGTGGTCAAGGAGGCATATTTTGATCAGAGAAGTCACAGGAATAGTGAGTAGAGTCATGGGGAAACTGATTGACACATTTCCAGATGTAACTGGGGTGTCTGCTTGGAGAGATGTAGTCTAAGAGTAGAAGCTTGGCTCCTCCTTTCCCCTGCCAAAGAGAGAAGGTATGATCAACAGAGACATCAGAGGGAGAGATAGAAAAAGGCAAATCCACTAGAAAAGTAGTGAGGAATGCCCAGGATTTCACGGACACAGCAACACAGAGAGATCACAGCTGTGAATTTGTGAGTTTGGCTAGAGGCAAAGGACACTACCACTGGCCGTAGCCGTATCTTCTGCATATAGCAGCCTATGGGAAAGTCATAGCTAAAAGAATAGGAGATGGAGGATTTGAGGCAGCAACCCAGGTAAACTCTCCCAACATTCCCTTCTTGACAACTTTTAAATAACACCTCAAATCAAATTCTGGAGCAGTGGAGCCAACAAAAAGTCAGGGTGAAACATTTTTCCAATTTAAGACAACTTAGGAGGGCAGCAGGAAATGTCTGTGACACCAGGGTGGGGGCCAGCCTGGAGCAACAATGGGCAACAGCAGCTTTGGGAGCTCTCAGCCCAGAGACAATAAGGGGTGGGGGTCAGACAACTGGTCAGAAAGAGATTGCAGAGGATCCTTTGCTGGCACTGGGTGCAGCTGGTGCTGATTGGCACCTCTATTGCTCATATGCAGTTCTGGGTGATAGTTCCAGGGTGAAGAACAGCTCTTGTGGCTGGTCACAAGGGAGTAAGGGCCCCCTGGTCACAGTTCCAGGGCAGAGAGAAATTCTATAGCTTGTGTCTGCAGCAGAACAGGGGCCTTTCCTGGGTAAAGATCAAAGTACAGATCAGGAGAACAGTGACCACACCTCTCTCCTGATCACACCACCTTGGAAACACCCAAAACTTGCAGACCCCTGGAACTAGCTCTGAAAATAGCATGCATGTGCATGCACGCGCTCGCGCACACACACACACACACCCACACCCACACCCACACACACAGTGTGTAATCTTTCAGGGGAAAATGAATATTTAATGAAATAGAGGACTTTCAAGCATTCCTGATGAAAAGACCAGAGCTGAATAGAAAATTTGACATTCAAACACAAGACTCAAGAGAAGCATAAAAAGGTAAACATGAAAGAGAAATCATAAGGGACTCAATAAGGTTAAATTCTTTACATTCCTGTATGGGAAAATGATACCTGTAACTCCTAAGAATTTTTTCATTATTAGGGCAGTTAGAAGGGGTATATAACTCTGATGGGCTGGTCACGTTATTTGAATGCCAAATTTACATTTACCTAAAAGACTATTTTTACAGAGAACTGACACAAGGTAAGTGTTCATATGGAAGTTAGAAGAAGTGATAGAAGGTCTCCTGAAGAACTTTGAAATAGATTGTGAGACATGGGAGACACTGGCATAGAACCACACCCAACAAGGCAGGCCCACATCAAAGAAGGCACTATGGTCTACAAGCAAAGCAGAATTACAATAACTCAAAAGATGTGAGATGCACAAATTTAGAGACATCTCCATTCCAAATGTTCATGCAGACTATTTGTGCCTGACCTGTGATAGAGCCTTTCAAGTTCATCGCGGTCCGATCAGCCATTGCTGGACATGCTGTACATGGAACCCAACATAGTGATATCATTTTATTCCTCTTAGATTACAGACAACAACCACCATAGACAGGGGACATGGGTGTGAGTTGATTATATTGGAATGATATAAAAAAACCTGAAGAAGTTAAAAATAGGGATGCATTAGGAGGAGAGGGAAGAGAGAGGAAGAATGGGGGAAATTATCTCACATAAATGAAGCACATAAGGAAAAACCTTTACAGTACAGGGGAAGATAAGGGTGGGTGGAGGGCAATACTTGAACCTCACTCAATTGGTTCAAAGAGGGAAGAATACACATACACACACATACACACATTCAAATTTATCTTACCCAACAGGGAAGTAGGAGCACAAGGGATAAGAGAAAGGGGGGGAGGTGATAAAAGGGAAGGAGTTTTAAAGGACTCAGAGGTCAGAAGCCAAACAAACTTTTGAGGAAGGATTGGATAAAAAGGGAGAGAGAAAGATAAACAGAAGAAAATAGGATGGAGGGAAATGCACAGTAATCATAACTGTGAATGTGAATATGATGAGCTAACCCATAAAACAGAAGTGGATAGCAGAATATATTAGAAGCCAGAATCCAAGAAAATGATGTCTTATAAACATTTGAAACAGAAAGACACACAGAGTTAAAATGAAGGGCTGGAGCAGAATCTATTATGCTTTAGATGAACTAAAAAAAAAGGCAGGGGTAGCAATCATGATCTCAGACAAAGCAAAAGCAAGAATAGACCTAACTAAAAGAGAAGCAGGGAAATTACATTTTCCTAAAAGACACCATAGACAATGAAGTTTCATCAAAAAATTTTATAGCAATTTTCTCTGACAAAGTCATCGTTTCTCAAATATGTAGGGAATTAAGTCAAATTTATAAAAATAAGAGCCATTACCTAATTGATAAATGGTCTGGGGATATGAATAAGCATTTCTCAGAAGAAGTACTCAAAATTATCTATAGTGAAATGAAAAAATGCCCTAAATCACTATTGATTAGAGAAATGAAAATTAAAACCACTCTGAGGTACCACATCACACCAATCAGAAATGACAAATGCTGGAGAGAATGTGGAAAAGTAGGGACACTAATGAGCTGTTGGTGGAGTTGTAAACTGGTTGAACCATTCTCTGGAGAATAATTTGGAGCTATGCCCAAAGGGCTATAGAGCTGTACATATTCTTTGACCCAGCAATACCACCAATAGGTCTGTATCTGAAGGAGATCAAATACAGAGGAAAAGGATCTGTATGTACAAAGATCTTTTGTATGTAGCAGCTCTTTTTGTGGTGGCAAAGAATTGGAAACAGGGGATCTCCATCAATTTGGGAATGGTTGAACAAGTGGTGGCATATGATTGTGATGGAACACTATTGTGCCATAAGAGATAACAAGGGGAGTAGTTTTAGAAAAGTCTAGGAAGGCCTATATGAACAGATGCAAAGTGAAATGAGCAGAACTAGGAGATCGTTGTATGCAGTGATGGCAATACTGTAATGATGATTAACTGTTAAAGACTTAACTGCTCTGATCATTATAATGATCTAAGACAATTAGGAAGTACTCATGATGAAATTGCTATCCATTTCCAGAGAGAGAGTCTATGAGCCCTGAATGCAAATTGAAGTATAATTTTCTCTCCTTTTAAATTTTTCTTGTCTTTTTTTGAAACAAGGCTAATATGGAAATATGTTTTATATGATTTCATACGTATGATGGGCATCATGATGCTTGTATTCTAGGTAGATGGGGGAAAAGCTGGAAGAAGGGAAAGAATTTGGAACTCAAAATTTTAAAAATACTCATAAATTTAAAAAAGAATGAGAGACAGATACACAAAGAGACATACAGAGAGATAGAGACAGAGACACAGAAAGACAGAGACAGAGACATAAACTCAGCAGCGCTGCTATGCTGGTCATGGGATAAGACAACAAGAGAAGAAACTGTAGTTGAGAAATGTAGGCCCACTAGGAGCCCATGCAGAGTGACGGAGTAGCTGATCCCGTTTCCTGAGAACCCTAGTGGTAAAATGTCTACTTCCTTCTTTCTTATCTTGTTCCGGCCCCCTCCCATTGAGTCAATACACCCCATTCTGTAGTTCTTTGAAAGTTTCAATTTCCATATTGCTATTGTCATGCGTTCTCACAAGGAACTTGTTTGTCTACATCATTCAACGTGTGCATGCGTATCCTTGGGGAAAGAGTAAAAGAAGCTAAGTAAGAAGCTATTGTTAGCTATCCACATGCAGAGAAGGAAAACTTTGCTAAATTTCTAGGGGTGCCAGCTGGGGGCTCAAACTAATCAACAAGATTCCATTGAAAGCATAAATTAAACTTGTCAAAAGCAGAGATCAAAATGAATCTAGTTTATCTATAGATTCCCCCAGGCACAACTGAGTTAAATAATGACATCGGGGGAAAACATCTTGGTAAGTTAGGAACAGGAGTCACTTTCCACAGAGGCAGTTGTCTTAGGTACTGTAGAGTTCCTGAGGTTACTGAGAAGCTTAAGAAAGCCTTCTGCCTTTTCAGGAAAGAGTTGAAACCCCTCTGCTGAA
Organism: Trichosurus vulpecula; assembly: GCF_011100635.1. NCBI lineage: Eukaryota > Metazoa > Chordata > Mammalia > Diprotodontia > Phalangeridae > Trichosurus > Trichosurus vulpecula. The sequence continues at coordinate 231,509,130 of NC_050580.1, forward strand.
GGGAATAGTAAGAAACAGAGTGGTTTCACCCATACAAGAGTAGAGACCGTGCAAAAGGAAGTAGTTAGTTTTCTTGACAAGCCAAATCCCAGTCACTAGCATACAGAAATAACAGTACTGATTTGATTGCTATTCTCAGAGCTAGAGATGGAAAGATAGGAGGGAAGAGAAAGTGTAGGCATGGCGTAAAGATGGCCTTGGGAGCAGAGTGGTGATTCTGGGCTAGATGTGAATGATCACCAAGCAGAAGCCCAGGGTCCCGGGTGGGAGCTGTCTAGGATGAAAGAGAATTACTTAAAATGGCCAAAGAGGTGGAACTAGTTGAATGATCAGAATATCAACCTAGAAAGAGATCTCTTAGCAATCTGTTCTTAGCTCTGTGCTGTTGACCGTTGTTATCGCATCTTAATTGAAGGAAGGCATAGATGACTGGCTTCTCAAATTCACAAATTACATAAAACTGGGAAACAGAGAAGTAGCATGTTATAGCAGGATGTATTCTGGTCCTACAGTAGGGAGACCTGATTAGCTCCAACACTGATTAGCCGGATGTGTCTGTCATTGTCAAGATAGATATCTTTCTCAGGGTCCAAGGGGTAGAGAGATTCCCTATAGGTAATGATGTTCTGAGATGTTCTTCTTTGTGAATGATATTAACATTATACAGTCACCTCAACAATATCCATAATTACTCAAAAAAGATTGGCCTAGATTTAGGTATAAAGGCCGATACTATAAGTAATTTGGGAGAGCAAGGAATAGTTTGCCTGTCAGATTTATGGAGAAGAGGAGAATTTATGACCAAACAAGAGACAGAGAGTGTTACAAAATGCAAAATGGATAATTTTGATTATGTCAAATTGAAAAGTTTTGTACAAACAAAGCCAATGCAACTAAGATTAGGAGGGAAGCAGAAAATTGGGAAAGAATTTTTATAACCAGTGTCTCTGACAAAGGCCTCATTTCTAAAATATACAGGGATCTGAGTCAAATTTATAGGAATACAAGTCATTCCCCAATTGATAAATGGTCAAAGGATATGAACAGGCAGTTTTCATAAGAAGAAATCAAAGATATCTATAGTCATATAAAAATGTTCTAAATCACTATTGATTAGAGAAATGCAAATCAAAAAAGATTGACCTAACAATCCATATAGAAAAAATTAAATGGAGGGAAAATATCTGTCATCCAGACTATGACACCTAGTTGGCTGGCCAGTCCATTGAGTTTGTCTAAAAGTATATTAATCGAAAAGTATTTATTAAATGCCTACTATGTGCCAGACATTGTACTAGACAGGGCAATGAGGGAAAGTGATACAAAGACAAAAAAGAAAATAGTTCCCTTTCCTTAAGAAGTTTCCATTCTATTGGGAAGAAACAATTTAAGTAAATAAAAAATATAGAGTAATTTTTTTGAAGGTAGGAAAGTGCTGATAGCTGAAGAGATCAAGAAAGGCTTCCTGTAGGTGGTGAACCTTGAGCTGATCCTTGAAAAGAGCTAGTGATTCTAAGAGGAGGAGGTAAGAAGGGAGATCGTGACAGGCAAGGGAAAACCTCTTGGAAACAGGAAATGGGAGGTCATGGATGGCAAAACCAGTAGGCCAGTATAGCTGGAAGGTAGAGTTATGAGTGGGAGTGATGTTAAATATTTGGAAATATAGATGAGCCAAATCTGAAGGATTTTAAATGCCAAATGGAGGAATCTTTATTTTATCTTAGAGGAAATAGATAATCACTGAAGCTTTTTGAGCATTTAAATGACATTCAATTACAATTCAATGTAGTTCAGTAAATATTTATTAAGCTCCTACTATGTGCTAAGCACTGCAAATACAAATCTAAAAAAAGATAGTCTCTGCTCTCAAAGAGTCTAATGGGAGAAGACAATACATAAAAGGAAGGTTAAAAAAGTGTATTTCAGGGAAGGCATTCAGCTCTGGGGCATGATGATGGAGTTTACAGCTGGTGGGAAAGGCCTGGGCTTGGAACCCTCTTTAAATGGAGGCTTAGGGAGGAGATTTTTACTTTGCCCTTCAGTCTTCTAGTCAGAGGGGCAGAGGCTCTCAAAGGGTGCTGATGAGATGGGAGTACCAAAGCTGAAACAATATCTAGGATGATGAGTTTCTTAAGCTTTTCCCAGGGGCATGATCGTGGAGCTGAATCCAAGGAGCTAGCTGATGGGAGATGGCTGCACTCTGAGCCTTTAGTGATAACACTTGTGATTTAGGAATATCCATTTAGCATCCATGTGGAGAATGAATTAGAGGGGATTGAAGTCGGGGATATCAATTAGGAGACTATTTCAGTGATTAAGGTAAGATGTGATGAGAGCCTAAAGCAGAGTGGTGGCTGTATGGGCGGAGGGAAGGGAATAGATCCATGAGATGTTTTAGAGGTAGAATTGATGAGACTTGGCAACTGATTGAATATAGGGAAAGAAAGAAAGGGAAGAGTGAGGATGACCGAGTTTGTGACTGTGGGTGACTGAGAGGATGGTGATGTCCTCAACAGACATGGGGAAGTTAAGAAGATGGATGAGTTTAGGAAAAAAGATAATGAATTTTTTCTTTCTGAAATGCTGAGTTTGAGATGCCTATGGGAGATCCACGGGGAAATGCCAAGTAGTCAATAGATGAATTAGGACTAGAGCTCAGGAGACAGATAAGGACTGGGTGGATATGTAGTTTTGTTAGTTACCTGAATAGAGATAATTAACATCCTAACCTGCATCTTGAAAGAAACATTCATCTTGTTAAAAACATAAATGTTTCCTTGTTGATGCTGTATGGTTGTAAAGAATCAAAATTTAGGTGACCCATAGGAATAAGCCTTTATTAAGCACCTATTATGTGCCAAGCTCTGTGCTAAATGCTTCAGAAATTCTATTTCATTTGACCTCACAACAACCTTCTGAAGGAGGTGATATTATCATCCTCATTTTTGGGGTTAAAGATATAGAAGCTGATTCTGGGCTAAGAATTCACTATTTCACAGAAACTGCTGGGAAAATTGGAAAATGGTAGGGCAGAAACTGGGCATAGACCAATATCTTACACCATATACCAAAAAAAAGTCAAAATGGGTTTATGATTTAGGAATAAAGGCTGATACGATAAGAAAATTGGGAGAGCAAAGAATAGTTTACCTATCAGATTTGTGGAAAAGAAAAGAATTCATGACACAACAAGGGATAGAGAGCATTACAAAATGCAAAATGGATAATTTTGATTATGTTAAATTGAAATGTTTTTATATAAAAAAAGCCAACGCAACAAAGATTAGGAGGGAAGCAGAAAATTGGAAGAAAATCTTTACAACCAGTGTCTCTGATAAAGGCCTCATCTCTAAAATATACAGGGAACTGAGCCAAATATATGGGAATACAAGTCATTCCCCAGTTGAGAAATGGTCAAAGGATATGAACAGGAAGTTTTCAGAGGAAGAAATTAAAGATATCTGTAGGCATATGAAAAAATGCTCGAAATCACTATTGATTAGAGAAATGCAAATCAAAACAACTCTTAGGTACCATATCTCTCCTGTCAGATTGGCTAAAATGACAAAACAGGAAAATGATAAATGCTGGAGAGGATGTGGGAAAATTGGAACATTGTTACATTGCTTGTGGAGTTGTGAACTGATCCAGCCATTCTGGAGAGCAATTTGGAACCATGCCCAAAGGGCTATAGAAATGTTCATACCCTTTGACCCAGCAATACCACTTCTAGGATTGTATCCCAAAGAGATCACACAAGTGGGAAAAGGACCCATATGTACAAAAATATTTATAGCAGCTCTTTTTGTAGTAGCTAAGAATTGGAAATCAAGGGGATGCCCATCAACTGGGGAATGGCTGAACAAGTTGTGGTATATGAAGATAATGTCATACTATTGTGCTATAAGAAATGGGGATGACACAGACAACCTGGAAAAACCTATAGGATATAATGCTGAGTGAGCGGAGCAGAGCCAGGAGAACATTATATACAACCACAGATATGTGGATTCTGTGAGGACTAACCCTGATAGACTTTGCTCTTCTCAGCAACACAAGGTGCAAAGACAACTCCAAAGGACCCACGATGGAGAATGCTACCTACATCCAGAGAAAGAACTATGAAGTATGAATGCAGATTGAGGCACACTTTATGCTCACCTTTTTTTCCCTTTTTTTCTCTCTTTTGTTTTTGTTTTTGGGGTTTTTTTTTGGTTCTGTTTCTTCTTTCTCATGATTCATTCCATTGGTCATAATTCTTCTTCGCAACTTGACTAGTTCAAATAAGTTCAAAGCAAAGTTATACATAGAAGACATATCGGATTCCATGCCATCTTGGGGAGGGAGGTGGGAGTGGGGAAGAAAATCTGGAATTCAAAATTATGTAGAACCGAGTGTTGTAAACTAAAAATAAAAAAAATTTAAAAAATAAAGTACATTTAAATGGAAAATAAAAAAAGTCATCAAGGCCACAGCTAGGAAGTATCTGAAGCTAGATTTGAACTCAGGTCTTCCTGATTCCAATCCTAGTATTGTATCTACTAGCTGCTTCTATATTAGTGGGGACAAGTAAATTGTAGCTTATTTTCAGTAATGACATATATGCAAAAAGGGTATGGACGGTGAGGTGGTGCAGTAGATAAGAGTGCTGGCCTGGAGTCAGGAAGAGCTGAGTTCAAATCCCACCTTAGACATTGAGTAGCTGTGTGACCCTTGGCAAGTCACTTAACCCCTGTTTGCCTCAGTTTCCTCAGGTGTAAAGTGGGGATAATAATAGCACCTACCTCCCAGGGTAGATATGAGGATTAAACGAGATAATATTTCTATAGCATGGCATATATGGCATATAGTAAATCCTATATAAATGTTAGCTGTTGTTATTATTATTATGAGAAAAGGAAGTAACCTGAACAGGTGGAGAGAGAAAAGGATAATAGATGGTGCCCATGAAATGTTAGATAGACATAAGGCAAGGCCTCCAGCAGGTTAGGTGGATCTTCCACGGAGGCTCAAAGGAGCTGCATTGAAATTTTAGTTCCACCTACTTACTACATGTTTGATGTAGGGCAAATCACCTAATCTTTCTGGGCCTCAGCTCATTCATCTGTAAAATGAAGAAGTGAGATCAGATGACTGAAACAACTAAACAAAAACAAACCCATAGTATAGGTCCCCTAGCAGCTGCATATTGACTTAGTTTTAAAATGTGATGTTATCTATATTTTATTGGATTTTTATTTTGTTAAATATTCCTAATTATATCTTAATTTGGTTCTGGCAGCATGTGGGAGTGTTGGGCCTCATATCTGAAACCTCTGATCTATGGAACCATATTCTTATTGTTCTGAATAGAGTGTCATGGATGGTTTGAGATTCAATTCTGATGGAGGGAATAAACACACACACACACACACACACACACACACACACACACACACATATGGAATCACAACTCCAGCGATATACTAAAGCATTCGGTTTGGGGTCCCACATTGTAGGAAAGTCATTGATAACCTGAAGTATATCAAGAGGAGGGTAAGTAATTAGTATGATGAGAGGTCTGGAAACCAAGTCAGAGATGGATCATAGTGATTATAGATTTGGATTTAGGGATGCTTAGCTCTGAGAAAGAGGAGCATGTTGCCTTGGAATATTTGAAGGGTTATTATATGAAAGACTCATTCTGCTTGGCCAGAGAGGGAAAGACTTGGATCAAGATAGAAAAGTTGCAGACAGATTTCAGCTCAATGTCATGAAAGACTTTCCAACAATTAACGCTGCCCTAAAAGTAGCATGGGTGGTATCAAGAGGTAGTTGGTTGATAATCACTGAAGATCTTTGAGCAGAGACTAGATAATCCCTTTTGGGGGTGGGGTTTGTAGAATTATGAACACCTGGCCTCAGACATTTACTACCTCTGTGATTCTGGACCAATCACCTAACCTTTCTCTGCCTCAGTTTTTTCAACTGTAAAAAATGGAGGGCAGCTAGGTGGTGCAATGGATAGAGTACTGGGACTGGAGTCAGGAGAACTCGTCCATCTGAGTTCAAATCTGGCCTCATACACGTACTAGCTGTGTGACCCTGGGCAAATCATTCAACCCTGTTTGCCTCCGTTTCCTCATCTGTAAAATGAGCTGGAGAAGGAAATGGCAAAGCGCTCCAGCATCTCTGCCAAGAAAACCCCCAAACCCTTTAGCTTCACATTTAAAACCCGTCACATCTTGCCTCCAATCTGTCTTTCCAAACTTTCTCTACATATTCCATGTATGCTATGGTCCAGCCAAATTAACCTACTGGTCCCCAAACTGGTAATTATTTCCTCTCTTTATGCTTTTGTACAGGCTGTCCCCTAAACCTAGAATTTGCTCACTCCTCTCCTCTGTTCCTTAGAAACATAAGGGGACGTGCATCCCAAGCATGTAAAGACTCCCCACCCCTCTACCCACTCCCCATCATAGAATGGGGGTTGAGAACAATTTGTTCCAATGGCTGCGAAGGTGGCTAAAGCAGGCATTGCAGAGTGATTAGCAGAGGTTCCCAAGCTTATTTGGCCTACTGCTCCCTTTTCAAAAAAAAAATTACTTAGTGCCCCCTGGAAATCTACTTTCTTTAAACCTCGAATGGTATTTTTTTTTTTGAAATTTGCACCATTTAAAAAATATATAAAATATTATTTTAAAAAATGATATATTTAAAATTTAATAATTTATTGTAAATTGTAGTTTTTCCTGCATTGAAATTTTGATGATGCAATATTGCATCATGTAACCAGATAGTATCATATTGTAAACAAGTCATTACATGCATATATTCCTGCTGGTGCATGCTGGACTTCCCAACAATGTAGGACATATTAGCCTGCCAACACTTGCTTGTTAAGACCTATCAGTGGACTTGACCACTGATGGGTTGTAACTTGCATTTTGTGTGTTTATTTGGAAAATAATGTAATCACTATGCCTTTAACTCTGTTACACAACAGATGAAACATGTATGAACATTTTTTCAAAATTTTCTTCTCTTCTTTCCTTATGCTTCCACTGCCACCTTATTTTTATTCAATACCCCCCAATTGTACCTAAGGCTACTACCACCCCCCTGGATCATTTTGGTGCTCCCTGGCAGTGATTTTGCCCACTTTTGGAACCTATGGATTAGAGCTTGGTCAGGAGTCAAAGACTTCATCCCAGGCCATCACCAGTCATCTTGACTTTTGTCCTGCTACTGGACTTTAATGACTCTGGAAGGGAGAGCAAGGCTGATGACTTTGTGTAATTCTGCTTCACTTAAATCCAATTCATGCACAAGTTAAGACATATCCATTTTCCTGACCCCCACTTGCTCCTTGGATTTACTTATTTGACATAGACATAAAAAAGCTTTTGACAAAATCTAACACCCATTTAAACAAAAAAAATTAAAAAGCACAGGAATAAATGGTCCTTCCTTTAATATGATAAAGAGTATATATCCATCTGAAAGCAAGAGATAGCAGTTTCTATAATATAGAAACTCTGGAGGCCTTTTCAATAAATTTCAAGATGAAATAAGGATGTCTGTTGTCACCATTATTATTATACAGTGTTCTAGGAATGACAATATGAGAAAAAGAAAGAAATTGAGGGATAAACTTAAGCAAGGAGAAACAAAATTATTTGTCCCAGATATAAGCTCTACAGGCCATTCATCAAAATGTAAGCCATATTGTTGGCAATGGGCATTCATTATCCACTTGGTTTTTTCTGTGTGTATCATCAGACCCAACTATTTTGAGTAATTATGGATCTCTTCCAGGATGCCCTGGAACATGAGATTATTAGAACAATGTAATCTACAAAGAGGAGCCTCTGGAGGATTCACCATCTCTTTCCCTTCTGGATGCTCACAATAGCTCATCCTCCCAAGTGGCCACCAGGGAAGGGAAGGGCCCAATGCTCTTTCAATTTTGCCATACTGCCTCGGAATTAAAATGCAAAAAACTCTTCAAAGTATAACCCATTCCCTAGCTATCATCTAACTGTTCAGTGGGCTTTCCTTTAATAACTCACTCCTTTGAAAACAGGACGCAAAATACATCAGGAGAGGGAAAGGAAATATGATGTCAAAGACAAACTGTGACTCCTTTACCATCTTACTTAGAGCTAGCCCCTCTACCTTCCAAGCTTTCAAGACAACTTGGACTTGGAGCCAGTAAAACTTGGGTTCAAATCTCATCTCAGTCACTATCTGTGTGAGCCTGGGCAAATTATTTAACTTTTCTCAGACCCAGCTTTTTCATTATAAAATAGTGAAAAGGAATATCTATAACAGTTACCTTACAGGGTTGTTGTCAGGATCAAATGAGATAATGTACATAAAGTGTTTTTAAAGCACTCTCTAAATATCCATTCTTATTATTCTTATTTAGAGAGTCCAGAGTTTCCAATCTGACTCCAGTGGAATCATCAAACTTGCAGAGAATAATAGATAAAAGGGAACCACCATATCAGGAAGCTATTTCTGGATATGAATTATGCCAAGAACTCTTTCATTCCCACTTTAGTATGTTGTAATATATTCTAATCAGATTTCAAAAGAGAGGGAGGGGGAGAGCAGCTTAATGTGCTTTATGGTGCGGTTGACTTGCTCCTGTTTTTCTCTCCTGTCTGTGCTTGCCGATTCTCTCATATTTTATTCTCATCTAACCATGTGGCCCCTGGCTTTTATGCCCTAGAATGGCATTGCCTTTATTCTGTATGTTTAATGTCTAATTCTCATTAGCTTATAGAACTTGTCCAATGGTTACTCAAGTGTGCTGGGATCCAAATTTTATTAGCTAAACTTTCCACTCTGTTGTCATGGCAACTTCACATTGAGACAATGAGATGTAAATCTGGGTGTTCCTTAAGGCAAGCTGATAACTTCCAGGCGGAGATGTTGATTTAAGAGTGCATTGGGAGGAACAGAGGATTAGGGGCACTATTGAATTAGTACTGGCTTTGACACCTTAGTCCTTCAGGATTCACACCTCACACCTGGAATCAATGTTTTCATTTCTGACTTAAAGCAGAAGTTGCTTTCTTTGCTGTCAGTGCCCCTTTAAACACACTCCTTCCCTTTAAGATAGGGGCCATGAAGCGAATCTTGGGGATCGAGTGGAATGCCCAGACAATGTGATCCCCGCCCTGAAGGTACAGTCAGTTCAGGTCACCCTGGCTCTCATTCTCTTGCTGGTTCCTCGTTGATTAGAAGTTTTGGAGGGGGAAACGGGGAGACATATCTGTGTTTCAGCTGGTCTCAGTGACTTTTGAGGGTCTTTTCCAACTCTGAAAGTTGGACTTTCCGGCTGCCCAGAAAAATTGCCAAGGAAGAGAATTAACCAGAGAAGGAGGGAAATTGGTTACATATGAGAAATCATAATGCAGATCCAATGAGGAAATAGACTAGGCAGCAAAGAAATCCATCGTGTAGCCCAGTATCTCCCCTTTATTAACACAGACTTTTCTAAAATATGTTAGGAAGAATGGCAAAGAGTATAAATGTGAAATGAGACCCCTGTCAACACTGTATTTATTTTACATGGGTCGAGTGGGGGGGAGGGGAAGGGAATAGGCATGTAGATAGGAACTACCATGTGCCAGGCACTGTGCTAAGTGCTTTATAAACATTTTCTTATTCTGTGCTCACAACGACCCTGGGAGTTAAGTGCTGTCATTACCCTATTTTACAGTTGAGGAAACTCAGGAAGGCCTCAGTTCAAATCCAGTCCTAGACATGGACCATGGGCTGTGTGACCATGGGCAAGTCACTTATCTCTCTTTGTCTCAGTTTCCTCAACTGTAAAATGTAGACTAGCACCTTCCTCTCAGGGATGTTTTGAGGATAGAATGAGATGATATTTATAGAGCACTTAGCCCAGTGCTTTTCTTATATAGCATTAGCTTTTATGTTTACCACACCATACTTCTGGCTCAGATTGAACTTGTAGAGCATTAAAACCCTCAGATCTTTTTCAGTCAATCCACCATCCAGTCATATCTCCCCCATTTTGTACTTTACGATAAGTGACTGAGGGTAGATTTGAACTCATACCTTCCTGATTCCAGGTTCAAAGTGTTACCTAGCTGGCTCTGAATTGAATATAGTGGGTATTTAATTCGTAGTTGTTTAATTATTTATTTTAATAAATTTAAATAAATAATATAAAATAAATAAATAAATGATTTATTTTAATAAACATATTTATTACTGGTAGGACAGTTTAAGTAATTTTTCAATATCATATTTTCGGGATGAAAGAAGGTATATATGTATGTATTATTAAATGATACTTTGATCTGTGACTTTACTGCTATAGGCATTTCCTTCACACATGCATGTTGAAACCCCTCTGGCCCTTCTCCTTTGTGACTCCTGTTCAAATATCAAGCAAATGTTGAACATCTACTCAATAGGTTTCCCTTGTTCTTTTTGTATTTGAGGATATATATAAAAATGTCACTTGGATAGTCTGTCTTCTCTGATTTTTATTACATGACAGTCCCTGTTCCCCCACTTCTCACCTGGACATGTGTATCTTCAAAACATCTAGCACTAACTTCTTACATGGAAGTCTTTTTCTAAAGCTTCATTGGGGGTGGAGATTAACCAGGTCAAAAAGGTAGTTCATGATGCATGACTGGAGATCAAGAGAGACACTGGGGTTAGGGACATAGATCTGGGAGCCATCTCTACAGGGATGATTGTTGAACCCATGGGAGCTGAAGAGGTCATCAAGAGAAACAATGTAGGAAGAAAATAAAAGAGACTTTTGAGGGGAGGGGGCAGAATCTTGGGGGACACCCACAGGTAGGGGGTATGACATGGATGATGAATCAAAAAAGGAGTCTGAGAAGAAGGAGTCAGGTAGGTAGGAAGAGAATGAAAACTCAAAGAGAAGAGTGTATATAAGAGGAGAGGTGGGTCAACTTTATAAAATGCTATAGTTAGGTCAAGGAGGATGAGATTCAAGAAGAGACCATTAGATCTGGCAATTAGGAAAGAGTTGTTTCAATTGAATAACGAGTCTGGAAGGCAGATTACTATCAGCAAAGAGGAAAGCAAAAGGAAAGGAAGTGGAGGCACCAAGTATAGACAGCTTTTTGAGAAGTTTGCTGAGAGAGGGAAGAGAGACATAGGACAATGGTTCTTGGGAATAAAAAGATCTGATAAAGTTTTTTTGTTTCTTAAGAATAAGTAAGACTGGTACTTGTAGGCATTGGGCAAGGAACAATAGATAGGGAAAGATTAAAGAATAGAGATGTAGGGGTGATAGTGGGGTAATTTGAAGGAGAAGACCAGAGGGGATGGTATCAAGGGTGCATGTAGAGTTTGGCCTTGGTGAGAACGGCCATCTTTTCATCAGAGATGAGTAAAGAAGGAAATATTGGGGGATGATATCAAGGAATTATGAGATGAGGAGGAGGGAAGAAGGAGTTCCTGGCAGATAACTTTGTGGTGGCTTGTTTTTGTTTTAGTAAAGAATGAAATGGATGCTTGAGAAAAGATGATAAAGTTTGGAATAGAAGTCTTGGAGAAAAAGAAAATCAATTAGGTTAGAGTGAAAGGATTTACTTACTTCAGTGAGGGGCCCTGTTGGCATGATTCTGTTAGTTCCTCCAACTCTGGTAGTAGATGAGCAGGAATGGAGGAAGTAGATGTTGGGAGCAATCTGAGGTTGAAGTTTGGCATGGTATGGAGCAATGATAAGAAAGGGAGAAAGAGATTCAGGAATAGAAGAGTGTACAATTGAACTGGTTCTCTTAGGGGTAAAGAATAAGACAGGAAGAGAGTATAGCCAGAGAGGATGTGATGACATGGAAAAGTACTGAGGGACAGAGAGATTTCAGGTCATAGTAAGGACAAAGAATAGGATTAGAAAGATTGAGGAAGAGGGAGAGATGGCATGGTAGGAAACTTATTGGACGAATAAATTTTAGAGTTCTTGATCATGAAAGTGGAACACTTGTGGGTCAGGGTAAGATCAAGCGTTTTACCCTTTTCTGTGTGTTTCTGAGGTGGAATGGAGAAAAAATCATGGAAGTTGAGCATATTGAAGAATTAGAAGGTTGGGGCATTTCTAGAAACATTATGTATGTCCAAGTCCCCTTGTATAAAGACAGAGGTTGGGGTATTGAGGAATACAGTGAGCCACACAATGAGAAAGCAAGGAGACTATACTACAGAATGGTAGATAAAGCTGCCATGATCCGGATTGGATTATAAATTCGGATAGAATGAATCCAAAAGGAGGAGAAGCTGCTGAGTGATGGTTGCAGAAGGAGTCTGAAAGTGGCATTTGGGGACAAGGAGTATTCCAATTCCTCCACTGAGACTAGTGAGTCAGGAAATATGAGAGAATGTACAAGCAGTACTTAAGAGAAAAGCCTGGTATATAGTACCATCGAGGAAGAGCCATTCTTTCCAACTTCCCCTCATACTGACTGGCTGGGTCCCTTAGAAGGCAGCTGAATACTCCTTCCCTCAGAGTTCTATGGGGTCAGCTTGAAGGATTGTGGGTGCTTTTCTAATACAGTTGCTCACAAGCCCCCATCTGATGTGCTCCTCATTGATTATTAGCCAGTCAGACCTAATTAGCTTTTAGAAACAACTATTTACTAAGGTAGTATAGTAACATCAGTTGCTACAAAAATATTCCTCCTGTTGCCTGAATTCAGTGAGGTCTAGGACAGAGATGTCAAACATGCAGTCCACAGCACTCTCAAGTGTGGCCTGAACGAGATTAAAATGTCACTGGGAAATATTTTTTAAAATACAATAAGATACAGGTAATATTATATTTTAAAACTAAGTTGATATATGGCCCACAGGGTTTCTTATATATGGATTAATGGCCTCTGTTTCTATGTGAGTTGATACCATTGATCTAGAAGATGGAAAAAGTGTGAGAGGATGAGGTCCAAAGCAAGGTTAAGATTATTAATTATAGAATGGAATCTTTCCTTTCCTTTTTTTCTTTTCCCATCTCTTCTTTTTCTTCTCTTCTCTTTCTTTTCTTTCTTTTTTCGTTTCCATCATCTTTCAATGCCTCAAACATGGTAGTCACTTAATAAATGGTTGTTGTTGATTTGAATTCATTTATTCAATTGTTCAACAAGCATTTATTCCATTCCTTCTGTTCTAAAGATATTGTGCTAGCCTCACCATGTGATCTGTTTAATTTGCACCTAGTGTCCTATGAATGAGTATATCAAAACACAGCTCTGGAGATTTCAATGTGCATATGTATACATAAGAGCTAGAGAATAAGAGACAATAGTCAAGAGACAAAGTCAGAGATCCTACATCGAAAGCCTCCAAGAAAAATATGAATTAGTGTCAGGCTATGGAAGAACTCTAAAAGGACTTGGAAAATCAAGTAAGAGAAGTAGAAGAAAAACTGGAAAGAGAAATGAGAGTGATGCAAGAAAATCATGAAAAACAAGTTAACGACTTGCTAAAGGAGACCCCCAAAATACTGAAGAAAATAACGCCTTAAAAATAGACTAATGCAAGCCCTATAAAGTCAAGCATGAAGTGAAGCTTGAGATGTAAAAGGAAGGAGGGAGAGGGAAAGAGAGAAGAAGAGAATGGGGAGGAAGGCGAGAATGGGAACAGTTTATTAGGAGGGAGAAACCTCAGTTAACCCATCTGACTGGGAGCAATTGCACCTGGCATCAGACTGTTGGGAGTAACTGCATGACTCCCTTTGCCCAACTAAAGGCAGAGTTGGTTTCATCCTTCTAGACTTCCCAAAACAGAAATTTGCCTAGGATTCAGAGTAGATTCTGAGCCAGGAAGCAGAATGATTTCCAAAGGGTGACCTGGCCCCTTTTTACCCCGTGGGGCCCTAATCCAAATATTTATTGAGCATCTATTAGTTTCATAATACTGAATTAGGTGGCATAGAGAATCCAAAAGAAGTATAAGCCAAGATCTGTTCATTTAAAATGTTTTTAATTATATTGAGCACATGTAATAATCAGAGAACAATTCAAGGCAATATATTATTAATTCTTCAAAAAGATAAGAAATGTTGTAGCTCGGAATGGGCTAGGGAAGAAGGCTTCATAGAGGGAGGTTATCCTTGAAGAATGGTAGGACTTGTATAGAAGGAGGTCATTGTTCAACTTGAAAGGAAGGCATGAAAGAAGACAAGACCTGAATACAAGAAAGAATACAAGTGAGGCACACTGCTTTGGGTTCATTCTTGCCACTCATACTTGTGGTTCATACTTGTCACTCATACTGACAGGCTGGGTCCCTTAGAAGCCAGCTGAAAACTCCTTCCCTCAGAGTTCTATGGGGTCAGCTTGAAGAATTGTGGGTGCTTTTCTAATACAATTGCTCACAAGCCCCCATCTGATGTGCTCCTCGTTGACTATTAGCCAGTCAGACCTAATTAGCTTTTAGAAACAACTATTTACTAAGGTAGTATTCCTCCCAGTGCCTGAATTATATTCTGTCACATGTACATACAGAATCCAGGAAAAAGTGAGCTCGAGATTAGAAAGTTCCTAATTGAACGGCAAATTTTCTCTCTTTCTGGACTCTTCATGAATCTCCCCTTTGATACGTATGGTTCTCTTGTTATTTCTCTGCACTGAGACTCTTGTTTATGCATGCCCAACTCTTTGTGACCCCATTTGGGGTTTTCTTGGCAAAGATACTACAGTGGTTTGTCGTTTCCTTCTCCAGCTCATTTTACCAAAGAGGAAACTGAGGCAAACAGGGCTAAATGACTTGGCCAGAGTCATACGGCTAGTAAGAGTCTGAAGTCAAATTTGAACTCAGGTCTTCCTGACTCCAGGCCCAGCACTCTACCCACTGTGCCACTTAGCTGCCCATGGAGACCCTTATAGAGCCCTGAAGCTGCAATTTTCTCCTTCAGAGAGGTTACACTCCTTGGGACTGCCTTTCAAACTAGTGTCTAGCTTCTCTCTCTCAGTTCCCAGCTGGATGTAGTTTGTTACTGATCAAATATCTCTAGTGACATCAAGACCATGGGAGGAGAGAGAATATGAGTCTCCCTATGGGTTCACTTCCCTTCCCCTCACCCCCCACTCCCTTTACTGCCCTCTGATTACAGGTGCAAGAAGCTTGCTCCTCTAACCTTGATTCTCAAAGCATTTGCTGGAATGCCTCTGCTACAGTCTCCTTCTCTGATAGTCATAGGGTCCAAGGTATGTCTAACTCTTTCAACCAATCCAAACACATTTCATCATCTGATTCTGTCCAATTGTTAGGATTCTTTCACTCTTTCCCAACTAGATTAATCATATTATTCTCTCCTGGTTTAGGTCTTTGCTGGATTGATTCAATAGAGGTGTCTAGAAATTGTTCATATCAAGTTTACACATCTGATTGATTAATTCTATAAGTCAAAAAAATAGACGTTCTTATCTAATGAAGGCATCAGGACATTGAGCAACTTGTGAGTTACATTAAGTGAGTATGGGCTGTGTGTGTGTGTGTGTGTGTATGTGTGTGCGCACGTGTGCATGTGTACCTCTCTTACACAAGAATGCGGAAATGTATACAGCATATTTAGGCTACGGTTAAAGCAGCAACTTACCTTGAGTGGAAAGTTTACATAGAGAAGCAACATACATATTTACTTAAAATTCTTAGTGGCAGAGGCACACTTCCCTCTGTCTAATTTAGGTTGGAGAGCAAATACAGGAGAGGAGAATACATTTTTCTTTCTGCTTGCAGCCCAATTGGTTGCATTACAAGTATCTTCCTGTAGCATTAAATCAATAGAATTCTAGAAATGGAAGGGACCCCAAGGAGATGTTTGGTCCAAGTGCCAGCCTCCAGGATAGATAAGAAGCTGAAAAATAAGATTTATAAGGTCAGGCTAAAGGAACTAGGATTATCCAGCACTTTTGGCTACATTATATGTTTCATCCAGATCCAGTGGAATGTCGTTTTCATGTGAGACCTCAGGAAGATGTTGTACAAAATATCATTTTAACATTTAAGTACGTTAAAATAAAGTTCAATCTGTTGTAAAACAAAAGCATTATTATTAATCAAGAATATTTTATCAAGATTATTACTAATAAAGATTATTGTTAATCAATACAATCAAGGTTATTAATTAATACAACAATAGTCAAGATTATGGTTAATCAAGTTATTTTAATCTCATTTCACTTTCAGCTCTGTTGCCTTCAAAGCGGCTTTTGCTTTTCGTCATTTTTATTGGGACTTCAGGCTGATTTTTATCAAGATCATTAACATGCTATTTGTCAAAGATGCCATCCCTTTCTCCTCAGCCCTTGCTTAATGTAATGATGATGAGGAAGATGTATGTGAGGGTACTTATGTAGGCAGCGAGGTAGCATAATCGTTGGAATTGGAGTGAGGAAGTCTCGAGTTCAAATCTAGTCTTAGATGCTTATTAGCTGTGTGATCCTGGGCAATTCACTTTACCTCTGTTTGCCACAGTTTCTTCAACTGTAAAATGGGGATACCAATAGCGCTTACTTCCCAGGGGTTTCTGAGGACCAAATGAAATAATATTTGTAAAGCGCTTTGCAAACCTTGAAGGCCTAAATGCTATTGTTCTTGTATACTCGATGTTTTGTGCATTCTCTATTGGGCTTGTTGGTAGCATCCTTGTCATTTAGAGCCTAAATTTTCTGATAAATCTTTCTTCCTGGAATTGACATCACATAAACAGGTTTCCACTGTGACTTGAATAGGCCTTCTTAAGGTGACCAGTTCTGGCCAAATCTAGCAGTCTTTTCTCATTGCACAAACTTCTTGAGCTTCAATTCATTTGAAGCTACTGGCTAGCATTTTATCAGTTTTTCTTGTGACATCCACGACATTTGCTTTTCTGATTATTATATGTTTTGGGCCACCCTTTCCCTTTCTATTTCTCTGCCTCTTCTTATCCATTAACAACTATTAGTATTCTCCTGACTCTATTGTTTGTGTCAGATTTATTCACTCTAAAAACTTACCACACTGAATAATCAGTCAATCTGCAAGCACCTGCCATGTGCCAGTTGCTGTGTTAGGCTCTAGAGATACAAAGCCATAATAAAAAGATCCATTGCTTTATTTAAGGGGTTTACATTCTAACAAGTGCCTATTGTGGGCAAGGAACAGGGCTAGGAACTGTGGAGAATACAAAGATGATTAAAACAAGGTGTCTGCCCTCAAAGAACTCATCCACATTCCTAGTTGCTAGTACAGATTTACAAACTGTCCACATATAGGTTGGGAGGGGGTGGTGGTAAAAGAACCATTGTTATCAAACATTGTTTAAATCCATTTATGTAGTGCATGCTGTAAGTTGCAAGGCATCAGGGGCAAAAACTGACCTGAAAGATACCACCTATATGTGGACAGTTTGTAAATCTATACCTCCAAGGTACTTAATCTTCTATTTTTCTTCCCGCACTCAAAATTCTATTGCTTTCTAGACATCTCAGTTTCGCTGTCTTACCAACTGAATATAGCATGTTGATAAGTGACCTTGTCATACTTGCCCTCATTTCTTCATGTGCCCATTTCTATCAACAACACACATCTTGTTGATCCTCCATGATGGTACCTCTTGAGGGCAGAGACAGTGTCTTTTAGAGCTTTTGTATGCCTCCAAAGCTCCTTTAACAGGCAGAGATTTTAATGGTAAAAAATAGTAGGCGGTTGGGGAGAGGGGAGGCAAGAATCATGAAATTTAATACTGGTGTCCCAAAGAGCACAGTCTTGTATTCCAGTCATACAATGTGAATTTCCCTTTCTATCCTTTTTACTAGAAATCTTACTCCCTGCTTCCCCCTCCAAAGACTTGTTATGTATTAGGAAAAATGGAGAGAAGCTGCCAGGCTTTCCCATGAACTGGACACATTTCCATGAGTTTGAGTGAGAGCTATGCACACAGCACCTAGCACAATGCCTTTGTACATGGTAAATACATCATAGTAAGTGATTGTTTTGATTATTAAGCTCCCAGGGATGAATGCTTTACAGAAACCATATTGGCTTTTGTTTGAAGGAGAGGACATTCTAATTCCCTACCCTCTCACTCTTTTTCTAATATATTTTAGTCTTGCAGATAGGTTCAGAAAACCCACCAGCCTATAATTCATTTTTTTAACCAGTCCACTAAAGAAATACCAGTGTAATGGACCTTATTTTCAGCTTCCACTATTTTTTTTCTTGCTTTCAGCTTGATGTAGAATAGGCCTGATCTAATTTCTTTCCAGGTCATAGTCCTGTGGGACCTTACTATTTGTATGGTTTATGTAAGAATTAAATTACACTTCAACACACACTATATAGCATTTGTGAATTTGAATAAATAGGCAAACTCCTCACTACATAAGGTCTAGAAGAAAAAAAACACACTTGGGATTGTAAACCACTTGGGTAAAAAGAAAAAAAATGTATTGGACAGTCTCGTCCAATTCTCCAGATGCCCATACCCCTGCCTACTCACGTTAGTATTGTGCAACCTGAGTCCTAAGGTGAGAAGCCATGAAGAAGGAAAGTTCTTCCCTCTGCCTTCCACTGTCAGATTGTAAGTTCCTTGAGATCAGTTTTTGCCCCTGATGCCTTGCAACTTCCAGTAGGCACTACATAAATGTTTGTTAAATGGATTTAAACTCTTACAGGATACTCTAGGAATACAATATTTGATAACAATGCTTCTTTTACCACTCCTCCCTGACCCTTCCTCATCACCTTTGTCCTCCAAGAAACAGGGAGCAGCAATGATGACTTGTTGATGGCAGCGTGGTGGTTGACCAAGGGAAAAGCAGGAAGGTGAAAAACGGGTACTTAATGCTAGCTCTACTCATCACAATTTTCAGATCACCAAGCACTTAATCTTTTTGGACTTTCAGCACACCATTGCTATTTGTTTATTTTCAGGATGATGTCCCCCGACACTCCTGATGGTTAAGTATGGGACATGTCTATTTTTTTAATGAAACTAAGAATCTCTATTACATATAGACTTTTTAAAAAAGTATATGCTAAATTCTATGATAAATTTAACATGTTATGTCTTGCTTTTCTGTGCCTCCCTCTGAACTTCTTTCTGTTGACTCTTGTTTCTTTTAAAATGGTTCATAGACTCTTTTTTCTTTTTTTCTTCTTTTCTGGTATCACTGTTATTAACACCCCCAATTCCCTTCTAAAATCTCCTATCTCCCTACCCCTGCAAAGACACTTCATGTAATAAATAAGCATAGTCAAATAAAACCAAATCTACATATTGTCTATGTCTCAATACGTATGTCTCATTCTGCATCTCTAGTACATCACCATTCTGTCAAGCCGTGGGAAGCAGGAGTCATCATCAATCTTCCAGAATCATGATTTCTCATTGCATTTGTTAATGGTGCTCTGGCATATGCACAGTGATTCTGATGGTGTTTCCCAGTGTAGAAATGCTGGGAAACCTGCTTCCATGAGAGCTGTGATGCTGTAGAATGGAAGTATTTTGGAGAAATTGTAGAGGGTACAAGGAAATCATGTAACTGGCTATGTTTGGTTAACTATGTGATTAGGGTATTCTTTTTTTTCAACTGTCTACATAGCTAGAATCAAGGACCTTTTCAAAAAGGCTTGAGTCAGCTTCAGCTTCATCTCTTTGTCCTTACTCTCTTTGACTGTGTTCTGCTCATGGTTCCTGACCTGTGAGGTGAAAAACAATGTTGGAAGGCCTTGGCGCCTCTCTACCAAGCCTAAAAAGTGGTTGCATGAAACAGGGCTTGGTCTATATTTGTTTTTTTCCTACTCTATGTGAAATGATTAGAGCCTCTGATCATTTGAGTTTTATTGGTAATATACAGAAAGGCTAATCACTTCTGTAGGTTCATTTTATATTAGACTATTTTGCTGAAGTTATTCATCATTTCAAATTGATTTACCATCGCATCATGTACAAAAATAACAGTTTAGGTTTTTTTTGTCTGTATTTATTCTCATTTTCTATTTCTTGGCTAGAAATTACTAGCATTTCTAGAACTATATCAAATAATAACAGTGACAATAGACATCCTTGTTTTAAGCCTGATCTTATTGGAAATACCTCTGGAATTTCTTCATTACAGACAGTGTTGGCTCTTAGTTTTAGAGAGATATTACTTATATTAGGAAAGGGCCTATTTATTAATGTTTTTGCATAAAGGGGTGTTATATTTTGTCAAAAAGCATTTCCTGCATCTGTTAATATATTCATGTGGCTTTTGTTTTTGATATTTATATAGTCAATTATGTTTATAGTTTTCTTAATATTGAACTAATAACATTCTTCAAAAATATTCTA
The DNA here is from genome assembly GCF_011100635.1 of Trichosurus vulpecula. Classification (NCBI taxonomy): domain Eukaryota; kingdom Metazoa; phylum Chordata; class Mammalia; order Diprotodontia; family Phalangeridae; genus Trichosurus; species Trichosurus vulpecula. The sequence continues at coordinate 231,529,444 of NC_050580.1, forward strand.
TCTGGTCATAGTGTATAATCTTTTAATATATATTTGTAGCTTCTTCACTAATATTTTATTCACTACTTTTGCTTTGATAATCATTGGGGATATTGGTCCACAGTTTTCTCTCTTTGCTTTCTACCTCCTTGGCTTAGGCATCAAGATCATATTTGTTTTATAGAAGGCATTTTGTGTGATCTCTTATTTTCCTAATTTTGCAAACAGCATAGGTGATATTAATTGAATAGTTTTTCATTGTTTAAAACAATTCACTTATAAATACAACTGATTGAGATTTTTTCTTTGGAAGTTCATCTTTGTTCAATATCTTTTTTCTAAATAACTTATTAAGTTATTTAAATTCTTTATTCCTTGTTCTGTTAATTGGAATATTTTAAATTGTTGTTAGTATTGATACATTTCATTTGTTACTGGTTTTGTTGGAATACAAGTAGGCAAAATAGTGTCTAATCATTTCTTTTATTTCCTCTTAATTTATTGTAAATTCTCCTTTTTAATTTTTTTATGCTGATGATTTTGATTTCCTATTGTTTTTTGTCCTGTCATCTAACCAATTATCTATTTCACTTAAAAAATAGATAGTGGTTTTATTTGTTAATTCAATTTGTTTTAAATTTCATTAAACTATTTTTGATTTTCATAATTTACATTTTTGTGTTTAGTAGGCATCTTTGATGTGTTGCTTTTCTAGGTTTTTTTAGTTGCATGTTTAATGAGTCTGTTCTTTCTTTCTTTCATTGATGAAAGTATTTAGAGATATAAATTTTCCCATAGCAAATGCTTGAACTCCACCCCAAACTTTGTTATGTTGTCTCATTTTCATAATTTTATTAGATAAAATTATCTATTGTTTCTAAGAGAAATGCTTTCTTCAGCTGTCCTTTACTGGTTATAATGTTTGTTGCATTATGATCAATAAGGGATTTGTTTAATATTTCTGCTTTTCTACATTCGATTATAAGCTTTATTTCTCTTAATGCCCAACACATGTTCAGTTTTTGTAATGGTGCTATATACAGGTGAGAAATATATACGGTCCTTTCTATTTACATTCAGTCATCCCCAGACATATGTCATATCCAACTTTTCAAAAATTATATTTAAGTATTTAACTTTTTTCTTGCTTTCCTTCCCTTATATTTGCTAGGTCTGAAAAGGATACATTGAGATACTCAATATTAGTTTTTTACTATCTCTTTATTTCTGTAATTCTATTAATTTTTCTTCTATGTACTTAGCTGTGATGCTGCTTCATTACTATAGATTAAAATTTTATATTATTTCATTGTCTATGGCACCTTTAAACATAATGTGGTTTCCCTGTTTAACTCTGTTAAATATTTGCATTCTTCCTATTGCCTTGTCTAAGATCACGATTGCTCTCCCATTTTTTTTTCAGCTTGTCTGAAGCATGATAAATTCTTCTCCAGTCCCACATTTTAAGTCTGTTTCATCTTTATGTTCCAAGTATATTTCTTGCAAACAATATTTATTGTTGGATTTTATTTTCTAATACATTCTGTTATTCTCTTCCATTTTATGGGTGAATTCATGCTGTTCACACTCATAGTTATGAGTGTTAGTTGCATTTCCTTCCAACATATCCTTTTATGCTTTTTCCCTTCTTTTCTTTTCTTTATGATGAAGGAGAGGTGAGAGAGTCTCCTCCTTTACAATTAAGAATAAGGTAAAGAGAAGGAAACTGATCGGCATTGGTAATCTGTAACTGAAGTGGCCCACTTCCACTCTACTTCCCCTCTTCTTTTCTCCCCAACCAGACCATGGCCAATGCTTCTTACATTTCCTTTTTTCCCTTTCATTTTAATCTCCCTTTTACAATCTACCCTCCCAAATTGAAATTTGTTTTGATTGTCCCTATTACCTGTCCAGTTCTACCCTCCATATTCAATCCTTCTCTTTCTTCTCCCCATTCCTGGCTGTCTCCATGTTGTTTAATACATTTTTACACCAAATCCTTTATGTATGCATGTATATTCAAACCTTTTTTTGTCTGGCTCATATAATATCTGGCTCATTTTGTCTGGCTCTTGTGATGCTCACTTTCTATCCTCACACCCTTCACTGCATGTTCTTGTATACTTCCTGTCCTGTACTCCAATTATTTGAGAAATACAAAGTTCTTTCCCCTCCTTCCTCATTTTGTGCATAGCATATTTCTTTTCATCTCCCTTTTCTTTCCCTTCTTAAAACCAGCAGAACAGAACAAAACTATATGCAGTTTCCCCTCTCCCTTTCTTTTTTTCTTGTTAATTCTTTCTATGACCCCTGAAGACATTTAGATTCTGAAAGATTCCACTATTAGAATGCAAACACTTCATCATCATTTAGCACCCTCCCCAAGTTGCTCAAATATATTAATGTTTTAAGGTTTCTTTTGGCTCTCATGTTTGCATTTAGAAGTTTCTACTTAGCTCTGGTCTTTTCAACAGGAATGCTTGACAGTCCTCTATGTCATTAAAGATCCATTTCCCACCACAATCCCTGTAAAATTATACTCAGTTTGGAGGGTCAGATATTATTGGTTCTAAGCCTTTTTTGACCTCTTAGAATATCATATTCCAAGATATTCTCACATTTGTATGCTACCAAGTCTTGTATAATCCTGATTATAGTTTCTGGATACTTTAACACTTTCTTTTTGGATGCTTCCAGTACATTTCCTTTGACCTGAAAGCTCTGGATTTTGGTTATGATATTCCTTGAAGTTTTCAATTTGAGATTTCTTTTGGAAGGTGATAAGTGGATTCTTTCTATTTTTACCTTTCTCTCTATTTCTTTATTTTTTATTTTTAGTTTACAACACTCAGTTCCACAAGTTTTTGAATTCCAAATTTTCTCTCCCTCCATCTCCTCCCCACTCCCCACCAAGACGTCATGTAATCTGATATAGGTTCTACATATACCTTCGCATTAAACTTATTTACATAATAATCAAGTTGTAAAGAAGAACTATAGCCAATGGAATGAATCATGAGAAAAAAGAAGAAAAAAAGAGAGCAAATAGTTTGCCTCAATCTGCACTCGGAGTCTGTAATTCTTTCTCTGGATGTGCATACCTTTTTCCATTGTGAGTCTTTTGGAGCTGTCTTTGGACCTTGCATTAATGTTTCCCTCTATTTCTAACAGATCTGATCAATTTTCATTTATGATTTCTCAACAGATGATATCCAGGGTTTTTTCCCCATCACAGTTTTTAAGAACTCTAATGATTCTTCAATTGTTTCTTCTATATATTTTCTTTTATTTTTTTCAATCTTTTGATTCTGTCCTAATATTTCTTGTTTCTTGAAATCATTGAGTTCTTTTTGCTCCACCTTCATTTTCAAAGAGTCTAATACTTGGCTAATACTTTCTTTTTTAAACTACTTATTCTCCTTCCTATTCTTTCTTTCAGAACCCTTATTTCACTTATCACTTCATTTTTTTTAACTCTTGCTTCATTTTTTCCAGTTACTCTTGGAGACCTTCTCCCATCTCCCACCTGAAATTCTGTTTGTATTTGTTGTGGAGTTGCTCTCATCTTTTGAATATAGTTCTTGAGCATCTCTTGACCTATATTCTTCCTTCATTGTGTTTGTCTTCTTCTCATCTCCAGCCGCAGTTCTGGGTTTGGGATACTGTGCCATAGTCAGGCTCTACGCTATCCTGCATTCTTGGGTAGTAAGGCTCTGTTTGGTTCTGAATTCAATCTCCTGGGCTCTTGCCACTGGTATGTGTACTTTCATGGATCTGGGAGGGTTAATTCCCCTCTGGATTGTCAGAGTGCTGTACTGTTCACAGACACCTGGAATTTCCTTGGTTATAGCATTGTGGTCTTTAGGAATTTTTGGAGTGTCCCCAGTTTGAGCTCTGTGGGCTTCTAAACATCCTTGGAGCTTTCCCATCAAAGCAGCCAGGGCTTCTAGCTCCTGGCAGTATCCCTGGTGAGAGTGCTGACAGGATTCCAGCCTATTCACCTGTGCTTTTTTTACCTGGCAGAATCTTTCTCCAATGCCTGCAGGCTTCTCGTTGCCTTTTTTGTGAAATCCTGGCTGAGTAGAGGTTCTTATTCTAGTTGCTCTCTGGTTTTCTTGATCATTATTCCACATGTGCTCTCTTGAGATCTTCATTGAAGTATTGACAGGAGTGCAGAACTCTTTTAGAATCTCTCACATCAGCATCTTAACCAGAAGTGATATGTCTCTGTTTTGTGCAAAGCAAAATTGATTTTATTTTGAGAACTTTGTACTTTTTTGAGATAACTGGAGATATCCTCATGGTTTGGGATATTGTGTCATGGCCTGGCTCTACACTATCTTGCACACTTTGATGGAGTTGTAAGGCCCTGTTTGGTCTTGACTTCAACTTCCTAGGTTCTTGCCACTGGCTTCTACCTTCCTAAATAGAATTGTTAATTTCCATCATAGAGACTAGCTGTCTATACTTTCTACACAGATGAAGTTAAAGGAGGAAACAGGCATTTTCTCATAAATTTATGCTGTGGAAACATCCAGTCAAACTCCTATGTCACTTATGTTTTGTACCACATTGTTTAGCACTTAATTTGCCATAAATTACATGTTGTTTTCTTTATTCATATCCCCTACCCTTATCTCCCTTACTAGACTCTAAGCTTCTTAAAGGAAAGGACCAAGTCTTCTTCTATTGTAGCCCTAAAGGACCTGGTAGAACGAATACAGTAGGTGCCACATAAGTGCTGGGTGATTGATTGGCAACTCAAGTTAATCTCTGTCTTCTTCCTTCCTTTCTTTCTTTAGTATCAATGGACTGATATGAGGGGAAATCCATTAACTTTTCAGTCTACTTTTCCATTCTAGGTACCTATACCTATATGTATCCATGCTCAGTAGACTTTAAAAGCCAATGAGCCTGGTAACCCAGGTAAGAGTAGAACAATTTGGGCAGAAATGAGGTGGCTCGCAACACTGCTATTGTCTCTCCCTCCAGATATTCCTGTATTTCATTTACTTTGTGGGGAAAAGAGAAATAAGAAAGCTGTAACAGTTCTCAAAGGGCTTATAGAAGATTTTGAGGCAGACTCTGGAGAGGACCTTGGCTTTAACCAAACAGGATAGTTATAAGTCCCTGTACATAGACTAGTTTGGTGTTTTCAAAGTCCCAGCTGAGAGCCCATAAAATATCACTGCTCCTGCTCAATGTGTTTCTTCCATATAAACGTCCAGACCTTAGGCCCCTAGGGAAGCCACCATAATGCACTTTCACTGTCTGTAGCTTTGATCTTTCCACTGTAGTAAAGGTATAGTCAGCCTTTCTAGTGCTGAGTTCTTGATCCTATATTAGACCATCAAATTACTTCTCATTCTCCAGGGTCTTTCGGGAGCTTTTGATCTTATTTCCTTTTGCCTGTTTAATTAGTTTGGTTCAGTGAAAATAACACTAGACTTGGAATCAGAGGGGCAGAATTCAAATCCTGATTTTGCTATTTATGATATATGAGACTTTGACTGAGTCACTTAACCTGTCTAGCCTCAGTTTCCTTATTTGTAAAATGAGATTGGACAAGATGACCTCCAAAGTCCCTTCCAACTCTTAAATATATGATCCTATGATCCTAAGTGTGAGGAGAAAAGCCACAAGGTTAGGGAGGATATTATTAACCTTCTCATCTGACAAATTTTCCTGAAGACAGGTATGTAAGAAGGAGAAAACACAGGCGGAAAGACAAAAATGTTACCTTCTTTTCCCCCATTCTCCTTGAAGATTCTACTCTCTGTTCACTCACTTCCATCTATCCCAAGTCTTGTTCAATTTGATTTTTTTTGACTTTGCGAACAAAGAAGCAATGAGCTTTTCCTTTCACTTCCTTTCTTTTGTTGACCTGACATCACATTGAGAAGGAGGATGAAGGTCCCACTATATAAACATCAGCACTTCTCTCTCTGACACAAAAAGGTAGGGGATTGGTTGGGAGTCAAAGGGGTTTGGAGGCGGGGGATGCCAACTATTGGTTTTTGTTTCTCATTTCTTCCTGTTGAGGGTTTCTTTTTGTCTCGCCTTCTCTGAATACCAGGGGATACTATAATTAGTTATCAGCCAGTTTGGGGGAGAGCCTTAAGTAGTCCCAGGACTCCACAACTCTTTCTGCTGAAGGGAATAAAAGTTATGATATGGGAGACTAGGGGTGCAATTCAGGCAGAATGGGGCTGCTGGGTGCTGTTTATTCATTTGAGCCATTTTGAGTGGATGGAGGTTAGTTAGGGGTTTGGTGGATGGAAGATAAATCCAAAGATAAAATTGTGTGCTGCCACTGGGAATCCTTTGGCTGGCATTTCCTCTTCAGTTATCTGAATTGTAAATGACAATGGAGCCCTTTCAATTGCTATCAAGGATGTTGATTGGGGGACAACCCCAACCCAGCAAGTTAAGAAGAGGAGGCACCCAAGCACAGAGGAAAGAGTGGTGGATTTGGGACCCAGGGGACCTACGTTCAAATCTTGGCTTTCGACAGTGTGACGTTGGGCAAGTGACTTAAACTCTCTGGACCTTTCCATCACCTGTAAAATGAGGTGGGTTGGACAAGATGACATCTAAGATCTCTTCCAGCTCTAAATCTATGATCCCATGATGTTAGAAAAGTTAATAGAAAGGGTGGGCGGGGAGCATGTGATGGGTTCACAGCCCGTGGTCCCAGAACTTGTTATATACCAATTGCCTTTTTCAGCGACCACCTACCTGCAGCTGATCTGTCTTTCACACACACGGGATTCGCGAGGAGCCGGGAAGGCATGAAGAAGATAATCAAATACAGGCTATGTATAAATGGGCTTCAGCTTTCTAAAACCTTCATCTTTTCTCTCTCCAAAGGGGCCAAATGGGGGTGGGGGAGGCAGCTAGAGCACACGAGAAGGGGAGGGGGCGGCGGTGATTGTGTGGTGTGCGAGTGTGGCCGGGTTTGGGGGGGGGGGTGCGCGAGTGTCTTACATAACCCTTCTGTCCTCCTCCCTTCTTCGGTTCTCTTGAAACGTAGGGTAGGAAAGAGGGAGCTGAAGGGATGCAGGTCAGGCTGTAGCTATGGGGTGATGCCTTCTTTCGGAGGTGAGGGTTGGGAGGAGGAGGGCGAGAAGACAGGAGGAGGTGAAGGTCAGTGGGTGTGTGGCGCCGGATCCACACCCCCCTTCCCTCCCCTGTCCCCTCCTTCCCTTCCTCTCTGTTCCCCTCTGACGTCTGGAGCTGGCAGCTTGGCCGGTTCCGCATTCCTGACCCCTCCCCGCCGCCCAGGGGCCGCTATATAACCGGGGCTGATGCAACCCATCCCGCCGCCCGCCACAGCCTGCGGGAGGGACGCACCGGGGCAGCGCAGCGACGGGGGGGTTGTGGCAGCAGCCGAGGCGGCGGAGGCTGCAGAGGCTGCAGAGGCAGCGGCTGCTGGCCAGGCGCCGCGGCGGCTCCCGGGACAGGACGGGCCTGGGCACGGGAACGGAGCTCTGGAGCCGGGCGGTAGCGGGGCTCGGCGTGCGGCCGTCCTCCGCCTGCTCCTGCAGCCCTGCGCGGGGGGCGCCGCCTCCGCTTCCTCCCTCTGCACGGTGGGTACAAGGGGCGCGAGCTTCGTGGGTTCTCCCCTCCCCCCGCTCCGGGGGGAAGCCCCCTGCAGACCTGGGCACCTGGGACACCCTCCACCCCCGGGCTCAGCGCCCTGCTCAGCCTGAGCCCCCTCCCTGGGCGGAGCTCCCTGCGCACCCTGAAACCCTTCCCTGAGTGCAGCTCCTTGAAGAGCTGGGACCGGTCCCCAAAGCAAGGTGCTTAAAACCTCTGAACTCTCTCTAGGGGAGAAGTGACCCGGGGAACCACCTCCCCTAGGCACAGCTCTCGCCACAGTGGCCTCTGGACTTCCCTAATGTCCCCTCCCCGGGACTACTCCTTTCGGCTGGGCTGCCGGATCCCTCTCTCCTTCGGTCCCTCTCTGCCTCCCCGCCCAGCTCTCCTCCTTAGTCCACTTGTGGGGAGTTCCTCTGCTCGGGGAGGCGGGGGAAGGCGGGGTGGGTGAAAAGAAAACTGTACAAAGCCGATGGGACAGTTACCTTGGGGCTGGAGACCTGGAGGACCAGAGTCTCGGAAACTGCAATATGCAAGGAAAAGAGGACGAAAACGATGTGAGGCCCGCCCCCTGCCCACCTTCTTGGAGAGGAAGCCCCAGGGAATCCCAGACCTCAAGGGATGGAAGTGGGAAGAGTTCAGTGGGAAAGGCATCTTGGGTTAAGATCCAGCGGGAAGAGGGCATCAGGGAATTCCAGGCTGTCTCTATGGTCTGTGCCCCCATTTTAGCCTGGAAGAGGGGCTGTGGGCTGTGGCCATCCCAGCTCCACCCTTCCCCACTTTGGGTTACATAAGGACCTGAGCAGAAACTGGCCTTTCCTCCCCTGGCTGCCGGGTCTGGCCCAGTGTTGAGGACTCTTCTGATCCATTGGAGTTTGGAGGTGGGAGGGGTTGTGAGCCAGTGTACAACATACCTGGACCCCTAGATGTTAGTGGCATGTTGACATGACTCTGGGGGTGAAGGGAAGAACAATACAAGTCAAAAGACCTTAGGGTTACTTAGAGGATGGACCTCTAGATGGGTGGGAAATTATTTCCTTCAGTAGGGAAGGAGTTGGAGGCCATGGTGGGGAGGCAAGGAGTTGCTTTCCCCATTTAGTTTCTTTCAGGTTTAACATTGAGAGCAGACCTGTCCTCTCTATGTGCTACATGTGCCCAGGGTATACCTGTAATGTTGGCTAGCGCCAACTGATTTTTTAGAATGTTCTTCAGTACAAGTGTAATCCTCTTGTCTGGATGGGGGAATCTCATCCTGAATGGTATTGTGAGACTGTTATAGATAGTATATGCCAAAGTTTAAATAAATTTTGTTGGAATCTTATGAGAACTGTTTTTAGGTCATCATCAATAGAAAGTGCTGGGAAATACAATATGGGGAGGAGACCTACTTCTTGTCATTATGGAGGCCCCAGTGAAGAACTCTCTACACAGCCTCTCCTCCTCTATTTCCCCTGAAGCTTTAGGAAACAGGTTTCATTGCTTTCATTTTTGTAACAAATCTGGCTTCAAGATAGATCTTCCTTTGCAGATTTTTAGGATAGATTTAAACCTGGAACCAGGTGCATGTGGTATTGATTTTAGACGTGTCTAAGAATCCCTGCATGGAATCCTTATAAATGGAGACCCTTAAAAAAAACAAGCTAGAGTCTCATTACCCCAAGAGAGGTAAGATAGGGTCCTGTCCAGTCATTGAGAGTTGGGGGTAAAAGGTGGATAGCTCTTATTCCTTCTGTTTTCTTTCTGCCATGACACTACTCCAGAACCCCAGGCATCTGCTGAATCTTCCTAGACAGTTGGAACCTTGTCTGACCTGAAGGGATAAGGTGCTTCTAGAAGTCATAAGAGTTGGGAGATCACTTCCTGCTTTCCTCTCCATTTCTAATGAAGTAACCCTTAGGGTGATGTGTTGATAGTGACTCCTCTGGCAGAAGGGGGTGGCAAAACTCACTGGGTATAGGTTTAGGGTCCTATGTGTATGCCTTAACTTTTACAGTGATGACTGCTGCCTGCGAGGGGTCCCTTTCCCTCCCTGGCTTTCCCTTGCTTTTGATGAAATTTGTTATCCTCCCCCCTGGCCTCCCATCTCCCCCATCTGTTTATAGGATATAGGTGCACCTTCTTTTTTCAGTCTGCAAAGTTGTACCCAGGATTGGAAGAGCCAAAGTCTTCTGACCTTGTAGTGTGGTGGGGCTGCTGGTGTTGCAATGGGGGCTACTCTTCATGCGAGGGCCTCCGTTTCCAGCTCAGCCCTGGAATGGAAGAGCCTTAAGCAGTTGGTCTGTCCTTGGTTCATTCAGCCTAAGTTCATTTGAGTAATTGCAGTTACAGCAGAGGGCAAGTTACATTCTTTCATTCTTTTTCAGCTTTCTGCTTTCGTTTGCTACAGTTTGCTTTTTTTCCATGGTAGTGAAATACGTTTGAAAGTGAAGGGGGGAAGGGAGAGAGGGAGAGAGACAGAGAGCAAGAGAAATGCTATGTGTGTGGGCACACGCATATGTATGCGTGTATGTATGTGTGTATACATATGTATGTAGAGAGAGGGCAACAGGCACCTTATTTTTTCCATTTTCCTTTAATTAAGGCCCTGTGGAGGTGTTTGAAAACAGAGGGTCTCCTATGCCTTTGAGGAGGGTGAGAACACTGTTTTCGCTGGTTCCAGGGCCATATGCAGTATATGGTGTCCAACGAAACTGGGCCTGGCTCGTTCTGTTGCTTGTCTTGGCAGTCAGTTCCATGGCTTGTATTACCAGTCCTGGAACGCAACCACTGCCAAGCTGTGTATGTGTATGTATATGTGTGTGTGTGCGCGCGCTTGCGAGTGTGCGTGAGTGCGTGTGTGTGTGTGTGTGTGTGTGTGTGTGTGTGTGTGTGTGTGTGTGTTCGTGCGCGTGTGGTTTGGCCTCTTAGAGCTCAGTTAGAGACAAACGCCTCAACAACCCAGGCGAGGAATTTTCAGCTTATGTTTCTCCATACTCACATGAACATTTCTGGCCGTGGGAGGCCTTTGCTAGAGCCCATATACTTGGGAGATTTTCTCCTGTGTTCTTCTATTGTTGCCTATGGGATTGCAGTTGTTAGACTTGGGTTGATGGAATTTTCGCTCTCAGTGGCATTTAAAAAATTACAGATCGCTGTCTAACTGCATGTTCTATTGTCTTGTGTGTGCATGTTTTACTACTGCCTTTTGATGCTAAGTTCAACAAATATTTTTGGGGGTATCTCTTGCATGAAAGGTGCTGTGCTGGCCAGCAGTGGTTAGGACTGGGGTGGTTAGAAAAGACAGCAGGATTAACTCGGTGGCAGTCACTTCCTGCCCAGTGGACTTTGAAGATCTGTGATTTATTTATTGCAGCCATTCCCTCTACCAATGCAGATCAAGGTAGCACTCATGCAATGAAAAGGGCAATAGATGTGGAGTCAGAAGATCTGGTTTCAAGTCCTGCCCCTGCCGATTCCTACTTGCATAACTTTGGGCAAGTAAATTCACTTCTGGGGCCCTCAGATTCCTCACGTGTAAAATGAAGTAGTGCAAATAGGTGGTTTCTTCTAGATCTAAGTCTATGATGCTATGAGTGATCTCTCTACATCTTTAAGAGATAGTCTTTATGAGTTATTGTGTCCAAAATATTCATCATCTGGTGGTGGCCAACTTTCTAGTGTTAAGCCATTCCCTAAGTACCCAAATTGGTTCTAGGGTAACAGGCACCAAGTTGTTTCTGAGACCATACTTAGTTTCTGGTGGCACAATCTTCAGGACCCCAGGGTCTCCTCCATGACATCATGTGGCATCAGTTATAAAGGAAGACTTGGATTGGAAGCCTGCCTCTGGTACATAGTAGCTATGTGACCCTGAGCAAATAACTTAACCCTTCAATGCCTCCAGACAACTCTAAGTCTATGAGTTAGAGACAGCTAGGAGACATAGCTCTGGGACTTGGAATTAGGAAGACCCAAGTTCAAATCCTGCCTTAGACACTTATTGGCTTTGTGACCCTGGACAAGTCACTTTACTTCTCTTAGACTGGGATTAAATTGGGATTATAGTAGCTCTCCCTCCCAGGTTTGTCACGAGGATCAGAGAGATCATAAAAGTATGGTGCTTTGCAAACCAGAAAGAACTATGGAAATACTAATTAGCGTTGGTTATGTTGCAGAATGTTGCTCAGGCACTTTTGTAGAAGGAGTTCCCTCACTGGGAGTTCCCATAACAATGAAATCATAGGCTCAGTCCCATCTGCCACTCCCGGCCCCCTACCCCACTAGTCCTTCAAATGAGCAGAGATGGCTATGTTTGCCCGGTTACAGTTTGCTTTCATGAACAGCCTTACAATGAAACTATTGCTTTTTTCTGTAGATTGGGTCACATAAATGCCCCTCTAGAACCCAGCGTTCCCAATTTTCACATATGGGTGAGACAATTCTAGGAAAACAGCTCCCTGGACAAAGTTGTGTGGCCCAGGTGGCGCACTGACCCCACTATTCCTTTTTCCCCATGTCGTTACATGGATGGAATGACCGAAGGTGCTGTTTTTATGCCTGCATTTGGAAGGATTAAAAACTAACCAGAATGGTAGAAGGCAGTTCTCTCTTGATGGTACCTCATTGCAAATGAAATGTGAAACCATGGCCCAATTTGGTGATCAGGAATGATTTGGGAGACCCTTATCAAAGGTCCAATATTAGGCCAACTGTCATAAAAAGTTTGCTTTGGGTCATATGGTCTTCTTTATTCAGGCTTTCAACTGGGTAGCTAGTAGTGTCATTGCACGACTGTTAAAAGAGTTCCGTATTGCCAGTCCATATATTTTTAAGGTGAGAAAGAATTCTCCAGAGAGGGCATTTGTCAGTGTAGCAGGTGAGTACCTGGTTGGGAACCAAATTTCAGGACTAAGAGAGACCTTCAGAGAATAAGGACTGGATTGTATTCCTCATGTAACAGTGATGAAGAAGGCCATAGGGACTGAGGATGATACAGATCTTTGGTCAGAATAGAAAATACTAGACATTCTGAAAGTCTGACCTTGGAATTTTCTCTGGATATCAACTCCAGATTTTACCCAGATTCTTTATTCTCCTGAATATTAGCCCAAGATCATCCACAATACCTGGGATGACCTTAATTCCAGAATGGCTCTGATCCTCGAGGGCATGTTTGTAAACTAAATTATGCCCAAATCCTAGAATTTAACCCCAAGCAGGAACTCCTTTATGACATTCCTGAGAAATGGTCATCCAGCCTTTACCTGAAGACCATGGCCTAGTACAATCCATTCTACTTTTTGACATCTCCTCACTGCCAATTGTTAAGAAGCTTTTCCTTTTGTAACATAACCACAGAGCCAATTGAGGGTCACAGAGTCATGGAACATTAAAATTGTAGACAACCTCAGCCAACCCCTTCACTTTACATATGAGGATACTGAGGCCCAGAGAAATTGAATGACTCGTTCAAAGTGACACAATTATTTGCAGCACTTTCCAACATACTGTTTTTTAAAAAAAAAAAAACAACACAAAAAAAACAAACAAACCATCAAGCCTATTTCTCAGAAATCCCCAGCAAAAATAACTTAGCAACTTTCCTCAGGAACCTTTTATCAGGTTTACAGCCATCTAAGTAAGAAGGTTCTTTCTTATGTGTATCCTTTGTTTGTGTTACTGCATTTAAGTTTATTTTCCCTCTTGTCTTTCATCATTAACAATGAAGAACATCTGATCACTTTCCACTTGGTAACAACCCTTTTTTTGAGGCAATTGGGGTTAAGTGACTTGCCCAGAGTCACAGAGCTAATAAGTGTCTGAGGGCAAATTGGAACTCAGGTCCTTGTGACTCCACAGCTGGTACTCTATTCACCGTGCCATTTAGCTGCCCTTTCTTGAACCTTTCTTGAAGTGAACTAAATCACTCCAATCTCCTCATTTTCAGACTAGCAGAGCCACCTGTTTTTAACTTTTCCTAATAAAGCCTATTTTCCACCCTTTCATTGTTTTGTTGTTTGTGGTTGTAAATCTTCTGTGGATCACCCTCAGTTTCTACCAATGCTTTTTAATGACACGATCCCAGACTGGCTATGACAAGAGCCTGATGAAAGCAGAATTAAACAGGCCCTGTTAGAGTCCTTTAGAGACATCCTAGTATCTGAAATGGATTGTCTTGGAAAGATGTGGCTTTCTGTCATTGTAAGCCATTAAAGGGAGCCTGGATGACACTTGTCTGGGGTTTGGAGGGGGGATTCTTGGTTAGGTATGGATTGGTCTTAAGCTGGAGTTCCTAACCTCTTGTGTGTGTGTGTGTGTGTGTGTGTGTGTGTGTGTGCGTGTGTGTGTGTGTGTGTGTGTGTATGTGTAAGTATGTGTGTGATGGGCCCCTTTGGCAGTCTAGTGAAACCTAAGGACCCTTTCTCAGAATCATGCTATCTTGCCTGCATTCAAAATCAAAGGAAATGTTAAATTTCAGTGAAAGGTTAGTGAAAATAATGATGTATTTTTCCTCTGCCCAGTGGACCCCAGGTTAAGAACATCTGACTAGATGATTTCTGAGTTCCCCTCTAATTCTGCGATCTCATCAAAATCTTAAATCTGGGGTTAGTTTTGGTTTGGGGTCTACCATAAATTTCTTGTCTCTTTCTGCCCGATTTGATACTGGCTGGTTCTTCTTCTTTCTCAGATGAGGATACATTTTCCTCTCCTGGGTGGCATCTAATAATATCATGAACCGATATCTCAACTTGTCAAAGGGCTTTTGAATTCTAGTCTTTTCTTTTGAGACACAAGCTGCTATTCTCAATTTTACATCAATTTTCAATTTAAGGGGTAGATTTCCTATTTTAATTCAGTTCAACAAATGCTCAATGAGTGCTTACTAAATATGAAATCCTAAGCTACAGGTAGTTTCCAAATCATTTCCACAATCAAGCCACTGATGGAAATAAGATAGTGAGGTTGATTCTCATTCTCATATTTTTTTTCGCCTAGTAGAAGAACATAAACATACCTCTATACTTTTTGGTTCTCAGTCATTTGGAACACTGGACATAGTTTTATTTTGTCTTCTAAGTTATTTAGCAAATATATTTTTCTTTTCTTAATTTCTTGATTTCTTTTGTTTTTGCATTACTTTGATTTCCAAACATATCCTTCCCTTCCAGCAAGCTACCAATTGTGTAACTAAATAAAACAGTAAGAGAAAAAAAAAACAGTTCAGCAAAACTGACCAATCCATCAGCTATGACAGTGTATGCAGTATGCCACACCCATAGACCGCCACCTCTAGGACATAGAATTTTAGAGGTGGAAGGGATCTCCTGAAACCTAGCCCAATTTGACTGCTTCTTGTCATCTGGCCTTGTTAGTCTCTTACATTGGTCAGAGTGGGTGTGGAAACTCATAATTATTTTGGCTTGTTTTTTTTTCTTTTTTTTTCCACTAGAGCCCTAAATTCCTTCAAATTAAAAGGAACAACAGCCCAGCTTTATATCTCTAACCAATTATTCCTTAAAAACAAATCAAATTCCCATCAAATTAAGAAGGTCTTTTGGCCTAATTCCTCCACCTTCTGCTCCTCAATGCTAGAGAAATGTAGGATGACTCCTGCATGGCGAATGTCAGCTGTTGTGGTTTTCTTTTAGGAATGGAATGTGTTAAGTATTTTGTGGTTTGCATCTAAGCAGTAAGGGGCTCCCTTGGGGAGAAGGAAACCAGGAGGGCTGTTGGTTCCCATAGGGAAAGAAAGCCTGCATGTGGGGTTCCAGAGTGAGGGGCTTCATTGAGAAAGGATGCTTAGGGAACAGGAAGAGATCTAGAGGGGAAAAGAAGACACTTGAATATTTCCCTGAGGGGGTGGCTGCCTACCCAGGGGTTTATACAGTAGCTGAGAATTCATTAAGTTTCTGAATCACTTTTTAATGTCTCATTCCCACCATCTGCGTGAAAATAAACAGAAGCTGCAGGCAGAATCCTTCCCATAACGGAAACAGGGTCTGGCTTCAATCTCCTAAAGATGGTCCTTGGAACTCTGCTTGGAGCCTCCTTATAACACTGTTCTCAAGATGGCTTTATAATGGAGCTCCTTTTAGCAGCTCCTTCTCCTTCTACTGAGAGGCAGGGTGCTATAGTGGATAGAGAACTGCCCTCAGAATCAGGGACGTCTGGGTTTGGGTCCTACTTGGGGTGCATGCTGTCTTTGGCAAATCACTTAACTTCTCAGTGAGCGTTTAATTCCCTCAGTTGTAGAGCACATGCTGATCTCCATTGAGAGGACTTTCCTTACCCTAGAGTTCCATATGCAAAGGAAATCGCAGATCAAGTCCAAAAAAATGTTTCGTTGCCTACATTCAAAATTGAAGGAAATGTAAAATTTCAGTGAAAGGTTAGTGAGAACAATGATACAATTTTCCTCCATTTAGGTTAAGAACACCAGGTTAGGCGATGTCTGCTTTCCAGCTCTGTAATATTGTTACGATCCTATTTTTTGCATTAGGGGTGACAGTATTAAATAACTTTCCTGTGGATAGTTTTAGTTTGGGATCTCTTAACGACTTCTGTATCTCTCTGCCCCTTCTCCCAGATGGCAGGCCTCTATCTCAACATGTCAAAAGGATTTTGAATTCTAGTCTTTTTTCTCTCTTGAGGCCATTACGCCTCTCTACAATCCCATTTTCCGCCAAGTTCTGCCTGATTAACATAAGTATCAGAGAGAGATTTCACTGTAAATCCTAACTCAGTCAGCATGCGTTTATTAGGTACCTACTTTGTGCCAGGCACTGCATGGAGCTAGGCTTTGCAACTGGCGGGTGTTTCTCTCCCTATTTCTACCACTTTGGTAATGCTGAGTATAAAAATTGAGTGTAATAAATGCCTTGAGTCAGGGCCCTGGGCACAAGAGAATCCTTTACCCTTATATCTAGTCTCCTTTTGGACCAGCACAGATAATTAGCTCCCTTTTTAACCTCTTACTTCTTCCTTCAAGCTCCCAAACAACCATGTGGCTTTAAGTTTCCTTCCTGTTCTAGGTCTTATGTATCCTTTTGAGCTTTACAAAACAACAGCCCTGTGAGGTAGGAAATACACTGATTTTACAGATGAGGAAACTGAGGCTGAGAAGATAAATAATTTCCTCAGGCCCCACAAGTAAGTGTCAGAGATGAGATTCAAAGCTGGTCTCTGGAGTTTAAGGCCAGTGTTCTTTCCATCATGACAAGCTGCCTTTTCCTCCATGTGGAGAAGGAGCTTTCCATGTTCTGCGTGTTGCTATATTTCCTTTCTTCGTTCCTTTTTTGTAAGGATGCCTTGGCTTAGTATCACTTCTTGGTATGGATTTCTTTATTATTCCCGTGGGTTCCATCAGTCACTTTTACAGGTCTTACTTTCAGAGGAGTGTCCCAGATGTCTGACAGTGAGGTGAATTAAATCCCCCTCAGAGAAATTAAGTCTCCTGTCCAGTCTAGGCTTTAGAGTGGTCATTAGCACAGTTAAATAATCACATGTGGGAGGATGTTAGAGACCATTTCTAATTCAATTTACCTTCTCAGATTATAGCACTCTGCATTAGGGGGACTTCTAGGGAATCCTAATAGTTTCCCTTTAATGGAATCATTAATGTAGCTGAATCCTTACATCCCAGCCGGGTTGGAGCTAATGAAATAGGTGACCACCCATTTGGTGTTGTTTCAGGAGCACTAGAAAGGCCTGATGGTCTGTTCTACCTAATGACTAATTTCTGAAATTATACCATTAGACCTTACTGTAAAGGCATCTTTGTGGTGCTGTGGATAGGGTGCTGGACCTAGAGTCAGGAAAACCCAAATTCAGATCCTGCCTCAGACACTTGCTAGCTGTGTGACAACAGCTAAGCCACAACCATTTTCTTTTCTGTAAAATAGAGATAATGATAGAACCTTTCTGTCAGGGTTGATCTGAGGATCTAATGAGATAATATTTGTAAAGGACATTACAAATCTTAAATCACTATATAAAAGCTATCTGTTATTTATCTCAGTTACTATAGAGATACTCTGGGAGGGACAGTGCTTGAACCTGTTAGCAGAAAAGGTCAAGCCAGTGGAGAGCTAGATTCTAATCAGTTAAACAAAGACTTTTGCCTCACCCCCTCCTTTTTTCATTTTGTATGTGTTTATTTTTGCCCTCCAGTCTGTGAGGAGTACCAAGACCAGATTCATCTTTTTTAGATGCTGTTTTGGACATTTCAGGTCCCCTTCTGTTAATCTCATAAGGTTTCCTATTGCCTACACAAAGAAGGCCTCCTTCATGGCCTAGCATCCAAGGCCTTCCACCATCGAATGGAATAATGCATAGGAAGTATTTTCCAAACCTTAACATTTCTTTATAAATGTCAGTTATTATGACCAAATTCCAAATTACCTTTTCCAGCTTTGTCTCTTACCACTACCCTACATGAGTGGTTTAAGCACCGTCTTCCATGTGCCCATGGTGAATTCTGGCCCCTTGGCCTTTGGGCAGACCATCCCATTCTCATTAGGAAGCTCTCATCACTCCTTTCTAGCATTCTGTCAATTCTTCAAAGCCTTGATGAAGTCACACAGCTCCCAGGAAGCCTGTCCCCAACCATCTTTCCTTCCTAGGAACTCCTCTACCACGTTTCTGTGTCTTCCTGAGTGAAATCCTGTTGGAGGATAGGGGCCGTGTCCTTTGTGTTTCTGTATCCCAAATAGAGTCAATGCCTTGCACGTTGGGTTTGAGACAAATGATAATGGGAGCTGCTGGATGAGAACACTCCATTGTTTGGTGCAAGTCAGCACCTTCTCTGCGACTTCTCTTCCTAGAGCACTGAGAGAGAGCTTAAGTGAATTGTCCAGAGTCACACGGCTAGGACACATCAGAGGCTAGATCTGAAATCAGGTTTCTTGGCTCCAAGTCCAGCTCTGTCTGCACTGGGCCATGCTGCCTCTTGCTTTTTACATGTAGTAGAGGCTTAATATATGGTTATAAAAGTACATTATGGTGACTTGTTGCATGATCTTAGACAAGTCACTGTACCTCAGTTTCCATATTTGTAAAGTGAAGTAAGTTGGACTAATTATTATTTTTACAGCCTTTTCCAGCTATAACTTTCAATGATTTATACCTTAGTGTGAATTGTAAAGCAAGTTTTGGTATTCATTCGTTCAGTAATCGTTTGTAAAGCACCTACTATGTGTCAGGTACTCTACAAAGCTCATAGTGGATATGAGGGACATAAGAGGGGATACTGGACACGTGTAAAAATAAGATTCATTGTGACTGACATTTATACAATGCTTTGTAAAACACTTTATATAAATGATCTCATTTATGGGAGTGATGGGTGAGAGCCTAGGGAGGGCGTGTGGAAAAAGAGATTGGGAGTGGGGAGAAAGAAAGGGCACGGAGTCAGAGAAGGCAGGGCTACTACACTCCACCCTCAGGCACTTCACATTTTTGTCTAGAGTTGGCTTTGCCAATAATATTAGCCACTCACATTTGTATGGGAAGTATATCAAAGTTTAAGAGGCTGAGTGTCGTAGTGATTCCAGCTTGGAAACCAGGAAGACCTAGGTTCATGTTCCACCTCTGACATGACTCACCTGTGTGACCATGGCCCATTCACTTAATTTTTGTCTGCCTCAGTTTTCTGAACTGTAAAATGGAGCCAATAATAGTACCTACCTCACAAGGTTGTTATGAGAATCAATTGAGTTAATATTTTAAGTATTGCTATTAAATGATAACATTTATTACTAGCTAAATGTTAACACAGTGGCTGGCACATAGTAGGTGCTTAATAAATGCTTGTTTCCTTCTTTCCTTTTCAGTGCTCTAGGGAAGTCTATAAATGGCAAGGGAGTACCTCATCCTCTCTCATATGTGTCTCCTCTCAGCTCACACAGCTGCCACCCTGCTATAGGCCCTTATCACCTCACACCTAAACTACTGTAATGAACTCCCTGGCTCATCTCTTCCCCACTCCACTTCATCTGCCACTCAGCTGCCATAGTGATTTGCCTAAAACATAAATCTGACCATGTCCCTCCCCTACTCAATAAACTCCAGTGGCTCCCTATTGCCTCCAGCATCAAATATAAAATGCTCTATTTGGCATTTCAAGTCCTTTATAATCTGACCTCCACAATACCTGTGATCCTGCTCATTGCCCTACCATTCCCCACACAAGAACCTCCATCTCCTGTTCACCAGATGTCCCTCATGCTTGGAATATTGTTCCTCCTCCCTTCCACTTCCTGGCTTCCCTGGCTTCCTTCAAGGTGAAGCTCAAAGCTCATCTTCTGTAAAAGAATTTTCCAGTCCCCCTAACTGCTAGTACTTTCCCTCTGAGATTGCCTTCTACTTGCATTGTACATATCTTGTGTGTACTTAGTTATTTGTATGTTTTCTCCTCCATGAAACTGTGAGGAGAATCCATGTGACTGTGTTTTTGTCTTTCTTTGTATCCTTTGCACTTAATATAGTGCCTGGTTCAGGGTTGGAGAACCTGTAGCCTTGAGGCCACATGTGGCCTTCTAGATCCTCAAGTGTGGCCCTTTGACTGAATCCAAACATCACAGAACAAATCCCCTTTATAAAAGGATTTGTTCTGTAAAACTTGGACTCAGTCAAAAGGCTGGACCCAAGAACCTAGAAGGCCACATGTGGCTTCAAGGCAGCAGGTCCCTCACCCCTGGGCCCTGGTGCATAGTAAGCATTTAATAAATTTTTGTTTTTGTTGAGTCATATCAGTTGTGTCTGACTCTTCATCACCCCATTTCAGGGTTTTCTTGGCAAAGACACTGGAGTGGTTTGCCATTTCTTTCTCTGGCTCGTTTTACAGATGAAGAAACTGAGGCAAACAGGGTTAAATGACTTGCTCTTTTAGGGTCACATAGCTAGTAAGAGTCTGAGGCAGGATTTGAACTCAGGAAGATGAATCTACCTGATTTCAAGCCTAGTGATCTATCTGCCTTGACTTAATAAATGCTTGTTGATTATTGACTGACTGACCTGAGAATCCTTTATCCCACTGAAATTACATAGGCACAGGCCCTCTCTCCATTAAGGTTTACAACACCTGTTCCTCCCAACAAACCTGGCAGTGTGAGTAGAGCAACTCTTATTGTCCTTCTTGTATGGAGAAGGGAACTGAGGCTGCTTTCCTCATCCAAGTTCCCACAACTTGTAAGTGTGAGAGCTGGAATTTGATCCCAGGTCCTCTGACTCCAGAAACAATACCCTTTCTCCCACACCAGGCTAGTGATGACCAATGGAACAGCTCTAACCCCATGTTCCTTTCAGACCAACATTCTAAAAAAGAGAATGGCGGACATAACTAACTAGAATTTAGCAGTGATGATGAAAATGAGACTCAAGGTGGTAGACCATTTTGGGTCAGTGGCACACAAGGGTCTTCATTAATGTAACTTGTGTCTTAGAATTCTTGTTTTCTACTTGTGAGCATCATTGAGGAGAGAGAAAAGCAAAAAGTCCATGCGGAGTACACGGAAATGTCTTGACCTTCTATATTCTTCCAACTCCTAATGATTTGTGGCTCCCTCCTATTTATCCTAATTGATTTGGAAGACATGATGTTGTATTGGTCAGGCTTACATCCATTGAGTCGGAGAGGTGTAGACATAAAGGATGGTTCATTTAAAGTCAGCTCAACATTTATCAAGCAACTGTAAGGTACAATGCATTGTGTTAGATGCTGGGGAAACTACAAAGATGAATGAAACTTGGTTCCTGCCCTGAGGAAACTTACAGTCTGATAGTAACATTTTTCATTCTCTACCTCTGGCCCTCACTTGAATTCTCCCACATTCTTTTTCTCATATACATATATCTTTTCATTCTCATATTCTCATATACATATCTCTTTTACATAGATTTATTCTGTATCAGAGGAATTATATGGGCTTAGAGGTAAACAGAATAAGCATGTGTGCCTTGAGTGGCTTTAGGAAACCCTCTCCCCCTCCAAATCTCTACTACCTAGTTGCCACTATTCACCATCAGTGATTCAGTCCTTTGGCCCTCTTTTAAAGTGGAATAATTCTAAAAGGTTAAATCTTTAACATTCTTAATTGTCAGCAATTAGTTTTCTTCTCGGCAGTAGGGCCTCGGGGTGGTGGGGAGAGATATCTCTCTTGAACATCTACAGAGGAGAGATTAAAAGGCTGCTCCAAAAGGAGAGGGCGAGTTGCTGAAGACTAAGGTCCCCTGCTTCATGGTTTCCCCCAGGGTCGGCATCACTTGGATGAGTGATGATCAGTGTTTCACTTTTTTCTCCCTTAGGCGGCGGCGTCATTCCTTCTGCTATGATGCCAGGGCAGATCCCAGACCCTTCCTTGACAGCAGGCGCTTTGCCAGGGCTTGGCCCCTTGACGGGACTCCCCGGCACTGCTCTGACAGCAGAGGAGCTGAAGTACGCTGACATCCGTAACATCGGTGCTGTGATCTCACCCTTACATTTCCTGGAGGTGAAATTGGGGAAGAGGCCTCAGCCTGTGAAGAGTGAGGTGAGTGGTCTTCCCCTTCTGCCTGCCTCTCCCTTACCTCTGGAATTGAGTTCCATCTCAGGAATTAAGTATCATGAGACCTAGCTCTCATCTTAATTCTTATGACTAGATGACTAGGAAGTCAAGTAATGGATTGATCTCTGTCCCAGGCTTCTCATCTGTCAAACGGGGGTGTTAATATTTGATTTGCCAACCTCCCAGAGGCTCAAATGAGAAAATGGTTATGAAAGTGCGAGGAAAAGTACAGACTATGCAGGCTTATTATCATCACCATCAACATCATCACAGCTACCACTTAATGCAGGCAGGTACCGACTCAGTGGACGCAGTGTTGTGTGCCGACGGCTTGTACCACCACCATCACCACCCTGCCCCCAGCCCTTAGGCTGAGTCACTGTAACTTTGTCATCCTCAGATGGTATTTGCTAAGTACCCATATGTGGCTGGAATAAGTTCCATCTGCGACAAAGGATTTCAAGACCTTTTATTTCAAGAAAGCAGTATTGTTCCAGAAATTGATTGAGCAGGAGGCCTAATGAGCTACCCCCTGGTCCCATTGATTTTTTAGCACCTACTTGCTATAGTCTCTTTGCTTCCCTGCACCCACCCCCAAAGTCCTCATTTAATACCTTATTATGTTGGGCCATACAAGGAACAGGGGAAATTCATTATGGAGAAGAAAAAGATTTAAAGGGCTACCAATCTGATGAAAGATTAGATTGTTTTGCATGGACCTAGAGGGAAGAACTAGGAATAGCATAGCAACCTATTAGAGAGGGGTTTCAAATAGTCATAAGGATCCATTTCCTAGCAGAGGTGTTAGATGGTGGAATGGGCTAGCTCAGGGGAAGCTGAAGGACCACTTCATTAGTATTTTCTAGAAAAGATCTCTGATTTGGGTATGGCTTAATTAGATGACCTTCACAGACCCTTCCAACAATAGGATTTTGCAGGGTCTTTTTGAAGGTTTTTTTTTAATACCATTTGCCTAGATCAGGGGTATGAAACCTGAGGCTTTGAGGCAACATGTGGCCCTCTAGGTCCTCAAGTGTGGCTCTTTGACTGAGTCCAAGTTTTACAGAACAATCCTTTTATTAAGGGGATTTGTTCTGTGAAGTTTGGATTCAATTAAAGGGCTGTACTTGAGGACCTAGAGGGCCACACATGGCCTCGAGGCCGCAGGTTCCCCACCCCAGTAGATGTATGGATTGTTTGATTCAGTGGGTATCTCTCCATGAAGGAAAGAGGCAGCAGGAGATGAAGGTTTCAGGGCATTCAGGGCAGATCTGATGCTAATACCTTGTTAAGTTAGGTTTGATAGGTACTCATAGGTCACGAAAAGTTAACAAAAATCAGCAAGAATTTATTAAGTCCCTATTATATGCTGGGCACTGTGTTTATCACTAAAATTTGCTTGGTCCTAATCTAACAAAAATATTCAATAAGCATGTAGTGACACAGCTTCAGTAGATATCTCTCTTCTCCCCGCCTTTGTCTCCAAATGGAGCCATATCTGGTCAGCAGGGCAGGGTGTGGTGACTCTTGGTCTCAAGACATCTAGTAAGCTAAAGGACACAGATCCCACATGGCTGGGACTTTTTGTTCCCATAGGTGGCCTGCAAGCCATGTCAATATAGTCAGGGGCTACCGGGAAGCTGTTATCAAGGGAGGCACGGCTTGGGCTTTACCCCATGACTTTATTGCCTTCTAGGGAAAAATCTAACTGAACCCGTGTGGTGGGCTCTTTAGGGGCTAGGGAACAACTGGGAAGAGATACTGTGGTAGATACTGGACTTATAACATAGGGGTAAGACCAAGCTGGAGGTGATGTGTACAGTTCCTGGGGGGAAGGAACTGGTACTTTTAATAGGCTAAGTTGCATCTATTAGCTTGCTGGAGGGTAGGATGAATCCTTTGAATATAGGAAGATAAGGGTCTGAAAGATTTATTCACTTCTTGGAAAGGTTCTGGTTCCTGGTAGTGGGTAGTGAAATCAGATATATAATTAACACCTTTCTCCATCATTGATTGCCGTCATATAAAAACTGAAAGAAAACGTCTCAGATCTAGTATAGCTAGACAGGTATTTCATAGCATCAGAGGATAAGGAATTTAGAGTTAGAAAGGATGTTATAGACCATCTACTTTAACCCATTTCACAGATGGGGAATTGAGGCCAAGAGTGGTTAACTGAATTGCCCAGCTTGAAAGCATCTGAGGTGGGATTCAAACACAGATCTTCCTGATTCCAAATCCAGCACTCTATCTACTATACTGTTGATTATTGACTGACAGCTAAGAGTTTATTTTCTTCTATGTAGGGTAGCAAGGTGGCCAAGTGGATAGGGTGCTAGGCCTGAAGTCACAAAGACTTGTATTCAGTTCTGGCCTATGACACATACTAGCTGTGTGACCTTGGTCTAGTCACTTAACTTCTGTCTATCTCACTTTCCTAAAATAGGGATGATAACAATAGCACCTACCTCACAGGGTTATTATGAGAATCAAATGAGATAATATTTATAAAGCACTTAGTACATACAAATGCTTATTCTTTGCCCTTCTAAATTAATTTAGTATATGATATGAAATTTACAACCATGCCAATCTATTAATTGCTAAGTTATTATTTATTATTAATAATAATACATTGACAATTAGATGTCATTTAAGTGACAACATGTGGTGGTGAGTGGACAATGGGGTTGTCTGCTTTTGACCCACACTAACTGTGTGATAAGAGCAAGGCACTGAACCTCTTAACTTCCTAGGCAACTATAAGTTGCAGATATTACCATTTCTGCCTTGGTGTACAGAATTTGCAGTTTGGAAATCTCCCCGCCAATGAGACCACACATCTTATTTCTCTTCCTAAGAAAAGAGATATAACTATAATATTTTTAGATTATCTAATCAGGGGTGGCTAGGTGGTGCAGTGGATAGAGTGCTGGGGCCTGAAATCAGGAAGACCTGAGTTCAAATCCGGCCTCAGACACTTACTAGCTGTGTGATCCTGGTCACTTACTCCTGTTTGCCTCAGCTTCCTTCTTGGTAAAATGCGCTGGAGAAGGCAATGGAAAACCACTCTGGTATCTCTGCCAAGAAAACTCCGAAGAGAAGTCATAAAGAGTCAGACATGATTCAAACGACTGGACAAATGATAACAAATTGTGTCATTTCCCTGCTCTTCCCAGAGAGTGCTACAGTCTCTTATAAAGTGCGTTGAACTAGTGATTGTGATACATCGTTTTCATCCTGGCTCCACCTGATTTGTGAATTAGGGCAAGTCCCTTTACCTTTCCAGCCTGTCAGGCTAGACGACCTCTCAAGGCCCTTCCACTCTAACATTTTGTGATTCTCCACTCTTGAGCACGACATAGGAGAGTCAGGGGTGTGCCAGTGAATGTTTAATAACTGACTCCCTGGGGTGGAGGGAAGTACTTATAACACACTTCTAAGTTTTATTTGTACTATTAATATTTTCTTTATTACTTTCTTAAGTCTAGACAATCAACAAAATAATAAATCAAGTCCTGATTTGTAGCCTTCACTGATTTCTGAAATGTAAATGTTCATAGAAAATTGAACAATTGGCTCTCAAGAGCCAGGATACCTCTGGATAAAGTGCTTTATTGGAAATCAGGAAAGTTAATTCAGTTGTTTTTCAGTCATGTCTGACTCTTCATGACCCCATTTGGGGTTTTCTTGGTAAAGATCCTGGAGTGATTTGCTATTTCATTCTTCAGCACATTTTACAGATGAGAAAACTGAGTCAAACAGGGCTAAGTGACTTGTCCAGGGTCACACAGCTAGTGTCTGGGGCCAGATTTGAACTCAGGAATATAAGTTTTACTATTCTAGTCACCTCACGCCTAGCTGCCTAGAAATCAGGAACACTGGGTTCAAATCTGGCCCCTGACCCTTAAGAAGCATTGTGACCACGCCCAACTCTCTGAGCGCCAATTTCCTCATCTGCAAAGTGGGGATAATAAAACCAGCATGTATGTACACATGTATGCATGTATGTATATATGTATGTATGTACACACGTATGTACGATGTGTATGTATGTATGTCTCTCACAGGATTGCTGTAAGTCACAGATGAAAGCATGTGTTCAAAATGCTTTGCAAAACTTAAGGTTTTATGTAAAATTCAGTTATTATTTCTTCTTCCCATTCCCCAAACTGAACTGTTGTCTCTTTTATATTATACAATGCACTGTATAAATGCTATTGAAAGCATTAAAGACTAGAATTTTAGGCACCTGAGTTCAAATCCTGCCTTGGACACCTACTAGCTGTGTGACCTTGGGCAAGTCAATTAACCTCTCTTAGTCCTACTTTCCTCATCTATAGAAATAGCATCTATCTCATAGGATTGCTGTGAAGTTCAAATGAGATAATAAATGTAAAGTGCTTTAGAAACCTAAAGCACTATAAACATACCGTCTGTTATTATTATTGTTCTTTTAGAAGGGGAAATTATATTACAAGATCAGTACGGAGTCAGATTTTTAGGGCACAGTTTTGCTCAACGGGAATTTGTCAAGGACACCCAATTTAATGCCACCTACCCCTTTCCACTCTGGAAAAAGGCGCTAAAGAACCTTTCCTTTTTAAAGAAAAAACTTTTTTTAGTTTGGGTATTTTTATACTTTACAGCCACCCAAAAAAATTGGTGGCATATGTCCTGTACCTGATAATGACGTCCTGTCCTCACAAGGACCCATAAAAATCTGCCATCGAAATGAGTCCGTGAAAAAAAAAGAAGCCATTTTTAGGGCATATTTGCATATCTTCCCCCTCACTGTCTGGCTTCAGTTTTCTGGGGAGTCAGGAAGATGTAGAATATTGTGCTAGTCTCTGGTCAGGCCACTGTCAAGACAGCATCTCACCCTTCCTTAAGCATGCTAATAGGTTTGCCTGGGGGAAGGCAAGGTGTAGGAAGATTGGAAAGGTAGGAGGGGGCCAGGTTATGAAGGGCTCTAAAAGGCAGAGGATTTTTTATGTGATGTATTTTTATTGTATCTTATATATATTGTATGTGTTACCTGGAGGTAATAGAGAGCTTTTGGAGTTTATTGACTAAAGGGATGATATTGTTAGACTTGTGTTTTAGAAAAATCAATTTGATAGTTGAATACAGGATGGATTAGAGAGTCTTGAGGCAAGGAGATCAACCAATAAGCTATTGCAGTAGTCCAGGCATGAGGTGATGAAGACCTGTGCCAGTGTGGTGGCCATGTCATCGAAAAAAAGGGGGCATATTGGGACAGCTAGGTGGCGTGGTGAGTAGAGCGCCGGCCCTGGAGTCAAGGGGACCTGAATTCAAATCCGGCCTCAGACACTTAGTAGTTGTGTGACCCTGGGTAAGTCACTTAACCCTGTCTGCCTCAGTTTCCTCATCTGTAAAATGGGCCAGAGAAGAAAATGGCAAACCATTCTAGTATCTTTGCTAAGAAACCCCCAAATGGGGTCACGACGAGTCAGACACGGCCAAAACGACTGAACAACGTGTGCCAGGTACTGGGCTAGTTGCTGAGGATACTAATACAAAGAATGAAATCATCTCTACCCAAAGGGAGCTTATAGATGAGGAAACTAAGGTCTAGAGAGTCATTCAGTCAATGAACAAACATTTGTGAAGCACCTACTATGTGCTAAGCACTGCGGAGACAAAGAAACATAAAAGGTAGTCCCTGCTCTCAAGGAGTTAACAGTCTAATTCAACATTCAACCAACTACATACAAACAAGCAATATGTAGGATAAATTGGAAATAATAATGGGGGAAGGCACTTGAGTTAGAGGCATCAGGAACTCTTCTTGTAGAAGGTGGGATTTTAGCTGGGACCTGAAGGAAGCCAGGAGGTGAAGATGAGGAGAAAGTATTTCATGCATGGGGGACTCCTGGAATTAAGAGGGAGAGTGTCCTTTGAGGAGCAGCAAGGGGGTCATTGTCATTGAACCACAGAGAGGTGGAGTGGTGGTGGTAAGGTGTAAGGCAACTGGAAGGGTTGGGGGCGGATCGGCTTATGAAGGGCTTTGAATGCCAAACAGAGGAATTTCTACTGTATCTTGGAGGTAATAGGGAGCCACTGGAGTTTATTGAGTGTGTGTGTGTTTGTGGGGCATGGTCAGACCTATGCTCTAGAAAGATCACTTTGACAGTTGAATGGAGCATGGACTGGAGGGGAGAGAGAGACCAACAAGGAGGCCGTCGAGGTGGAGTGACTTATCCAATAAATAGCAGAGCTGAGAGTCCTGCCCAGGTCTTCTACCTCCAAAACTAGGCCTCTTTTCCACTATATCATACTGTCCTTACTGTCCCCGATATCCCTTCCAGGTCTGATATTCGGTAACTACAGCCTGATTACCACTTACTGCCTGTTCGACTGTGTGTGTCCAGCTGCTTGTTTTGGAAACAAATTGTTTCCCTGGCTCTCTACCCCAAGTGTGTGTGTGTGTGTGTGTGTGTGTGTGTGTGTGTGTGTGTGTGTGTGTGTGTTTGTGTGTGTGCTGTACCAACTCAGTCCATTTCTGACTCAGCCTTCAGTTTGGTCAGATACTTTTCTAGACTAATCTTTCTGTCCTCGTGATACTCATCTTCACTCTGTCAGTCAGTCAATCAACATTTATTAAACACCAACTGTCTGCTAATTGCTAGAATCTTCTTGGAAGATGGGGGGAGGCAGAAGGTCACTGTTTCCTTTTCCCTTCCTAAGGAATCTTCCTTCAGTCTGGAGCATGTGGCCAGCTGTGTTCTGAGATCCATATCATAGTCCTTTGAGGGAAATAGCCAGGTTTGCCCCTTAGAATATAAGCTGTATGAAGGCAGCAGTCAGTAATTGTTAGCTACCAATTTTCCTGCTACATGGTCATGATGATGGTTGAGACTGAGAGAGGACACAGTTAGACTTTTTCTTTATTCCTTCTTCCCTCCCTCCCTTTGTTCCTTCGTTCCTTCTTTCCTTCCCTCCCTCTTTCTTTCTTCCTTTCCTTCCTTCTTTCTTTCTTTCTTTCCTTCTTTCTTTCTGACTGGGTCTCTGTACTTCACCCAGGCTGGACATGCAGTGGCTACTCACAGGCCTGGTCTCTCATCCCAATCTGCATAGGAGCTTTGACCTCCTCTGTTTCTGACCTGAGCTAGTTTGCCCCTCCTTAGGCAGCCTGGTGGCCCTCTCCCCACTCCCCAAGGGCATACCCACTACATTAATACCAAACTTAGTTTGGACACCTGATGATGGGCTTAGCCCACTGTAGCTCAGAACTCTCAAGCTTAAGAGATCCACCAGCTTCAGCCTCCCAGGTAGCAGCGATGGAGCTATGTGCCATTACACCTGACCAGACTGTATTCTTGGAGGTGATCAAGTGGTTTTTAGGCCACAGAATGAGACATCAAAGAGGTCTGGGTCATTCTGCCATGTAAAATTGAAATATAGGCAAGCTGTTCACCTGTAGCCCAGAGTCCTTGTGATGACTCCTGTGCTGTGGTTTTGAAGACTGATTTTCTCCCCACCTTTTTGTAGTTCTTTTTAGTTCCTCCATGCTTCCTTCTGCTTTCCACTTCCCTTATTCTTTCCCTCCTCTCTTCCTTCTGCAATGCCTCTATGAACATGGCCACCACGATAATAGATTCTGAATGCTTGGTTGGTGGATCTTGAAGCCAGCTGTCACCACTTTGCCCTCACTAAATCACAGAATTTCAGAGCTGGAAAGGACTTAATAAATCTCCACCTGTTCCAATCATGCCCCCCAGAAGTATACACTTTACAACTTACTTGACAAGTGGTCATCCTTTTCTTTACATGGATCCCCAGAGGGGCAATTGAGTATGGCCAGAAATTGGGAGTCTAAAAGTATCCAAACTAAAAAACTACTTTAAAAGTAAAGAAAGGGAGAAAAAAGCTTTATCATCAGATCTCTGGACTCTTGAAACTACTCTGTATTTACTTTTCTTTTTATTTCATATTGGCATATTTACATAAAAGTTGTTTCTATCCAATATAATATAAGCTCCTTGAGGGGAGGGTCTGTTTCATTTTTATCCTACCTCCCAGCATGGTGCCTGTTGAATGAATAAAAATTTTCCTGTCTTCTTCCTCAGTTCATAAGTGGTGACATACATACCAACTACACTGTTAGCACCCTTAACCTTTAAGATATCATGACTTTGAAGAAAACCAAAATTTACTTCTTTCTCGGGAAAGGTTGAGCCCCCATGTACTTCATCTCTACCTCTTAGAACCTCTGGCATCCTTCCAGGCTGAGCTTAAGAGCCACTTCCCACAAATGGCCTTCTGGGATCTCCTCAGTCATTGGCACTCTCTCCCACCTCCCCCGCAAAATTACTTTATGTTTATTTTGAACATATTTTGTATGTCTCTGCATAATGTTATTTCTACCCAGTAGAATGTATGCTACTTGAGGGCTGGGATTGTTTAGTTTTTGGCTTTGTTTTCCAGCATTTCGTATCATGCCTGTCATATAGTCCCTGCTTAATAAATGCTTGTTGAAAATCCTCTGCCAGCAGTACACGTCTCCTACTTACTCCATGTAGAGATACTGGATAAGTTCTTGTCTCTTTGGAATTTTCCACCTTGCCCCTCCATGGGCTACCTGTCCCTTCCAGCTTCCTATTATGGGTAGTCTTCTCCCCCACCCCCAATTAGAAAAGTAAGCTTCTTGAGGTCAAGGGCTGTCTTGCTTTTTTGTATTTGTATTCCCAGCACTTTGAACAGTGACTGACATGTTGTTGCTGAGTGATTTCAGTCATGTCCAACTCTTCATGACCCCATTTGGAGTTTTCTTGACCAAGATACTGGATTGGTTTGCCACTTTGTTCTTCAGCCCATTTTACAGATGAGGAACTGAGACCAACAAGGTTAAGTGACTTGCCCAGGATCACATAGCTAGTAAGTGTCTAAGGCTGGGTTTGAACTCATGAAGATGATTCCATGATGATTCTATCCACTGTGTCATCTAGCTACACGCCTGGTATATAGTAAGGGCTTAATAAATGCTTTATCTTTCCATAAAAAATTTTTAAATGCAGCTTTGTTGTAAAGCACACACATATGCATATATAATACACATACAACTTCCCTAGATGTTGTAAAATACACACATATATGTACACACACACACGAAACTTCCCTAGATGACAGCTAAAATGAATACATACTTCATGTTATTTGTGAAGCTAGCCCAGTTATCCAATTTAAGTCTCCATTTTAATATTAACAACATGATTTGAGAAGAGAAAACCCCCACTATATTCATGTTTAATTTCATAGGGAAATTGAGGTCTGGCTGTCAATATTACTCTGCTAGGATGTTTGCACTTAAGAGTAAACAGGGTTGGAATTTACATTTTCCATTTCAATAGTTCTACAGTTGTAGTCAGGGTCAGACTCTCTAAAGAGACCACCAGGGACAAGCCACTGGAGATTTGTGGGGTAACCTTCTCTTTTAGGAAAGGAAGCTGCCTTGACCTGTTGTCCTCAGAACTCTGCCTAGTGGTCTACAGTCTTAGGAATATGCCTAGAGTGTGATGGAAGCTGTCCTGCCTTGATGACAAGTCATTACTTGCACATACAGAGCACCATTTCTTCGCTTCTCTTTCATGAGTGCAGCTCACATTCCAACATGACTCTGAAATGCTCAATCGTAAAAGAGCCTCTCTTGAAGCTAGGATGCCCTCAGTGCATTCATCAATTCTAGGCTATATTTAAAAATCACAATTTATTTTAATAAGCAAAAACATTCCCCTAACATTGGCTTCAGTCCTCCAGGGTTTTTGTTGGTTTGTTTGTTTTTAATTTCTTTCTGGTATAGCGGGTAGCTCTGAACTAGAAATATGGAGACCTGGGCTCAGATTCATCTAGGTTGTAAATCCCTTGAAGGCAGAGAATGTATCTAATATTTCTTTGCTTCCTATCTCCCACACCAAACCTGCTATAATAGTAAGGAAGTTAGGAAAGGAAGAAAAAGGAATAAACATTTATATAGTGACTACTGTGTGCCAGGAAATGTGCTAATCCCTCTTACACATATGATCTCATGTGATCCTCCCAACACCACCTGTGAGGTAGGTGCTGCTACCATCCCCTGATAATAATATTACTATGTATTTTATATATACATAGACATAAATAAAATACTTGTTTTGTGGTCGAAGAAACTGAAGCAAATAGGTTAACTGACTTTCCCGGGGTCACACAGTTAGTGTCTGAGGCCAGATTTGAACTCAAGTCTTCCTGACTCAAAGCCCAGTGCGCTATCCTTTGTGCCTCACAAAGGAGGCACAAAAATGTATCTATCACACGAGAGACACTTAATAAATATATTGATCTGAAAGCTAATCAAATTGTGATCTTAGGAAAGTCACTTAACCTCTGTGTCTAAGTGACCTCATCTGTTAAGTGGGGAGAATGAGATCATAGGTCTAAGGCAGGAAGGGACATCAGAGATCGTCTAGTTCAGTTGCTTCATTTCACAGGTGAAGAAACTGAGGCCAAAGGTAGAGAAGTGACTTTCTCAAGGACACGTGGATAGCAAGTAGAAGAGCCAGGATTCAAACCCAGGTCCTTTTTTACTTCAGATCCAGCCCCCTTTCCACCGTACCATGGATAATATCGTCTGCTTTGCCTGCCTCTCAGGATTGTTCTGTGGCTCAGATAAGATAATAGCTAGCATTGTATAGCACTTTAAGGTTTGAAAAGCACTTTATTTACATTATCTTATTTGATCTGCATGACTACCCTGGGAGGGAGGTGCTATTATTATTATTCCCATTTTATAGATAAATAAATAGAGGCTGAGAGAAGCTAAGCAATACACCCATGGTCAAGTGTCTGAGGCAGGATTTGAACTCAGGACTTCCTGACTGCCAAGTTCAGCACTCTCTCTATTAGGCCCAGCAAAGCAAAAGCACCGGAAAGTATCATAAAAGAAGAAAAACAGGAGACTAAGGTGAACTGAGCAGAGATGTGTATGGGAGGGAAGGTGACAGGGCTAGGGCTAGAGGAGAATGAGGGTAGGTCAGTAGGTATGGAGTGTCTCAATGGACACTCGTCAGTCTTACTCTTTAAGAAGGGCAGTTCTTTTTAATATTAAGGAATTCCACTTTTTTGTGCTATGTCAGGTGTATGTGTTGCCGTAAAGACCAACTCTCTGGTGGACAGCAACATTGTGGGGGGGTGGGAGAGGGGTGGTGGAGGGAAGAGAGTGCCATTTTATACCTTGCCAAGCAAAGGAAGATAACCCAGTACCCTGTGCCAGCGTTGGCTCAATGCCCTCCATCAGTGTTCTGGAACAAAGGCAAAGGAGAATGTGGAAGAAGAATTGGGGAGAGTGTCAGAACATTCTATCTCTGCCTCTATCCGGATAATACCTTGGTTAGTGGCATTGGTAGCATGCTTAGCAAATTTGCAGGTTGCATAAAGTTGGGAGGGTTGACTACAACAATTAGCATAGCACCTGGCAAATACTAGGTGCTTAATAAATGTTTGCTGCCTGGATGACTCAGTCAAGATCCCAAATGATCTTGACAGGCTGGAGCATTGGGCCAGATTGAATCAGATGGAATTTAATTGGGATACATGGATTCAAAAAAATCTTATTCACAAGTGCAAGATAGGGAAAGCAGTCTTCTTGAAAAAGATCTGGGGGTGTTAGTAACCTACAAACTCAGTTTGAGTCATCAGTGTGATATGATTGCTGAGAAAGCTTATGTGATCGCAAGCAGCCTTAAGAGAAATGTAGCATCCAAGAATGAGGAGTTGATAACCTTGATTATTCTCAGCCGTAGTTAAACCACATCTGGATATTCTATTCTGGATGCTTCATGTTAGGAAGGTCATTGATCACCTGGAGAATATCCAGAGCAGCACAACCAAGATAGTGAGTAGCCTCAAGCTTTTGCTATATATGGATCACCTGAAGGAGCAGGGCATTTTTCTCCTGGAGAAAAGAAGATTTGAGGGAGTTGGGGTGGGATGGTGTTGTGTGGTGACCCAATACCTGTGTTTAAATATTTGAAGGGCTTTCATGTGGAAGAAATCTTAGCCTTGTTGTTTTGGGCCCCAAAAGGCAGTTCTCGGAGCAATGAAGAGGCAAATTTAACATTGAGGCAAGGAAAACTTCCTAACCATTTAAGTAGAATATGCTGGTTTAAGTTGTCATCCCCTTGCAGATGATATATCCTAGACCTATGTGGCCCACCCTAGTCTCTCTTCTAGGTTATGGTCTTACGCCATCAATTGCCTATTGGGCATTTCCAACTGGATGTCCTATAGGCATCTCAAACTTCTAAAATGGAACCCATTGTCCAAGAATGGGAAATTGAGAGGATTTCCATCAATTGGGGAATGGCTAAACAAGTTGTGATATATGAATGTAATGGAATGTTATTGTGCTATAAGAAATGATGACTTCAGAAAAGCTGGAAATACTTATATGAACTGATGCTGAGTGAAATGAGAAGAACCAGGAGAACATTGTATACAGTAACAGCCACAGTGTGTGATGACTGACTTTGATAGACTTAGCT
The DNA here is from genome assembly GCF_011100635.1 of Trichosurus vulpecula. Taxonomy (NCBI): domain Eukaryota; kingdom Metazoa; phylum Chordata; class Mammalia; order Diprotodontia; family Phalangeridae; genus Trichosurus; species Trichosurus vulpecula. The sequence goes on from NC_050580.1 coordinate 231,564,083, forward strand.
CTTCTGAGCAATGCAAGGACCTAAAACAATTCCAAAAGACTCATGATGGAAAACGCCATCCACATCCAGAAAAAGAAATACGGAGTCTGAATGCAGATCAAAGCAGACTATTTTCTTTTTTTGTTTTTTTTGTCTTATGTTTTTCTTTCTCATGGTTACTCCCATTTGTTCTAATTCATCTATACAACATGGCTAATGTGAAAATATGCTTAGTATGTTTAACAGGAACGTAGAGCCTATATTGGATTTCATGCCATCTTGGGGAGGGAGGGGGAGAAAATTTAAAAAACTTATGGAAGTGAATGTTGAAAACTAAAAATAAATTAATATATTTTAAAAGAAATAATAAAATGGAACCCATTTTCTCCCTCTATTCACCCTCCCTCCCCAGGCTCCCAAATTTTCTCTCCCTTCTCATCCTGTTCCTGTCAAAGGTACCACCATCAGATTTGAAATCTTGGTAACATCCTCTTCCGTCACTCTCACTCATATTACCTTCCAAACAGTTGCCAAATATTGTTGCTTCTATTTCTGCAACTTCCCACATCCCCATTCACATAGCCCCCAGCCTGGTTTAGCCCTTCATCCCCTCTTCCTCAGATTATTGCAGTAGCAATCTTGGTCTCCCAGCCTCCTCTTCTCTCTCCAGTTCATCCTTTACACATCCTAAGGCAAAGGTACGATTACACTCCCCACTCCCCACTCAATAATAACCAGTGGCTCTGTATTGACTTCAGGATCAAAATATGAACTTCCCTATTTTGGTATTTATAGCTCTTTACAGCCTGGCCCCTTCTCACCTGCCCAGATTTCCTTTTACCTACTTTCTGGTCCAACAACAGTGGCCTACTTGTGGTTCCATCTCTCATCTTTTCCCTGTTCCTGGAATGCCCTCCCTCTTTATCTCTGCCTCTTGGAATCTCTGGTTTCCTTTAAATGCCATCTTCTTCGAGAGGCCTTTCATGGTCTCCCAGCTGCTACTATCTCTCTCTTTCAGGTTACCTTGTATCTCAATTATATTGATCTTGTATGTAACTTTCTATGTACAGTTATCCCTTCCACATTGCGACTTCCTCCATCTCGGTTTTGTTCTCTCTCTCTCTCTCTCTCTCTCTCTCTCTCTCTCTCTCTCTCTCTCATCACCTTGTATCTCAATTATATTATTATATTGATCTTTTATGTAATTTTCTGTGTGTCGTTATCCCTTACACATTATGACTGTCCCCATCTTGGTTTGGATCTCTCTCTCTCTCTCTCTCTCTCTCTCTCTCTCTCTCTCTCTCTCTCTCTCTCTCTCTCTCCCCCTTCCTCCCTCCCTCCCTCTCTCTCTCTTGTCACCTTGTATCTCGATTATATTGATTTTGTATGTAACTTTCTATGTACAGTTATCCCTTACACATTGCGACTTTCCCCAATGGGAATTTTGGGGAGTTTTACAGAAGCTACAGATGATAGGCAAAGTTTAGAAACTCAGAAATGCATAAAATATATGTACAGTATTGTATAATGGCAACATATTTTATCTTTTAATACTATAATAATTCAGACTTCTTTTCTGACATGCTAGTATGGCCAAAAAATTTTACAGGGATTTTCCAGATTGTGAGGGCACTGCTCCCCTAACCCTAACAATATGAAAGGCATAATATGTTTTCCCCCTTTCTTTAGAAGGTAAGCTCCCTGAGGGCAGGGGACATCTTTGCTTTTTCTTTGCATTCACAGGACTTAGGATAGTACGTGGCATATAGTAACACTTAATAAAACCCTACAGATTGATGGATAGTGGGTTCCCACTTATTGGATATCTTCAAACCGAGGCAGTTTGACCACTTGTTGGATAAATTGTAGAAGGAATTCTTTTAAGGTGTAGATTGAACTGAATGACTATCCCTTCTTACTGAAATTCAGTGATTCTATTAAGAAAAAACATACTGCTGGCTTCTGGGTAGCAGCTGAGCAGGAGCTGGCTTGTCAACCTGGGATGACACCAGGCAGCCTTGGGGGTAGGGAGCTGGGTGGTTAACTATCTCCATTCTAAGTGTTCTTCAGCAAGTCTATGCCTGAGACAGATAATGATTTTCTGTGTGCAATCTGAGCATAAGAAATTACCCTAAACTAGCTGATAAGCTAGGTAAATATTGGCTTAAGCACAACTGTGGTAGAGTGTTGTTTTTTTTAAGTCAGTGAAGCATGGCCAACAATTATAACAAATATTGCACATTTGGTTTTTAATTTGCAATTCTTCAGAATAGCATTGGCCTTTTTCTTCCTGACTCAGACTCTTTTTCTGTCTCAAACCTTGTTGGCAGAGACTCTCTCAATCTGTTCCTTTTGGGGGCAGATTCTCTCCACCCATCCTTGAAATGCTGCATTTTTCCACTTTGATTCCAACACCTTATTTATTAATCTCAAGAGTTTTTTGGTGTTGCTTTAAAAATTTTTTTTAAATTGCTCTTTTAAAAAAATGAAAGTAAAGTTTTTTGATCTGTGTGAGTGGTACCCAGAGCCAGCTGGTCATGTCTTTTTGTTGATCGTTGAACAGGCCAAGGGCATCATGAATGTTAACAGGTATTCATTCATTTTGATTTTTGGCTAATTTCTAAAGTTGATCACTCATATTTTCTTCATCCATTTCTATCTTCATCAGTGCCCTGTGGGAACATCAATGTTCTAGAAGTTTTTTTTTATTTGTGCACCTGTCTTAGAATTGAACACTCTTGAAAGATCCCACTAGTTCAGGTCATTGTGACACAGTCACCTATTCTGTCTAGATGGAGCCCCTGTGTTTTGGGGTTCCCTACTGATTATAGCTGAACAGAGACAACGAGGACTGTGTGACCCTGACTAAGTCAGGACCCATGTTCAGTTTTCTCCTTAGATGATGACCTGTGACACCTTTAATGAACCTCTTAACTTCTGCCTTGGTTTTCTTATCTATACAATGAGGTGGGGCAGTTAGACTAGAAGGCCTCTGAGGTGTCTTCCAGCTCTGTATTTATGATTTAATTAAAAAAATAATAATGTTACTTAAAACCCCTGTGAACCTTAGTTTCCTAACCTATAGAATGGGGTAGCAATAGCATCTCTCTCAAAGAGTTGTTGTGATGTGCAAGTAACATAATGTCTGTACTTGTTGTTCAGTCATTTTTCAGTCATGTCCAACTCTTTATGACCCCATTTGGGGTTTTCTTAGCAAAGATACTGCAGTGATTTGCCATTTCCTTCTCCAGCTCGTTTTACAGATGAAGAAACTGAGACAAACAGTGTTAAGTGACTTGCCCAGGGTCGTGTAGCTATTAAGTGTTTGAGGCCAGATTTGAACTCAGGAAGAGGAGTCTTCCTGACTCCAGGCCCAGAACTCTATCCACTGCCCCCACCTAGCTGTTGTGATGTCTACACAGTGCTTTGTAGACCATGAAGCACTGCAAAAATTTCAGCTATTATTATTGTTGGTATCATTGTTTCAGAAACTATGTTCTGGATCTAGGTAATCATCTGCCTATGGATACTTGGTACTCAGAAAGGGATATAATTTACTTACGTAAGAGGACTGAGGAGTTGGGCCAGGCATGTGGTTTTAAACATGCCACTTTGCTAGCCTTGAGGTGGGATACTCTTTTAAAGACTTTGTCCACTTGTGGTAAAACAACTAGACAAAATGGAGAACTGATATTTCAAATGTGGACAGTGATGGTCTGAGTTGATGGCCACACTGAGAGTTCTGCAGTTTTGTCTCGGCTAGACAGACACAGCAATAATTTCAGTTATTGTCACAAATAGTGAATCCGATGGCTCTTCAAATACTGCTCTCCCTCTCTTCCTCTCCCTCACTCCCCGTTTCCACATCATTAAATAACTTATTCTCATTTCCTTCAGTTATAGAGAGTGTGAAAGAAAGGTCATGGCTGGGTTCAAAGCCACCATGCATTTTTTTATGTGTGGGGAAAATGAGCACACAAATATATAGATAAATGGGCTTGGAGAAGGGTGGGTAATATAGAAGGAGTAACTAGTAACTATTAAGGGTATATAAATTTATTTTAAATTTAATTTCACAAAGATTTAAGTGCCTACTGTGTGCTAAGCATTGGAGAATACAAAGACGAAAATGAAAGTCTATTCTTAAGGAGCCTGTCATCCACTATTTAAATAATTAAATTATAGAGGTTGAGGGTGGGGTGGGGAAGAGAGTTTGAGTGAATCAATTCAAATCCATCTATACTTTTGAAAAGAAAAAGGTAACTCATGTGCTTGGCTTATTGTATAGGAACTAGACCTATAAATGATGATAAATTTGTTATAGTTGTATAGTCTTTTTCAGTTGTGTCCAACTCTTCATGGCCCCATTTGGGGTTTTCTTGGCAGAGATACAAGAGGCTCATTTTACAGATGAGGAAACTGAGGCCAACAGGGTGTAACTTGCCCAGGGTCACATACCTAGTAAATGTCTGAGGCCAGATTTGAACTCAGGAAGAGGGGTCAGGTCCTGACTCCAGGCCTAGCACTCTATGATGAATAGACAATAGTTTTTAAAAAATTTATTAAACTCTTAACATGTGCTGGGGCATATGGGAAGCATTGCGGATAAAAATAGAAAAGTGGAAATAGATTCTGCTCTCAAGGAGCTGTCATTCTATTACAAACCAACATATATTGGAGTTCTCCGCTGCAAGATGGAAAGGCCCATGGTTTTTAGGGTACAGTAGCAAAGCAGATGGTATTGAATCTTCTTTAGTGTCTTTAGTGTCATTTCCACTAATAAAACCCATAACCATTTCCGATGTTGGATCATTTGGTTCTGCTGTGGAGGCAGGAATTTTTCCTGGCTCTTGAGAGCTGTGGCTGCTGAGGATTTCATTGGAATAGGTAACTCCCAAGTGAGGAAATTCCTTCTACTGGTACAGGTTGGCACCTTCTCTGTCTTTTATGATCTTAGAGAGTTACCTAGAGCCAGTGGTGGGATTCAAATGAATTAACAACTGGTCCTTCACTGAGCCGAGATGATGCGCTTGCCTCCACCGCCACTAACAGCTAGTTGAATGAACCCAACCTAAAAACTGGCTGAATCCACCACTACCTAGAGCCCTAAGAGGTTTTCCAGGTCACATAGTCAGTATTATTAGAGGCAGGTTAGTATTATCATCTTTGCATATAAAGGAGAGCATATTGCCACTCTCCCCCCACCCTCCCACCCCCAATGTCCTTTCACTCTTCTCTGCCCCAGCAAAAAACCTTGCCTTGGTTCAGTTCTTTTGGAAACAGTGTCAATTTCTCTGCCCTTGGCTGTTCAAGAGTTATTTTCTGAGGAAGGGGAGGATTTTCTTTCTTTGCATTGCTAGTAACCTCTCAGATGCAAAGATTTTCTATGGAAATATGGTTTGTATCTGGGAGCAACTATAAGACTCTAGAATACATTTTTCTTCTGTCTTGATACTAAGCTTTCTCCGATTATGTTATTGAGGATTTTTTAAATACCTGGGGGTATATAGCAACATTTTAGGTGCTAGAAGTTCTGTGATGGGTATGGTGCTCTTTAGAGCACTGGATTTATAGTCAAGACCACGGTTCTAGAACCAACTTGCCACTTACCATGTGACCGTGAATGTGTTGCTTAATTTCCCTGGGCCCTCAGTTTTTTCATCTGAAATATGAAGAAGTTGGATTTATGCCCCTTAGAATCAGTAAACTAAGAGCCAGACTAATACTAGGTATACTGAAGTCTTAAGTTAGCCTAAATAAAAAATGTGTTAGCTTAAATGCCATCCTTGAACAGTCTGATCAATTTCCCATGTGTCCTTGATTCTATTGTTTCTGGTCTTCTTAAGCTTGTTTCATCAAGTATTCCCTGTCTCTCCTAGATCTTCAGTCTCTCCCTCTCCATGGGTTTCATCCCCTTTAACAACAAATACTAAATACAACTTATACTAAAAAAAAAATCCCTCTGCCCTGCCAATTTCTTATACTTTTATGCTATTTCCATTTGCTGCTAAATTATCTCTGAAGAGCAATCTTCACTTGATGCCTCCACTTCCTTTCTACCTACTCATTCCTTAACTCCTCAGAATCTGACTCCCACCCCCACCACTTTGCTGCCTCAAAATTCACCAACAACTTCCTAATCATTATCTTTCTTGATCTTTCTGCTGCATTTGACATTGTTGATGACTGCCTTTCTAGAAATTTTCTCTTCCTGTGGCTTCTGTGATAAAGAGATAGTCCTAGTTACTTGTCTATACTGCTCTTTTTCTCCCATCCCATAAATGGGGGTGACCCCCGAGGAGTCCGTTCTTGACTATCATTTCTTCTATCTCTACACTTATAATTTCTTCTACTTCTCCAGCTTCTGGAGAAGGAAATGGCGAGTCACTCTAGTATCTTTATCAAGAAAACCCCAAATCGAGTCATGAAGAGTCCAACATAACTGAAATTACTAAACAACAACTACAGCTTCAGCTATTACCTTTGTGCTGATGCTTAAAGATCATAAAATTTTTGACCTGAAAGGGACCTTAGAGATCATCTCGTCATAGGGTTCTTAACCTAGGGTCCATGAACTTTTAAAAAATTCTTTTTTTTATTTTAAAGCTCTTTAAAAAATATTCCGATAACTGTGTTTTAGTATACCTGATTGCCTTTGTAATCAAATATATTTTATTTTGTGCATTTAAAAACATTATTCAGAGAAAGGGTCCATAGGCTTTACCAGACTGCCAAAGTGGTCCACAACACAAAAAAAAATTAAGAACTACTGCTCTGGCCCAACTTACTTTATAGATGAAGAAACTAAGACTCAGCCTCCCAAACCTGTCTTTCTAACCATGACCTCTCTCTCTTGAGCTCTGAGCCTGTATTCTCCAACTAGGTGTCTCATTAGCATCTCAAACACAGTGTGTCCAAAACTGAACTCTTCATCTTTGGAATAACATCTGCTCTTTCTTCTGACTGTCTTATGTCTGACAGCAACACTGGTGTTCTCTCTGTTATTCAGAGAGTTATTTTTCAATTTGATTGTCCTTTCCCACTCTACCCAATCTTATTAGTTTTCATGTATTGTCACTTATGGGGCAGCTAGGTGGCACAGTGGGTAGAGCACTGAGCTTGGAATCAGGAAGAGTCATCTTCATGAGTTCAAATCTGGCTTCAGACACTTAATAGTTGTGTGATCCTAGGCAAGTCATTTAACCTTGTTTACCTCAGTTCCTCATCAGTAAAATGAGGTAAAGAAGAAAATGGCAGACCACTCCACTGTCTTTACCAAGAAAACCCCAAACAGGGTCACAAAGAGTCAGACACAGTTGAAAGGACTAAACAACAACCATCAATCATACCTTCAAAACAGCTCTCCCAAGCATCTCCTCCTCCCCATTTCTCCATTCCTCCTGTTCGTGTCCACTTAGATCACTTCATCAGTACCTATTATCTAGACTACTAATAATAACATAATTCATATTGCTATAGTTTATGGTAAGTACCATGGTGATTAAGCTCACTTTACAAATGAGAAAACTGAATCTCAGAGAGGTTAAGGGATTTGTCCAGAATCACACAGTTAGTAAGCTCAGAGCTAGGATTTAAATCCGATAAGTATCATAGTCTTTCAACTACGCTGCATTTATTGTCTTCCTAGTATTGTAATAATTTCCAAACTGGTCTCCTTACTGTTGGTTCTTCCTGTCCACAGCTACCGTAGTCTTCCCAAAGCACAGTTCTGATTATGTTGGCATCCTTCACACTCAGAAACCTTCGTGGGCTCTTTTATTTATCTACATAATCAAGTCCCAACTCCTCATGTCATTTGACTCAAGCCTTCACAAATTATTTCATTTGCTCCTCACGCTATCTCTGTGAAGTAGGTAACAAAATACTATTTCCATACTTATCGATAAGGACACCGAGACTGAAATTTTAAGTTACTTGCTAAGGACTATATAGCTAGTATCCTGGGTCTGTCCTGACCCAGGAAATGTTTTTCCAATGACAATGTGTCTTTTACATCTTCTTTTCATGAATCCTCCCTACAAATGCCAAAACAGTCTTCATAAAACCCACGTGTGACCGTGTCACTCCTATGCTTAATGACTTCTAGTGATGATCCATTGCTGTGGATGAATTATGAACTCATCAGCCTGGCATTTAAGATCTTACCCCATGTGGCCCCTTCCCACTTTTTCAGCCTTGTTTGCTACAACCACCCCACCCCCCATCATGAATTCAATGTTCCAGCTAAATTACTAGCTGTTTTCTGAATTTAATAATTCTTTTGCTTCCATGCATTCCCCATGCCTACAATGTATCTCTCCTCTTCTTTGACTTGCAGAATAATTTTTTCCCCTTTTAAGACAACTCAGTCATTACTTTCTCCATGAAGGATCCATCCAGGTGTTAGTACTCTCTGCTCAATATTCTTTTTACTCTAATTATTTATGCACATATTACATTTTCCCAGTTGAGTGTAAGCTTTTTTGAAGACAGGAGCTGTTTCACTTATGTCTTTTTAGCATCACCATCCAGGCATATAGCATCACCTTGCATATAGTAGGCACATAATAAATGATTACTGATTTTTGTTATTGTTGTTGTTTGTCCTTTGTTCTCAAGGAGGACCAATGACGTCAGGAAGGTGATGACTTGACTTGCAAGTGAATTGGATGTAAGTGAGGCAGAACTGTGCAAAGTCACCAGCCTCACTTACATCCAGTCATGGGGGTCCAGTGGCAAGACATAGGTCAGGACCATTGGCATTGGCTCCTGATGTTTACTGGACTGCATGGATGAGATGGGGTAGCACTGAATTCATCCTGTGGGCCATTCAAATTAATCTATTCTTCCCAACTGAGGTGGCCTAAAGCTTTCACTGTGGCATTGCATGTTCCTTCCTTTTCCTGGATATTCCTTGAACTCAGCCAGTTCTTCTATGAAGGCTGCCCTGATTCCTGCATCTCTCCCCTTATCTAGAAGGAATTTCTCCCTCCTCTCATAGCCTTTTGTTTGTCTCTTTCTTACGGGGCTTTGATAGCCTATCTTGTATCAGTTAATTTTTTATTGCTCTTTATATAATTCTTATCCCTCCTGGATTTTTGAAGGCTAAAGCCCATAAACCCTGAAAATAGTCCTGAGTGGTTGGGTGTAGGGTGTTTTCCTGCTAAGGATTAATTTAAAAGTTGTCTTAGGGGAAGGAAGGAATTATTGTATTTGAAACTCTTCTGGTCATTAACAGCTAACAGATAGTCTTAATGCTGGCACGTACAGTACAGCAAAGGACAAGCTATGGTAGAATGTCCTACTGCTTCATCTCTGCCTCCTGGCTTCCTCTAAGTCCCAGGCCAAATCCTACTTTCTACAGGAAACCTTTCCCAATCTACATTAATGTTAGTGCCTTCCTTTTTTCAATCATTGCCAGTTTATCCCTTATCTATCTTCTTTGTATATAATTGTTTGTATGTTGTCCCCTGCTATTAGACTGTGAGCTCCTTGAAGTCAGGGACTGTCTTTTACCGTGTGTGTGTGTGTGTGTGTGTGTGTGTGTGTGTGTGTGTGTGTCCTCAGTGCTTAGCTTAGTGTCTGGTGCACAGTAGGTGCATAATGAATACATAATGCATAATGAATGCATAATGAAATATTCACTGACTGTCAAGGTGACAGGCATTGGAGTACTAATGGTCCACTGACCAGCTGAGCTAAATTTGGAGAGAAAGGCTGATCAGCAGGTTGGTTACTCTATGAAGAACTCAAGAATGTCATCGTCTGAGGCTTAGAGGACTATCAGTGTGCTGCAATGTAGGTCTTGCCCATGCTAATGAAATCAGAGATTCTGGAAGTATGGAAGCATTTTTCCAAAGAGACTGTAAGGTCCTTGAGGGGGCTGGGACCTGTCTTACTCACCTTTTGATTCACAAACGATCATTTATTAAGCATTTATTTTTGTGTTAGGCACTGTGCTAAGCCCTGGGATACTAAGACAAAAGTGAAAGAAATACTCCCTGTCCTCAGGGGACATACATTCTAGTCAGGGGAGACAAAATGTACATAGATAGATAGATAGATAGATAGATAGATAGATAGATGGATGGATGGATGGATAGACAGACACAAAATAGACACAGGGTGATTTGGGAGGCAGCAAAAATCTTTCCTGGGTGGATCACTCCTCCTTATCTCCCCTTCTTCCTCCCTACAAAGTATTGATCATGAACCTCATATGTACTGAGTTCTCAACTGATACCTGACAAATGAGTATTGGAATATATTGAATATGATTTTTAGATTTCATTCATTTACACATTCAACAGACATTTTGTAAACCCCTGCTGTTTGTAGAGCACTGTACCAAGCCCTGGGGAGATAATAAAGTTTAGATAAGACAAGGTCTCTGCCCCATGGAGCTTACAGTATATTTAGTGGGGATAGGAAGGTATAACTCAAACAGAGATAGCTGTAGTGCACAATGAGTGCTATTGTAAAGTGCTTGATAAATTCTGAAAAGGAAGGAGATTGTTACTGATTGGTGTGTGTGGAGGTGGGGAATGGGAGATTGGGATAGGTTTCCTGAAGGACTTCACAAGATGGGTAGCTTTGACTCAGGTCAGCTAGGTGGCACAGTGCCACTGGGCTTGGAATCAGGAAGAGTCATATTCATAAGTTCAAATCTGGCTTTAGACGTTTACTAGCTGTGTGACCCTGAGCAAGTCACTTAACCCTGTTTGCCCCAGTTCCTCATCTTTAATATAAAATGAGCTGAAGAAAGAAATGGCAAACCACTCCGGTAACTTTGCCAAGAAACCCCCAAAATGGGGTCATGGAGAGTTGAACATGACTGAAATGAGTGAACAACAATAGCTTTGACTCAGGGATACTACTTAACCCAAAGAGGTTGTTACCCACGAGAAAATTTTTTAAAAGTGCCTATAGCAACATATTTATAATGATATAAAACTCCAGAAACAAAGTATGTGCTGAGTGATTGGGGAACAGCTTAATCAGCTATGGTATATGAATACAATGGGATATTCTTGCCTGTAAGAAATAACAAATCTGAGAAATTTAGAGAAATATGGGAAGACTTGGTTCAAGTAATGCAGAGGAAAAGAAAGCAGAGCCCAAAGAACAGTATCTATACCCAACAACTGCAACAATGTGCTACCAACCATATACAATGCTGGTAGGGTACTATCAGAGATAAAACAGGCTTTCTAGTAACAGTGTTAACAGAGACAGAAACTGACACATGCTATCAGTTGCAATCACTATATTAGGTGGTTTTGGGCGGATGATGACATTTAGTGTTTGGGAAGTGTCATTAACAGCTAACAGACAGTCTCAATGCCGGCACGTACAGTACGGCAACGGACAACCTGTGGTAGAATGTCCTACTGCCTCATCTCTGCCTCCATCTTCACTGGCTTCCTCCAAGTCCCAGCTTATCAAACAAAATATATCAACACTTTTATTTTTTTTAAAGAGTGGGTAGGATTCAGGCAAAGTGGGAAAGATGGGCACATGAGGCATAGGAAACAGGCACACAGGCAAGAGAGCACAGTATACTTTCCCAGGGAAGAGAGTAGATCAATCTGGCTTTACAGAGAAGTGCACGGAGGGTAGAGATATAAGCCAAAGCTCGAAAAGTCAAGGGGTTTTTTTATTGTGAAGGGCCTTGAATGCTAGGGAAAATGAGGACTAGGTCAGCATTTCTGCCTCCACCATATCATTTATATAAATATATGTATAATTTTTATATATTTATAATTATTTTATATATTTATATAATTATATATTATAATTATTACATGAAGTATTATTTGAGTAAGGCATTCTCACTTTCCCAAAGACTGGACAGCCTCTCCGTAGCACAAGATTTTTGTGCTTTAATTCACCATGAGCCACATGCCCCAACATTGCTAAACCATTCCTTTAACATTAATCACTCTTTCTGAAATTTAATTACATCAATTTCGTTATACCCATCACTCATCTTGAAATTGACTTTCTTCTTTCCTTGATTTCCATGCTCCTGGCTATGAAAGAATTTAGTGTTGTCACTTCTAAGAATTTATATCATCTGGAATTCAGAACCCTGGATCTGGAGGCTGTATCTTTCCTGGTCTCATAGTCATATGTACAGATGCCTTGTGCCAGAAAATAATTGGCATGAATCTGTGCTGAGCATAGTCTAAAAACTGAGCTTGCTTTGGAAGAGAATAAGTAAGCCAGGGACTTTATCTTCTGCCTTCCGGATAAAATGGCGATTTCTGTTTTTAAGTCATTTAAATTCAGATGGTTTAATTTGGAGCAGGACACGAAACATCCTTTTACTTGGACAGCTTGAGGACAGCAGCATAAGCACTCTAGTCTAATTGGTATTGAAGGAGCATTTTCCCTGGAATGTTTTTGTTCAGTCACATCCTACTCTTTGTGACCTCATTTGGGGTTTTCTTGGCAAAGATACTGGAGTGCTCTGCCATTTCCTTCTCCAACTCATTTTATAGATGAGGAACTGAGGCAAACAGGGTTTAATGACTTGCCCAGGGTCAGTGTAAGTGTCTGAATCTGGATTTGAACTCAGATCCTCCTGACTCCATGCCCAGCTCTCTATCCACTATATCACCTACCTGTCCTACTCTGAAGGGAATATCTTTGCACAAGATTTGCCTTTCTCTGTATCTTTTTTTTTCCAGTGAGGACAAACACATCAGAAGGAATGTTAGGTTCAGTAATGTCCAGAGATATAATAAGTAATATCAATGCCTGGGGTAACTGCTTTCTGGAGCAAAGCAAACCAACTGAGGCAAGCAGCACAAAATATCTCAATTTGTAATTAGTGATTAGAATTTTTTTTTAAAAAAGGCAAATTCAGTTGAGTGGGAGAGAGAACTAGTTACTTATAGTGGCTTAGGGGATAGAATCAGAGATTTGGAGGAGATCTCTCAGCTAATCCAACATGTAGGATTTGGAAGCCCATGCTCTTTTTACTACATCTGAGGCTTCTTTCATATTCCCTCCCACCCAAATTGCAGGAGAAAAGGAAGCCATGGGATTATTACTTAGCTTCACTGAGGGAGCTGTTGCTGCTTGCTTTCCTTGGAGAAAGGAGAGAGAGAGAGAGGAAGAAGGCTCAGGGAGCTGATGGGATTGGGTGGGTTGAGGATTTTAAAAAATGAGATGGAAAGAAAAAGGGAATGAACAAACTGTTCTCTGCCGTCCCTCAGAAATCAAAATTGAAACTTACTCTTTTTAGTGTCTGAGCTCACAGTTTCTTCTCTGCTGAAGGAGGGTACAGGTCTTTTTATTTTTCACCCTGACTTTCATGTCCTAGGGCAAAGTTCTGGTGGCCCCACACTAGTTACACTTCTGATAATAGCACCTCTTACATTCAGTGATGAGTTTCAGCCATGTTGGTGGGTGAATTGCAAGCATACTTTTCAGGAATTGAGTGTGAAAGAATGAATACTGATATTTTCCTTTACTGCTTTGTCTCTGGATGCATTCGCCTGCCCCCCTTCACTGATCCTTTGCTGCCTTGATTCTGTTAATGGGCTTTTGGAGGTGAAAGAAGCCTGATTACATTTAAAGGAAACAAAGTTCATCCCATATGGGAGTATTAAGAAAAGCTATCTTGTGATACATATATATATATACACACACACACACACACACACACACACACACACGCGCACACACACACACACACACACACACACACATATATATACATATATATAATCTTAGTATTTTGTTTTTCCCCTAAAAGTTATGTTTTCTTTCTATGTCAGATAGATTGCCCCATATCCACAGTGTCTCCATCTCATTTTATTATAACAATGTTAGTTGTTTTTGTTAGTAGGGTGGTTTTCATTGGGTGTCACCCAAATGTACTGCTTTCCCCAAAGCTTTTCTTCTAAACACAATAGTCTTTTCTTAGCACCCAGATGCAGGCTGTTACTCACAGTGTTTTGAGAGAATGGCTGTAACCTACTGTCCCTGGACTAGTCACCCACTACATCAGAGGCTCTTTGAGCTCTTTTAACCCAGGGCTGGGATTTGGGGCACTTGAACAGGATCCGAAGAACACTTCAATTTGCCCACTTAGATGAGAAGAGATTAAAATCAGCCCGACTGGGTCTGTTAACTCAGGATTTGGGCTCCCTTTCACCTTCCAGAGATATAATAAGATATAATAGAAGATGTAGCAATCGTACAGATTTTCAAGGTTCATTCTCAGAAAGATGGTTATTCCAGCATGACCAGTCAGCCCTGGCCCCTGCCAAAGCTCAGGAATCTCTCCTGTCACTCACTCATTATGAGACTTACTCATCACTGGATGTGTTTGTGTAGAACATAGATGATGACATATTGGGAATTTGTAGAGGGTATCCATGCTTCTAGGATGGATTAGAAAAGGCAGCCTCTGAGCTTTCTTCTAGATCTGTGATTTGGAGGTGGTATAACCTTTGCCAAGTTCATGGAATCATGGACATGAGAGCTGGAAGGGACCTTAGACATCTAGTCCTTGTCATGCAGTCTACTCCCCATCTTACAGATGAGTCACACCACCTTCCTCGGCTTCATATTCTTCATCTGCCAAATGAGATGTTGCTCTAAACTAGAAATCCTTCAACTTGTTTGTGTTGTGGGTCCCTTGGGTAGTCAGGTGAAGCTGATAGATCCCTTCTCAGAGTCATGTTTGAAAATGCACAACATAAAATATCCAGAATTACAAAGGAAACCAGATATATTGAAATAGAGAAATATTGAAATATATTGAAATACAGATATATTGGAAGAAGTTTTCTTTTGTTCTCTGCTGTGCACCTTTAATTTTTTTCTTCCTCCCTCCCTCCCTTTACCCAGAGAAGGCTACCATTAGACACAAATATGTGTATATATGTAAAACCATACTATACGTACTTCTATTTATCAGTTCTTTCTCTGGATGTGGATAGCATCTTCCTTCATAGGTCTTTTGTAGTTGGTTTGAGTATTTAAAATATTCAAAATGACTTCAAAGTTGCTGTTAGAACAGTATTGCTGTTACTGTATACAGTGTTCTCTTGGTTCTGCTTATTTCACTCTTCATTATTTCATGTAAGTCTTTCCATGTTTATCTAAAATCAACCTGCTTATCATTTCTTACAGCACATTAGTATTGCTTCACAATCATATACCACAACTTGTTTAGCCATTCCCTAATCTATGGGCATCCCTTCAATTTCCAGTTCTTTGCCACTACAAAGAGAGCTGCTATAAATATTTTAAAACATATAAGTTCTTTTCCTTTTCTCCTTATCACTTTAGGAAACAAATATAATAGTGGTATTTCTGGGTCAAAATGTATACACAGTTTTATAACTCTTTGGGCATAATTTCAGATTGCCCTCCAAAATGGTTGGATCAGTTCATAGTTCTACCAGTTGTGAACCAGCGTCCCAATTTTTCCTCATCCCCTCCAACATTTGTTGCTTTCCCCTCCTATCATTTGAGCCAATCTCATAGGTGTGAGATGATATCTCAAAGTTATTTTAATTTGCATTTCTCTAATCAATAGTGATTCAGAGCATTTTGTCATACAACTACATACAGTTTTGATTTCTTCATCGGTATTTACCAATTCTTATAAGTTTAACAAAGTTCTTTATATATTTGAGATATGAGGCCTTTATCTGAGAAACTGTCTCTACCAATTTTCTGCCAACTTTCCATTTTCCTTCTAATCTTGGCTACGTTTGTTTTATTTATTCAAAGCCTTTTTAATTTAATGTAATCAAAGTCATGCATTTTACATCTCATAATGCTCTTTATCTCTTTTATTCATAAATTGTTCCCCTATTTAAGTAAGTTTGATACATAATATGTTCTATGTTCTAATTTTCTTATGATATCTCCCTTTATATCTAGGTCATGTATCCACTTTGACCTTATTTTGGTAAATGGTGTAAGCTATTAGTCTATGTCTAATTTCTACCAGACTGCT
Organism: Trichosurus vulpecula; assembly: GCF_011100635.1. Classification (NCBI taxonomy): domain Eukaryota; kingdom Metazoa; phylum Chordata; class Mammalia; order Diprotodontia; family Phalangeridae; genus Trichosurus; species Trichosurus vulpecula. The sequence continues at coordinate 231,580,047 of NC_050580.1, forward strand.
TTCCATCTTTCCCAAAAACTTTTGCCAAATAGTGTATTCTTATCCCAAAAGCCTAAATCTTTATAATTAAAGTATTTTTAAAAATTCAGAGACCCCTGAATTCTATCTGTCAACTCTTTCGGGGGTCCATGGGCCCCAGATTAAGAATTCCTTTCCATAGATACTCTCTAAGGGCCCAACGTTCCGTGATTCTGATTTAGCTGAAACTGGTACCCATAGTGCTCCATGAAGACTAGATTTTCATGGGAAGATCTTATCCATATTCATCTAGTCCAACACCATGGCTTCTGAAAGTCAAGTAAATCATCTTGGCGTGTAGAGTGATTACCTTCTGAAGTGCCCTCATTCATAACACAGAGGCCTTTCCCTCTGATAAACTGTTCAGTTGTGGAGTCAGGAGTGTGTGTGTGTGTGTGTGTGTGTGTGTGTGTGTGTGTGTGTGATAGTACGTGAAGGTCCAAGTGATGCAACCACCACAGTACAGATAGTTCTTAAAAAGGGAAGAATTGTTCTTTTTGTATATACCCCCTCCTGCAGAGTAATAGCACTGGAAGGGGCCTTAGAGGTCACTTCCTTCTAAGTCAGGTGTTTCCTAATTGAATGTTCTTCCCAGTCCTTAATCTTAGTGCCTTCCCTCTGAGATTATCTCCAATTAATCTGAATGTATCTCTTTTGTACATAGTTATTTGCGTATTGCATCTCCCCATTGGACTGTGGGCTCTTTGAGAACAAGGACTGTCTTTTTTTGAATACCCAGTGCCTAGCATAGTGCTTGGCATATAATAAGTGCTTAATAAATGCTTATTGACTGACTGCCTGTGTTTCCTTCTGATGGAGGGGCAAAGCTAATCTAGAAAACTAGGTTCATACTTTCCTCATTCTGTCTTCCCCATTCCATCTGCTTTTAAAACAAACAACACATATAATACCTTAACTGAGAGCTATAAATCCTAAGTGTTTGGAAGGTTAAACGAAAAAATCTGCAAACTATTATTGACACACATGCTTGTTCACAGGAAGAAGTTTATCTTGTGTCAAAGAGGCCAGATCTGGCCCATCATTGTTGAGTTGAGAGTGGGCTGATGGGAGAGAATGCTTTGTTTTCTTCTGTAGAGCAAAGCTGAATACCAGAGAGGTGACTGAGGCAAGAAGGGCCAGAGGCCCTTAGGGAAGGATGGGGTCAGAATGAATGTGGAATGTGCATTCCGAGGGGAGCTCTTCATTCTTCCCTGGAATGGTTAGAAAAATTGTGATGCTGTAATGGTTTGAGGCCTCCGCGGCTGAGATTTAGGCCTCCCCCAACCTCCTTTGGCCTGATCTGTTTTTATTTGTCTTATATGCAGGGGGACAGCCACCCCACCACCATCACCCCACCCCAGCTCCTCTGTGTGTTTATTTGGGGGAATGTCTGGTATGTTTGGTATTTAGGTATTTACTTTCCAGGGTGCTCTGGGTCTCTGCTGCTGAAACATGGCTCCTTTCATGTACAAAGGGTCTAGGGCGAAACTTTAGGGTGAATTTGCTGCCTGGAAGGTTTTTTAAGCCTCAGAGTTGAAATTTGGTGGATTCTAAACCCTGCAAACTGGAGCTTTCACATGGGAGCTCAGTAGCCCTAACAGCCCCACCATTCCTTCTCAAAAATGTCCATACTCATAAAATCCTTTTTTTTTTTGAGGGTAAAGGGAGATTCTGGGTCTGTAGAGATATGAAGTGGGACATATCCGGGCTGTCACCTGTAATATCACTGCTTTAGGAGAAGTCTCATTCATTATGTCCATTTTTATATTTATTACTTCCTTTATTCCTGTATTTTATAGTTTATTGTTTTGCTTATGTGGGTGTCCTCTGGGTTTGTGTATTCTCTCTCTCCCCTACCCTTCCTCTCTTCCTCTTCCCCCCCCCCCTTTCTCTATTCCGTTTTCTCCCTGCTCTCTCTTTCTCCCCCCTCCCTCCCTCTCTCTCCTTCTCCCTCTTTCTCCTCCTCCTCCTCCTTCTCTCTCTCTCTCTCTCTCTCTCTCTCTCTCTCTCTCTCTTTGTCTCTCTCTCTCTCTCCCCCTCTCTCCCCCTCTCTCCCCCTTCCTTCCTCCTTCCCTCCTTCCCCCCCCTTCCTCCTCCCCTCCCCTCCCTGCTCTCTTTGTCCTTCATGCTTGAAGACACCGCTGCAGCTTTGTGCTGCTGCTGATATTTTTCAGATCCCTGGGTATGGCTGAAGAGCAGCATGTGTAGCTGCTAAAGACACAAAGGCCAAGGATTGAGTCAGATCATCCTCTGGAGATGGACTCCTTCCTGCCTAAAAGGGTTATGCTCTATGTACCTCTGTCCCAATTCTCTATAGACAAGGCAATGATATATTTCAACTGAGCTCTCCACCTCTGTCTATTTTTGCAGTCCCTTGGTGGCCACTCTTGTGTAATTTCCAGCATCTGGACCCTGGTTTATCAAACTAGGAGTTTTCTGTGTGTATCTTCAAAGCATTTCTTCTGTGTGTGGTGAAGGCTCTGGCAGCCTGGTTGTGGCAAAGTCCCCATTACTTGAAGCCTTCAGCCTCCAACTGTTGGCTGGCTGGCTACACGATAGGGATATTTTAGAGGGATTCTCATTCAAGTGTGAGCTGGGCAAATGACCCCTGAGGCCTGAGATTCTGTGGTTGTGCACTTCTCTGATACTGGTATCACCCCTGTATTGGACACCCATGCTTTACTGAAAGACATGGAATATAGCCCAGGGGCAAATATGATCTGATAAGGAAAAATCTTGAAAATTAGAGGTTTCCTTTGGAATCTGGGGTTGTGGGCCCTAGAAAGTAAAGATTTAGAAAAGCCATCTTTCACTGGGCTGCTTTTCTCTTGATATCACCCATCACACCCCAAGGAACCTCATCATTTATCATCCTGCAAGACTGCTTAAACCCTGGAATTCATGCCTCATCAGTACCCCTGCCTCTGGGGCTCTTCCTTCTGATTGGAGAGGGTAGAGTTGGAGAGCTCCTCCCAAAACCTCCACTTAAGGAGGCACCTGGCCAGCCACTTTCCATTTCCCACCTCTTCACTACTCTGGACACAGTCATTCAAATACCTTTTCTCTCCACCTCAGCTTCCTGATTGTAAGCTCCTCGAGGGCCAGGATTATCTTTCCTTTCCCTTCCTTCCCCTCTCCTCATCTCTCCTCTCTTTTCCTCTCCTCTCCCTTTCCCTTTTCTTTCCTTTTTTAAAATTTAAATTCTCAGCATTCAGCACAGTCCCAGCCCCAAAGTCGGTGCTTAATAAATGTTTATTGACTGACTGGCAAGGAAACTGGTTGGTGAGTCACTCTGATCTGTGGCACGTCTCAAAGATATTGAGTTTCAAGTGGCCTTTTTTTCCTCTCATTTCTCCTCCCTTTTATCTTCCTTTTTTTAGATGCTCTGATTCTCTGTGCTGTAGATATATGAAGAATTGTAAGCATGATAAATACAACAGCCCATTTTTAGGCTGAGTTTTAGAAAACTGTCAAGTGTGTGATGGAAATGGGATTTTTTAGCTTAAAACATTTTTAATCTTGAACTTACATGCCAAAAAAAGAGTGATTCCATGTACAAAGTAAAAGACAAAATGAGAATTTTATATGAAATGACAACCCTGCTCCATATTGTTTACTTTAAAATATATATATATATATAATATATATGTATATATATTTACAAGTATTTGACAAGCGTAAAGATTCAGACCATTATTTTCAAAACTGTCCTGCTTGTTTGTGAATTTATTCTATTTCAATGACCTTCCTTTTTTTTTTCCCTTTTTTTGCCTTTTTTTTCACACCACCCCGCCCCCCCCCCCCCAAATAGTTGGAAAAACCACCTTGGAGCCAGTAAGCATAGTCGAGCAAGACCAATTCACACAATGGGCACATCCAAAAATGTATATCTCTTCCACAACTTGAGCTCATCATCTCCTTGTCAAGAAGTAGGTGACATGTTTTATCACAGGTCCTCTGATGTAAGTGGTTAGTTGTTGCTTTCATCCCTGTTCCCCCAGGGTCTCTCAAAATTTTTTTTTCAATGTTGTTGCTATTGTATATGTAAGAATGGGGGGGGGGAGGGTGGGGGGGTGGAATTTTGCTTGTGTCAATCTATTACTCCACCCTCCTTGAAGTAACCAGATGCTACTGCCTAGATAAAGGTCAGGTGATAGAATCAATCAATCTATGAGCTGGTTGTGAATGAGGCCTAGACATCTTTATTGAATCTATCAATCTTATGGGCTTTAGGCTAAGTGAATCAATTAATCAATTTAGAGGACTTTGAAAGCTATTGGATAAAAGGCAGTGTCTTGCACCAAAAGTGTATTAGTATTGACTGAGAAAAGTTGATTATACCCTGTGAGTCCTCAGCAAAATAGCAATCCAGTTTGCAATTCCAGGATTTAACTGTCTGGTAGCTTAGTGGTTGGAGTTTCCAGCCAAGCCCCCAGGAAGGAATCACTTGTGGGGGAGTTGAGAGGAGAAAAGCCTTGGCCTTGACCTTGGTCTGTCTCCTCCTCCTCCTCTTCCCCTCTTGGTTAGATGAGGACTTTGTGAACTTCAGAGGGTGGAGGATTTGGCGATTTACTATTAGCATCTTGCCCCTGGAAGAGTACCCTTCTGAGTGTGTATGGAGAATTGGGGACAAAATAGATACATTGAGGGAAAGTAGCTTCTGAATTCTGTAAGAAATCAGCAGAAGAGCTATCTCCTGCCTAAGGGGAATATCGCAAGTACTTTCAGCACCTAGGAGTTGTGAGTTACCCCCTCCTCACACATCTCTAAGGTTAAGTCCATAATGCGTATGTACTGATGGGAGACTGCATCACAGAATTTGGGGAGTGGATGTCTCATACCAACTACTGTCACTATGCTATCTTGGTAGATATCCCTTATTAGAAGCTGTTTAAAGAATGCTTGCTGGCTTGGGGAGCAGGGAAGGGGAGGGAGGGAGGGAGAAAAATTTGGAGCTCAAAATCTTTTTAAAAAACGAATGTTGAAAATTGTCTTTTCATGTAAATGGAAAAAAAGAAATACTATTAAATAATTTTGGGTGGGGATGGGAGGAAGGTAGAAGAAGGGAGGGGAAAGCTCACAAGCTATAGCATCGAAAGACTCTTGTCTTTCCTTTCTTAAAACTCTCAGAGTAGAACTAATCCACCACTACCCAGGTCCTCTGGTTTTCTTAAGTTAAATCTAGTCAATAAATCTCCCCTCAAGACACTTACTAGCTGTGTTACCCTGGACAAGTCACTTAACCTCTGTTTGTTTCATTTTCCTCATCTGTAAAACAAGGTAGCACCTACCTCCTATGGTCGTTGTGAGAATCAGATGAGAAATAATTTTAAGGCACTTAGCACGGTTCCTGGCTCGTAGTAAGCACCTTATAAGTGTTAGCTATCATCATCATTATTATTATTTGAAAGAGCATTTATTAAGTGCTCTTTATCAAGTACTGAGCTAAGAACTGAGGATTACAAATGGAAGCAGAAAGAAAGATAGTCCCTGTCCTCAAGGAGCTCACATTCTAGTGGGGAAAAACAACACATAAAGGGAGCTGAAAAGCAAAGGGTGGCATGGGGATGGCACTCTGGTGAAACCTATGGAACCCCAGATCCCTACATACTTTTTGGAGACATTTTCTTAAGGGACACTTGTTTTTTCTCCCCCATTAGAGTATTAGCCCATATCTCAAGCCTTGTGTTTGCCTTTCACAGTTCCTATTCAGCTCTAGTCTTTTCATCAGACATTTTTCCAAGTCCTTCATTCAATTAAAGATCAACTTTTTCCCACCTTTATAATTATACCTAGCATTGCAGGTTGTTATTCTTGGTTGTATGCTTTTATCTGTTTTCCTTTTGGAACATCGTATTTCAAGATCTCATTTATAGTACAAGTTTCCAGGTCTTGTGAGATTCTGACTAGGGTTCCTTAGAGCTTGAACTCTTTTGTAATTCATAGCGTCTTTCTTTGATGTGGAAGCTCTGGATTTTGGCTATGACACTCCTAAGTCATTCCTGGGATTTCTTTTGGGAGATGCTTGGCAAATCCTTTCTACTTTCATGTTGCCTTCAGGTTCTAACAGAACTGGGCACTTTTTATTTATGATTTCTTGAAATATAGTGTCCAGGATTTTTTTTTAAAACCATACTTTTCAGAGACCTCACTGATTCTTAAATTATCTCTCTTTGACTTGTTTTCTAGGTCAATTGTTTTTGATAACATAGAATTTCTATCTTCTTCTGCCTTTTCAATCTGTTGATTTTGTTCTAATAATTTTTGCTTCTCACAGAAGTATAGATTTATATTTTTCTATTCCAATTTTCAAGAACTCTGTTACTTTGGCATGATTTACCATTTTCTGTTCTAATTTATTTTCCTTCCACTTCTGTGCACTAGAACTTTTATTTTTTTTTCAATTCCTTGTTTCATTTCTTCTTCTCATGGAAAATCTCATTTTTTCCTTTGACTCTACTTATGGTTGTTATGGAGTATCTTGTCTTCTGGTTTTGATTTTTGGATCTATCTGGAGCTATTAAAATTCTTTACAGTGGTCTAGATCTTCTTTTGTGGACTTTTCTCCCTAGCCTTAGTTCTTGGACTAGGGCTTTGTGCCAGGACCAGGCTCCACTTTCTGCTGCCTTTTGGATGGGGTGGTTAGTCCAGGTTGGTCTCAATCTGGGCCTAGGTTTCTACACCAACCTACACATCTTCATCTTTGAAGTTCAGAGTGCTAGATTTTCAGGAATCTCTATGGCATCTAAGGACAGAGTCCTAAGGATCTTAGCCTGAGTGCTCCTTACAGTTTCAAAGGTCCCTGTTATGGCTTTCCAACTACCCTGGACATTCTCAGGGGATTCCTTTGTTCTTTCTTACTCTGCAGACAGAGCCTTGCAAGCAGCACATGTTATAACCCATCTCTGGTCTTGATGAGAGGCTTATGGTCTAGTTTGTCTATACTAGTTTTTTCTGTGGCCTCCTTTCCCATTGTCCATAGGCATCTTGTTGACTTTTTTGTTCAGTTCTGTGGTGGAAGAAATTACTTTCTGTAGTTTCTTGTTGGATTTCTTGATCATTATTAGACCTGGTGTGATTTTTAGATTTTTTGTTGGAGTGGGTGTATGGAACTGGCCAGTTGATTGAAATGTGATTTAGAAGAAAACGGTCAAGTCAACATGGATTTTTAATTAAACTCTTACTATGTGTCAGGCACTGTACTAAGCTCCAGGCTTACAAAGAAGATAAAAATTGGGAGGTTGATACCACCTAACCCTAGTTTCTTTTTTTAAAAAAAAATTATTTATTTTTAAATTTAATATTTTATTTCCCCCCCAATTATACCTAGTTCCTTTTAACTTTTCATTGCACAGTCTCTTCTCAAGTCTTTAATCATTTAGATTTCTTTCCTCTGGACTCTCTCTAGTACAGGTTTCCCACCTCTACTCTAGTATCTTCATTTATCACAAAGGTTGCAAGAGTCTATCTTTCCTGACCATTCTTTAAAATTTTTTGTCTGTGTGGAGGTGGAAAATGACCCATTAGAACGTGAGTTCCTGAGTTGGTATAGAGGAGAAAAGAAAGCTGATTTAGTATTCAAGGATACAATTGGTAGAGGTACACTGGCCCTTAGTTTCCATTTCTTATGAGGACAACTGAAATAGCTGTAAGTGGGATTTAGGCTAAATCTAATCTTAATTCTTGTGAGACATTGAGACATGCCACATGGAGTGTGTACAGGGGAAAAATGACTTAGGGTTTGAGGACTTCTTGCATTTATTTGGCAGTGTTAATAGTAGACGAAAGATAATAAATTGGGCATTAAATGAGGAGATGGGACCAAGAGAATCAAATTGAGGGAAGGAAGGGCAAATAAGGGGTAGATGTGGGAGTTGAGTCTGACCCCAATTTCAGAGGACTTAGCACTGAAATGAACCTTAGAGATCATATATTCTTCCTCCTCCCCCAGTAGAATGTAAGCTAGTTGAAGGTAGAGATTATTTTGGGTTTGTACACTAGTATTTACTAGATAATTAGTAAATGTTTGCTGAATTGAATTAAATCTAGTCTGATCATATCATTTTACAGTTGGGAAAACTGAGATTCAGAGGGAAGAGAGGACTTCTTCAGGGTTACACAGGAGTAGAGAGAGGCTTTGAGACCATGTCCTGACTCAACCTGCATTGCTCTTCCCGCTACGTACATCACCCTGACTTTCAGAGTGAGCCTGGAAGCTGTTACTCAGGGGCCAGTGGCAGTACAGAGTAGAGTCAAAGCCAGGAAATAGTAGGACCAGATAGCAGTGGGATTTAGATGTAGTAGTAGATACTTACATCCACTTAGTGTATAGACAAGTCCTAAGGATCAGGGATCTAGGCAGGGAGACCAGGAAATAAAAGACCAAGGACCAAGCAGGAAATACAAGCAACAGGTACAAGCATCACCAGTCTCAAAAAAAGGCATTTGCCAATGTCTTACTGTTCCCCAGGAGCTTTCCCATGATTCTTGTGAAGGTAGGAACCCATCCCCAAGCTTAACTGACCTGGCGATTGATAAGACTACCTGATTAAAGTAAGGAATGGTGAGGGGGAAGAGGGGGGTCAATTCCTGACAAATGGTGGGGAAAGAACTGCATAACATAATGATGATGATAAAAAATAATGTGAGTCTGGACCTGTGATTTCATTGGTATTGAAAATCCCAGGGTGAGGAAATTCCATCTGCCAACAGATCTACAACTTACAGTCTTAGAGGTTTGCCTGAGAGAGCATGAAGCTCAATGAAGGGTGAGACAGCTGCAATTTCATCATGAATATGGGCCAGGATGTGGCCCTCATAGGTTCTCTAGCCTAGTGGAAAGGAGTAGCTTTCGTAAATAACAGGAGTTGGGGAAACAAGACTTGGTCATTATAGTCCCTGAAAGGGTGGGGTGACATGGCATGGCATGGGAGGGAGGTTCACAGTTCTATTTGTCCAGCAGCAAGTATGCTCAGGTTGCATACCATGTTGGCAGTTTGTGGGCAAACCTCTTTGACCATGAGTGGGATTGCACTGCCGGCAGCTACTTCCTCTAGTTCCTTCCCTTTCCTCTCCCTGTCAGTGTTACCTCAGTCTTACCCTGGCTGAGGTTAAGTAGTGAAGATTTCATCATGGCTCCTTCTTACCATCCTCCCCCTCTCCTGGTTTAGGGGACAACTGGGACATTGCAACTTGAGAGTTAATTTCTTGGGAGGCTGAAGGCTGGACTGTCACCTGTGCTCAGTGCTCAGTGCTCAGGTGTGGTGATGACAAGTTGTCTTTCTCCCTAGCCAGCCTCCTGATGTGGAGTGAGAATAGAACAGGATCCTCCAGGCTTTACCTAGAATGTATATGGTTCCAGAGGAAGAATCCATTGGACTTGAGACCTGCTGTGAGTTCTGTATTATGATCCTGGGTCCTCAGCCCTGGGCCTCTCAGAGGTTGCTTGTGTTTCTGGGTGACTGGAGCCATTCATTTTCCTGGCTGGAATCCTGTTCAACCGGGCGTTCGTTCGGTCCAGGCCTGGGGCTGGTGGAGTTGCATTCCTGGCTCCAGAGGTGAGAGAACTGGCAAGCCTGTAGGGATTTGGAGACTTCTCAATCAACCTTTGACCCTAGAGTGTCCCAAGACGAGCAAGACATGCTGTATTCTCTAGCTGTAATTTTTTTGGCAGCCAGTTGGTCACTTTTAGGTATGATACCAAGTTCAAGTTAAGAGCAGTAGGTTGGGAGAGTTTAAAGACAATTGTGATAGTGACTATCTTTTTTCCCTTTTGTTGTTGTTCATTTGTTTTCAGTCATGCCTGACTCTTTGTAACCCCATTTGGGGTTTTCTTGGCAAAGACATTGGAGGGGTTTGCCATTCCCTTCTCCAGCTTATTTTACATATGAGGAAACTGAGGCAAACATGATTAAATGACCTGCCGAGGGTCACAGAGCTAGTGGTTTGCCATTTCCTCCTCCAGGTCATTTTATAGATGAGGAAACTGAGGCAAACAGGGTTAAGTGACTTGCCCATGGTCACATAGCTAGTAAATGTCCGAGGCCAGATTTGAACTCTTCAGTCAATTCCTCACTCCAAGCCTGGCCCTCTGTCCACTGCACAACCTCCATGTATCATGGATTCTTTAATTTTAACTGCAGAACCCCAGCTTCATGAAAAGCTTAAAAAAAACAAACCTCCTTCCGTGATGGGAAACAAGGCTGATCTCCCCAAAGCTGGGGCTCTATTTCAATTTAATATACACTAAATATCTACCATGTGCCAGGCACTCACTGTGCTAAGTGTCATGGATGTGAAGACAAAAATGAAACAATTCCTCCCCTCAGGGAGCTTGCCTTTTATATGTAAATACACAATGTATATACTTTAACTGGGGAGGCAGGAAGGCTCTAGCACCGGGAAGAGACTTGGAAAGGGGGCATGCAGGAGGCTGTGCTTGAACTGAATTTTGAAGGGAACAGAGGTGGAGAGAAGGATGGAGTGCGGAATGGCCATTGTTGAGGACGCAGTGATGGAATGTGGTATATGGAGAACAGCAGAGCAGTTTGGCCGAAACCTGAAGTGTGAAGGAATAATGTTCAACGAGCCTGGAAAAGTAGATTGGAGCCAGATTGTAAAATGTCAAACAGAGGAATTTGTATTTTATTCTACAAGCAATAGGAAGCCACTGAAGCTTTTTGAACACATTTGTTTCCTAAAATGAGGTTTAGGGAGCCTGAAGGGATCCTCTAACATAGGACTTCACGGGAAGTGGGTACCAACTATGGGAGAAAGAGTTGGGGAAAAGAATGAAGAAGGGTGGGGAAGGGGTGGGGGAAGGAAAGGGGCTCAAGAGACTATTCAAAAGGAAAATGAGCAGGATCTGAGAGGTGTTTGTGTACACCAGAGAGGATGAAAAATGAGATTCTGGAAACATAGTCAAGTTAAGGCAGCACTTACAGAAGGCATGATGGGAGAGGAAAATTTAAAGAGGAGTTGTGAAATTTGAGCCCATGCCAAAAAGAAGCTTTCTTTAGGAAGTATTTGAAAATTGGTGACCTGGAAAATTTGCCCTGAGGGCTTGGGTTGGGTTAGGATGGCAGCAGAAAACTTGGCTTCATCTCCTAATGGGTTGCCGCCCTTTTTATTGACAGGTGGTAGTACCCAAGCTGCTGCTACTGTCCCTTCCTTCTTGTGAGATGAGCCTTCGATGCTTGGGAAAGTTCTCCACTGGTTTTGTTGGCCACTTAGACTTGACACAGAGGGTTTACTACTTCTCAGGCCTGGAGTCATTTAGTCTGGCAGCCTAGGGTACATCTCATGCACTGGTGTAAGACAGATAAACTCTAGCACACAGGAGGGCTGCTAGCACAGATTCACTCTTGATCTGGTCATGCAGGAAGACAGCTTTGGAGGGGTTAATGATCTTACTTTATTCTAGTCTAGTCTTCTCACAAGGGTTGCTGATAATGGGAGCACAAATTTCTACAGCATTTCCTGATCACCCTTCTCGCAGGGGCTGGCAAGAAGTTGGGGCAACTACCCCTATGTCTTGATGGAGTTGTTAGAGACAGGCACAGCTTGTGCACCCCCCTAAATCCCCTCAAGTCTCAATGGGGGCCAATTGAGGCAAACACAGATTTCCCCCAAGCCTTGATGGGGGCCAATCAAGGCACACAGAGCATTCCAGCTTGTGCATTCCACCCTAAGGGCTCCCCACTCACTGACCAATGCCTACATACTTTATAGGGCAACAGACAAAGAAGGCATATTGCTGGCAATAGCCTCATAAGTTTACGTCACCTCATCCCTGTATCTCATTGTGCAGTTGTAGTGAGTATTTACAATTTAAGCACAAATGTTTATATTATTTATCATTATATAACGCTGCGCAAGCGTAGTGGAGATGTTTTGAGCCATAATTGTGAGAACTCATATCTAATACCTGGGAACAAGCGATTGTTAGGGCTATGGATCCCGGGAAACTGAACTTTAAGAAATAATAACAAAAATCCACTTCACACACACTAAAATTCACCTTATTTACAACTGGTTTGTTAGAGGAGATGTCTGCTAGAAATAGGTAAGACTCGGTTTCAGCAGGCAGTCTGGGGGCAGCCATGTTGGGACCCAGTGGACCTGTCTAATTCTCTAGTATGACTTGCGGCTATCTGTGCTTTTCAAAAACATTTTATTTTTGTTGATGTCTTTTGTTTTTATACCATCTTCCTTTCCCAAAATTTCCCATCCTTCTTCCCTTGCCTTGCAAGCCATACCTTATAGCAAAGATTTACAAAGAGAAAAACAACCCTGTTCCTCCAGTCCAAGAAATGCATCAAACTTCTGACCTTAACGAAAAACAAATAAATGAGCATTTCAGCACACAAAGTAGAAGAGAAAAAGAAGATTGAACGTTAAACTGTACATCTCTGCTATCTACTCCTTGGTTTTTTTTTAAGTGCGTAATACATTCAACATAGTCTAAAAGGTCCCTTCTAACTCTAAACTTATAATCCTGTGATTAACCCTATATAACTTTCAAAGCTGTCCCGCTTGCCTGTGATTCCTTCCTCCTTTTGTTCTTTTTTTGTGCATTTAAAAAAAATGCTTCAATGCACTTCTCTTGTTTCGTTTCATTGCCTTTCTTTGTGGACATCTCAGTGTAATTCCATCCCCTCTCTGGCAGGAGATGGGGCCCGTCTCCATCGTCAGCCCTCTGGAATCATTGTTGGTCACTTGCATTGATCAGCGTTCTAAATTCTTTTAGAGTTGTTTCCCTTTACAACATTGCTATTGTGCAAATTGTCCTCCTGGTCCCACTCACTTCACTCTTCATCTGTTCGTACAAGTCTTCATGGGTTTCTTTGAAACTGTCCCTTGCATCATTTCTTACAGAACAATAATGTATAATAGTAGATGGAGTACTAGACTTGGAGTTAGGGAGACATAAGTTCAAATTTGGCTGCTGACGTGTACTGGCTGTGTGATTCTGCGCGAGTCACTTGGCCTTTCTCAGCCTCTGTTTCCTTGTCTGTAAGATTGGGATAATAATGGCACCTCCCTTACAGAGTTGTCATGAGGACCAAATAAGATAGCAGGTATTAAGCACTTGTAAACCTTAAGCACTGTATAAATGCTAACTATTATTACCATATTCTAATACATCCGTAAGCCGTAATTTGTCCAGCCCTTCTCCAGTGGATGGTCATCCTGTTTGTTTCCATTTCTTTGCCATGTGGAAAAAGCTGCCATAACTACTTTTGTACGTATGAATCCCTTTCCTCTTTCTTTGACCTCTGGCACATAAAGCTAGCAGTTTTAATTTTGAGTAGAAAGGTACATACATGGTTTGTTGGCTTTGTTCCAAATTGTTTTACAGAATGGTTGGACCAATTACCAATGGTTGGTGGGTCCACCCACCAACAATTCATTATGTGCCTATTTTCCTGAAGCCTCTCCAACATTTGCCATTTTATTTTATTATCTTCTTTGCCAGTGTGATAGGTGTGCAGTGGAACCTCAGAATTGTTTTCATTTGCATTTCTCTAATTATTAGTCATTTGGAGCATTTTTTTCATACATATCTTGATTTTCCTTGTTCTAGGATTTCTTTCCTTTGAAAATTCTTTGTTTATAACTTTTGACCACTTATCTATTGAGGAATGGTTCTTGTTCTTATAAATTTGAACCAATTCCTTATATATCTTAGATATTAGACCTTTATCAGAGAAACTTGCTGCAAAGACTTTTTCCCTAGCTGTTTCCCTTCTGATTTGAAGTGCATCATTTGTGTGTGTGTGTTTGTGTGCTCACACGTATGAGTGCATCAACTTTGTCTGACAGTATATTTCATATTCTACACCCATAGTCCTCTACCTCTGCAAGAGAGGGATAGAGGTACATTTTCTCAACTCTTACGTTTGCTTTTAACAGCTAGATGAGGAAGAGGAGCGGAGGAAAAGGCGCCGGGAGAAGAACAAAGTAGCAGCAGCTCGATGCCGGAACAAAAAGAAAGAGAGGACAGAGTTTCTGCAAAGGGTGAGTGTAGTAGATTAGTCAGATCTTCTCCCTGAGAGCAGATAGGAAGATCTCCAGACTGGCAGAAATTTCCAAATGTGAGCAAAACCAGAGCAATGCCTACTTATACCTACTGAAGCTACCTTGTATGCTATCTTTTCATGCCCTCACTTGCCCATCGCTTCCCATTATCACTAAAGGACCCAGTATCTTCCTACCTCAAGAGGATTGAAATAATCCCCAGAGCCATGGATCCCTGTGGAAGGCCATTGGAAAGGAAAGAAAAGTAGAAGTAATTTTGCTTATTATAAACTCACTGTTCCTTAAAGTCATGGACCAAGTCTGTTATCTTTGTATCTCTCCCAGAAACTAGCACAGACCATCTTGTGCAGTAAGTGCTTAATAAATATTTGTTGAACGAGTGAATAAATGAATGACTGTTTCTCTTTAGTGCCTGGGCTAATTGGCACATACTACTTTGAGTAGTTGGCTTAGAGGCTAATACTATCCAGGTTTGTGGTTGTTTAACTCCAGGAAATAAGGCCAAGATCATAGGTCCTAGAGGGGTAGGTAGGGTAGGATCACCAGAGCTTTGCTCAAGAAGGAAGTTCTAAAAGGGGCTAACAACTGTTTCATTTGGGTCTGACTCGTTGTGACCCCATTTGGGGTTTTCTTGGCAAAGATCCTGGAGTACTTTGTGATTTCTTTCTCCAGCTCATTTTATGGATGAAGAAACTGAGGCAAACAGGGTTAAGTGACTTACCCAGGGTCATATAGCTAGTAAGACCATATTTGAACTAAGATCTTCCTGCCTAGGCCCAGCACTCTATCCACTGTGCCACCTAACTGCCCCACACCAACATAGATTGCTAAAATATACAATTTTGGGGGGTCCAAACGTGCAATTTCACTGATGTAGAGAACTCCTACTACAGGAACTTAGTTTGCCAATGCAGTCTTAGAGAGCTGCCTGACTTGCTCATGTCCACATGGCTTCTGTGTGTCCAAGTCAGGACTTGAACCCAGGCTTTTTGAGTCCAAAGTTGGTCCTCAATCCACTATAGATATCTGTTTCTCAATATACATCACATCTATGCATTGAAGTTACAAAGAGAGAGTGATGCGAGGTCTGTAGGGGAGGATTGTTGTCATGTGGTAGATCCTGGAAGGCTTTCTGAAGGTTTCATTTGAGGTAGGTCTTAAAGGGTAGCAGTAATTGAATAGGGGAAGAGGGCAATTTGGACAAAAGGAACAACATGAGCACATACATGGAGGTATGAGAGTGTGGAATAGATTCAGGGTTGGAGAGTATTCCAATTTGGTTGAAATAGATTGCATGGGGGCACCTAGGTGGTGCAGTGGATCGAGCAACAGCCCTGGAGTCAGGAGGACCTGAGTTTAGATCTGGCCTCAGACACTGTCTACTAGCTGACTGGCAAGTCATTTAACACTGACTGCCAGAGAGAGAGAGAGAGAGAGAGAGAGAGAGAGAGAGAGAGAGAGAGAGAGAGAGAGAGAGAGAGAGAGAGAGAGAGAGGAAAGAAGGAAGGAACAAAAGAAGTAAGAGAGATAGAGAGAGATTGCATGACAGAAGTAATAAGAGATAAAGTGTTGTCAGGTGGAGACTGGCCTTGAATGCTAAGTTAAGGAGTTGGAACTCTGTTTGGAAGGCAATAGGGAGTAATGGAAGATTTTTAAGCTGTGAAGTGACCTGACCAGATATCTATGTGAGAAAGATTGCCCTGCCAGTTGTATGAAGGATGGATTGGACGAGGGCAGAGAGTGGAGGCTGAAAAACTGGTTAGACGACTCTGGCAATAGGAGAGTGAGTGGCAGGGGAGTGAGGAAGAAAGAGCAGATATAAGAGGTGTTCAGAGAGGTAATCTGAGAGGTGATGGAGGGAGAAGAGTGGAAGATACAAGCCTAAGTTTATAAACATGAGAGGTGGGTAAAGGTGGGCAGACTCATATATTGCTCTAAGGTTTGCAAAGTGCTTGAGACATGGATTATCTCATTTAAGCCTCTTCCCCACTCTAGGAGGCAGCTGCTATGATCATCCTCATTTTACAGATGTGGAAGTGTATAGGCTAAGAGAGATTAAGTAACTTGCCATAGAGTCACATCGTCAATAAAGTCTGGGACAGGATCTGAACTCTAGCCACTGTGTCACCTTGATAGCTTAGAGAGAAAGGTAATGCTCACATCTGAATATGTAGAGTTCAAGTTTTTTCAGCGACAGATTATGCAGGATAAGTGTGTGAATTAAGACCAATATTCAAATTAGCATGCTGAGAGATTCCAACCTGTCCTTAAAGGGATGGCTTTCTCAGATCTAAATAAATGGAAAACATCAGTTGCTTGTAGTTAGACCGAGCTAATATAATAAAAATGACAATTTTACCTAAATTCATTTACTTATTTAGTGCCATACCAATCAAACTACCAAAAATTATTTCATAGAGCTAGATAAAATAATAACAAAATTCATCTGGAAGAATAAAAGATCCAGAATAGCAAGGGAATTAATGAAAAGAAATGCTAGGGAAGGCTTTGTAGCATCGTTCTCATGGTTCCTTTCATTGGTTATAATTCTTCTTTACAACTTGATTATTGGGAAAATAAGTTTAATGTGAAGGTATATGTAGAACCTATATCAGAACACATGCTGTCTTGGGGGAGAGCGGGGAGGAGGAGGGGGAGAAAATTGGGAACTCAAAAATTCGTGGAACTGAGTGTTGTAAATTAAAAAAATAAAATAAAATAATTAATCAAAAAAGGGATGACTTTCCTGAGCTAACTCTTGCACCTGCCATTTAACTAGTAAACCAGCCTATAATATTCCAGATCTAGACTCCCCTTCCCTCCCTTACCCCATCTACCTCAGTCACCTTTTCTTTTCTTTCCTTTCCTTTCTTTTTTCTTTTCTTTTCCTTCCTTTTCTTTTCCTTTCCTTTCTTTTCTTTTCTTTTCCTTTCCCTTCCCTTCTTTTCTTTTCCTTTCCTTTCTTTTCTTTTCTTTTCCTTTCCTTTCTTTTCTTTTCCTTTCTTTTCTTTCTTTTCCTTTCTTTTTTTCTTTTCCTTTCCTTTCTTTTCTTTTCCTTTCTTTTTTCTTTTCCTTTCCTTTCTTTTCCTTTCCTCTCCTTCCCTCCCCTCCCCTTTCCTTCCTTCCTCTTCCCTCCCCTTCCCTCCTCTTCCCTTCCCTTCCTTTCCTTTCCTTTCCTCTTCCAAGGCAGTTGGGGTTACTCGACTTGCCCAGATCACAAAGCTAATAAGTGTCTGAAGCCAGACTTGAACTTATGAAGATGAGTCTTCCTGATTCCAAGCCCAGTGCTCTACCGGCACTTTTTAAACTGTGGGTCGTGACATTATACGTGGTCGAAAAAAATTTGGCAACAGTAAAAGGTTTCTGAAAGTGCAACAACCGAAAATTAATTCAAAATCGAGCCCATAATGAAGCAGAGATGTTTCTGGCAGCTCTTGAAACTTCACTTGCAGCCTTGGTTCTGAACACAAAGCGAGCGCACTTTGCACTGTGTATGCCCTCAGGCCGCACAACACCAAAGAAAGTTGCTGAACCGTGAAAAGGAGTCGAGAGTGAAAAAAGTTTAAGAAGCCTTCCTATCCACTGTGCCACCTAGCTGCCCCTTAGTCACCTTTTCTAATGCTGGGATCACTGCTAATGATTTCCAAGCTCTACCTTCGTGAGGACCTTGCAGACTAGTGCATACTCTTCTTGACCTCAAGATAGATTTGATGTCTCCTTTGGAAAGCATTTCTCTTGATTTACATTTCTAACGCCTTGGCCAGAATGCATATATGCCTATATGAAAGAACTGTGATTTCTTCTGCATAGAGAAGTCCTGCTTTGGGAGCTCCTTCCATCAACACAAGTTCTTTCTTCTATAACCCATCTTAGGAACTTGTCTGAGGCATTGAGGTAAAGGACTTGCCTAGTGACTCCCTCATTAGAGCAGAAGCTCCTTGAGGGCAGGGACTGTCTTTTGCCTCTTTTTGTATCCCCAGAGCTTAGCACAGTGCCTGGTACACAGCAGGTGCTTAATAAATGTTTATTGATTGATTGATAAGGGGATCACAGTAAATTCATGTTTGTAGAAATTATAGGGCAGGGACTATTTTTGTTATCTGCCTTTGGATTTCCCTAGGCATACACACACACACACACACGTGCATGTTTGTATGCATATATGTATAAATACATAGAGACAGTCCATATATATGTATGTATATATGTAACTGGCCCTTAATAAATAGTTGTTTGTTTTACATATTTAAAATATTTTTGTTCTGAACTGAAACGACAAAAACATTTCTAAGCACACAGCAGAACGCAAAAAGAGGATTCTCTCTGAGAATGTGAATCTCCATTTCATTCCATTTGCTTTTTAAAAAAAGTATGTGATAAATTCTACATGTTACTTTCAAAACTGTTTGGCTTACTGTGCTTCCTTCCAAATTTCCTTCTATTCTCTTCTGTGCATTTAAAAAATGTCTCAGCAGGCATCTTATTTTTGGGATCACTATTGCTTCATTGAAACACAAAAGAAAGAATGAAAATCCTTGTTAAGAAAAATAAGCATAGTTGAACAAAACAAATCCAGACAACAACCGTGTCCAGAAATGTATGTCTCTTTCTGTACCTTGCATCCATCATGTCTCTATCAGGAGATAGGTAACATGCTTCATCATAGGTCCTCTGGGGGATATGACTTAAAGGGTCAGAGGTGAGATCTGAACTCTAATCTGTTATACCATATTCCCCCTACCCAGACTGAAAGTAGATATTCTTCCTTTGGGGGCTTCGAGATGCTTTTTCTTTTTCTAAGTTTCCGAGGGCATGTTCTACAGGGTAACAGGAAGAAAACAAGCATTTATTAAGTCCCTAGCATGTGTCAGGCGCTGTGCTAAGTGTTTTACAAAGATGATCTCATTTGATCCTGAGAACCCTGAGAGGTAGGAAATTGCTTCACAGATCATAGAATCTCAGTGTGGGAGGGACCTCTTCAGTCAGCTAATCTAACCCCCATGTCCAATGGAAACTCCACCTGGGCAGATTCTTCTACTCTTGTTTTTGTTTCTCCAGTACCTGGGACAGTCCCTGGCACATAGTAGGCACTTATTAGATGTTCTTTCACTGATATCTCTGCCTGGCAGCACCTCAAACTCAGTATGTCCAAAATCAAGCCCGTCATCCTTCCCCAACAGCTTCCACCCTGATTCAAACTTCCCTGTTTGAATGATGATACCACTTATCATCCTTCCTATTACCCAGAGCTGAAACCTTAGGGCATTCTTTGATTTTTTTCCTCTCTCGCTGCTCATGCCTAATCCGTTGTCAAGCTGGTCGGTTCTTCCTCCCCAGCATTTCTTGAATTCACCACTTCCCCTTCATCGCACTATACCCCCCTTAGGATTTTTAGTTCCTACAGTCTGGCTATCACCTATTGTTTTACCCTCAGTTCCCATCATTTCTTTTCATATACTTTACATTTCAGTCAAATTGGACTATGTTGTTGTTCAGTCCAACTCTTTGTGTCGCAATTTGTGACTCCATTTGTACTTTTCTTGGCAAACATTCTGGAGTGGTTTGCCATTTCCTTCTCCAGCTCATTTTACAGATGAGGAAACTGAGGCAAACAGGGTTGAGTGACTTGCCCAGGATCACACAGCTAGTAAGTGTCTGAGGGCAGATTTATACTCAGGTATTCCTGACCCCTGGCCCAGTGCTTGATCTACAACACCACCTAGCTGTCCTTCATACACTTTATCATGGATCTAATCTATCAGTATATTTTTCAACAATTGTAAATTTTTCTGGTGTATGGTATTATACATATATTATTATTATATTATTAATATATATTATATATTATTATATTACACACACATATTACGTGTGTGTGTGTGTGTGTGTGTGTGTGTGTGTGATAGCACATAGTACAACCACCGGCCTGTGAGTCAGGAGACTTGGAATCTTATCCCAGGGCTGCTGCTAACTAGCTACCATGTAACCATGAGTGAACAGTTTAATGTTTTGGGTCTCACTTTCCTCATTTATAAAATAAAGAAGTCGGGATAGATCAGAGGTCCTTAATTTTTGGGGGGGACATAGACACCTTTGGCAGTCAGGTCGATGCTTTGGATCCCTTCTCAGAACTGTGTTTTTAAATGCACAAAATATATAGGATTACAAAGGAAACCAATTACATTGAAATATAGTTATCAAAAAAAATTTTTAAGTTCATTGACCCCAAGTTAAGAACCCCTGGGCTAGATGATCCCAAAGGTTCAGCTCTAACATTCTCTGTTTATATTGAGCTAGGTGAATATGATCTTTTGAAAAAGTGACACCCTAACAGATGTTACATGGTTTTATCTTATTGTATATGCTATGCTGTCTCCCATTGCTTGTGTGATAAAATGCAAAACAGTCCCCTGACTTCAAGGTTCTTTCCCATCTTTGCGTGTGTGTCTATATTGTTTCCCATCCCCAGAGAAGGGGAAGTGAATAAACATTTGTATTAGTTTCTATTATGTGTCAGGCGCTGTGCAAAGCACTTTACAAATATTATCTCAGCTGATCCCCACCACTATTCTGGGAGGGAGGTGCCGTTATTATCTTCATTTTACAGATGAGGACACAGGCAAACAGAAGGTAAGTAACATGCTTAGGGTCATAGCTCTCATAAGCGTCTGAGGCCAGCTTTGAACCCAGGTCATTCTGACACCAAGTCAGTGCTTCATCCACAACCTGTATGTGCCCTCTCTATTCCTCACTACCTCTCCAGGTCCTACCCCTCCAGTCTTGGCTCAAATCTCACCTTCCCCATGATGTTTTCCTTGATTGTCCTAGTTAATATGCCCTCCTACTCCTAAACTACTGTAGGATTTATTGGTCTGCCCCCCTCATTTGGCAGTTAACATCAACTTCTTTGTTTTATTGGTGTGGTTTAGATAGGAATGTCGTCACAATATTTTCTAGTTATTTGTGAGCATTGCCTAACATAATGTTCTGTTTGTGAGGAGTGTTCAAGGTACACACATACACACATGTTTATACCACAAAATGGCCATCACATATGTATACATTGAACACTTAGGGTATACTCTTTGTTATAACTTTTTCTTTTTTATGTGTATGTTATTAATTTACTTAAATGGTAAGCTCAATGCGTGTTCATAACTCCTTGTATCTCCCACATTGTTTATGTATATTGATTAAACAATTCCAGATCCAGTGAAATGATCTGGAAAAGGGTAAAGGCAGAAAAGGAACTTTTGGATCTGGGGACTTGCCAGAGGTTCAGTGGTGATCCATATCAGGAAAATTTTCTCCTGCTTTGAGTGAACAAATTTTTTTTTTAAATTCACAAAAACTAAAGCCATGCTCTCTCTGATCATTAAGGCTAATGGACCAGGCCATCTCTTTTGCCCCCTCATTAAAAACAAAAGTTCTATGCATGTCTTTTTGCATTTAAAAAAAAAACAAAAAAAAATATATATAATCATTCCCCCCCAAATTTGCCTCACCCTAGCCCTATTAGAACTTTCCTTTGTAACAAAGGAAAACAATTACCAACATAGCAACTGTGCCTGCCAGCATATGTTGGGCATCTACAATCCTTGGCCCTCTTCTGGAGATCAAGGAGGTTACTTCTGTTTTAATCTGTGCCCAGAGTGACACCTGGCCTCCCCATCACTCAGACAGCGGAATGATCTGGTTCTGTAGGAGTTCCCAGGTAGCTCTTCCTCTATGGGAATCCTTCACTTTTTGACATCTTAGAGTTGTCGTCTCAGAATCTGATAGTTAGAACTCTACTCCTTAAACTTCATTTAAAGCCATGTCTACACAACTGTGAGACATTTAATCCAAATGGTCAATTGGTATCATCGTGACGAAAAAGAAGTGATTTAACTCAATTCCATCACTTGCCCCATCTCATCCTCTCCCCAGCCTGAGAAGAAAAATGATAATAGCTAGCATTTATGTCCTTTAAAGCAGGAGTTGTTTTTTAATTAATTATTTTTAGTTTTCAACATTCACTTTTATAAGATTTTTGAATTCTAAATTTTCTCCTCCTTCCTCACCCTTCTCCCCAAAAAGGCATGCAATCTGATATAGGCTATACATGTACAATCATATTAAACATATTTCCACATTAGTCACGTTATAAAGGAGAATCAGAACCAAAGGGGAAAACCACGAGAAAGAAAAAGGGGAAAACAGAGAAAATAGTATGCTTTGATCTGCATTCAGACTCCATAGTTCTTTCTCTAGATGTGGATAGCATTTTCCATCACGAGTCTTTTGAAGTTGTCTTAGAATAGATCATTGCATTCTGAGAAGAGCTAAATCTATCATAGTTGGTCATCACACAATGTTGCTGTTACTATGTACAGTGTTCTTCTAAAGCAGGAATTCTTAACCTGGGATCAGTGAATTTATTTTTTAAAACAATATTTTGATAGCTATATTTCAGATGGTTTGCTCTGCAATCTGATATGTTTTATTTTATACATTTCAAAACATTATTCTGAGGTCTATAGGCTTTACCAGCCTGCCAAAGGGCTCCTTGACACAAAAAAGGTGAAGAATTCCTGCTTTAAAGGTTGCTACAATTGTTTTTCTCTTCTTCTCCTCCTCCTCCTCCTCCTCCTCCTCTTCCTCCTCCTCCTTCTCCTTCTTTTTCCCTTTGGTTTTGAATAGATGTGGTCTTTATTAACCCTGCTCATATTTCTCAGCTCAGATTTTCTCTTTGAACTTTAATTTCCATTATCACAAATCAAGTGACACAGTGCTATTGCCTATTGTCAGTCACAACAAGCCCTGACTGGTGATTATAACAGACTTGCCCTGGACAGAATGAATGATCTACAGTGACATCTTTTTTAAAATTTTAATTTTAATTGATATTTTTGGTTTTGCGTCATCTTAATTTCTGAATATATTCTTTCCCCCTCTGCTACAATGAGAACCACCTCAATAAATGAAAAGAAATGTAAAGATAAAATAAATAAAAGGAATATAAGAATAAAGATAAAATAAATATAAGAATAAAATAAAGAGAAACATAAGAACAAAAGATAAAATAAATGCAAGAAGTATAAGAATAAAATAAAGATAAAATAAAAATAAGAAACATAAGAAGAAAAAAAGCAGTTTAGCAAAACTAGCCAACAAATAAGCTCAGTCTGATACTATATGTGATGTTCCAACTCATAGTCCCTAGCTTCTTTCCATCTACATTTTTGCTGTTGTGTTGTTGTTCAGTCGTTTCTTATTCTTTGTGACCCCATTTGGGGTATTCTTGGCAAAGATACTGAAGTGGTTTGCCATTTCCTCCTTGAGCTCATTTTACAGGTGAGAAAACTGAAAGCAAACAGAGGTTAAGTGACTTGCCCAGAGTCACACAGTTAATGAGTGTCTGAGGCCAGATGTGAACTCAGGTCCTCCCAACTACTACAGGCCTGGCACTCTATCCACTGTGCCTTCTAGCTGCCTCTTCACATTGTTGTAATCATTATGTATATTGCTTTCCTGGCCCTGTGTATTTCACTCTATCCGTTCATATATTTTCCCATGCTTCTCTGAATTCTTCATAGTCACAGTTTCTCTTTTTCCTGTTTTATTCTTACGAACTTGACGGACATTTGGTGGCTTCTGGCTGTCTTTTTATACCGTTTTACACTAGATGGAGGGTCTTCTGTTACTCTTCAGTTCTCTTTATCATTCATCTAGCTGGGATCCTTTGCTTCATATTAGGTTTGTTTAGTAGAGAGCTGGACTTCGTGGCCTTTCACCATCACAACTAAAAGTTATTATAGTTAAAGTATCTTATGGTTCAATGACCTTCCATTGCATCATGTGCCGCAATTTGTGTAGCCATTCCCCAGTCAATAGGCATCTACTCTGTTTACATTTCTTTGCTATATGGTGATATAGCTCATCTATAATGGCTCATCTGCCATTCCTCCTGGGTATTCATTTGATCCTAACCTTTTGGATTAGTAGGCTTATTAAAAGTCTTCTTCCTTTTTTCTTCTCCTTTTCCTCTTCTCCTTTTCCTTTTCTTCCCCTTCTTCTCCCTCCTTCCTCTTCCCCTTCCCCCATCCTCTCTCCCTTTCCTTCCTCCTCTCCATTTCCTTCTTCCTTCTGTTCCCCTTCCGCCACCTACTTCTCTCTCTCTTTCTTCCTTCTCCCCTCTCCTTTCACCTCTGCTCCCTCCCCTTCCTCTTTCTCTTTCTTCCCCCCACTCTTTCCTCCTTTCCTTCTCCTTCCTTCTCCTCTTTCTGTCTTGCCCAGGCTGGAATCACAGCAGGTACTCACAGATTCCATCTCACTGCTGATCGTCACAGAAGCTTTCACCTCCATTTCTGATCAGGGCCAATTCATCGCTTCTTAGGCAGCTTGGTGACCTTTCCCCTGCCCCCATTCCAGGGTCTCAACATAGGCTTAAGGAGAATACCCAATTGGCTTTAGCCCATTGTAGCTCATAACTCCTGAGCTCAAGCTCAGCCTTGTCCGGTAGCAGAGCTCATGGGCATGTGCCACCCCTTCTGGCCTCTCATAGTCTTCATTGTGCTTCTTTGGGGATCCTGTCAAAATAAGGACTCCTGTTCAGAGCATCTCTCCATTTGAGCAATAACTTTCGCATTTGTCACATGGTTGTCATTTAAAGTGAAGCCCCTGATATTCTAGTTTAAATCAATCCGACTGAACCCAAGGAGATTGCTTTATTAATGCCTGTCAGAGTGGGAACATTTCTTTTCAAAATGTAGCTCTTGTTGCCCCCATGAACTCCTCCACCTTCCCCTCAGTGCCATTATGGTCTCTCCTGGGTGAGTTGTATATGAGTGTTCACTCCTGCTTGGTGCCATAAGAACTCTGAAAAATGTCATCTACATAATATTTTTTCTTGTCCTCTGGTTCCATGCATTTTCTTTACATGAGAACCCTTTGCTTCTCTGTTAATCCAAAAGAAAAATCTCTAGGAAATGTCATTTATGTTCACTACTTACCTTTAATCTTGGCTGATAAATCAGCTAGCCAATTTTTCTGTTTCCTCTTCTCTGGATTAAAGGTACCACCAGAGCCTTGAGCTTCTTCCCTCTGGGTCAATCATTTGATTACGTTTGACCACTCAATTGTGAATCCCTATGTGGTTGATGGTGGCTAGTAGTTATGACAATATTACTCCCTCTGTGCCTCTGTCTCTTAAAAATTGGGGGAATGTCCTATAAGAAAAGCAGCATGGCTGGAATCTGTTGCCACCTAACCAAGAGCTTGAAATACTGCATGAGAACAGCAGGTTCCAGTCATGCTGTCCTTTTTGTATCTTTTGACAATAAAACACATGGAAGAAGGCCAGGTGATGGGGATAGATAGCTTTGGCTCAATGCCTTTCCTTTTGGGCCCATACTATCCCCATCCCCAATCAGTAGTCCCTTACTAGAACCATATCCATAGATACATCTTCACCCTGCATTTCTATCTTTAGCCCTTGTTTAATAGTGATACTTCTTAGAAAAGAAGGCAATTCATTAGAGAATAAAGAGGTTTTTACCCCCTTTGGACATGAAATTTATTCTGATCTTCCCATTACTAATCTGGTAAAGAAAAATTTTAAAATATCAACATTTGAGCAGGGCATGGTGGCATACACTTGTAATCTCAGCTACTGGGGAGGGTGAGGCTGGTGGATTGCTTTAGTTTGGGAGTTCTGAGATGCAGTACACTGTGCTGATCAGGTGTCCTCACAAAGTTTGGCATCAGTATGGTGAGCTCCCAGGAGAAGGAAGTGGTGGAGGTGGGGGGATCACCAGGCTGCCTAATGTATAGTAGCTCAAGGTTGGTCATTAGTGAGATCGGACCTGTAAGCAGCCTCTGAACTTCTAGCCTAGGTGAGATGGAGATATCCAATCTTAAATACACACACACACACATTTAAACACTGAGGAATCAAGTGATCAGCCCATAAACATTTATTGAGCACTACATGTAGGATGCAGTGCTAACAACACAGAAGGCACAGATCCAGTCTCTGCCCTTGTGGAGCTCATAGTCTAGTCAGCTCAATAGGCAGTTTATATACTTATCAATGGAAAAGTTTAATCCAAGTCCTTCTGTAAGTATCAGATGAGTAACAGGCTAGGGGTTCAGAGGAAGGAGAGAGGGCTGTAGGTTGGGATCATTGGGGAGATTTCAGAGAAGTGGGACTTGAAGAATGGTATGATTCCAGTAGAAAGAAGGAGAGTGGGAACGTGCTCCAGGTAAGGAACACAGGGTCAGAGCTCTAGATCTGCAAGGGACCCCTAGAGATCATCTAGTGAGTCCAGCCCTTTCACTTGACAGAGAGGGAAACTGGGACCCAGAGAAATAAAGCGATTGCTCAAGCTAGTAAAGTGACCGAGCCAGGATTCAAACCCAGTTGCTCTGATCCATCAATCAGTCAGTTTGCATTTATGAAGCACCTACTATGTGCTGTTTCCATTTTGCCATACTGTTGAGAATGGGGGGAAACAGAATGGGGGGAAAAGTTAGTGGCATATTCTAGGGTTGGTGTATATATCAGTGAGGCTGAAGAGGCCAGCTAGAGGCACCTAGGTGGCACAGTGAGTAGAGCGCTGGACGTGGATTTGGGAGACCTGAGTTCAAATTCTGACTTTGACACTCACTAGCTGGGCAAGTCACTTACCTTCTTCTATCTGCCTCAGTTTCCTCATCTGTCAAATGAGGATAACAATAATAATAAAAATGATGTAAATAAATAAATGAGTAATAAAGAGTTGTTGTGAGGCTCAGATGAGATAATACTTGTGAAGTGCTTTGCAAACTATATAAATGCTATTATTTATTTTTATCAGTGGAAGTAATAGTAGAGTAAGTCTCAAGTAATGGGAGATTTGGATTATTGGAAAAGTGAGTTGTAGCCAAACTGTGAAGAGCTTTGAATGCCATCCTAAGAATTTTGGATTTTATCCTGTAAGCAATGAAGAGCTCTTGGAAGTTTCTTTGGAGGGGAAGGGGCAGCCATGATGATGGTGATCTAAGAAGACTGATATTTATGCCCACAATTTTAGCTAGTGTGGTTACTCCTCCTTTTCCAAAAAAAAAAAATACTGTTGGAAATTACTGTTCTGGAACACAGAAGACAGGGTAGGTCATAAAATTTAATGGTCTTTTCCAAGACCTTAGAGATTATAGAGTTGTAGACTCTCCAGGTTGGGAGGGATGTGAGAGGCCATCTATTCTGACCTCTTCAAGAATCCACTTTATAACATACCCCAAAAGACTGGTCATCTGGCTTTTGCTTGAAGTTCATCTAGTCTAATCCCTTCTTTTGACAGATTAGCAAACTGAGGCACAGAGAGGTAAAATGGTTTAGCCATGGGTGGTCACACAGCTAGTAGGCATTGGAGCTAGGATTTAAATGCAGGTCCCTCGACTGACTTTAGCGATGTGCTACAGCAATGATGGTCAGACCTTTTTCAACTTTCAAGTGCTGCTTTTCTGATCCTATTTGGGAGCTATCAGAAGAGCTAGGAAACTGGTTCACAGGAAGCCAGGAGGAGAGGCACCTGTTTGGGTGTTTCACTGTCCCCACCAGTAGATCGTGCTTCTGAAATCTACTCTTTTTCATAATCTACCCCTAATTCCCTCACCATGTGCCCCACCCTACTTCTAGTACTTGCCCCCCCCATTATTTATTTTTGGACTGGATCTATACTTTTATTGGCATAGGGAATTCCCAGGGAGGAATTCTCTATATCAGTGCGAATTGACACCTAACCTGCAATTTACAGTCTTAGAGAGGGATCTTGGGTGCCAAGACATTAAGTGATTTGCCCAGAGTCACACAACTGGTATGTTTCAAAGGAAGTACTTGAACCTGGGACTTCCTGATTCTGAGGCCAGTCCACAATCCACTACCATTCTATGGCTGCCTCTCCCTAAGAATGACCTATTTGTGTGTGTGTGTGTGTGTGTGTGTATGTGTGTGAATACATAAACGGAGGTATATAAACACATTTATTTCTCTTACTACGTATATACAAATGTATATATGTATGTATATCTATCTACATATATGTATTGTGTGTGTACTTTATCTATCTATATTTACAGGCATACACGTTGTCCTATAATATAATGCAAGTTTCTTAAGGGCAGAACTGGTTTTTTTTTTGTGTCCCAGTGACTAGTCTGGTACTCAGTAGGTGCTTAATAAATGCCCATCAATTGATTGATTATTCCCCTGCCTAGATAGAAAGACGCACTCACGTAGCACAGATGTTAGAGCCATTTCTTTACCAGCCTCGTAGAGGGAGTTGTCCTGAGGAGCTGATTTCACTAAAAATCAACTTTCTTGTGTATATATGTCACATCTGATTCTTTGTATCCCCATTTCGGGGCTTTCTTGGCAAGGATACTGGAGTGGGTTGCCATTTCCTTCTCCAACTCATTTTACAGATGAAGAAACAGGGTGAAGTGACTTGGTTACGCAGCTAGTATCTGAGGCTGGATTTGAGCTCAGATCCTCCCGACTCCAGGGCTGGTGCTATATGCACTGTGCCACCTAGCTAGGGGGCCAAAGGTACTGTGACTATGGCGAAGTGGGTGTCTTGGGTTCATGAAGAACTGCGTAAGTGAGATCCTGAATTTCTTTTTGTTGCTGTTCAGTCTTTCAGCCGTGTCTGACCCCATGTGACCTCATGGATTTTTATCCAT
The DNA here is from genome assembly GCF_011100635.1 of Trichosurus vulpecula. NCBI lineage: Eukaryota > Metazoa > Chordata > Mammalia > Diprotodontia > Phalangeridae > Trichosurus > Trichosurus vulpecula. The sequence goes on from NC_050580.1 coordinate 231,608,808, forward strand.
GGGGTTTTCTTGACAGAGATGCTGGAGCAGTTTGCCATTGTTTTCTCCAGTGTGTCCCCATTTTACAGATGAGGAACTGAGGCAAATAGGGGTTAAGTGACTTGCCCAGGGTCACACAGCTACCAAGTATCTGAGGCCGGATTTGAACTCAGGTCCTCCTGACTCCAGGCCTGGTGCTCTATCCACTATACCACCTAGCTGACCCCAATTTTAAATTCCTGGGAGATTTTAAAATGATCTTCCTAAAGTGAAGATCTGACTGTGTCAATCTCCTAGTCAGTCAGCTCCACCGTCTCCCTGTCATTTCCAGCATCAAATGTAAAATCGCTTGACTTTTAAAGCCCTTCTTAGCCTGGCCCCTTTCTACTTTCCAGTCTTCTTACACTGTGCTCCCTTTGGTGCATCCTGTAATCCAGTGACTCCGGCCTCCTTGCTGTTCTTCACCCTCCATCTCCTGACTCCACTCGCTCCCATGCCTGGAACTCCCTTCCTCCTCACCTCAGCTTCCTGGCTTCCCTGGCTTCCTTCTGCCGGAAGCCTTTCTCAGCTGCCTTTAGTTAGCCCCTTCCCTCTGAGGTCATCACCATTTAGCTTGTTTGTCCATGTTGTCTCTTCCATTAGACTGTGAGATCCTTGAGAGCAGGCACTGTTTTTTGCCTTGCTCTGTACCCCCAGTGCTTAGCACAATGCCCGGCACATAGTAGGTGCTTAATAAATGCTTGTTGACTTGACTTCAGTTCAGGTGAACCCATTCCATGTGTATTTCTCAGTCGAGTTGCACAATTCCAGTATAGGCTTCCTTGCTGTTGATCCCATGACTACCTGGTGATGTACTTGAGTACTGTCTGCCTAGAGAAGGGTAGTCTATGTCAGCTTCAGGTCCTGTTCCTTGGGTTCTTCAGCCAGCAGCAGACTAACAGCCAGACGGCTGTAATTAGCAGTCCTGGTGACCAAGACAAATAGGAAAGACAAATTAGGTTATTGGGGGGCGTGGGGGAGCAACCTCAGGAAGAAATCACGGAATCATACAATCACAGCATTAGAGCTGGGAAGGCCCTCAGAAGTCAAGCCTGCCATTTTACAGATATGAAAACTGAGGCCCTGGGAAGAGATCCCAGTTTGCTATCTGTGATTTGGCAAAGAAACAAAATCAGGTCAGGCCAGAGAGAGGAGCTTAAGGCTATTAGAGGAGAAAAGCAACTGGTAGTTTCTTATTTTAACTAATTATTATTGGTAAATGTTAAGCTTAGGGACAATAAATGGCACAATGAATAGAATGCCAGCTCTAGAGTCAGGAGGGCCTGAATTCAAATCCAGCCTCAGACACTTCCTAGCTGTGTGACCCTGGATAAGTCACTTCACTCTGCATCAGTTTCCTCATCTATAAAATGAGGTGGAGAAGGAAAGGACAAACCACTCCAGGTTCTTTGCCAAGACAACCCTCAATGGGGTTTTGGAGAGTAGGACTTGACTCAGCAACCACCACAATACCGAAGTATTAAGTTTAGTTATTTCTAGCTGTTAAAGAAATACAAATTTTGGGCAGCTACGTGGCACAGTGGGTAGAACACCAGCCCTGGAGTCAGGAGGACTTGAGTTCAAATCCAGACTCAGATACTTACTAGCTGTGTGACCTTAAGCAAGTAGCTAAACCCCAGTTGCCAAAGAAAGAAAGACAAATGATGTTGGATCCGTCTACATTTAAGCACCCTGGGATGAAGCCCTCGATGCCTCACCCTAGTTATGGCATTTTGCCTCAACAAGCCCCTTTTCTCCCCCTCCCCCTTCCCCTTGTTCAGAGGCCAGTCCCTCGGTGCACATTTAAAGCTGCCTCTTTTTATGTTTGGGGTTCTCTAGGAATCCGAGCGCTTGGAACTCATGAACGCAGAACTGAAGGCACAAATCGAGGAGCTGAAGCAGGAAAGGCAGCAGCTGATCTTGATGTTGAACCGCCATCGTCCCACTTGTATCGTGAGGACAGACAGTGTCAAGACGCCGGAGTCTGAAGCCAACCCACTACTCGAACAACTTGAGAAGAAGTGAAAGTGGATTGGGAGAAGAAAGAAGAAAGAGGATGAGGAGGGAGGAGGACACAGGGTCCCACGTGGGGCCTTTGTTTTTGTGTGAAAAAACTTTGCAACAAGGCTCAGCACCGCCAGAGTACAGCGGGCTTCTTTGTGGAATACAGACCAGCAACACATGGGGAAGGGAGGGTTGAGGGAAGCTTGAGATCAGCGATGAACTGAGACCAAAGTAGAAACGGGGGAGGGAGATGATCCAGTGCCTGGGGTTCCAGTGATGCAGGAGAGAGGGGTGAATGAAGGGACGTCCCAACCTCCATGGCCACAATCTCCTCTCCCATCATTTCCCATCAGTCTACCTGTCTTTGGGACATCTCCTGGCATTGGAAAAGTTTAAGTTGAATAGGAAAAAAAAAATCCAAATGGAGTTCAGAATACAATTTCAGTAACTACCCCCTAACCCCCTACCCCCCAAGTAACACAGCCAAGCAGGAGAGGGATGTGATACAGGACCAACAAGCACTCTCAGTGGCCGCCATCTGCATGTCCCTGTCCCATCATCATCCCCCTGGATCCTGCCGACGCTCTTCCTGTGTCCCTGGGAAGAGCCCTCCTTACCAGACCTCGCTCCCTGCTGGAGTTTGCTGTGGGCACTGAGGCGCGGGCGCCCTTCCAAAGCACATACTCACTCTAATGTTTACAGCCTGGCTGTCCCGGCAGTGCTTTAAACTGCACATTTTTACACTTCTCTCTTTTTTTTTTTTTAATATTTTTTACAAAAAGAAAAAAGGTTTTATACAGCAATATATATATGGATTTATATAATCACTCGACGTGATATGGTATAAATATGTTATGGTTTGTTTGTTACGAACAAATACTCCACAGTTATTACCATTGTGTGTAAGTCAGTGTTAAGTGCTGTAGTCCCTGGGCGCCCTAGGGCTGGTGCCCGTGGAGGGGATGCCTGATGCCTGATGCAGTGATCCCGAAGGGGGTGATGCCCGTTTCCATCCGTGTAAGCCCTTCATAGTACTCAGTCCTGTATCGCTCAGTAAATGTTACTATTACTTAGCCCATCGTCTCTTGTGGTTTCTGCTGGCTTTTTCTGTGCCCCTAATGTGTGTTTGGGTGGGACGGGTTCTGTTGGGGAGGGCAGAATGAGCAAGAGCTGTTGGACGTGCTCGGTTTGTTTCTATCTGATAAAATGGGATGTACATCACTGTAACTGATTAGCTCAGTAGGCACGAGGCTTGGTGCTGATGAGGCCAAGGTTAGCTGTTTGATCCGCCTGTGGGGGACTGAATCAGAACATTCCACGATCACTGACTACACCCTTGAACCTTTGTTTACTCTCAGATTATACCTTTGGTCATATAAGAACCCAGCTGGGTGAGTTGAAATATTCTCAATACAACTCTTTCCTATAACTCAGAAAACATGAAGAAAAAATAGCACAGTGCCCTAGCTATCTGTGAAAGGCATTTAATTACTCACACTTACTACTCTGTCATGGGGGTAACCCTACATTCTTGAGGTCTCCACCCATAGAGTTCAAGCTCTTCTAGGCTCTACCATGCCAGAAAGGCTTCAAGTCCAGTCTACTTTCCAAGGACAATCCTAGCCAATTGAGAAGAGGCTTATCTCTAGTAAGCTGGATAGTTGGTGATCCCAGGATCAAGAGTTCTAGAATTAGGAGGAACCTATGGAAAGGTTATCAATTCTAATACCCACTTTTAACAGATGAGGAAGCTAAGGCCCATGGAGACTGTGTCATATAGGTGAAAAGCATGAGGGAATATTTGAACCCAACAGCTCTGACTTCAGAAACTTTTTGTTGAGCTTTTGTACAATAAAAATTGAAGCATCCAGAATCAAAAGGAAAGACACAGATTGGAAGAAAAAAATCTTTGCATCAAAAACCTCTAATGGAAATCTGACATACAAAATTATTGAAAGTGACATAAATTTATAAGAATGAGAGCAATTCTTCAGTTGCTAAGTGACTTAAAAATATAACCAGGCAGTTCTTGAATTTAAAAAGAAAACTCATAAACTATCAAAAATTACATGAAAAAATGTTCAAAATTCCTAATGATTAGACAAATATAAATTCTTAAAACTCCGAAATTATACCTAGCAAATTGGTTACAATAATAAATTAATTGACCATGATAAGTCATGAAACAAAATAATACAAAACGGCTCTTGGCCCTTTGTGGCCATCTTCCTTTTAGGCAGTGATAGTTAAAGTGTTGGAAAATGAGGCATTATGCTAAGAATTATCCAATTTTAAGGTCATCTACAGACATTGTGAAATTCTTGTCCAATGACCCAGTCAATACACTAGAGCTAGATTGTATCATTCTTGGCGTAGTTGCTAGAAATAAAACTAGAAGACGAGGAAATAATAACTAAATATAAGGATGTTGCACATGTTCTCCTTGGAGAAGCAAATAAAAGGGCTGGCAGAATTGGTTTCATCATACAAACAAAGGCAACAAAACACATGATCTTGTGGGACATTTGTTATATTGCAATGCTTATGAGGAACAAAAGCAAATGGACCAACGTGAAGATAATTGCAGCTTATGTCAATATATACCTATATGTCAATATACCAAGATCTCATGTGCTGATTGCAGATGGAGAGAAAGAGAAATTTGACAAAGAATCTGATAAGACCTTTCAAATTAACTCCATATATATGTTACTACTCAGTGACTTCATTATAAATATGTAAAGGATGATGGTGCAAAATATGTTGGGAAATATCGCTCAAGATTAAGAAACTAAGGAGGTCAAAGGCTGTTAGACAACACAGAGACCAAGACTATATCTAATTAATACTTAGATGGCATTGTATGTGGTGAGTCACAAAATTGGAAGACTGTCTTAACAGATAAGAAATGAATAGTTACTTTATAAATCAGTCAGCTCCAAATCAGTTGTTGATGTATGATCAAAGAAATAACAAGTTAGGACAAAAAAAATAAAAATAAGTTGTGCAATTAAAATAGACGGAATGCAACTGACCTAAAGAAGTCACTACCTCCTCTCCCTCCATATAAGGAAAGGGGATAAAAGAAGAGATATCAACACAGACGACCATCGTTCCCTAAGGAAATTTAATTGCTATAAAGCGATTGCCGTGATCAGAGGACAAAAGAACCTACAAACTGCCTTAGACGGCAAATGTAAGATTGTTGCTAAGTGAAGTGATGTGGCAGCCAAGGTCAATACTGATGAAATATAAACTCGTATATAAGATCATAGGGATGAGGACTGGATCTATAATTTCATTAGTATAGGGAATTCAGATGAATGTACTTCCTTCACCAATGTAGGTTGGTAACTTCTCTGTTACTTATAATTTAGAGAATTGCCTAAAGTTTGGAGAAGTTAAGAGACCTATCCAGAGTCACACAGTCAACATGTGTCCAAAGTGGGACTTGAACCCAGGTCTTCCTGTGTTTAAAGAGCTTCATCTCCACTATGCCATGCATAAATTTATAAAATTCATTTTTCAAAACAGAGAATAGTAATGAAAGGTTGCAACCTGTGTTGAGCATGAAACACTGAGAAGTGATAGATGGGGGGAAATTTCTTGCAGAAAGCTTGGCAAGAAACTCGATTAAGTCACACTGTCCCAAGAGAATTTAACAGTGAAACAGAGAAGAAGCAGATGAAAAATGGAAAATGTCCATCAAGACTTTTATTACAAATTCTTTCCTGTATCAGTGACTCTACCACATTTGGGTAAGTAGTACAAATATTATTATCCTTATTTTATAGATGAGGGAACTGAGGCTCAGATAGAAGTAGGTGAGTCATGGGCAAGTCACTTAACTTCCATCTGCCTCAGTTTCCTCATTGTAAAATAGGAATAGTAATAACACCTACCTCCTCTGCAACAGATATCTATTCATAAGCTCTGGTTACCTTGATGGTTGCTTTTTTATTTATGTTTATCTGGGGAACTGCAAGACAATACTCCCATCTCGTGAAATAATTTTTGGGTAACTGTTGGGTGCATGATGAAACCAAATCTTCCCTCATATGACTTGCCCATAGTCACACAGTTATTACATATTGAAGCCAGGATCTAAACCGAGATCTAACTCCATATCCAACACTTTAACTGATACATGAAAACCTCTAGCAAGGGATACCCATTGCTCCTTGAGGAAGTCCATTCCATTTTTTTCATAGCTCTAATTGTTTGGGAGATTTTCCTGACATTTTTCCTAAATTTTCCTATTTGTAGCTTCTACCCATCACTCTAGTTTCTACTCATTACTACCTTCTAGGGTTAAACAAAAAAAATATATAGACTTTAAAGTACTACAGGGAATCTATCGTGTTCCTTCTCAGTCTTCTCTCCTCTAGGCTAAATATCTCTACTTCCTTCATCCTATCCTCATCTGGGCAGCTGGGTGGTTATATCAGTAAGGCAGAATTCATGACTTCAAAGATAACCATGAATATGCCTGAATGGTCCAGAATCATAGGATATAAGCAATTCTCTAAGTAGAAGACAGAGCAGTTAAAGCGTTTATTGAAATTCAAAAGTAGCAGACCCACAGACCAGTATCCTCAATTCAACATCCTGGCAAGTACCTTCCAAAACCAGTAGGCCCATCTCACAATAGTGACCAGGGGGCCACAGAAAAACATTATGGCAGCAAGCCAAGCCATACTGGTGCTTCCCCACCTCCCTGCCAATGCCAGGGCCCTCCAGCAAGAACACCACCCACTGGCCTCAAGCCCCTGCTCAGCACTCTCCAGTCCCCACGAGGGTCAGTCCTGCTTTTTTGTAGCTCCTGCCAAAGTTGCTGCCGCTTCCACCACAATGTCCAAGCTGTGTTCCAGCTAGCCAACTGCTTCCTCTCTCCTTCAGCTCTTAACGGCTCTTACCAACTGCCTCTTAACTCTGCTACAACCGTTCAGCAAGCTCTTCCCACCACAGGCTTCATGTCATCATGTGGATCTAAGGTGCCTACCATTGGCGTCCAGTCCTAGCCAATCCCCCCAGGACCCTAAGAGCCCCGCCCCCGAAGCCCACTCAAATGGGAGGGGAAGAGCTTCCTATTCACTGATTGCCTTTACAGTGGTGCAGTGGATACAGTGCCCGACCTGGAGTTAGGAGGACCTGAGTTAAAAACGTGGCCTCAGACACTTATTAACTGTGTGACCCCGAGTAAGTCACTTAGCCTTATTTGCCTCAGTTTCCTCATTTGTAAAACGAGCTAGAGAAGGAAATGACAAACCACTCCTAGAAAACCCCAAATGGGGTCACAGAGTGTCGGATGCAACTGAAACAACTCCACAACCGGAAGCCCCTTTGCCCTCCTGATTACCCATGCCTGGATGCTCTCCATTTTATTCTTTCTAAACTACTGTGCCTAGAGCTGAGCATAATGCTCCAGGACAGAGAGTGCAGTTGGATTATCCCTTCCCTGTACCTGGAAGCTACATCTCTCTTAGTGCAGCCCAAATCAATTAGGGGCAGCCAGGTGGTGCAATAGAGAGAATACGGGGCCAGGAGTCAGGCCAGAACACTTCCTAGCTGGGTGACCCTGGATGAGTCATTTAACTTCCATCTGCTTCAGTTTCCTCACAGTACAATGGGAATATTAGTAGCACCGACTTCCCAGGGTTGTTGTCGGGATCAAAAGAGGAAATAACTGTAAAGAACCTAGCACCTAGCAAACACTATGTAAATGTTAGCTATTATTTTTTGGCTACAATCTCACACCATTGACTCAATCACTAAAGCTTTATTAAACATCTACTATGTGTCAGGCACTGAGTTAAGTGTTGGGGATACAAAAAGAAGTAAAAGACAGTCCCTGTCCTCAAGGAGTTTACAATCTCATTGAACTTTCAGTCCACTGAGACCCCCAGATCTTTTTTCCTGACAAACTGTTATCTTCCCATCTTGTAATTGTGAAGTTGATTTCTTGAATGTACATGTAAGATTTTTATATTTGTTGCTATTGAATTTCATGTTCTTCATAATTTTTCTCAGCATTTCTCAGCATTTCTATCCTCTGTAAGCTCTGGTTACCTTCATGGTTGCTTTTTTTTTTTTTAATCTGGAGAACTGCAAGACAATACGCCCATCTCATAAAATAATTTTTGAGTAACTTTTGGGTGCATGATGAAACCAAATCTTCCAAATTCCTTCATTCACCTCTCTGAGGAAAGCCTATGAACCATCCTTCCATTTGACCATGATTATATCTTTTAATTCCCACAACAACCCGGGAAGGTGTTATTCTTCAATAGTTCTCAGTCGTGTCTGACTCTTCATGACCCCATATGGGGTTTTCTTGGCAAAGATACTGGAGTGGTTTGCCATTTCCTTTTCCAGCTCATTTTATAGATGAGGAAACTGAGGCAAATAGGGTTAAGTGACTTGCCCAGGGTCACCCGGCTAGCGAGTGCCTGAGGCCAGATTTGAACTCAGGAAGATGAGTCTTCCTAACTCCAACCCTGGCATTCTATCTACTGTGCCAACTAGCTGCCCATATAGTAATCATTTATTAAATGTTTATTGGCTATATTGGATAATCTCTGAGCTCTCTTCCATTTTTAAGTCCTTTAAGTTTTCCTAAAGGGACTACTTTGAAGGAAAGCCCTTATTTGGATGCATAAGTTATGTTAGGTTTGTGATGTTAGGAAATAATGCTGTAAAATGATGTTGATGATGATCTGACATTTTATATAGAACTTGTTGAAGTTTGCAAAGCACTTTGCATATTTTATCTCATCTGAGTTTCACAAATCTTTGGGGGTAGGTTCTCATCACCATCACCCTTTGTTTTACAGATGAGGAATCTGAGAATCGGGGACTTAAGGTATGTCTATAGTCAAGCAGCTAGTAAGTTAATTGGCTGCTGAGTCTTCAAAGAAGAACAAAAGAGTCTCAAAATTCCAGTGAAAAGTCAGAGATTCCCAAAATCCTAAACCCTGCTGAGGTCTCTGCAGTATTATGCAAATATACAGCTAGTAAGTATTAGAGGTGAGATTTGAACCCAGGTGTTCCTGACTTCATGTCCAACATGCTATCCACTGCGCCACCTGGTGGCCTGTCTGTATAATCACAACTCACATATATAGAACCACTTCAGATTTACATTTATTTTACGAGCAAAAACGACGTGGACATCTTGGGTTCTCCAAGGTGCCATTGATGGAACACAAACTCTGTCCGGCTCTACCAAGCCGAGAAAGTGTCATGTAGAGTCAAGATAAGAGCCTGCATTGGTTGGGGAGCAGGGGCACAGACAAAATTACAGATCATGAAGTGGTGAAGCAAACTTTCTAAGAATAAAATGTAGCTGTGTGGAAGGCACAGCTCTTCCTCTCTATTGCTGTTGCTAATGTAGCAAAGACTCCAATCCTCATTATCTTAAAATATTGTGTTGATAATAATAATCAGGTAGCATGGGAATTGTTAGATCTGTCCATGGTCCCTTTTGACCAAGGACAATTCTGTGGAGGGGATGAATGACAGCTGGGTACTAGACTTGGGATTTCACCAACATAGGGAACTCATGAATGAGGAAACTGTCTACCAGTATATCCCTAAAACTTACAGCCTTCTTCTCTTACAGAGAGCTGCCCCAGAGCACCAAGAGGTTAACCAGGCTGCCCCACGGTCACACCGCCAGTATATGTCATAGGCTGTTATGGATGAATTGAGAGGTGAGGAAGTTCCCTAATACATCTAGGTATTATACAACAGTTGGCTGTTAGAGATCCTTGTCCATTGGGTTATTTTGTAAGTCTTGCTAGCAAAGGCTGATCTCCGGTAAATCTTTAATCCTTTGACTCTGAGGAAGCCTCTCTCAGCTACTCCCCCACCCTGCACAGGGAGCGCGGCAGATTAATTGCAGATTGCATAAAAATTTTCCTTTTCCACCTTTTTAGGTAACTGCGTGCCTGCCTAGGCACTGCAGCCACCTGGGTTGAATTCTGCTAATTGGTTACCAGTTCAAAGTACCTTGATTATAGCTTCCGGTATGGCTATAGAGAGGGCTCTGAGTCAGTCTTGGCATTTATAACATTGCCTTTATCCAAGCCTCCATCGCAAAGGTTTCTAATCTTGCCCCATTTCACACTGACCTTGCAGATACCTATTCAGACTCACCTCAGGCCCCAAATCACACCCTATTTACACAGATATTTTTGGCTCACTGGGTGGAGGGATACTATTGTTCTCCTTCCTGGCTTTCTAGTTGTTTTTATTTTAATAAAGACCTAACACACAGTCCTATTAAATGAGATTTGCATAATAATGCTGCAGAGACCTCAGCAGGATTTAGGATTTTAGAATTCTGTGACTTTTTACTGGAATTTTGAGAATGTTCTGTTTTTCGTAGAAGGCTCAGCAGATGGCTCAACAGCATGATCACACCCAGATTTTGTTAAATGCTCACAGTGCAGAGCACTGTGCTAGGCATGGGGACACGGGGATAAAAGTTTAGATAACTCTGTGCTGGTCCTCATGAGGCTTACAGTCAAGTGGTGAGAGTCACAAACACAAATAGGTAGAATACACAAAATTGCATGATAAAGCTGCAAGTGGTGACATAGATTTATAATCCCTGCCGCTAGGTAAGGCTGAGGCTGGTGGATTGCTTGAATTTGGAAACGTTGAGCCGCAGCAGGGATAAAGCCCAGCAAGTATGCTTACTAAGTCTGGGAGCTCTTAGGAACAAGGGGCTACCAGAGTGCCCTAAGGAGAGGCAAACTGGTCCAGGTAAGAAACAGACAAGGTCAAAGCTTCTGTGGGGATCAGCACTGAGCCTGGGTTCTGAGTGCTGACTGTACTTCCAAACTGGGCAAGATAATGAGACCCATTCTCCACAAAAATCCCCCCAAAATATATACAAATACAAATATAGCATGATAAATTTATTAGAAAGGTAGAAAACAAAATAGTAAGTGACATCTAGGAAAGACCATGTAGACAGTAGGCATGATAATAGTCAAGGGGAGATCAGAGAGGACTATGGGGAGAAAGTTTGCTTGGTTTAGAGGCAAGAATTGGTTAGTTGGTTGGTTGGTTTTTGTCCTTGGTTCTCCAAGAGGACCAAAATGACATCACTCTGCTAGAGTCAAGTTACACTGTCTCTGACTGGCTGGTCAGACCAACATGAGCTTGGAATGTTCTACCACAGGTCAGGCACAAATTGTCCATGTGAACATTCGGGGTAGATTCTCTAAATTTGTACAAATCATGTATATTTTGCTCACAGAACAAACACCTTCTCTGATGAGGGCACACCATGCTGAGCAGTCTGCCAATGTCTTCCTACATGAGAGGACATGAGTTTGAGGCCTGGCTCTCGCTACCTGTGCTCTAGGTGACCTCAGACGACGATAGTAATCAGTGATGTTTACGTCATACTTTATAAAGCCCTTCATTTGACATTCTTGGGCCTTAGTTTCCTAATCTGTAAAGTAAAGGAGTTGACCTAGATGGTTTCTAAAGTTCCTCTGAGATCCACAAGCCCCGAGGCAGATTTCGAAGGGTTTTTAAAAATATTTTATTACTATATTGTAATTTATTTGGTTTCCTTTGTAATACTATATATATTATTTCATACATTTAAATATATTATTCTGAGAAGGGGTCGATGGGCTTCACAAAGGAATCCATGTCACAAAACAAGGGTCTGTAAGATCTTATATCCCTTAGAGATGGGTAAGAATTCAGCTGACATCCGCATAGCACTTTGACAGATTGCTTAGAAGACTTTGTGACCCTCATAGAACTCTTGTAAGGTAGGTGCTATTATTATCCCCACTTTATAGATGTATTAGCAAGGCAATAATCACAATATAGACAATAATTGTCAATATGTCTATGTGGTTCTGTATCATAAAATATACAAGACTCTCCATATAGAAGGTAGAAGAAGTAAACCATTTATTCAGACACCAGAGAACCAGATCCTGTGACCAATATGCCCAATCCATCACAGCAGCAAAGAATTCAATATACAACATCACAGCAGAGAACCATTCCATCCCAAATCATATGCCCTTTTGCTGGGGCCTTCCCACAAACACTCACAGCACAGCACAGGACACATCTGCTGGCACACTTTCCTTTTCCTCTCAGCAAGCACCTCCCACCACATGTTGCTTAGGCTTCCTGTGATGTAAGCAGGTCACATGTCCTATTAATGGGTGGGAAAGATCTGCAAATCTAAATTGTCATTACAATAGATGAGAAAATAGAGGCTCAGAGATGTTAAGTGATTTGCTTATATTCACACAGCTGATAAGCATCCAAAGTGGGATGTGAATCCAGGCATCTCCTGCCTCTTAACCTAGTAATCTTTCAACACTAACCCATGCTTGCTTCTCGATGGTATCCATGAAGGCAAGGAGATGGGAGAGTACAGATCAATCAGGAAGTCAATAAACATTTAAGGGCCTTTTATATGTCAGGTACTGTCCTAAGCATTGGGGATACAAAGAAAGAGAAAAGATAGTCCCTGCCCTTGAGCTTACAGTCTAACAGGAGCAAATCAGAGAATCTTAGGCTTGGATGGGACCTCCAAAGTTTCAACCTTGATCTAGTCAATTCTTCAACATTTCTTTTGTTCTTTCTTTTTTTTTTTTGGAGGGGAGAAGGCGGGACAATTGGGGTTAAGTCACTTGCCCAAGGTCACACAGATAGTAAATGTGTCAAATGTCTGAGGCTGGATTTGAACTCAGGTCCTCCTGACTTCAGGGCTGGAGCCCCCCTCACTGCACCAACCTAGCTACCCCAATTCTTCAACATGTCTAAAAAAATGGTCCTCTGGGTTTCTGTTGAAGGTCTCAGGTAAGGGACAAGAGGCAACACCTCTTGAAGCAGCCCACACAATTTTCAGTTATCATTATTATGGTTTCCTTACACAGAATCTCAATCTGTCTCTCTGCAACTTTAAACTATTTTGGGCTTAGTGAACAAATCAAATCCATTTTCCCTGTGACGGACCTTTAAATACTTGAGGATAGCTGGCGTGTTCCCTCTAAATCTTCTCTTCTCCTGGCTAAACAATCCTAGTTCTTTTATATGATTGTTATATCGTATGGTCTTCAGATTCCTCACTATCTTCTTCTAACACCTCTGGATATTGGGTATTCACAATCAGAGAAGTGAGAGCCTTGATTATTCCGTTCTGGTCTGACCACATCTGGGTTGCTGTTTTTAGTTCTGGGTGCCCCAATTTAGGAAGGACTCAGAATAATTGGAGAGCAGCCAGTGGAAGGCATCCAAGATGGTGAAGCATCTTGAGTTCGTGCCTTATGAGATCAGCTGAGAGAACTAGAAGTCTTTATCCTGAAGAAGAGATGGGGTGGGGAGGTGAAGGGTTACAGTGGAGGTCTTAAAGGGCTTGAAGTTTTTGAAGGTCTGTCAAATGGGAGATGGATTTGATTTGTGTAATGCTTCATTTTTTACTTCCCAATTCCATTTTACATTCTTTGAGGCTAGGGACGGAGTAACTTTTCTTCTTTGTGTTCTCAGAACCCAGTACAGTGCCTTACACATAACAGATGTCTAATAAATCTTCTTGAATTATTGTTGTTGAATTATGCTAACAAGATTTTTTTCCCTTTCCTTTTGCTTCTCTTTCCTATTCTTTCATTTCATCATCTTCAACACCACTGGAGCCCACTCAGGCCTTCCCTACATCATCGAGGTGTTCAGCTTTGTGGGAGGAGCACCAGTATTACCTCTGCTGTATTTCTTCCTTCTTTCCTTCCTTCCTCTCTTCTTTCCATCCATCCTTCCTTCTTTTTTCTTCCTTCTTTCCTTCTTTTTTTCCTTCCTTCCTTCCTTCCTCCTTTTTTCCTTTCTTCTTTCTTTCCCCTTCCTTCTTTCTTTCCTTCCTCCTCTCCTTCCTCCCTCTTCTTTCTTTGATTCAACAAATATTTATTGAATGCTTACTATTTGAAACATTCTGTACTGGATGCTATGGGGCATATAAAGAGATTATCTGTTCTCATCCATTTCACAAGACCTGGCACATAGTAAGCACTTAATAAATGCTTGGTGACTGACTTTTCACACAATAGTTATGAAAGCTATTGAGATAAAGATACTATGTAGAAACAACTGAATTATTCAGAGACAAAATTTGAATCCTAAACTGGCTTTTCACCATTATCCCGCATGCCTCTGGGATTTATTGAGTCAGTCACTCATCCATTTACCAAATATGTACTAATCACATTTTTTAACAGTTTGATAATTGAATTTCAGTATAATTAGTTTCCTTCGTAACGTTATATCTTGTGTATTTAATAACATTATTTTGACATACTGGGATAGGTGATAAGGGAAAAACAAAATTTAAGTGAGATATGAGGTGCTCTCCTGGAGTTTATAGTCTGTGTCCTCCCTTATAATTCCATCAGTTAGTGTAAGCTTAGGAAACGTAAACTCACAATAATAGGTCACATGTTATAATATTTTAAAGTTTACATAGTACTTTCCTTACAGTGTTTGTTGATGGATTAATTGAGCAATTCTTACAGATAGCTAGTATAAGTATCGTTACTCCCCATTGTTGTGATTTTTGGTTTTTGTTGTTTGTCCTTTGTTTTTGAAGACCATATCATGGGGTTATGTCTTGGCTTATGCCTGGATTGGACTTAAGTGAGGTGGAGTTGCACAAAGTTGTCAGCCTCACTCTCCGTTCCAGAGTCATCAAAGCCCAGTGGCAAAACAAAAGTCAAGATGACCAGTGATGGCCTAGGATGCCCTGGGTGACCTTGGTCTTTCTAAATTAAGGTCTTTCCCAGGCCTCAGTGTGTCTAAGGCAGCACCCTTTCAATGTACAGATGAGGAAACTCCAATTTGGCTCAGAGAAGTCAAATCAGTTGTTCACCATCACCCAGCTAGGAAAGTTAAGAGCCTGAACTGGAATTCAGGTCCTCCGGTTGCAGGTGAAATGTTCTACCCCCTAATACTACACAACATAACAAACGTTTGAGTTGTAGAAGTAAGCCAAACTTTGAGCTAATGACTTAAAGGAATTTGTGGTATGAACTTAGGGAATCATAGGTTGGAGCCGTAAGGGACTTTAGAGGCTGTCATATTCAACTCCCCTCATGTTACAGATGAGGAAACAGGCTGAGAGAGATTAAGCCACTTGCCCAGGTGTATAGCTAGTAAGTATCTGTAGGATTTGAAATCAAACCTTCCTGACTGCTAGCCCAGGACTCTATCCACTGTGCCACCCAGATGCTTAGCTTTCATAAAGAGAATAATCTTTTTTATAATGCAAATGATTTCTCCCTCCCCCTTCATTCTATCTGTTTTGTAAGTTTGGAAGGTTTTAGAAAATCAGGCCTATGTTTCATCTCAAAGTAATAATAGCTGATATCTAAATGTATGGAGAAGGAAATGGCAAACCACTCCAGTATCTTTGCCAAGAAAACCCCAAATAGGGTCATGAGGAGCTGGACACAACTGGAAAACGACTGAACAACAAAAACAATTTAAATGTAAATTTGCACACATTATTTCATCTGATCACCGTGGTAATCCTGTGAGGTGGATGTTGTTACACAGACATTATTATCTCAGTTTCACATAAGAGGAAACTGAGGCAGAGGGGGTTGGAACAAACATTTATTAAGTACCTACTGCATACCAGGCACTATGCTAAGTGCATTACAAATATCACCTTAGTTGATCTGAGACGAGCATCAACCCTGGGGGTAGGTGCTATAACTACCTTTAATTTAGAGTTCAGGAAACTGAGGCAGACAGTGTCTTATCCAGAGTCACACAGCTAGTAAAGGTCTGAGGCCAGAAATGACTTTGCAAGGCATCACTAAGAAAAATAGCCAGAGACCCAAGAAACCATCGGCTCATGTTGCCAACATCTCAGGCAGAATTGAGAAAAGTGCCCTCGTCTCACACAATTCTGGATGCTAGGACACGGGAGAGAGGTGATGTTTGCCTGAGAACCTCCTTCCAGGTTTCATGAGGTCTCTGTGCCCTTGTCCCATCACTTTTGGGTCACTGAAGAATCTCTAGCTCCTCACCCATCTCCTCCTGTTCCTGGAAGTCTGGGTGCTCAGATGGGAGGATTCCTTGGGCCTCACACCCCCGCAGGTCATGAGTTTACCCCTTGGGGCTTAGGGATTTATTAATCCTTGT
Source organism: Trichosurus vulpecula (assembly GCF_011100635.1). NCBI lineage: Eukaryota > Metazoa > Chordata > Mammalia > Diprotodontia > Phalangeridae > Trichosurus > Trichosurus vulpecula. The sequence goes on from NC_050580.1 coordinate 231,625,011, forward strand.
CAGTCAGTCACCCTGGATTAGCCGCGTTGACTCCCTCTGGTCTGTTCAGTGAGAGGAGAGGATTCTGGGTGAAGAAGAATGGGTGACATCACCCACCTTGGAACACCGTCCCTATTGCTGCTTTGGTCAGTGCCCAGTTGGCTTCATCTCTGGTTAGTCATCTCTCCTCTCCCTTCTCCCCCAACTACTTGGCTGGGTCTCAACCATGACAGAATGAGCTTGTTAAACATCGTTTGGGCTAAATATGTGACCTAGAACATTGAGATCTAGTTGGAAGGGAACAATATATACTGGAAAAGTCTTGTGAGTATAGAAGGGAAAAGGGGTGGGGGGAAGGTGTGTGTATTTAGGGAATGGCCTAGGCTACAGAGGAATGCTCCTCTCCATTCCCACCAGTGTCACCTTTGTATAATACCATCATTACTGTGTGACCTTGGGCAAGTCACTTAATCTCTTTGCCTCAGTTTCCCCATCTGTAAAATGAGAATAACAACAACAGCAACTACCTCTCCGGGTTGTTGAGAGCATCAAACAAGATAATTGTACAGCATTTAGCACAGCAACTGGCACATAGCAATTGCCACATAAATGTTAGATATTAATATTACCACCCACCAAAACTATTGCAATGACTTCCAAAGAGGTCCTCTCACCTTTACTCCCTTCCCACTCCCATCTGTCTTGCATAGACAGAAGACTCTTTCTTACATATAGACTGGTCATTACTCTGCTCAAAGTATCTTCAGTAGCTTCCTATTATCTAAAGCATAGTACTTAGTGCAGTACCTGGCATGCAGTAGGCCCTTAATAAATATATATTGATTGATTAAAGCTCAAACTCTCCACATGGGCTTTCCATGAGTTAATACCATTCTATCTTTCCAACATCATCTCATGTTGCTTACCTACAGTCAGTCCAACCAAAATGAACTAGATCTATGTTTGTCTCACCCCTCCCAGGACACCCCACATTCTCTGGATGCTGTGTTTTTACCCACTCTGTTCTCTGTATTTGTTCTTCATTTCATGAATTCTTGCCCATCCTTTGACTCAAATGCTGTCTCTTGCATGAAGATTCTCTGATTCTTTCATACCCTTGTAACAGCCAGCACCCTAGCATACCCAGGATGGCCTGCTAGCACAGGTTCTTTGATCTGCTTTACTAGGAAAGATAGCTTTTAATGGGGTCAACAATCTTCTTTAATTACACTCAGTAGTTCAGGGGAAAAGTCAGCCCCCTGAACATCAGAGAAAATACCAGCGGAGATACTAGCATAAAGACCAACAGACGCGGCTCTGACTGCCTGAATCAAAGCAATATTGCTATATGCTTTACATACACCACTGGATCAAGAGAGCCTTTACATCTGAGCAGCTGAGGGGGTCTTAACATATGGCTGCTCAGAGTCTTGACCAGGAAATCAAAAGATCCTTCTCAGAAGCCAACCCCCAAAGCAAAATACCAACTCAGAGTATATATACACTTCTCAGAGTCAGAAGGCATCACAACCCTTGTGACTCAGTGCCTCATCAACTTAGTACAAAAAGGTGTGAAAGCCATCCTACAAGCAAGCCTCCCCTAAGCAAGTTTCCCTCCCCCAATGAACTCTGTGTGACTCAGGATATATCACAGCTGTGAGCTGGGCCAGAGCTCAAAGCAGGTCACGTAGACCTATTAATGGATGGGAAAGATCTTCCTATTCCATTAACATTACAACTTTGGTTTTGTAACTCCCTAATGTATTTAACTTCTACGGTTGCATAATTATCATTTTATGCCTTCTCACCTTACTGCATTGTGAACTCCATAAAACCACGTATCAATTCTTACCCAGATTTTTTTACCTGCCCCGCACCAAGCACACAGTATGAGCTGAATTGCAGAATGAATGTTCATGGATGGAAGAATGGATGGATGGTGGGTGGGTGGATGGATGAATGGATGGATGGCTGGATGTATGGATGGATGGATGAATGGATGGATGGATGGATGGTGGGTGGGTGGGTAGATAAATGGATGGATGAATGGATGGATGGAAGGATGGTGGGTGGGTGAATGGATGAATGGATGGATGGACGGAAGGTGGGTGGGTGGATGGATAAATGGATGGATGAATGGATAGATGGATGGTGGGTGGATAGATGAATGGATGGATGGATGGATGGTGGGTGGGTAGATGGATAAATGGATGGATGGATAGATGGATGGATGGATGGTAGGTGGGTGGATGAATGGATGGATGGATGGATGGTAGGTGGGTGGATGGATGAATGGATGGATGGGCTGTGAGTGTTGGTCAATGACAAGAAGTATGTAGAGTGTTTAACAGTGAACAGTAGTGGAAAATGCCTATTTTTCAAAATCTTCTATGGTCTAAGCTCTCTCAAATAGAAATATTTGAAACTGTCAAGCTTGGAAAGAAGGTTTGGATGTTTTATGTCTCAGCAGAATGGCCAGAAGGTCTCCAAATATCTCCCCTACCTGTTTGCCACTGATACCTGCTATTCCTTTGGGATTAGAAAATTGTCCCCTATACTGTTACTCCTGGAAGTGGTGATTCCTTTAGCCCTCACTCACGCCTTTAGTGTGAATAAAGCTTAAAGTATCTAAGACTGAACTAATTCTTTCACCCTCAAACATGCTGTTCTTCCAGGCAGCTAGGTGGCATCATAGAGCATAGAGCACCAGGCCTGGAGTCAGGAAGCCTAATCTTCCTGAGTTCAAATCCAGCCTCAGACACCCAAGAAAACCGCAAATGGGGTCATGAAGAGTGGAACATGACCGAAACAACTGAAGAAATTGCTGTTCTTCCTCTTCCCAAGTTCCCTATTTTTGTGCATGGTATCACCATTCAATTTCCAGACTCAAAATCTTGGAGTCATCTTTCATTCCCCTCTCTTTTACCCTCGTATCTAATCAGTTGCCAAGTCCTCTGAGCCTCAGTTTCCTCATCCATAAAATGTTGAAGTAGATGATCTCTAAGGTCCCTTCCAGTTATAATAGCAAGAGGACTATGGAGTCAGAGGACCTGGATTCAAATCCCACATTTGATGCTTACTGTGTGACCTTGGGCAAGTCACTTAACCCCAATTGCCCTACCTTCCCCCCTCCAAAAAAAAAAAAGAGTTGGACATGACTGAAAATGACTAAACAACAACAACATTTAGCATTTTTCTAAAACTTTAAGGTTTGCAATGTGCTTTGCAAATATTATCTCATTCGGTTCTTACAATAACCCTAGGATGTAAGGTCTCCTATTATCTCCATTTCACAGATGAGGAAAGTGAAAACCAAGGAAGTTAAGTGACTTGCCCAGGGTTATATAGCTTGTATCTGAGGCAGGATTTGAACTCAGGTCCAATAATCTATCCTGCATCACCTGTAACATCTATGAAGTTATGATTCTATAATCCCATAATCCCATGGTCCTTTTGGCCCAACTTTGAAACTATGGCTCTTGTCCATCCTTTGCTTTCCATTCCCATTATCACCACTCTCATTAGGTCCCGATTCTCTCTCCCCCAGACTATTGCAGGAGACCCCTAACCGTCCTTGCTTCAGTCTTTCTTTCCTCTATTCTGGCATCTGGAGGTAGGGATGATTACTCTTCCTAATTCAAAGCTTCATTCATCTCGCTTCTTTGCTCAGATGTCTTCTTCCATTCTCCGTTCCTTACAGGACAGAGTGATGAAAACAGACTTTCCCAGTTGGAGATTTTTGAAGTTCCTCAGTGGTTTCTAATCCAACCCATACCCAAAAGGGAATCCTCCCTACAATGTACCTGATGAGTATATGCTTCAAGGTGTCCAAGTCTGAAGCTACTTCTTCCCAAGGCTGCCCATTCCGCCACCTCTGGAGAGTTATAGTTGTTGGAAAGTTTTTCTGACATGAAGTGTAAATAGGTCTCTTTTGCAGCTGCTCCCCTTGCTCCCGATTGTGCCTGCTGGAATTCACCAGAATAAGGCTAATTGTTCTTCCAGCGTGCTGTTGTGGTTTAGTCATTTTTCAGTTGTGTCTGACTCTACTTGACCCCATTTGGGGTTTTCTTGGCAAAGATACTGGAGGGGCTAGCCATTTCCTTCTCTGGCTTATTTTACAGATGGCAAAACTGAGGCAAACAGGGTGAAGAGACTTGTCCAGGGTCACACAGCTAATTAGTGTCTGAGACCAGATTTGAACTCAGGAAGAGGAGTCTTTCTGACTCCAGGCCCAGCACTCTATCGACTCTTTCAGTGTGACAGCTCTTCAGATATTTGAACACAGTTATCATGTCCTCCCTAAGTCTTCTCCTCTGCAAGCTAGATACTCCCAGTTTCTTTAACTAACCCTCATATAACATAACTCAAGGCCATCCTGGTTGCCTTCCTCTGGACCCTCTTTAGCTCATCAGTTATTCTGGCATTCAAAGACTTTTCCTTAGAAGGACCTTAAAGATCATGCAGTCCAACATTTTACAGATGATACTCCGATGACTTGGTAACAGATTTATAGAGACAATGACCTACCTTATTATTCACTACTCACCTTCATATGGCCTGTGCTTCACTCACACTGGATTCCATCTTGTTCCCTGAGAACACCTTCTATATCATTGCTTAGTCAGGGCTAATATAGTGAATAAAGGGCTAGCCTTGGAATCAGGAAACAGGAAGACCTGGGTTTGAATTCTGCCTCTGTTACTAGTTCTGTGACAATGGACAAAGTCACATCTCTGGGTCTCAATTTCCTTGTCTGCAAAATGCAAAAATAATACATATCATGTAGGGCAGTTGTAAAGAGTTGCAAACCTTAAAATGTAGTATGTGTCATCTATTTTTATTGCTCCTGATATTCTCCCAGTCTAGAACAGTCTAGAGGTCCTCCAACCTCCCTCCATTAACCTCCTCCCCAGGTCCATCTGTTCAATGTCTACCTACCATCTTTCAAGGCTCGCCTCAAATATAATCTCCTTCATGGAGCTGTCTATGGTATCACCCCTTATGATCATAGAATTTCAGCATAAGAAGGGACCTTAGACACCTATTGGTGTAGATTGTTCCTGAATAAGAGCCCACTCCACAACATACCTGATAATTGGTCCTTTAGCGATTTCCTGAAGGCCTGCAGAGGAAGCCCCATCCAATCTTTGAATGACTCTAATTGTTAGGAAGTTTCCCCCAATCACTGCCCTTGCAAACTCCCACCTATTAGTTCCAACTCTACCTTAGAAGAATAAGTCCAATCCATCTTCAGTATGACAGCCCTTCAGTCCTCAAAGACAGTCATCACGTCCTCCTAAGACCAATCTTTTTTTTTTTCCCAAGACCAATCCTTTTATGACATGACTTCCTTTTACCATCCAGATTGCCTTACTATGGATGCTTTCCAACTTATTGATGTTCTTCCTAAAGTTTGGCTCCCATGCTTGAATACAATACACTGGATATACTCTGATCAAAGCATAGTATAGGACAGCCACTATTCCCCTCTAGAGGTAGGTATGTAGGAGTTGCATTGGGTAGAATGCTGGGCCTAGAATCAAGACCTGAGCTTACATCTGGCCTCAGACACTAGTTGTGTAATTTTGGGCTAGTCACTTAACCTCTGCTTGCCTTACCTGTAAAATGGGGCTAATAATAGCATCCATATCCCTGGGGTTATTATGAAGATCAAATAAGATAATTCTTTTTAAATGCCTGGCACATAGTAGGTGCTTAATAAATGCATATTCCCTTCCCTTCCTTTCTCTTCCCTTTCCTTCCCTTCGCTTCCCTTCTTAATACAAGTCAAGACGGAATTAATTTTCTTGGCTCACACCACATTAAACTGGCAGTCTACCAAAACTCCCAAAGCTCTTTCGCTTAAACTGCTCTATGGCCACCCTCTTCTGTCCTCTACTTCAGGAGTTGATCTTTCGAACCCAAGAGTGAATCTTTACATTTCCCTGCCTCCCCCCTGCCCCATCAGATTTGATCCCACTAGGCACGGTTCTATGCTCTAGAACAGGGGTGGGGAACCTGCAGCCTCAAGACCATATGTGGCCCTCTAGGTCCTCAATTGTGGCTCTTTGACCCTCAGATCCCCAAGTGTGACCCTTTGACTAGATTCGGTGGCTTCGAGGGAGCAGCTGATCCACCCCTGCTCTAGACTGTCAAGGTCTACCTGGATCCTGACTCTCGCCGTCCAGTGTGCCAGCCATCCCTCCCAGCTTCATGTCTTCTAAAAGCCTGGCAAGAACACCTTTTATGCTTTCACCCAAGTAACTGAAAAAAAAGATAAGCAGCGTAGGACCACACGCAGATCCCACTTCTCTCTTTAGTTTGAAGGCTAGTACACTTTGGTTTCCCATTCCCCGCTGGAAACGGTACAATCCTTATAATGATGTCCCTCAAATGAGGCTCAACTTAATCTTTTCAATGTATCTGCTGCCCTCTGGTGGCAAGTACGGGCTTAGCAGATACAATTGCAACTTTCTCCAAATACTTATTCCTGGGCAAGAGTCAACACAAACCTAAATAGCAACAGGAGCCTTTGCCACAGTACTTAAGGATTTCTGGTCCTTGTTGACCTAGTTTTAAAATGGAATATTATTGATGTTTGATTATATTTGTATTTATTTTGTTAAACAATTCCCTATTACATTTTAATCTGTTTCAGCCCACCCCTTTACCCCTCTCCTAGACTCACACGTGTGTACACAGACACATCTTCATCATTCTACACTCTAAAAAGTTTGGTCCATTAAAAAAACAAACATCTGAAGGTCTTGGGTTTTATATTGTTGCTACATGGGTCTACTGGGGATGTTCTGTGACAGCTCAGTCTCTGAGAAATTTAAAAACAATGGAAAGATGCATGGTGTGTGTGGGTAGGCTGCCACACATCACCAACAGAGATCTGTACAGAAGTGGGCGGAAAAGATATCATGAGACAAATGCCTGGAGAAGGAGGTGAGTCATACATGTAGTAGATCCATTGAACACCTGCAAGCTCCTTCTGCTGGTATCCAGGGAACATTGAGATTTGGAACACAGGTTCTAGGCCCGAGGTCTGTGAGCTTTTTTTTTTTTTTTAATATTTTGATGACTATATTTCAGTATAATTGGTTACCCTTGTAATCCTTTGTATTGTATCTTGTGCATTTAAAACATTATTCTGTAAAGGGATCTGGTTTTACTTGACTGCCAAAAGGATTCATGGTACAAAAAAAAGTTAGGAACCCCTGATAAGGAGGAAGGTCTCCAGCACAGTAGATGTGGACCCCTGGTGGAACATTAAGGGAAAATTTGATGTGGGAGTATTGTAAATGATGAAAAGTGATGGATGGGCTGTAATCTGCATTGTTGAGGGAGGTGCCTATATTGATGAAATCTAGATACTGGGTTTTACTAGCCAGAAATTCACAATATAGCTCTGGCCTGGGGTGGGGAATCTGTAGCCTCGAGGCCACATGTGGCCTTCTAGGTCCTCGGGTGTGGCCCTTTGTGTCTGAGTTTTAACAGAACAAATTCTTTTATTAAGGGGATCTGTTCTGTGAAGTTTGGATTCAGTCAAAGGGCTACACTTGAGGTCCTAGAGGGCCACATGTGGCCTTGAGGCCACAGGTTCCCCACCCCTGTTCTAGCCTCTCAAACAGGCCCTCTGATATGACTTCTTAGTAACCAAAAGCAAGGGTAGCTAATGATACAGTGGATAGAGCACTGGGGCTGGAGTCAGGAAGAACTCAGTTCAAAACCAGCCTCAGATGCTTACTAGTTGTGTGACTCTGGACAAGTGACTTAACCTCTGTTTGCCTCAGTTTCTCTTCTGTAAAATGTGGATAGCAACAATACCTAACTCCCACAGTTGTAGTGCTTAGCACATAGTAGGTGCTTAATTAATGCTGGCTTCCTTCCAGTGTAAGTGCAATACTGTCTCCACATCTCTTTAGATAACGAATGTTCCCCTATTGCTTTATTCATATTTTTTTCCATTGCATTAGTATTAAATCTAGCCCAATATTTATACTACAAAAGCATACCTGAGAAAGAAGCACAAATGTGTGATGGTTCTGACAGATGTACTAGTTGGCCTGCACCATACACAGGTGTGTTTACCTGCACTGGCTCCTGGTTGGGGGCCAGGACCTCTTATTGGTGCATGGCTTCTACACAGATTTAGAGGTGGAAGGAGTCTTCAAAGGTCAGCTAGCACATTCCTCATGAGGAGGCAAGACCAGAAAGGTTTATTGTCTTACCTAAGGTCACACAGGAAGTAAATTACAATTTGAAACTATGTTCTTTGGCTCCAAATCTAGTATTCATTTCACATGAGATATTCGCAAAGTGCTTAGACATAGGACAATGACTGGCACATAGTGGGTGCTTAATTAATACTTAATTTCTTTCCTTCCTTCCCCTCATTTTACTGTACACTATTTTCTCTCTCTGGAAAATGAGAATGGGCAGCTAGGTAGCACGGTGGATAGAGCACTGGGCCTACAGCCAAGGAGACTCACCTTCCTGAGTTCAAATCTGACCTCAGACCCTTCCTAGCTGTGTGACCTTGGGCAAGTCACTTCACCCTGTTGGCCTCAGTTTCGTCATCTGTAAAATGAGCTGGAGAAGGAAATGGCAAACTATTCTACTATCTTTGCCAAAAAAAACTTCAGACCTTCAAATGGGTCACAAAAGGGGTAAATATGACTGGACAATAACAGAATGATTAAAATTCTTGGGCCCTTTGATTATGACACAGATATATTATGAACAAATGAAACAGGTTCATTTGTGTAAAGTATCATGGAAGAGAAATATATTATTTAAATGTAGTCCCAGCACAGGAAAGTAGCCTCTTACTCTCCACCAAAGTATTGAGGGATGAGGTGGCCAGGAGAAAATTTGCAGGAAGTATCTGCTATCTTTTTCTACTCTCTCAAGTTTTCAAACTGCAGGGCACCTGAGGGAGGGGGAAGGAGAGGGGAGGAGAGGAAAGGGGAGGGAAAGAGAGGAGAGAGGAGAGGAGGGGAGGGGAGGAGAAAGAGGAGGGGAAGGGAGGGCAGGGAGGGAAGAAAGGGTGAGGGATAGGGGGCACATGTGGAGCCAAGCATGGGAATGAAACTAAGAGAGGGCCAGCCTACCATACAGGAAACAAAATGGAGATGATACATCTTTGTCATCCTCAGTCTAATAGCATTAGCCTCAATCTTAGATCTGGGTTCTAGGCTTGATTTTACTACTAATTTGCTTTATTATCTTATTTCAATCACTTGACCTCTCTGGACCTCAGTTTTCTCATCTGTAAAATAAAGGGATTAGATTAGATGGTCCTTTAGGCATTTCTATGATCCAAAATTCGAGGGGACCTAGGACAGACCCCTCCTCAAAATATTCCTCCCACTAATCTGAAATGCCACCATTAGTCTTCATTTCTTTGTATGAAACATTGCCCTGATGGTGCCTGTCCTGTCTTAAAGTACAAACTCTTTTTGGAAAGGTAATCCATTACATGGATGACTAACAGCTGAGTAACAGGGTGGGGTTGGGGTGGGGGGTGTAGCAGAGGCAGCAAGCAGGAGATCCGTGTTCTAGACCTTAATTTTCTCCTGCCTCTGTGAACTTGGACAAGGCATTTCCTTTTGGAGTTCTACACCTGCCACATGAAGAGGTAGGACTGGAAAACCTCTAAGAGCTATCTCTGACCTGTGAAGGACATATGGGGACCAAAAGGTGGAGAGGCACTTCAGAGCAAGCCTTGCTTCCCTCATTGTTTGCCATGGGGCTGACCAGAAGACTGGGACCAGTACAGACAAGTCTACAGAACGCCCTCGGTAAGTTCCATGAGGCCAGGCCCTAGGCTCAATTCCCTTGGGCAAGGGACTCTTAGTTTTCTCATCTACTTTCCCCTTTCTCCACAGGGCAGATACCTAATTACCTCACAGGTTTATGTGACTTAAGTTGTTATTGTTGTTTGTCCTTCATTCTCAAAGGGGACCATGATGTGCAGGTGAATTGGATTTAAGTTAGGAGTCAAGCAAATGTTGTATTGTCATATCTAGGAGGGAGGGGCGGGCAGTCTGGTCATGAACTTCAGCTTCATTTTTCAGTCGAGTCTGACTCTTTGTGACCCTACTTTGGGGATTTCTTGGCAAAGATACTAGAACAGTTTGTCATTTCCTTCTCTACCTCATTTTACAGATGAGGAAACTGAGACCAACAGGGTAAAGTGACTTGCCCAGGGTCACACAGCTAGTAAGTGTCTGAGGCTGCATTTGAACTCTGGCAGATGAGTCTTCCTGACTCCAGGCCTGGCACTCTATCCATTGCTCCAACCTCGGATAAAACATGGAACCTCTCTCATGTTGGAGCATAAATTGTTCTCCTACCCTCATCTATTGAACAGCCTCTCTGTCTTTCTTCAAGGCCCAGAGGTAGATGTTAGCTCCATGAAGAGACCTCTTAACCTTCTCCACTCCCTGGATGAAAATGATATTTCCCTCCTTAAAATTCTCATAGTGCTCTCCTGTGACATTTATGTTATTTTTTGGTATCATATTTAGCTCAATGTCTGGCTTAGTGGAAAGTGAGCCAGGTGTTAGAGTCAGAAATGATAGGTTCAAACCCTGGGACTTAGTGGTAGGTTCAAACTCAGAGGCAATTCAAACTGGTCTGAGTCATTTAAACCTCTCTGAGTCTCTATTTCATTTCATAGAATGGGTAATAAAACTTTCACTACTTAGCTTCCTCCCAACTAACAGAGTGGTTTATGATTCTGCAGCCCCTCAAAACTATACCTCATGAGCCCCCACTAATGTGTTTACCTTTAAAAGTTAACTAGAGCAGTGCTATCAAATGGAAACAGGGCCACTCATATGTAGAAAAGAAGCCCTATGGGCAGCATATTGATTTAGTTTAAAATATATTTTATATAATACACATATACATTTTATTGTATTTTTATTTGTTATGTTAAATCTTACCCAGTTACATTTTAATCTGGTTCAGCAGCCCTCAGGGGTGTTGTGGCTAAGTGTTTGACACCTCTGAGATAGAGGACCCTTTTAGTTCAAAATAAAGGTATTTAATGAAATGGTATAGGAAAAACAATAGCGAGGACACATTTTCCCCGTAGACTTAGGACATACTGTCCCACAAATACACATGCTCTATCAGTCAGAAGAATGGATATACATAGGGAACATGACTAGAAAAATACAAACACCAGGAACATGTATGTTAGTCAATCATGAAACATTTGTTGAGTATCAGACTCTGTACTAAATGCTAGAGATACAAAGAAAGGCAAATAAACACATGGTCCCTGCTCTCAAGGAGCTCAAATTCTAAAATGGAGGACGCAATATATAAGTGACTCCATATGTATAAGACATACACAAAGTAGGCAGAAGGTAATCCCAAAGAAAAGGCATGAGGGGAGACTAGGAATGATCTCCTATAGAGGGTACAATTTCCAGTAGTCTCTGCCAAAACTGTCAGATACATCCCTGGTTCCAAATGACTTCAGGCATAATATTTTCTTTGGTTTCAGCTTCCTGGTCCAGTGGCTTGGGTTTCTTAATCAGATACTTCAGTGAAATTTGTGGTGCACATTCTCTATATGCTCCTGATTTTAATCTCTGAAACCTAGACTAGGAAGGAAATAAGCATTTATATAACACCTACTATGTGACTGGCACTGTGCTAAGCATTACAAACATATATATGTGTGTGTGTGTGTATTATTTATATATGTGTGTGTGTGTGAGGTAAATAAATGAAATGTGAAGACTTCACGGGGGATGATGTATATAATATTCATATCCATTCATATCTATATACAGGAGTGTTTAAAAATCAAGATATAGGGAAGGGGAAGATTCTGAAACTGTGAGAGTCTGATGGCTCAGCCTCTGGGGAAGTTTACCCTGAAACTTTTTGTTCTTTCTTCTGGTTCTGGTTTAAAGATTTGCTCAGTAAGAACAGGGTCATAATGACCTGTTTTTCTCTACTGTAAAGAATGGAGAGGGTCTCCCCCTCCCCTTATCCTATTCTCCTTCTTTAGATTTATAGATGTCACCTCAGTTGTAATCATTAACTAAGGGAATGGGAATTGGAGTTTCTGTGCCTCAATTTCCCGGTTCTTTGTCTAGCTTTCATGCTCAGATTGTAAGCCCACCTCCCAGCCAATGGTGAGATGGGTCAGAGGTGGGCAGGAATTCTCTTGTGTTAGGTATGATTATGGGTGCCTTGCCTCTTGTAAAGCGCCTCCCTTGCTGGATTTGTTCTAGAGGGGGATGCCCAATTCTCGAGAATTTAATAAAATTTATTTCTGTTCCCCACCCTGAGATGCCTCCTTATTAACTTTTAATTGGTGAGGGTCTTTCATCCCACACATGTGTGTGTGTTATATATTTGTGTGTGTGTGTGTGTAATTTCATTTGAGATTCAGAACAAACCTGTGAGGTAGGTGCTATCATAATAGCAATTTTTTACAGTTTTAGGAAGTTGAGACACAAGTCAAATGACTTGCCAGCATCATACAGCTGATGTCTGAGACTGAATTTGAGTTTAGGTCTTCCTGACTCCAGGCCAGAGCTCAATCCACAATGATACCAGACTACCAGGGGTTCATTATCCATGTTTAAGCTATTTGCCCTCAAACTACCAAACCACTGCACCAGAGAGGGATGTGGTGTAGTTAAGAGTTCTATAGTTTTTCAACTACAGCCTAGTTCCAGTTTTCCAACATGTGTAGGTGGGGAAAATACAAAAGACAAAATTAAGCCCAGGGGTCAAAGTCATTGTCTCTTTTACCTGCCCACCCACATTCTTGGCCTTTGAGGTACATATAAGACCAGATAAATTCTAAAGGAGTTTTGGTCATTTCATTTAAAACCTTTAGTAGACACAAACAACTATTACTTAATATCTTTGCCACCGCTGGAAGGTAAGGACTAAGTAGCAACTCTCTTGGCATCTTTAACTTGTAGCATAGTACCTTTGAATAAATGGGCAATTAATAAATGCATCTTGAATTACAAAGAACAAATTTGTTTATTTCTTTTTGAACTTGGCTTTCAGGCCAAGATGGGTAGAGGGGTTTCCCCCAAATTCTCCCTCCTTGGGTTCTTCCCTGGGTACAGAAACTGAAAAAGTGTCAGCAGGTTAAGTTTTCTTAAGCCAGGCATCGAGTCATAGAATTTTGGAGTTGGAAGGGACCTTCAAAATCAGCTAGTTCAGCCCCCTCATTTTACAGATGAGGCCCAGAGAGATCAAGAGGTTTCCACTAGGCTTCAGAGATGGTAAGGGAAGAATGTCTTCTGATTATATTGCACTGCTGAACCAAACAAGAAAAGCACTTTGCAAACTATGAAATATTCTTATTTTTAGTGGTGGTGGTAATCAGAACTTGTGATTTCATTGGCATAAGGAACTCCTGGTGTGGAAATTCATTCTCTCCATTCAGATGAACAACTCACCTATAATTTTCTGTCTTAGACCAGTAGTTCTCTAAGGTATGGTTCCACAGACCCCTAGGAGTCCCTAAAACCTTAATGGGGATTTGAGAGGTCAAACCTATTTTCATAATAAGAAACCTTTATTTGCCTATTAAAATACTCCTTTCCTTTCCAACTACATATCTGGGTGAGGCTGGATTTTTTTCAAATACTTTAACCAAAACAATATATCATGACAATATGAATGCAGAAGTAGATATGAGAATCTAGCTACTTCCTGTTAAGTCAGACATAGAAGAAATTCGCAGTAATATGTAAAACAACCACCTGTTGCACTAACCTTTTTTTTTTTTGCTTTGGAAAATAATTTTTTTAATCAAAAAGTTATTTGTTATCATGTAATTGAATTATTTTAAATGAAAAAATAAATTAAATCAGTTTTAATTTCTAATCCAGTATATGTTGATAGACATAACTCACATAAACTAAAGCTCTTTGGTGTCCTCAATTTTTAAGACTGTAAAAGAGACCAAAAAGATTGAGGACCTGGGACATATGACTTGCCCACAGTGACACAGCTTTGGCAGAGACAAAACTTGAACCCAAGGCTGGTCCTTCATCTGTTACATCCCTTTCCATCTCATGAAATGTTATACAGATTCTTGACTGAGGGTGGCGAGGAGTAGGAAGAAAGGTTAGTTCCTTCATCAGTGCAGTGGTGTAATGGTAATCAGGGCAGGATTTTTTGCTGTTCTTCTCTTTTGGGGATGCTAAGGCTATCAAGTGCCTTTAACAAGTCTGGACTTTGTTTGAATGGGGCAGGTAAAGTGGGATCTTTTTGTTTTGGAGTATTTATCAGCACTAAGACAATTGGGAGTCATTGATTTGTATACGATGTGGTGCTAGAGATTGAGGAACTTTCCCACAACCTGGATAGTGAGCCTTGAGCCCTGAATGGCATATACGTACTGGAAGGTTAGTATTTGACTTTTGGGGGAACATTCATTGAAAGAGTGTTGGTGACAAGACTCTGGGCAAGCCATTGAAACAGCCCGCTGGCTTTGATAACCCAGATGTGGGTGCTTCTCTGGTAACTATGTATTGCTTTGGCTAGACTGGTTTGTGTTATTTAATCTGTTTATATAATGTATACTTGTAATTTCTCTGTTTTCTCTGAAGTTCAGGGTGCTGAGTTTTTCCCCCAAACTAAGTGAATGATATATGTACATTTAATTAAACTGAGATTGTTAACCCCTTAAAGTTACTTTCCTTAGAAAAGCAGATCAAAGAACCTCTGTTAGCAGCCTTTCTGTCTGCTAATGTTATTGGTCTTACACAGACACAGTAGCAGCTGGCAACGTTGTTGTTCCAAGTGGTCCCTGTGAGCAAATGCCTTTTACCAATATAGATCAATAACAGTTCTGTTACTTACATGCTCTTAGAGAATTATCTGGGGAAAATTAGAAATTTAAACCCAGATCCTTTTTAATCAGAAGCCAGCTGGACACCAGTCCATTGTTTGATGTGGCTTCTCTAGAGTTACTTATCTCTGCTTTGTATGTATCTCTTGTCTCTAGTTATATGTCATCTTCTTATAGAATATAAGCTCCTTGAAGGCAGGGGCTATTTCGCCTTTCTTTGTATCCCCATCACTTAACATAGTGCCTGACACATAATAGGTGCTAAATAAAAGCTTGTCAATTGATTGGTTATAGAGAGCTGGAACATTATTTTATTATAAGCTACTATTACAACTACTACTACTAGTACTGTTACTACTACTATTACTACTACTACTACCACTACTACTACTTCTACTTGTCCATTGCCCAAGGATGAGTACTAAGACTGACTCATAATTAGCTCAGCAAATATTCATTCTCCTAATTGTGGCCTGCTTTGGTGCCAGGTGATTTGGGAGTAGAGACAATCTTTGCTGTCATCAGTTTTCACAGCTGAATCAAAGTTCTTGGTAGTACCAATAGTGAGGGGTGGGGTGGGGGTGGAGGGTAATCAAAGGAAGAGAGACCCTTTGTAAAGAAATCTCTTCCCCATTCAGGGGCAACCTTAACGTGGAACAATTCAGGGGCAACCTTAACGTGGAACAATTCAGGGGCCTGTTGGAACCATCTAGTACTTGATTTCACAATGATTGTTTAATTTTCAGGGAAAGCATTTACACTCAAAAATCCACGAATGCAGAAAACCAAAGCTTGATTTATTGCCTTACTGTTTGTCTGGACTAAACTGTAAAGTATGTCCTGAGTACATTTGGGGGAAGGAGGGAGAACTGATTATTAAACATTGACCAGGACATTCCTGTTGAAGACAGAATTTATTGAGGAGGAAAAAATAATCTCTTTCTCCTATAAAATGGTAGTAGAAGGGAAAGAAAGCACAATAGGCAGCAGTCATATGCATGATTGCATGACCTCAGAGGCATTTATTGGTATATTTAGGATACTTTTTCCCATGATGTATTTGTACTCTAAGTTTTATGACCCCTTAGTACACTGCCTTAGACTTAACCTTAATATTATTTCAGCACACCACCATAGGGACCTGTTCCTTATTTGGCAACATCATTTTGTATAATAAGAATTTTAAGCTAGAGGAGACCTTGATCACCTAGATTGAGGGTCCTTAAACTGGAGTCTGTGATTTTTTTTTGAAGGCTATTAAAGTTAAGTGATTTGTCCAGGGTCACACAGCTAGTAAGTGTCTGAGGCGGATTTGAATCCCAGGTCCTCCTGACTCCAAGCCCGGTGATCTATCCACTGCTCCACCTAGCTGTCCCCTGGGATTTTTTAAAAAAAAATTTTGATAAATGTATTTCAGTATAATTTCATTTTCCTTTATAATCTCATGTATTTATTTTAAGCATTTAAAAACATTATTCAGAGGAGTCCATAGGCTTTATCAGACTGCCAAAGGGGTCCATGACACAAAAACGGTTAAGAACTGTTTTGTTTTAGAAATGAAGAAATTGATGTTATGGGAGAAATATCTCCTCTCTACGTTCATGTGGTGGGTTTTTCTTGTTTAGTCATGTCCAATTCTTCACGGCCCTATTTGGGGTTTTCTTGGCGGAAATACTGGAGTGGTTTGCCATATCCTTCTTCCAGCTCATTTGACAGATGAGGAAACTGAGGCAAACAGGGTTAAGCCACTTGGCCAGGGTCACCCAGCTAGTAAGTGTCTGAAACTAGATTTGAACTCAGGTCTTTCTGATTCTAGGCCTGCCACTCTATCTACTGCACCACCTAGCTGCTCTTTACTTGTCACTTACTAGCCATGTAACCCATGTAACCTCTGCCGCACTTTCCTCATTTGTAAAATAAGGATAATATTAGCACCTACCCCCCAGGGCTGTTACGAGGATAAAATGAGATAATATTTATAAAGTGCTTTGCAAACCTTAAGTCACTTTGTAAATGCTCATTATTATTATTATTAATATTAATTAATACTATTATTATCATTATTAATCACCATCATTATAATCAGTGGCTTGGACCCTTTTGGCTGTCAAGTGACACCTATGGGCCCTTTCTCAAAATGTTTTCAAATTCATAAGATAAAACACATAGGATTACAAACAAAACCAATTTTATTGAAATGTAGTTATTAAAATATTTTAAAAAACAAAAAAAATTTAAATTAAATTTAATATTTTGAAAAACAAAAAAATATATTTAAAAAACAAAATAAAACACAAATTCACAAATTCCCCTCAAGTTAAGAACCCCAGTCTAGATGACCTTCAAGGTACGTTCTAGCTCTAAATTTATGACATTTATTTCAAGGAGGTGGTTGATTAGTTTCCATTTTGAAGATTTCTTCTGTTAAAGGAATCTCTTATCTCAGGACAGGTAGGATTCTTTCATAGGGGAGACTGAGGGGACTTCTCTATTTTGAGAGGTCGTACCCTTTAAACACTGTTGTCACCCAAATAACCCTGTGCCTGAAATAACCCCTGATTCCTTACCTCTGGGTGGACCTAGCTTCAAAATAGGGGGAGCTAGATGGTGTGGTGGATAGAGCACTGGCCCTGAAGTCAGAAAGACCTGAGTTCAAATTTGGCCTCAGATACCTACTAGCTGTGTGACCCTGGCTGGGTAAGTCACTTAACCCCAGTTGTCTCAAAAAAACAAACAAACCACAGACTCCAGATTAAGGACCCTCAGTCTAGGTGATCAAGGTCCCCTCTAGCTTAAAACTCTTATTATATAAAATGATGTTGCCAAATTAGGAACAGGGCCATATGTTGGTGTGCTGAAACATAGTTAAGGAGGAGTCCAAGGTCTACTAAGGGGTCACAAAACTTATAGTACAAATACATCATGGGGAAAGGTATCCTAAATACACCAGTAAAGGCCTAGTAGTGCCCTTCTTCCCAAACTTCCTTGTATTTAACTATTTTGTATATATTTTCATTTATTCATTTTATATTTATACTGAATATATTTTAAATATATTTGTCTCCTCCATTGGAAAATAAGTTTCTTGTGAGTTGAAATTTGTTTTTTTCCCTTGCTTTTCTGTCTCCAAATCCATCACAATGCCTGGCACATAAGCACTTGCTGATTGATCTGATGAAATCTCAACTTTGATATTTGATGGTTGAGTGACCCTAGGTAAGTCACTTAATTTCTCAGTGCTCTAGGTAAGTCTCTTAAGATTATAAGTAACAGAGAAGGTTCTGACCTGTATTGTGAGAGAGAATTTCCTCATCTGGAAGTTCTCTTTATCAGTAACATCAGTAACATCACAGGTCCCCTCCCTATCCTATAAATGTATCACAGGAAGGAAACACTCAGCTGGATCGCTCAATTCTAGTCTAGTGCCATTCTTTGTAAAATACAAGGTTAAAAAAAAATTGTCTCAATATTTTAAACTATCAGTTCTCAAACTTTTTTATTGAGAACCCCAAAAACATTTGTTTATGTGGATTATATCTGTTGATACTTTCAGTATTAGAAATTAAAGCCGATAAATTTTAAAATGCTTACTTTAAAAATAAAATAACAGTAGCAAACTGATAAATTCCTTCAAAATTTATTCATTCATTAAAAATAACAATAATAAACCCATTATATGTTCATACAAATAACATTTTTATGAAAAATAGTTATATTTTTCTAAAACAAAAAATTGGTGAGAAAAGTGGTGTTATTTTACATATTTTTGCAAATCTCCTACATGTCTAACTTAATAGAAGGCAGCTGAATTCTTATATCTGTTTCTGCATTCAATCCGTCCTGATATATTGTTTTGGCCGAGGCATGTGAAGAGAATCCAGCTTTACACAGATATGTAGCTGGAAAAAGGAAGAGTATTTTAATAGGCAAATAACATCTTCGTATAATTTTAAAAATAGTTTGGACCTCACAAAATCCCTTCCCAAAGGGTCTTAGGCACCCTGGGGTATTCTTGGATCATTTGTTGTATGTTTTGCATGACTGCACATGTATGTTCTATATCAAATTGTTTGCCTTTTCAAGGAGGCGGGAGGGGAGGGGAGGAATTTGGAGCTCAAAATTTAAAAAAACCAAATGCTAAAAATTATTTTTACATGTAATTGAGTAAGAATATAATAAAAACAATAATAATGAAAAAGAACCATTTTTTTAGGTTAAAATAAAATGTGTTAGTGGTTTCACAGATATCAACCCTGACATTTATTTCTTCCATGACCCTGAAGTCAATTCACTTGCCTGGGCCTCAATTCTAAAATCCTCTGAGGGCCCTTCAGTTTCATGTTCTTCTAATGAGCTCTTGAGGAGTGTGCAGATTAAAACCATGCACACATACCTCATCCTGTGTGAATCTCATCCATGTACTCACATAAATCCTCCGTGGAGAATGTATTCGAAATGTAAGTGGCCTCCCTAGGGTTCTTTTAATAGTGTATTTTATACCTCACTCTTAAATTATGTATGGGTGACCTTAAAAGATCTGGGTTTCATGGAAAGTGATTATTTTGTCACTAGGTGGCGCCAGACACCTTGGTCCTTTGTGGCTTTCACGCGATAGGAATTGAGTGTTCTTGGTCTTAGTCTCAGTATTTGCCTCAAAGTAGATGGTGGCTGATATTAGGTACCATAACTGCTTAAGTAGCATCCTTCCGGAACATGAATTCCTCAAACTCCTTTGGAGAAAACCGGGTGGTGGAGTGAAAACAAAGCTGTCTGTAGAGTAAAAGCGTCTGGGTTCCAACACCTTCTCTTCCATTTTATTATCTGTGTGAACTTGGACAAATCATTTCTGGGTCTCAGTTTCCTGATCTGTAAAATGAAGGGATTGGACTAATGACCTTTACAGTTTTTTTTTTGAGAGCTCTA
Source organism: Trichosurus vulpecula (assembly GCF_011100635.1). Lineage (NCBI taxonomy): Eukaryota > Metazoa > Chordata > Mammalia > Diprotodontia > Phalangeridae > Trichosurus > Trichosurus vulpecula. Next base: position 231,644,770 of record NC_050580.1, read on the forward strand.
CGTTTATAATCCTCCTCTACAAAAAAAAAAAAAGTCATAACCCAAGATTATTCCAATTTTAGCTGTGCCAGATTCGCCATTTTGACCATAAGCAAGCCCTTTTTCCTCTCTGTCTTCCTATCCGTAAACTAGACAGTTTTTCTCTACTTTGTCTAGCCTATTGAAAAATGGAGGGTCAGAAAAATGATAATCAGCTCATCTTTGTAATGTTCCATAAAGAGGAAGCAGCATTAAAATAGACAGAATATTTGACTTGGGACTTTGGAAGATTTGGATTCAGTCTACCACTGGCTCTTATAAGCCATGTGAACAAGTCACAGCATCTCAGGGCCTAGGTTTCTCCATCTGTTGTTGTTGTGTAGTCCTTTTCAGTTGTGTCCAACTCTGCATGACCCCCTTTAAGGTTTTCTTGGCAAAGATACTGGAGTGGTTTGCCATTTCCTTCTCATTTTATAGATGGAGAAATTGGGGCAAATAGGGTTAAGTGACTTCCCCAGGTTCACACATCTTGTGTCTGAGGCCAGATTGGAACTTAAGACTTCCCTGACTCTAGGCCCAGCACTCTATCCACTGTACCACCTAGCTGGCGCTTCTGCATCTGTAGTACGGGGATAATTTTTCTTTACGCAAAAAATAGGGACGATAATAATGATAATTGCAGTAAATGCATTATACATTATGCATCTCAAATGAGAAAATATATGTGAAGATTTAAATAAATGTCAGTTATTATTAAAGTTGAGATTGAACATTTGATAAGGTCTTATTCCCTTGTTTTTAATGTGAGGTGATGATTGCAGCTGTATCCCTGAAAGACTTGGGATGCTGCCTGCTGTAGATACTTGTGTTAGTGCTCACCGGCATCCATTTAACAAATTCAGTTCCATTCAACAAATATTTCCTGAATGGTTGTGTTGTGCAAGGCACCATATTCAACGATGAAAGCAAGTACAAAAACAGTGGAAACAAAGGAACTACTACTCATTTATGGCTGTAGGAATTTGGGGCAAAAGTTGCCATAGGCCGTGTTGTTGCTAAGTGTTTCCTTCAGTTGGGTGTTTGCATAACCTTAGCATTAGCTGCCTGGGCATTGTGGGAATTGAATTTTCTCACCCCAGCTAAAATATCAAGCATATTTTGGGAAGTTCCAAAGGAAAGCAAAGGTATGACAAAAACAAATTTTAACTTGGGGTGATCTTCTCTATTGACTGGGAGGTGGCCTGTGTATATAAACATGTGACAAAAGATAAGCAGTGATACGGTTATAAGAGAGCTCCAAGTTCAGTTTCAGGAGGAGAGTGATACCTGTTGGAGGGGAGGTGGTCAAGGAAGGCTATAGGGAGGTGCTCTGTTAGAAATCAGGGAAGCTATGCTATTAGCATATTTGAAGTTTGAGATATCACCTATTTCTGAGAGGCAAAAGAACCAATGGAAAAAACAAAGGACGGAGACTTGGGAGGTAAGATTTCAAATCCCAGCCTTCCTCTTTTCCCTTGCTTCCTATGACTTTACTTGATGATCCCATAGCCTTTCTCTGTCCCTCAGTTACTTCACAACAGGGTGTAGTGGAGTGACTGCTAAATTGCAGTCAGAAAAGGCCTGCGTTTGAATATTGGTACTATCTACTCTCTATCAATCTCTATGAGCCTCAGTTTTGTCATTGGTAAAATGCGAATAATACCACTTGCCTTCCTCAGCTCACATGATTAATGTGAGGAAAGACCTTTGCGAAATGCAAAGGACTATGGAAATGCGAGCTGTGTTATTATTAGTGTTCTCTGTAAAATACATGTAATATTATCTATAACATGTATGTAATGATGATGGCTTACATTCCAGATTTTCCATCCCCTGGGTAGAGTTGTTGTTGTTGGTCCTTCGCTTTCAAATATGACCAACTATGTCATGAGGGCAATAACTTAACTTGCTTGTGAATTGCATTTAAGTGAGGCAGATCTGAGCAAAGTCATCAGCCTCACTCTCTCTTCCAGTCATCAAAGTCCAATGGCAAGGCAAAAGTCAAGATGACGCAGTGACCCAGGGTGCAGTAGATTATCTCCGCCTTTCTAAATTAAGGTCTTGCCCAGGTCTCAGTTTGCCTGGGGCAACATCCATTCAATGACCAAGTGCTAGGTAAGAATTGAGACAAAGGCCATCCCAATTAAATTGCTAAAAAAAAAAAATCTTACCGAATTAGGAAAAATAGTAACAAAGTTCATATGGAAGAACAAAAGGTCTGGAACTTCAAAGAAACATGGGGAAAATATGCAAAGGAAGCAGATTCGGCAATATCAGACCTTAAACTACGTTATAAGGTGAGAGCATGGTTGAAGAGTAAAATGGATACCTTCAATTATTTTGTAAATGGATACTTTTCAATTATTTTAAAATTTTTCTTGTATAGATAAAACCTATGCAGCCAAGAATAGAAGGAATACAGAAAATTGGAGGACACAGACAATCTCTCACATAGGATGTGATTGGGTTGCAATATTATTGGTACGGTGCAGGAAATGATGACGTGGTCGATTTAGAAAAACTTGGAAAGACTTGGACCTATGAAGGAAGATGCCATCCACCTTAAGAGAAGCAGATGACAGGTGGGAATAAGCATAGTATGGTCTTACATATATGTGTGTATATATATGTATGTTTATAAATATGCATATGGGTGTATATGTATGTCTATAAATGTGTATATATGTATTTATAAATATGTATATGTGCATATATATGTTTATAAATATGTATATACGTGTGTATGTTTATAAATGTGTATATGTATGTTTATAAATATGTATATATGTGTATATATACACACACTTATACTATGCACTTAATTGTAACCTTTAGGGTGGAGTGGCGGGCAGGAGAAGAAGAGGAAAAAGGTAAAGTAATAAGTGCACATCAGAGAATAAAAGAAAATCTAGAAGGAAGCAAAGAAAAACAGGGCAGCTTTGAAAACAATGTGTAATATTTATTATATCAGTTTTCTTGAAATTTATTGTTTCATATTTAATCCTCTCCTATGTTCTGCTGTGTACGTAGCAATGTTTTTTTTTTCTTTTCCCATTTTGTATTTAAGTTTAAAATAAATTTTAAAATTTACTACAACAAAAAAGAATATTACTGAGGTGGCTCTTGAGTTTTATATGGGAAAGGAAAGGGAAAATTCTTTTCCCATACTAAGTCTGTCTCCCCTTGAAGGAGATAGGACAGAACAATCAGGGCTTAGCTTCCAAGTACACATTAAGTACCTTCAGAACCTACCCTGTATCTAACCCAGTGCTAGTAATTGGGGAAGACAAAGAGAAAGATAAGGCATGGTCCTTAGCCTCAAGGAGTTCTTAATTTAGTTGCATACATTAAATTTGATTTAATAAAATTTAATAAGCTTGTATTGTGTATTCAGCACTGAAAAAAAAAGATGAAAATGGTCCCTGCCCTCTGAAATAGCAGAGATAAACATGTACACAAGTAAGGATGAAGTAAAATATAATGTAATATAATAAAGATGATAATAATACCTGGGATTTGTGTGTCAGATTTATAATTTATTTATATATATTATATATGTATATAAATATGTATTAAACATAAATATATATTTTATACATAGATATACATATATTTATCTCATTTGATCCTTATAATAACTTTGGCTTATTGTCTATAATTATCCTCATTTTACAGCTCAGGAAAATGAGGATCACACATCTAGTAAATGTCCGAGGCAAGATTTGAAACCAGCTCTTCCTGTCTCCAAGTCCAGCATTTGATCCACTGTATCACTGAGGTGGGCAAAGAAAATACTATAAGAAATTTGAGGAAGAAAAGATAAACTCCTATTGAGGGCATGGTGGAGAGAGAGAATCAGCTGAGGCTTCATATCTGAGCTGAACTTTAAAGGAAGATAATAGATTTCAGAAGGCAGAGATGTGCAGGAGATTTGTTCCAGGCAAGGTCTTCAATGCATGAGGGCAGGTGAGATCAGAAGATGGTTTTGCTGTTGAGTCATTTCAGTCGTGTCCGACTCTCCATGACCCCATGTAGGGCTTTCTGGGCAAAGGTACCGGAGGTATTTGCCATTTCCTTCTATGGCTCTTTTTATAGATGAGGAAACTGAGGTGAACAGGGTTATGTGACTTGCCCAGGGTCACATAACAAGGAAGTGAAAGAGGCTGGATTTTTTTTTTTGGAGGGCGGAAGGCCGGGCAATTGGGGTTAAGTGACTTGCCCAAGGTCACTCAGCTAAGTAAGTGTGTCAAGGGTCTGAGGTGAGATTCAAACTCAGGTCTTCCTGACCCCAGGGCTGGTACTCTACTCGCTGCACCACCTAGCTGCCCCAGAATGAGGCTGGATTTGAACTCAGGTCTTCTAGTTAGAAGTTTACTTAGGCTGATACCTAACAAAAAGAAAGTAAGTAATTTTATAGGTATCTAGAAAGGTAGATGGAGCCAAATTTCAAAAGTCTTTCAATTCCAGGCTAAGGAATTTGCATTTTATCCTACAGGGAATAGGAAATTGCTTAAAGGGATACAACTGGATCATACCTGTGCATTAGGAAGATGATGTCGATGTATCTGTGAAGGCTGGGTTAGAGAAAGTAAACACAGGAGGCGGGGAGACCAGGTTAGAGACTCTGCCTCGAATAAGTGAAAGCTGGTAGAAGCTTCATTTGGGGCATGGCAGTGTGAGTGGAGAGGAGAGGGTGAATATGAAAAAGGTTCTGGATGGAGAGTGAACGAAACTTGTCAATTGATTGACTACAGGAGATAGGTTGTTGTAGGACCATGCAGGACCGGGACATCGGGGAAGTGATCACAAGACTTGCCATTGACTTTGATTTGAGTGAGAGAGGGCTGTGCAAGGTCACCAGCCTCACTTTCTCCTCCAGAGCCACTTGGGTCCAGAGGCCAGACATTCATCAGGATGACTAGAGATGGCCTAGGATGCACTGGGAGACCCTGGCCCTTTTAGGCTAAGGTCTTTCCCAGTTCTCACTGTGAGTGAGGTAATACTCATTCAGTGAATAGGCGTCTTTAAGAAGTGAGTCAAGGGATGGCCCCTTTAATTAAAAAAAAAAAAAGAACCAAACTGGGAGGGGAAGACCCTCAGGGTTGCTGGTCAAAAGAGAAACAGTTACTATTGACATTCACTCTGAGCCAGGAGGGCCCAAAATAGAGCCATTTAAGTGGAGCTTGGGCAGGGACCTAAAAGGAGAAAGGAAGGAAACAGGCCTTTATTAAGTATCTGCTACATGCCAGGCACTATGCTATGTGTGTTCAGCATTTGGCGCAGTGCCTGGCACATAGTAGGCATAAATAAGTGTCTGTTTATTAATTGAGGTATGTGGGGTGTTCAGAGAGGACTAGCACCTCTGGTGTGACGGCTTGCTGAGCCCTTTTCAGGGCTGCTCATCCACTTTAAGTGTCCACCTGGCACTCAACTCTCACCTGTGACTCCAAGAAGCTGTAGCATGCACAGCGGCTGCACCCCAGTAAAACCATCTTGGCAGATGGTCTAAACCAGGTTGCTGGTAACTGATAGGCCTCAAACACTCGGGTGAGTTAGGGGGATGTCTACCCCCAGCATGTGAAGACTTCCTTGGTAGAATGGGTGGATGAAAACAATTCGTCCCAACAGCAACGAAGGCGGCTGAAGCTTGGTTAGATATAGAAGATGCCTGGGTCATCCATTGCATCCTGGGACATCACCAGTCATCCTGACTTTTGTCTTTCCACAGGACTTCGATGACTGGAAGGGAGAGTGAAGCTAATGATTCTGTACAACTCTGTCTTTCTTAAATCCAATTCACACACAAGTCAAGACATCATTGGTCCTCTAAAAACAAGGCACAAACAAACAGCAACAGCATTGATTGTTCATGGATAAAGTGTTTTTCAAATATTACCTCATTTTATCCTTACAATAACTCAGGAAGGTAAGTGCTATTACTACCCCCGTTTTAAAGTTGAGGAAACTGAGGCAGACAGAGGTTTAAATGACTTGCCTGTGCTTAGGCAGGTAGTAAATATCTGAGGCCATATTTTAACTCAGGTGTTCCTCACTCTAGATCTCTATCCACTGAGTCACCTAACTGCCTGAAGAGTTGTTGTTTGTCCTTCATTCTAGAAGAGAACCAGGATGGCAGGAAGGTGAAGTCATGACTTGCAAGTGAATTGGATTTAAGGGAGGGCTGTGCAAAGTCACCAACCTCACTTTCTACATTGGAGCCCACTGGAGGTGGCCCCTAACTGCCTGAGGGGAGGGAAGAGTTAAAGATGACTCTGAAATGAAAGAGAGGATGATGGTACCACCAAAAGACATAATAAAGTTGGGAGGAGGGCAGGTTTGTGGAGAAGAGTGCAGCATGGGAAGTGGTTATTTTAGGTGCTAGCAGGACATCCAGGTGTAAATGTTTAGCAGATATTAGAAATGTGAGCCTGGAACTTAGGAAAGAGAACTGAGGATCTGGATCTGGGGGCGGGGGGGGGGGGGGGGGGGAGGGGGGGGGGGGGGGAGGGCGGAGCAGGGAGTGGGGCAGCTAGAGATGCAGATTTGTGAGTCATCTGCATGGAGTTAATCATGGGAGCTGATGATATATATCATCGAGGGAGATCTTGAAAGGGACTGAAGATCCAAGCAGAGAGTCTTGGGGGATTCCCACACTGAAGGGGGCAAGAAGAGGGGCATGAATCAGTTAAGGAGCCAAGAATGATTATTCATATACAGGTAGGAAGAGGACCAGGGCAGAGCAATGTCACAAAAGGTAAAGAAAGAGAAAGGATGGTGAGAAGGGGAAGGAGGGGAGGGGTGTCAATAAGTGTCCAAAACAACAGAAAGGTCAAAGATGATGAAGACAGAGAAAAGGCCATTGGATTTGGCATTTATGAGGTCACTGGTGGGAGCCGCTTGGAGGGAGCAGTTTCAACAGAGCAGTTGTAACAGAAGCCAGATGGCAAAGGGTAGTGAGGACAAGAGGGAGAAAGCATAAGCTATTACTGCTAGAAGTGTACCAGTAAAGGGGAGAAGAGATATAAGATGAGAGTTTGAAAGGATACCAGTATCAAAGGAGAGATTTTTGAAATTTTAGAGGTTAGCATGTTTGTAGACAAGGGGGAAGGAACCAGTGGAAAAAGGAAGAGAACTCTGCCATCTCTTTTGGGGCAGCAGCATGGAACAGGGGCAAGAACTCTGAGTCTGGAGTCAAATTACTTACCATGCACGCATATGGTCAATTTACTGTTCCTTCTGCTAGTGGACAGAAACACTAATTAGACTTATACGTCTCAGTGCATGTAATCAAACTTTATTAATTAAAACATGCAAACAGTTCTGTCGTTTTCAGTCATGTCTGACTTTTTGCAACCCCATTTGGGGTTTTTGGCAAAGATATTGGAGTGGTTTGCCATTTCTGTCTCCGGCTCAATTTTACAGATGAGGAAACTGAGGCAAACAGGGTTAAGTGACTTACCCAGGGTCATTCAGCTAGTAAGTGTCTGAGGCCAGCTGCAGCACTCTCTCAGCTATGCTACCCAGCTGCCCTGAAGGGACACAATACCTTCCATTAGAAAAACCAACCACTAACTTGAATCTTAGAGATTCCTGATTTTCATTCATTCATTCATACCATTCATACCAAACCCAACAAGGTTCCCAATCCACCCAGCTGGAGGCTGACTATCTATCTCAAGTCAACACAGGTTGTTTGTGATTCAAGTCTGGGAAATACAGGAGCTGGTCCTAGTCATGCTGCAGGAATAGATTGATGTTTTTTAGCTATGGGTGTTCCTAAGCTGTTTACCCCACATAATTTGATTAGTAATTTATTTTCCAATTACTGATAAAGATGTTTATAATATGTTTTCATTGGTGGTGCCTCTTATGGAAGGCCCACCTTTGTTTATCAGCTATTAAAAAATATACACAGGTTATTTACCATGTCATACCATACATTTACTTATTTTATTATTGAAAAAACAAGTTACTCAGAATCGTTCAATCCCAGAATGGAAGCTTAAAGCAAAATGGAGTCAGTTGTGCTGTAGACAAACTTTTTCCTACTCTCTTTGTGAAGGCTGTCGTTCGTTCTTGTCCAACTCTTTGTGACCCCATAGACCATACTGTCCATGGAGTTTTCTTGGCAAAGATACTGAAGTAGTTTGCCACTTCCTTCTCCGGTGGACTAAGGTAAAGGTATGCTTGCCTAAAAGACTAATTTATGAAAATCTCACACAAGGCAAACACACAGAAGTCAGAAGAAGCAATAGAAGGACACTCTCAAGGTGTCTCTGAAGAACTTTGGAGTTGACTGTGAGACCTGGGAGGCACGGGCACAGGACCACCCAGCATAATGTGCCCGTACCAAAGAAGGTGCTATTCTCTATGAGCAAAGCAGAAATGCAGTAGCTCAAAAGAAATGTGAGAAGAGCAAATTTAGCAGCATCACCACTCCAGATTCTCATATGGACTATTTGGGCTCAATCTGTAGTAGAACCCTCTGAGCCCGTATTGGTCTGATCAGCCACAATTAGACACAATGTGCATTGACCCCGACATAACAACATCATTTTGGTCATTTGAAGGACAACAAGGCAAACAGATTAAGTGACTTGCCCAAGGTCATATGTAAGGAATAAGTAGGTAAGTATCTGAGGCCACATTTGAACTCAGATCTTCCTGACTCCAGGCCTAGAGCTCTCTCCATTGGGCCACCTAGCGGCCTCCTCTTTTATTGCACTTCAGTGGGGTGGGGTGGTGGAGTGAGGAGAGGACTAGATACCATGGGCTTGACCCCAAGCCACAAAGTGCTTCTATACTTTCAGTACAATTCCCCAGACAGGATTGTCCTCTTCATCAGTCTGGTGGTACCAGCTTCTTAGCACTTTGTATACATTTCCGTATGGTTTTCCTAAATCTACTAGCAGGAATTCTTTTGCCTGTTGCTGCGCACACAAGAATTTATGGGGATAAATAAATAAAATCTATGCCTTTCTCCCACCCCCATTATCCAGAGATATTCTTCACCCCTTCCCCTTCCATATGTCAGGTGTTCCCCATTTTCACTTAAACAGGGTGAAAGGTCACAAGGGGCAGAGATAATGAAATGTAAACAGAAAGTTGAAAAGTAACCATTCCACACCTTAGAAGAGAACTCTCCCTTCCTACCAGAGAAATCTGATTTATTATGGTATTAAAAAATAAAACATGTTGATATTAAACAATATTATACATGTATTTTATACATTTCTGAGTTTCTAAACTTTTTCTGTGTCATCTGCCGGCCAATGTGTGTCATCTACAGATTCCCTCCAAATTCCCATTTAATTTCTCATGCTGACCCACAATATATTGAAACCGTGATGGGGAAAGTCACAGTATGGAAGGGACAACAGTATACAGGATAAATAGGGGATAGTCTCGGAAGGAAGACACTGACAATTCTCAAATCTACTTATCCAGCCCTGACCTCTATACTGATGTCCAGATTCACATCTCCCAACTGTCTAATAGAAATCTTGTATCATATGTGCAGTAGACATCTTAAACTCAACATATCCAAAACTGAACTCATTATGTTTCCCCCTAAACTTTCCTCTCTCTCTAATTTCCCAATTATTGCTAAGGACATCACCATCATTCTAGGCACCCAGGCTGGCAACCCTGGTATCAGCCTTTACTCTTCATTCTCTCTCACCCACCCCACCCCCCATATCCAATCTCATGCCATTTTACTAACATCTCTTGAATATCCACCCTTCTCTCATGACACTGCTACCACCCTGGTTTAGGTCCTCAGCACTGCATGCCAGTACTGTCCTAGTAGTATGCTGATGATCTGCCTGCCTCAAGTCTGTGCTCTCTATAGCCTACCCTCTCTTCAGCGGTCAAAGTGATTTTCCTAAGGCATAGGTGTGACCCTGTCAATCACCTACTGGGGTGGGGAAACTGTGGCCCTCTAGGTCCTTGGGTGTGGCCTTTTGACCAAGTCCAACGTTTACAGAACAAATTAAGGGGATTTGTTCTTTGAAGTTTGCATTCAGTCAAAGGGCTGCACTTGAAGACCTAAGGCCTTGAGGCCACAGATTCCCTATCCTTGCACCAAGTCAATAAACTCCAGTGGTCCTCCTATCAGCTCCAGAATCAAATATATAAATTCCTCCAGTGTTCAAAGTCCTTCATGATCTGCTACCCCAACCCTCACTTTTCCAGTCTTTTTACACCGTACACAGACCTCCATATAATCTGTGACCCAGTGCCACCGGCCTCTCTCATTAATAAATGTTTATGACTGACAATTAGAGAACGTATTTCAGTACTTTAATTGCTCTGTGATTCCATCTATGTGAGTACTCCCTCCAATGAATGAATGAATGGATGGATGGATGAATGAGCATTTATTAAGAACTTATTACTACGGGCAAAGTATTAGAGAAATAAAAAACTAAGACAGGCCTTGATCTAAGAGAGCTCACATTTTATTGGTGGAGACAACACATATTGTTGGCAGAGGTGACATCCTATCCATGCTGTCCAACCTCTGATTCTTGTGCATGTTCTAATAAATGTGCCACAAGTGTCATAAGACACTCCATCTCTCCACTCTGGACATTTTCGCTGTCCTCCATGCTTTGGAATATTGTCCTTCCTCATCTCTATCTCCTGGCTTCCCCAGCTTTCTTTAAGTCTCAGCTAAAATCCTACCTTCAGCAAGATGCCTCTCCTGATTCCCTTTCATCGTTGCACCTTTCCTCCACTGATTATTTCCAATTTATCCAGCGTATAGCTCGTTTGGACATAACTGTGTAGTTGTTGTCTCCTTCTGCTCTCCCTGAGAGTCGGAACTGTGTTTTAGGTTTCTTTGTATTTCATATGCTTAGGACAATGCCTGGCAGACAGTAGACAGTTAATAAATGTTTAATGATTGACTGACTCAGATTAAGGAGAACTAGAAAAGGATTCTTGCTGAAGGTAAGACTTTAGCTGAGACTTCAAGGAAGCCAGGGAAGCCAGGAGGTGGAAAAGAGGAAGGACAGATAAGAAATCCATTCCAGGAGCATATGAATTTTGAAGGTATATGCATTGGATGAAGTTCAACTATCATTATTTGTATCTTTGATAGGCCATGAATTTGACTGATGATAAAAGACTGAATTGCCTTTGGGAAATTGTTCAGTATTTCAAGGATCCTAACATATTCTCTGGTACAAAAATACATCTTTTTAATGCCAATATCCTCCTGGTGACATTAGATGTTTGTGAATCATTTCTAAAGAACCAATACTGTGGGTGAGCTAAAGGTTCACATTGAGATATTCTGTGGTTATAAGTTGATTTAAATATATTGGCAAAATAACCTGTGCACTAAAAGTAGCAAAAAAGATATCATCCAGAAGATGTATGATGAGAAAAAAGAGTGAGCCAGTCACCTAATCAGAATGAGAGGGTTGAGTTGAAATTCACCAAAAGAGGGGAAACTGTAGAGGAAGACCTCTGTTTCATTGGGGGTTGTTTGGTCATATCAGTGGGGTCCAACTCTTTGTGACCCCATTTGGAGTTTTCTTGGCAAAGATACTGGAGTGGTTTGCCATTTCCTTCTCCAGTTCGTTTTACAGATGAGGAAACTGAGGTAAACAGGTGAGTGACTTGCCCAGGGTCACACAGCTAGTAAGTGTCTGAGGCCAGATTTGAACTCAGGAAGATGAGTCTTCCTGACTCTAAGCCTGGTACTATTATCCATGGCAGCCCACACTGGGGATAGGTGCTCTCTACAGGATTTATGGGAGGACACAGACAAGAATCACAGAAGGTGAAAAGATATAGCTATGATGTCGCCTTAATCAATCAATAAAAATTTACTAAGTGCCTACTATGTGCCAGGCACTGTGCTAAGCTCTGGGGATACAAAAAGAGGCAAAAGGCAGCCTCTGCCCTCAAGGAGCTTATGATCTAACGGGGGAGATAATGCGCAAACAGATATGTACAAAGCAAACTATACGCAGGATAAATAGAAAGTAATTAAGAGAGGGAAAGACTGGAATTAAGAGGAGATGAGAAAGGCTTTCAGTAGGATATGGGATTTTAGTTGAGACTTAATGGGAGACAGGGAAGCCAGTAGATGGAGATGAAGAGGGAGAGCATTCCCGGTGTGAGGGACAGCCAGAGAGAATTCTGGGAGCTGAGAGATGGAGTGTCTTGTTTGGGGGACAACCAGAAGCCCTATGTCACTGGATCCAAGAGTACATATCAGGGAATAAGGTAAGTAAGTAAGAAGACTGGAAGAGTAGGAGGGGGCTAGGTTTAGAAGGGCTTTGAATGCCAAACACAGTATTTTGTATTTGTTCCTGGAGGCAATTTGGAGTTCATTAAGTAGAGGTGTGGCAGGATCAGACCTGCTTTTTAGGAAAATCACTTTAGTGGCTGAATGGAAGATGCTTTGGAATGGGGAGAGACTTGAGGCAGGCTAACCCCACCAGCAGTCTATTGAAATAGTCCAGATACAGGTGATGAGGGCCCCTAGGTGACACAGTAGAGTACTGGGTGTGGAATCAGGAAGGCCCATCTTCCTGATTTCAAATCTGGCCTTAGACACTTACTAAATGTGTGGGATGAGTCACTTTACTCTGTGTGCCTCAGTTTCCTCATCTGTAAAAATGGGCTGGAGAAGGAAATGGCAAAACCACTCTAATATCTCTGCCAAGAAAACCCCAAATGGGGTCAGGAAGAGTCAGACACAACTGAAACAACTCAACCACAATACAAGGTGATGAGGGCCTGCACCAGAGTCGTAGCAGTGCCAGAGAAGAGAAAGGGACACAGTCTAGAGATGTTACAAATGTAAAATGGAGAGTCCTTGTCTACAGCTTGGGTAGGAGAGGGGACAGATAGTAAGGGATCCAAGATGACTCCTAGATTACTAGCCTGAGGTACTAGAAGGGTCTTGTCCTCTACAGTAATAGGGAAGGTAGGAAGTAGTTGTGTTTAAGGGGTAAAGATAATGAATTCTGTTTTGGACATACTAAGTTTAAGATGTCTACTGGACACCCAGTTTGAGATGTCTGAAAAGCAGTTAGAAATGTGAGATTGGAGATCAGCATAGAGATGGTAATTAAATTCATGGGAGCTAATAAGGTCACCAACTTTCCATATGTGTTATCTTCCCCCAATAGAAGTTCATCCATTTATTGGAGGGAGTACTCACACTGATGGGATCACAGAACAAAGTACTGAAAGCTGGACATGTATTAAGTACCAGTGCCTACGCTTGACCTGGGGCAGGTGAGAGGGAGAAGAGCTAAGGGGGCGGAGCCTGGGTAGGTCTACTTACTTGATGTTAGCTAGGGGCTACACTCTAGAGGACGGCGCGGAGTCGCATAGGAAAATGGCATTCCTTAGCGAAGAGAGTTACAAAGATGCCATCGAGGAGTGTCACAGTTACAATGCCCGTCTATGTGCCGAGCGCCATCAGCGCCTGCCCTTCCTGGACTCTCAGACTGCAGTGGCCCAGAGCAACTGTTACCTCTGGATGGAAAAGCGACACCGTGGTCCGGGCCTGGCACCGGGCCAGTGGTGTTCCTATCCTTCTCGGCGTTGGCAGAAAAAACGCCAGGTCCACCTTTCTGAAGTTCCGCCGCTCTCCTTCTCATCCACCAAACCAGACATAGAGGGGACTCCAAAGAAGGAAGGACAAATTTCTCAGGCTGGAAGCAGCTCTAGGACCTCCATGCGCACTAACCCAGGAAAGCGGGCTGCCCAAGACCCCGGAGCTAATGGTGATCGCCTGGGCGGATCTCAGATTACCAACAGCGGGGCAGAGAAACAGACCCTGGAGTTCCAGGAGGAAGATGAGGACCGGGTGAATGACCATGAGGAAGATAAAACCAAGCCCAAGCAGGGCAAGGGCAAAGCCAAGGCCAAAAGTGTGAGTTACAACCTCCAGTAAGTGATAAGTTCTGGATGCTTCTATCCTAAAGGGGACAAACTCTCTGTGGGTGGCAATATTTTTGAACAAAATCATATTTAGAAAGCTCCCCAGAGTGGGTGAAAAGTGATATAAGAACTGCCAAGGTCTCTGTTACCACCATGCGCATTCCCACCCATGCTCATTCCACTCCAGCGGGGAAGGCCAGAACTAGGAGTATGGTCTGCCTCTCCTCCTGAGGTCTGAAAAATGGCCTTGAGGAATTGATCCAGCCCAAGTATTACTTGATTCCCGCGGTGGGGGTGGGGTGGGAACGGGCAAGATGTGTGAGAAGGCTGGGTAGCCAGGGGAGCTGGGATCCTCCTCAGTTGAAAGCTATTTCCTGCCCTCAGTTCATCTCAATAATTCATTCTACTCCCTTGATTTCTCCTTCTCTCCTCTCCCCATCCCCAGACCTTAAGATTGAATCAATCTTGGCATTCAGACCTCACCAGTATTCTGCCTGTCTGATAGCAGGACAGAGCAGCTCTGAGCTCCAAAACATGGCTATAGGACGTCTATTTGTGGAGGGGGCCCAGGCCAGCCATTTCTTCATTTTCTACTAAATTCACTCTTTTGACTTCTCCATAACCTCCCCTCTACCTTCTCTCACCCCCTCCCCCAAACACCAGCACTTAGCACACTTCCTGGAATATAGTAGGTGCTTAATAAATGTTTACTGACTGAATGATGGCAGTAGTTAAGACCTACTAGAGGTTGCAAGGTCTGCAGCCCCTCTCAGAACTACTTGCTCTTCTGTGACCATTGTGAAGCTGCCATATGCATATCCCCCAATGTGGGAGGGGCCAAAGGGAGCTGAAGTTGCCATCTGAGTCTGGACTGGCTGAAGAAGGCTTCTGTATGTCAGAAGAAGCCCACTCCTCTGGAAGCCTACCCACTGTCTTCCTCTTGTTTTCAATTTCTCCTCTCTTCTCCCCTTTTGCAGCCTTGGGGAAGATTGCATCATATTGTTTGGGGCAGCTGGCTAGTTGAGCTGGAAACTCTGATTCTTCTGTATAGTCTAGCCCCAACCCCTCTTGAAGATGGGACAGACCTACTGCCCCTAGGAGAAACTGGGTCCTGGCTTCTTGCTCTCCATAAAGTAGATTCACTCTGCCTGCTACTTAGGAGAGTTGGGCTGTGTCCTTAATGCTGGAGCTAGTAAGCAGCTTTCTTTTTTCCCAGGTCTGATCACTCTCTACCTTTAGGGTTTATCCTTCTTTCATAGAGGAACCAGGCAAAGGGGAATTTTCTTTTTCTTTTTCTTTTTTTTTTTTTGCTTTTTGGCAGGGCAGTTGGGGTTAAGTGACTTGCCCAAGGTCACACAGCTGGTACATGTGTCAAGTGTCTGAGGCCGGATTTGAACTCAGGTCCTCCTGACTCCAGGGCCGGTGCTCTACTCACTGTGCCACCTAGCTGCCCCAAAAGGAGAATTTTCTAAGGGTATCTGAGAGGGGCAGAGTGAGCTGGAGAAGTCTGAAGAAATCTCTCTGGTTCCTCTCTCTTCTCTTCTTTCCCCACCTTCCCTTCCCATCCCTTCAGGGAGGATTGCCACAGCTCTCTGCCCTCTGGGAGTCTGGCATGATGCTCTCAGCCGTCCTGGTAGCTTGGTGCTAGCTACAGCCTGACTGCTTTCTCTGATGGTTTGTACATCCATTCTCTTTCCTCAGTTCTCTTTTTTTTTCTTTTTTTATTTTGTAGAGAGAAAGATCATCCAAGAAGAGTGGACTTCTGAGGGAGAGATCAGATAATGAGCCTGATTTTTAATTCTACTCAAAGCCAATCTCCAAAATCCCTGTTACACTCTTCTTCCTGACCTAGACATTCAGCCCTAAAGTGAATTGGAATCCAGTAGTCCCATGCCAATGCCCCTAAGTTTCTGGGTCAGATGAGTCACTCAGACACCCCTCCTCTCCTCAGATACTTGCTAGCTCCTGGTAAGGGGTCAATGCTTCTGATTCCTCAGGATTCTGCCAGCTGAGGCTGGCGGTGGAGAAGAGTGGGGCATGGAAGCAGTACATGACAGTGCTCTCTGAGGAACCGTTCCTGCTTGGCCCTAAGGGAGGACTTATCACACTGTTACATTGGAGTTGTGGTGTCTTTTTTTTTTAAATTCTTGTATTCCAGACATTAGTACAATAAATATTTTATGTGGAAAAAAAATACCTCAGGAATCCTGTCTTCTTCCAGTATGTGAATTCAAATGCCATTGCTGACAGATGTTTGAAGGTGAAAGTTTAGCATAGTACCATTGCTACGCTAGACGTTCCTCCATTACAGGTGGCATTCTGTCTCCTATCTCTGGTTTTGCAGTGTGTCTCCAGCTCCACTTATCAGGATCCCTAGTGTCCCTCACAGCTCAGCTCAAACACTAGCTAGCTTCTCCTGATCCCCCTCCCCCAAATGACTTTATATTGATTTTGCAGCTAGTTTGTATATACTTATATGAGTACTCTTGTCTCCTTGTTAAAAGTAAACTCCTCTGGAATGCTATTGTGCTCCAAGAAATGGTGAAGGGAATGGTTTCAGAAAAAAACCGGGGAAGACTTACATGAACTGATCAAAGTGAAGTGAACAGAACCAGGAGAACATTGTACACAGTAATAGCAGTATTACAAAGAGGTTCAACTGAAAGACTTAGCAACTCTGATCAATACAATGAGCCACCACAATTCCAAAGGACTCATGATGAAAAATGTCATCTTCTTCCAGATAGGGAACTGATGGACCCAAGGTGCAAAATGAAGGTTCCCTTTTTCTTTTCATTCTTTTTTTTCTCCCCTACCCCCGAACATGGCTAATGAAGAAATATGTTTTGCATGACTTCATATATATAACAGGTATCATATCTCTTGTCTTCTTAATGGGTGGGGGAGGGGATGGATAGAGGGAAAGAACTTGGAACTGAAAATATTTTTTAAAAAATATAAATTCCTTGAGGGCAGGGATTTTTTTTTTGTTAACTTGTCCCCAGTGCTTAGTGTAGGACTTGGTGGCAGCTATTTAATAAGTGCTTACTGAATTATGTGCTCCTTTGAAAGTCCTGGTGGTAAGAGGAAAGGGCATGAGAAGATAGCATTTGAGAGTTATCTCTTCCAATAATGCTTAAGAGGCAGAATCCGTCTTGAAACCTCCAGACAGCCTCTGATGTTATCTAGTTTCTGCAGAATGCGTTTGCTGAACTATCCCTCCCGCAAAGAATTCAGGGGAAGTCCTAGATTATGTTCCCTGGCTGATGGCTGCTTCAGGAGAATTTTCTCCTTTCTCTGGACATCCTTGTCCTGGAGAAGCTGCTGATCCTAGAAGGAAGTGAATTGCCATGCTGCTGATATCTTTCTTCCATTCTATTATTTATAGTGCTAGGCCCCATTACTCAGTGGACAGAGAAGATGGAAGAGGTCTTTGAGCGGCTACTTGTTACTCAGCCAGATGTGTTCATGACGATTGGTTTAGATTCCATTGGAACCACAGATAACAGCCTTAAAGCTGGTGTGATTAAGATCAAGAAACCTTAAAGATATCCCCTGAGAGTAGCCCCACCAGTGGGGGCCTTACCAGTGTTGTGTCTCCTTTACCTGAGTGCCTGCAAACCCCAAGAGGCCCGTTAGCAGATGTGTCCGGTGGCTCTCGTTGTGAATCCCTGGCTGTATGCACCATTGGCGCCCGGTTATTCTTGAGATACCTGGAACCTAGCCTTCGGGGTTTAGAGATGACAACCATTAGGTTTTGGCAGACACTTGGACTTCCTTTTTGTCTTTCAACCCCTGTGGGCCCAGTAGGGGCTAAGCTTCTATTTGCAGATAGACCCTAAACATTTAGCAAATCCTTAAAAGCAAAATCCACATGTTTATGCTTTAGTGCTAAAAATTGTGAATGATCTTTAAATGAAAATCCAAGATATTACAGTTGTAGCTCTCGTGTAGTAAAAAACCAAACACTTAATAAGTACCTCCTGGGGGCAGCTAGATGGTACAGTGGATAGAGTGCTGGGCTTGAAGTCAGGAAGACTCATCTTCCTGAGTTCAAATCTGACTTCACACATTTCCTAGCTGTATGACCCTGGGCAAGTCACTTAACTCTGTGTGCCTCAGCGTCCTCATCTGTAAAATGAGCTGGAGAAGGACACGGCAAACCACTCCAGTATCTTTGTCAAGAAAACCCCAAATGAGGTCATGGAGATTCAGACACGACTGAAAAATGACTTAACAAAAACGAATTAAAAAAGGTGACGTTGTGCTAAGCGCTTTACAAATATTACCTCGTTTGATCTTTACAATAATACTGGAAGACAAATTATGATCCACATTTTACAGTGGAAGAAACTGAGGTAGATAGGTTAAATGACTTGCCCAGGGTCACATAGCTGGTAATGGTCTGAAGCTGGATTTGAACTCAGGTCTTCCTGATTTTAGGCCCAGAGCTCTACCTACCATGCCACTTGAATGTCCCCAAGTCTAAACCCTATTTGACCTTGAGCAAATTACTTAACTACTTTGTACTCAGTTTCCTTGATTGAAAAGGGTTGGATTAGATGACCTCTAAAGTCCCTGCTAATCCTAAATCTATGGCCAAATGACCACAGCATAATTCAGAGATATATTACAATCTGGAGCCAGAAGACCTGTTTGAATCCTACCTCTGGCATTACCTTTGTAATCTTGAGTGAGTCACTTAATTTCTCAGGGCTTTGAAGTTCTCTTAAGCTCTAGTTCTACGGTCCAATGAAAGAACGCTTTAGGGGCAAGGACCGTAGGTTATCCTCAGTCCTACACAGTGTTTTGTTGTCGTTGTTCAGTCATTCAGTCGTGTCTGACTCTTTGTGACTCTGTGCACCATAGCATGCCAGGCCCTTCTGTCCTCTATGCCCTGAAGTCTGTCCAAGTTCATGTTCGTTGTTTCCATTACACTCTCTATCCATCTCATCCTCTGCCATCCACTTTTCCTTTTGCCTTCAATTTTTCTCAACATCAGCGTCTTTTTCTAATGAGTCCTGTCCTCTCATTATGTGGTCAAAGTATTTAAGCTTTAGTGTTTGACCTTCCAGTGAAGAGTCTGAATTCATTTCTTTAAGTATTGACTGATTTAATCTCCTTATTGTCCAAGGGACTCTCAAAAGTCCTCTCTGGCACCACAATTTGAAAGTGGTGCTCAGCTTTCCTTATGGTCCGACTCTCATAGCCAGACACTACTACTGGAAAAGCCATAGCTTTGACTTTGTGGCTTTTTGGATGCTGTCCAGATTTGTCATAGATGTCCTTCCAAGGAGTGAGCATCTAGAACAGTACTGGATACATATTACTGAGGAGGCAGTGTGGTCCATATGGAAATATCCTTGTGTAGTGGAATGATGGATCTGCAGTCAGAGAACTAGCAACCTTGTGTGACCTTAGGCAAGTCAAAAACCTCTTTGGGCCTCGTTTTTCTCACCCTTAAAGTGAAGAGGTTGGACTAGATGATCTCTAGAGTTCCCCTCCACCTTGGAACTTTATATAGTAAGCATTCCATGAATAATGGCTGATTAAAAGTTCACTTCCTTACATTTTCCAGTGTATAAATGTATTATCTCATTTTTTGGTTGGTAGATTGCATTCTACTCTTTATATATTTCATTATGCTCTGATTTATTAATCTTATCAAGTTTGTAACACAGAAAATTGTCATTGTCAATTCAAGTCGATAAAAATTTATTAGCTACCTAAAACATACCTATGGGCTAGGCACTGTGTTTGATGCTGGGAATGCAGAATAATACTGACCTTGCCTTCAAGGACATTTTATTTGGGGAGGGAGGCAAGGAGGCAAGCTCCAATTGGATAAAACGTGTATGCAGATACAACAAATACTAACTCAGTTTGATTTAATTCAGTAAACATGGATTAAGCACCTAGTATGTGCCAGGCACTGTGCTAAGCATCTGGGGAAACAAAAAGAGGCAAAAGACAGTTCCTGCTCTCGAGGAGCTTATAATCTAATGATAAGTACAAAGAAGGTAATTTGAGAGGGAAAGAGAATACTAGAACCAGGAAGACCCACAGAAGGCAGCCAGCTTTGTTTCATGAACTCTACCTTCCAGCCAAACTAGACTCCTAGATGTTCCCCAAACTGGAAATTATACTGCATTGTACAAACCAGCCCCTCTCTTTGGGATGGACTCCTTCCTCCTCTCTGCCTTTTCAGAGTCTTTGCCTTCCTTCAAGGTTCAGCTCATCTTCTTTCTGAAGACTTCCCTCATCCTCTCTCTATTTTTCCATGTACTTTCCTTATTTCCAATGTATTCTGCTTATTGGAAGCAAGATAATGTAGTGGAATTAGTGAATAGGGCTCTGGGCTTGGAGTTAAGAGGTAGTCTTGCTTCTCATACTGTGTCACCTTGAGTAAGTCGTGTGTTTTTTTTGGAGGGGGAGGCAATTGGGGGTAAGTGATTTGCCCAGGGTCACATGGCTAGTAAGATTCTGATGCTGGATTTGAACTCAGGTCCTCCTAACTCTAGGGCTGGTGCTTTATCAACTGAGCCACCTAGCTACTTGTGGGGTATGTCATTTAACCTCTACTTTTGTTAAACAACTCCTTAGGACTTATCTTCCAAGTCAGTGGGTTCCATATTTTCTAAATCATGCATCCTCATCTGTTAAAAACATTTGGAGGCACACGCTCCATGTATATGGGGTGTGTGTATATACATATATATAAAATCTGTGTATACATATGTATATACACACACATGTGTGTATACATATATGTATGTATCCATGGAGTTTTTACATTTTATATATTATGTAAACATTCTACTTAACTTATAAGTATGTTGTGATGCAGTGGATAAAGTCCTCAGCCAGGAGTCTAGAAGACCCGAATCTAAATCTGGCCTCTAACTCTTACTGCTGTGTGATATTGGACAAGTCATTCATCTTCTGTCTTCCTCAGTTTCTTCATCTGTAAAATGGGGATAATGATAGCACCTCCTTCCCAGGGTTGCTGTAAGGATCCCATGAGATAATAGTTGTGGAAGCGCTGACCATAGCCCCTGGCACATAATAAACACTATCTAAATGATTGCTGTTGATGGTGTTCTTACATCCAGGCCTGGGATGCTGAAGAGCCTCCTGGAAGAGAGCTATAATCTCTCGGATCATTTGGAGTCATCATTCAAAGGAGTCTGGACTGTCTATCCACATAGGAAAGACCAAGTGGATGAAAAATGTCTTTTGCCCAGATTCCAACATGCATTTGGATGGACACTATATAGTATTCCAGCAGTATGTATATCTGGGACAGAAAGTACAAATGGATGATGAGCTGGGCCCGGAATTAAAAAGGGTAATAGACTGAATTGCTTTCAGAAAATTGCAAAGCTCTTTTAATGACCCCAAAGCTTTCCATGAAAGAATTGACTCATCTTTTCAATACTAACATTTTGAGAGTTTTGCTATATGACTGTAAGATAGGGAACACCATAACTTCTGATGAACTCAACACGACTGGGGAGGGGAGAATTAACTGAAGGGAAAAGAAGTTAGTCATAGGATGGCCAACCCCTCCCCCTTGAGGTGGGGACATTTCAATTGTGCTTTTGTATCCCCAGTGCTTTACACATAGTTTGCGGGATTGATTTGGAGATTTGTCTTGAAACAAGATAAGGATTCTGAAAGGTAGCTGAGCAGGTGGTGAATAAGCAAATCCAAGAGATACCTAGAGAGAGTGTGTTTATAAAGGGACAATAGGACCCAGGATGGAGCTTTGGGTGATAGCCTTAGTTAGGAGATAGACTAAGATACCTCTCTTCTGGGTTCTTAGCTTTACAATTATCCACTCAAAATGAAATTACTGATGAGCATTTGTGAAAAAAATCCCTCCCCCCCCCACCCCAATTAAAAATGACTTGGAAATCTTTTCCATGACAGCCTACCTAAAGTTAGCTGTGTACAAAGGAATTTCCATCTTCTTCATAGAGCTTTGTCTGACTCTTCTAGACCATTGGTATAATAGAAATGAGGTCTACTAAACTATACATAAGGATCTCTAAAGGCTGCATATTAGCTTGAAAACCACATGTTTATTTCTTTTTTTTATAAATATTTTCAGGTTTTTTTTCCAGATATGCCTGACTCTTTATGATCTCACTTGGGGTTTTCTTGGCAAAGATACTTCAGTGGTTTTGTTATTTCCTTCTCCAGCTCATTTTGCAGATGAGGAAACTGAGAGAAACAGGTTAAATGACATACCCAGGGTCACTCAGTAAGTGTCTGAGGCCAGATTTGCACTCAGGAAGATTAGTCTTCCTGACTCCAGGACTGGCGCTCTCTCCACTGCCACACCTAACTGCCTCCATTTTATTAATATATCAGCACATTAAAATCATATAGGAACTATAGTTTGGGTTTTTTTGTAAATTTTTTCTTCATTATAAACTTAAATACAGAACAAGAAAAGAAAAAAAAAACAGTTCCATGTACACAGCTGAACACAAAATTCAATATAAAACAATAAATTTCCATTTCAAGAAAATCTATAAAATAAATGCTATACCTTGTTTTCAAGGCTACCCAGTTTTGCTTCCTTCTGGGTTTTCTTTTGTTGCCTGCTATGCCTCTTTTACTTTTTTTTCTCCCTTCTTCCCCTTTTCCCCCCAAAGAAGGCTATTAAACGCAGATATCTGTTAACATACACATATATACACATATATGTAAAACTGTACTATGCAAATTTCCACTTGTCATTTGCTTCTCTTAAGGTGGATAGCATCTTTCTTCATATGTCCAAGTCTTTCCATGTTTTTCTAAATCAATCAGCTCTTCATTTCCTATACCATAGCAGCATTCCAACACAATCACATCCTATCTGAGAGATTGTCTAGGAAAGATTTTCCTCCAATTTTCTGCATTCCTTCTATTTTTGGCTACATTAGTTTTATTTATACAAGAAAATTTCAATTTAAAATAATTGAAATTATCTATTTTACATTTCAGCAATGCTCTCACCGTATACGATCTGATAGTATTGAATCTGCTTCCTTTACATCTTTTCCCCCTAGTTTCTTTTAAATTCCTGACCTTTTGTTCTTACAAATGAGCCTTGTTATTATTTTCTCTAACTTAGTAAAATAATTTTTGAGCAATTTAATTGAGATGGAATTAAATAAATAAGATTAATTAGGCAAAATTGTCATTTTCATTATATTGGCTTTACTTACCCATAAAAAATAAATATTTCTGCAATTGTTTAAATCTGACTTTATTTGTATAAAAATGTTTTATGTTTATGTTCATGTAGTTTCTGTGTCTGTTCTGGCAGGTATACTTTCAGGTATTTCATATTATCTAGTTACTTTAAATGATCTAAGACAATGTTAAATAATATTGGTGACACATTGTGTAGTTTCCCTATTTTTCTCTTTTAATTAAATCTATTTTAGCTTTAACTTTGCAATCATGATTACTACCCCTGCTTTTTTTTCACATCATAAATTCTACTCCAGCCCTTTATTTTATCTTTGTAAATCTCATTTTCATTGTGTTTCCTGAAAGCAACATTTTGTTGAATTCAGATTTTTAATCTGCTATCCATTTCCATTTTATGGGTAAATTCATTCCATTCACGTTCTAGGAACTGTAGTTTTAATCTGGTTCAGGCCACACTTGGGAGTATTGTGGGCCATATGTGGCTGGTGGGCTGTGTGTTTGACACCTCCGCTCTAAACCATATACATTTCTCCTTTTTCTGTACCTCTATAGTACATACACTATGAGCACTCATCATAACACTTTATGTATATATATAAATATATGTGTGTGTGTATATATATATATACTTCTGAGGTCCTTTCCAGCTCCAGAGTTATGATTCTAAGACAGCAAAAATAAATCAATGAATGAATGAATGAATGAATAAACACAGACAAATCACTTTCCCCACAACAGCCTTGGGACTAGAGGGGATTTTGGAGGTAATTTAGCACAAATTCATATTCTTCAGGTGAAGGAACTGAAATCCAGAGGCTGAGTTATTTGCCTAACAAGTCTTATAGCTAGCAAGTGACATTACCAGGATAAGAGCCTGGGTCTTCTAAACCCCAGGCTAGTGCTCTTTCTGCAAGTTCCCTGGTATGCTGGACATAGAACTTACAACATTCACACAGATACATTGAAGTATAAATACAAATATGCTCTTTCAAAAAGCTAGTGTCCTTCCACAACACATATGGAGGAATAATAATCCTTTTAAACTTTTTAATCATCGGTTATTTCTCTGTAGCAATTCCTGGCAAGAGGTTGGTTGGTCACAACCCATGTTGGGATTTGTTGGTTGGTTAAGTTGTTCCAGTCATATCTGACTCTTCATGACCCCATTTTAGGGTTTTCTTGGCAGAGAGACCAGAGTCTCTTACCATTTCATTCTCCAACTCATTTTACAGATGAGGAAACTGAGGCAAACAGGGTGAAGTAACTTGCCCAGGGTCACACATCTAGTAACTATCTGAGGTCAGATTTGAACTCATGAAGATGAGTCTTCCTGATTCCAAGCCCAGTGGTCTATCCCCTGTACCGCTTCAGTTCTCCCTAATTATAGAAGACTAATAGGAAATTAGTCTTCTGATAGGCTAGGGTGGAGGTTTTCATGCACAGGGATGGCAGGAGTTTTCAAACTTTGAAGAAGAAGGAAAAGGTGGTGGTCATGTCTGCTACTTTTTCAGTTCCCTTTGTTAAGACCAAGAAAGATGACCTCTATCCAAATGGAAAAGCTGGGAGGTATGCATATGTGACTGTGTTTTATTGAGGACTGCTGAAAGAAACAAGCCACTTGAGAAGAATGGTTGAATCCTACCCAGCCCCAATCTTACTTGTTTATGTTTTTCTTGAATTTATTCTGTTAAAGAATACATATGTATATTCATTACAAGACATTTTCTTATTTTTCTTTTTTTTTTTTTAGTGGAGTAAGGGATGAGAGAGAGAGAAAGTAAATAGATTTCTGTTAAATTTTTTTTATTATTTATTTATTTATTATTTATTAATTATTTTTATTTAATTTTTTTAATAGAGGGTTAAGGGGGTACTATAGATGTGAAATGTTACATGAATTTTTAGATGAAGTCACTGTGTTATTAATGTAATGTAATTAGCTGCTTTACTTTGTTACAAGAGACCTTTCATATAGGAAGTAATCTATAAATGTTTGTAATATAAAAACAAAACATCAATAAAGCTGAAAAAAGAAGGAAAACATTTACCAGATTTAATATTATTTCTCATAAACATCTATGACTTAAATCTGTCTTTATATTGCTGGATCTCCTTTTGTTTTGGGTCATGAGGGTGCAATGGGAGCCACACAGGAGAAAGAGAGATCTTTTCTAGCACAGGGCTAGGAATCCAACCTCCAGCCTATTTTGAGAGAGTTGTGTTCTCTAACTAGATGTGTAAGCACAAGCTATTTCATTATTACTTTGCTAAGTACAGACTTGGGCAGCTAGGTGGCTCAGTGGATAGAGTACCAGGTCTGGAGTCAGAAAGACTCACCTTCATGACTTCAAATCCAGCCTCAGATACTTCCTAGCTGTGTGACCCTGGACAAGGCACTTAACCCCGCCTGCCTCAGTTTCCTCAGTTGCAAAATGAGCTGGAGAAGGAAATGGCCGACGGTTCCATTATCTTTGCCAAGAAAACCCCAAATGGGGTCACAAAGAGTCGGACATGACTGCAAGGACTCAACAACAAAGTGCGGACTTATGAATGCGGGCCCTCTTTTATAAATCTGCCTCATAGGCACGAGCCAAGGTTACATCTCCAGAAGGAAAGCACAGAGTTAGAGCACAGACACAGCCTAAGTTAAATGTGGAGAAGTTCAATGAAACATCTTCCTAAGGAAGATGATGAGGGTGATGGTGCTGCTGCTAATGGTGCCAATGGAAAGGCAGTGTGTTGCAGTGCCTGGAGAGCTGATGTCAGTCAGGAAGACCTGAGTTCAAATCTTGCCTCGGATACTGACTGGCTATGTGACCTTTGGGCAAGTCACTGGACCCCTGTTATGCCTCAGTTTTCTCATGAATATAATGGGGAAAATGATAGCACTTCCCTCAAAGGGTTGTGGCGAGGATCAAGTGATTGTAAGATACATAGCACACTGAATAAATGTTAGCTATTATTGTGGACACAAACAGACTCTGACAACTGCTCTATGTTTAACTTTGATAGAAGGCTCACCCAGCATTAGCAGTGGCATTGAGTGAGGTGTTTTACATATCCGTTACTTCATCTGCATAGTGCATACCTAACACTAACTCTCCCATGGGGAACTAGATGACTAATCAATGCTTCTGTGATGATCACGGTTTTAGTCGGGCGCTCTAATTTGCTCCAGGTCTCAGGCTGAAGTTTCAGCCACCTCCTCCTTCACAGACACCCGGTCGCATCCACAGGGGGATCGGGTGGGATTCTTGGCTTGGGGATTTCTAAGTCTCTGGTATGGGGAGCAGAGAGGTGGGGGTGCCTGCATATGTTGGGTGACTAGTGGTCCCTCCAGCACATGGTCTGATATACAAGTCATCCTCCATCCTAAAGATTGGCGTCCTATGCCACATGCCTCAAAGAGAACACCCAAGTCTATTTATTTCTAGAGACAAATGGGATGGTTGATTCAGCCACATCTTTGGAGCTTATAAGAGCCCCCACTTTCCCCCCGAGTTAGCTCATCATCCGTGTCTTCAGCTCCTGAGTATTAGAAGCCTTTTCTTTCCCATCCTTCCTGCCCGCCCCTGCCCCCACTTCCCATTCCCCAGGTAGGAAGAATCCATGTTTGGCCACTAGCTCACCAAAGAAAACAGGTTGGGACTTGGTCATGATGCATTTGAAAGATTGTCAACCCCTGATTTATTTCATATCTTTCTGATGTGTTTCTCCATCTACATGTAGACTGTTGCCGTTCAGTCATTTTTTGGTCATGTCCAACTTTTTGTGATCCCATTTGAGGCCTTCTTGGCAAAGAGCTGAGTGATCTGTCATTTCCTTCTCCAGCTGTGTGACCCTGTGCAAGTCACTTAACCTGTTTGCCTCAGTTTCCCAATATGCAAAGTGACAATAAAATAGCTCCTACCTCATAAGGCTGGTTGTGATGATCAAATGATATTAAATTTGTAGACTGCTTTGCAAATCCTATTATTGTTATTATCATAGGTCTCACTTCAGAATCAGAAAGAAACATTGCGTTTGTCTTGCACAGGCACGTCAGACATAAAGACACTGAGCCAGGATTGAGAAAGGGGAAGGAAATGAACTGAATTGGATTTGGGACAACGCACTGAGCTTTCACCAACTCTAAGCTATTTTCTGCTATACAAGCCCATCTTTTCGTTAAAAATAGCTAACATTTACATAGCGCTTCAAAATTTGCACAGTGCTTCAAAAATATTGTCTCATTTCATCCCCTCCCTCACCAGCCCTGTGAGATAGGCGCTATGATTACCTCCATTTTATAGATGAGGAAACTGAGGCTGAGAGCAGTTGTGACCAGAGCGGAGTTACGTAGCTAGTAACCATTAGGTCCAGATTCAAACTCAAGTCTTCTTGACTCTATGTCCAGTGCTCTATTCCATTATAGCATCTGGTTGCCTCAGCAATCCACCATTACTGCGCCATGTCACAGTAGAGAGAGAGCTGGCCTGGGAGTAAGGAAAGATTTGTTGCTTTCCATTTGATGATAGACAAGTCACAGCTTTTTAGGCCTCCTCACAACTCTCTACAGTTGCAGTCCTTAACCTGGGGTCCGTAGTTAGATTTCAGTTCTGTTTATTCGGATGGCAAAAAAAATTACATCATTACTTTCATTAATCTCTTTTTTTTTAATGTATTTTTTACTTTTAGGAAAATCACCTTTTTAAATTACATTTTTAAGTAATTTTTTAAAGTAAATTTAGTTTAAGTAATTTAATTTTTTAAGTACTTTTTGCAAAGTACTTTATTATTGGATTTGATCCCCACAACAACCCTATGAGGTAAGTACAGTTATCATCCCCATTTTTTTCAATTACATTTTAAACTTCTTAAAATTTTTTTTTATATTCATTTTAAAATTTTGAGCTGCAAAAT
Source organism: Trichosurus vulpecula (assembly GCF_011100635.1). Lineage (NCBI taxonomy): Eukaryota > Metazoa > Chordata > Mammalia > Diprotodontia > Phalangeridae > Trichosurus > Trichosurus vulpecula. The sequence continues at coordinate 231,672,814 of NC_050580.1, forward strand.
TCTTTTCCTCCCTCCAGCCTCTTCCCCACCCATTGAGAAGGCAAGCAAAATGATATCCTTCGTACATGACTTTCATTAACCTCTAACTGAAATTTAGCATTTTCTTCAATTATCAACATAGGCAACAAGCCAGTATTATTAAGTTTCACCAGACTGCCAGAGGGGTGCATGATATAAAAGAGGTCCCACGGCTTTAAGATTATAAACTATAGATAAATTGCCCATGATTAAGAGTTTCCATACCAGAGAGTTTCCCTACAATGATAAAATCACATGTTTAGATCAAAAAGAAAAGGGAAAAAAAGAAAAGAAAAAGAAAGTTTCCTAATGATGCTGCTATATGGCTGGAAATCTTGGACAACCACAATCTCAGGAGAATGGCAGTTTGAAGTGACCAGGTTACCCTAATGCCAATGGAAAGGGCCATGGTAGGTATAAGTAGGCTATTTAGAGTTCTAGCCCAACTGGATCAATAGGAACACCTGTGAAATTTGTTTCCCAGAGGCTTGAGGTCCATCATCACAGTGGATGGCCAGGGCCTCCTGCGCAATACCCAGAGCCTGGTCAACGACGGAATCCTGGGCCTCATAGCGCTGGTTGGCCAGCTTAACCTTCCCCCCTCCCTGTCACTAGCTTCTGAAGAAAGTGCTCTTTCAGGTGTGTGTTTCCCTACTTGTGAAAGGTTTGGGAAAGTTTGAGAAAAATCCCCTTTAACTACTTAAAATCATTTAGGACACGAAATAATAGGCTTTTTTCCATTTTAAAAACAAAGCGGCTAGGGGATTTTTATTATTTTAGCTCAAGTAACTAACAACTTACACCTAACCCAGAGACTTCAAAGTTGGTTCATCCTGCTGGTAAGTTTCTATTGGGCTGTCAGATAGAGCTTGGAAAAAAAAAAGTGTGGGTTCAGAATGAACAAATAGTTAATACCAGAAAACACAACAGGAGCATCTGTGAACTCCTTGAAGGTAAGGAGTTTGGTTTTTGTCTTTGTAATCCTCACATTCAGTCTTGCACAGAGTCAGGGCTAAATACACAGGGCTCTGTGAACGAGAGGATAAATAGAAAGATGGACAACTAAGTAATCATCCCAGGCCCAGGTTAGGCATCCCTGGAGGAAAGTATGGGTAACAGCTGATTTTGAAAACTACTTCTTGACTTTCCTTTGGCTGAGTGAATTCAGTACTGAGGGGGGACCTCCTAAGTGCATATAGGTTTCAAAGGGATCGTTTTCTTTAACGTTCTTCCTTTCTTTTTAATCTTTTTTAATAAGAATACCAAGAAAACAAACTGTTAAGGAATCACAAGTAAAACCCTGTAGGAAAGTAAAACTAATACTCAAATTTAAAAGTAAAGCGGTCACAAAATGAAGAAGTCATGGTCTTCATAGCAATGCTGACTCACATCTGAGAGAGAGAGAGAGAGACAGAGAGACAGAGAGATAGAGAGAGATGTGGAAGAGAGAGAGGGTGGTTTAGCAGACTCTTCTCTTGACTCACAGCTTATTTCTCTTCTCTGGGTCTCATTTCTATGTATATAACAAACTGACGGCACACCATCCTATGTCTTTCTAATTTGGATGAAGCCAGCGTCAGGTCATAGAGGCAAAAATCTTAGGGGCTGTGTAGGTTACAGCACAGTCTGATCACTGAGTAGTCAGAGTTAGGGTGACTTGACATTCATAAGGTCAAAGTCATGGATCGAATCTCTCTCTGTGGGTCAGTTGGTCAATTCCCTCTTCCTAGGCTGTGGCATTGATCTTCAAGCACCCCAACTATAAATATCACTGATGGTGATGCAGGACCAGGCAAGAGGGAGAAATTCATCCACCATCCCTGCTGGGGGAAAGAATCATTCAAAAAGCTAGTGCCCTTGGCCAGCCTTGATATCATCCTCTTGCATGCAAGAATGCATGTCTCTGGGGCAGAGACTTCCTGGTAAGTTCCTGGAAGTACCCCACTCAGAATAGGTGCTCATGTTTGATGAATCCACGGTTAGCTTAGTGCGGGGATGGGAAACCTGTGGCCCCACCCCTGGCTTAGTGTAATAGAGAAAACAGTGGACACTCTGAAGACCTGGGTTCACATCTCACTGCTGCCAGTGATCTTAAGTACATCATTTCAACTCTGGGTGCTTCATTTTCTTCATCTGTAAAATCAAGAATAGATGATCTGTAAGGTGCCTTCTAGCTCCAGCATTCTGTGCAATGTTCGACTAAAGGTTGAGAGGACTGACTTTCCTTCTTTCTTCCTTTACTATGGATTGCCTTCATTCATTCAGATTATAGTCCCATAGCAGCTATGTGGCTCAGTAGATAGAGTGCCAGGCCTGGAGTCAGGAAGACCTGAGTTCAAATCTGGCCCCTCAGACACTCACTAGCTGTGTGACCCTGGACAAGTCACTCAACCTCTCTTTACCTCATCTGTAAAATGGGGGTGATTGATAATAACACCTACCTTGTAGGGTTGTTGTAAGGCTCAAATGTGATAATAACATAGTAAACACTATATGTTGGTATTTGGTCATTTCAATCATGTCTGACTCTTTGCAACCCCATTTGGGGTTTTGTTGGCAGAGATATTGCAGTGGTTGGCCATTTCCTTCTCCAGCTCATTTTACAGATGAGGAAACTGAGGCAAACAGTGTTAAGCGATTTATCCAGCATAACACAGCTAATAAACCAGATTTGAACTCATAAGATAAGTCTTCCTGATTCCAAGGTCAGTGCTCTATCCACTGTTCCATCTCGCTGCCCAAACACTATATAGATGTTAGTTCTCATTGTAGTGGGATTCATGATGGTTTAGGCAAAGTTTGGATGGAAGATTTTTCTATCTAGTTGTAACAAAAGGATTTGCTAAACAAACCAATCAAAGAAGTAAGCTTCTACACGGACTGTGTTTATTCTTTTCTAGCACTTTAAAAGCACCATTTAAATACAATTGTCATACTGATTGCAAAGGAAATTTCCCTAATGTCATGATTTTGCAATATTGCATTTTGCTAACTTTGTTGTTGTTGTAGAAACAAGATGCAGTTATGTTGTAAAAACGACTGAGTTCTTAGCAAACGGAGAATGGAAAGGACTTTAGAAACCATTTGGTTAAGCTTCTCATTTCACAGATGAGAAAACTGAGGGCCAGGGTAGTAAAGGTATATAGCCAGGATCTTGGAGCAAATTAATCGTCAGGGAGGAGGTAGGCCTACAATTCAACTATCTGATTTCCAGTCCAGTCTCCTTTTACCCTATAATAATTATTTTTTGTTGTTGTTCAGTCATTTACACTCATGTCCGACTCTTCATGACCCCATTTAGACTTTTCTTGGCAAAGATACTGAAGTGTTTTGCCATTTTCTTCTCTAGCTTATTTTACAGATGAGGAAACTGAGGCAAATAAGGTTAAGTGTCTTGCCTAGAGTCACACAACTAGTAAGTGTCTAAGGCTAGATTTGAGCTCAGGAAGATGAGTCTTTCTGACTCCAGGCCTGACATGCTATTCACTGTACCACCTAGCTGCCCCACAATAATAATAATTTATATAGTAGTTTAATGTTTGTAATGAATGTTAGATATATTATCTTATTTGAGTCTCAAAATAACCCTTTGAGGTAGGCGCTATTAATCATTCATTGATAATAATTATGTCACTTTGAGGATAAGGAAACCAAAGTGAGAGAGATTATTAAGGGATTTGCCCAGTATTCACAGAACTAGTGTCTGAGGCATGATTTAAATTCAGATCTATGCTGACTTCAAATCTAGCCCTCTATACATTGAATTGTCTACAAGAGGTACCAGATTTTATACATATAAATATTAATTATCCTTTCACTTATTGTTCTTGTAGAATATAAGCTCCCTGAGGACAAAGACTGTTTTATTTTTCATAGATTGTAGAGTTAGAGACTTTAGCACGGTGCCTCATGTACACTAGAGCAGATATTTGACGAGTGACTATTGATTGAATTGAGAAATGAGCTCAATTATTTATCCTTAGAATGATGCTATTGTTTAAAACATATTTTGCCTTGTACTTGAAAGTATTAAAGTAATAAAGCCATATTTCTTTTTTTTCTTAAATCTATAATTTAAGATATTTTAACAATTCCATTTCGCTTTCTCTCCAACCTTGTCTGTGCAAGCTAATGGGATTTTTCTATTGTTGTGGTGACTTTCTCCCTAAAATTGTATCCATTTTGTATGTTCCTAAATATGTTATATACGTATTATCTCTCTATTTAGACTGAGCTACTCAAGGATAGGGACTTTGATTTTTGTTTTTGTAATCCTGTAGGGCCTGGCACAGAGTAGGCATTTAGTAAATGTTTGTTAGTTGACTGGTTGATTTGAGAGTGATCAACCTGAGGGGATAATTCAGTGGAAAGAAATGAGAGATGGTAAGAAGGCCCTTTGGCACCTCTCAAATAACGCTGCATAGATGACTACTAACTATCTGGGCTTAAGAATGACTCTGGGAATCACAACTAGGTCATAGCTCTTAGCTGGTAGGGTCTTCAAGTATAACCTCATTGGGAAAAAAAAGAAAATGTATTCAAAGGAAATAAACACACATATACATATATACATGCGTGTATATATGTGTATATGTGTGTGTGTGTGAGCATGTAGGTTTCCTGAGCTAAAATTTTAAAAAATTACCACATTGGGATCCCTATTTCCCAAACCTGGTCTTAATTATGCACACATTTTATATGGCCGTCTATAACAATCATGGAATCAAAAACAGAAAACCTTAAGGTGTGTACATTGGGTTTCTTTAGACATAATACTATTGCACACTTAATAGGCTACAGTATAGTGTTTATATATACTGGAAGAGACCAGAGGGGTCATTTAATCCAACACCTTCATTTTATAGACGAGGTGGACAAGACCTAGAAAGGTTAATTGACACACCCCAGGTCATACAGATAGTGACATAGCTGGACTTGGATATTCACCCTTGACTTGAAAGGTGACAATCTTTCCATATACTGCAATGAAAGATATCCAATTTTTAATGGGAGTTAATGCATTTTCCTTGATATATGGGAGGTATGATCCCTGTACTATTTTTCCATATCTAAGAATCAGTGAATCTGAAAGTTATAAAGTATTACAGCAATGTTTTTTCTTCCTCTCTGCCTTCTGCATCAAAAGCAAATTTAGTTTGGGGGTTCAGTTCAGAAAACATTCTGTCCTAGTTATAGCTGTGCTTGGAGACAGAGTCCAGCCTCCTTCCCCAAGAATCTGGTTGTACCCCCTATAGCATGGCCAATAGTCCCCAATATCTTAACCCCAGGAAAGAGGCAGAAGTGAAGTCACTGAGAAGGTGTTCCCTGGAAAGCAGTCTCACTTATACAGAACCATGGGGGTAGAAGCCCTTGAGTGGTCAAGAGAGTGGGATGGTCATGTTAGCTGTCAAACAACCTCTTGATATAGGGTCAGCAACATCAAGGACCTATTAGAGTAAGAAGAGGCTCCCTTTGCAACACCACAGTGGCAAATCCAAGTTATGGCTCTGGCCTCACCTGAAGCATCTAAGGCCAATGAAGAACTATGTTGTTCAGCATTGAGATTCAGAAGCAGCAGCTTTTTCAGTCATTCACAACACTTTTTGGGCTTCTGTCCTCAGGTTCACCCATGTGTTCCTTGCTTCACTATTCCAGGCTTAAATAAGCGAGAAAAAAAAAATGTGAAGTGTGAATCCTAGTTAACCCTTGGATATGGAACACTATAAAGACTGGGGGAAAATTGGGTCCACACCAGTCAAGTGAGCTTATGATATACCATGAAAGAAAGTACAGAAGATCACATAAGATGTGAAATCCTTGTGTGATAAAGAGATAGGATAACACATTTTGCAATATCTTAAATGATATATAAATGTCAACTATTGTTCATTGTATCTTCAGCCCATCAACAAAATAAAGTTAATAAAGGTGGCATAGAGTGAAAGAAAAAGCTGATGATAGTAATAGCTCACAATTATAAAGCCTTTTAAGGTTGACAGAGCACTTTCCCCACAGAGCCCTGTGAGCTATACCTCAGGCATACCTCAGAGATATTGTGGGTTAGGTCTCAGAACACAGCAAGAAAGCAAATATCACAATAAAGAGAGTCACATGAATTTTTGGTTTCCCAGTACACTTAAAAATTATGTTTACACTATACCGTAGCCCAGGGCTGTCCAAAATGTGTGATTTATGCACCCCGCCTACAAGCATAGAAATATACATAAATGTTTTAGTAAACCAAGTGAGCTACCACTGAGCTCTCAGTAAAATGGCAAATCAAAATATATTGTTTATTGTTTCACTAAAAACCTAAGGTTGGACAGCCCTGCTGTAGCCTATTAAGTGTGCAATAGTATTATGTCTAAAAAAACCCAACGTATATACTTTAATTAAAAAATACTTCATTGCCAAAAAAATGTTAGCCATCACCTAAGCCTTCCTTTGGTCTTGCCTCAGTGTCGATGGTTGCTGACTGATCAGGGTGGTGGTTGCTGAAGGCTGGGGTGACTGTGGTAATTTATTAAAATAAAGCAACAATGAAGTTTGCTATATTGATCTACGCTTTCTTTCACTTGAACACTTGGAGGATATTGAAAAGTTATCACCCGGCCTAATTTCAGTGTTGTTATGTCTCTGAATAGGAGGCCTGAGGAGAGGGAGAGAGATAGGGAATAGTGGGTCGGTGGAGCAGTCAGAACACACACAGCACTTAGTTCTCCATCTTCTGTAGGCATGGTTACAATCATAATATCAAAGATCCCTGGTCACAGATCACCATAACAGACATAATAATTATGAAAAACTCTGAAATATTGTGAGAATTACCAAAATGTGACAGACACACAGTGGGCTTGCGCTGTGGAAGAATGGTACTGCTGGACTTGCCTGATGCAGTTGTCACAAACCTTTCATTTGTAAAAAATGCACTATCTATGAAGTGCAATAAAACAAAGCGCGATAAAATGAAGTGTGCCTGTATCCTCATCCTGATTTTCCAGATGAGGAACCTGAAGCTTAGAGGGGAATCGCCCAGGTTCACACAGCTAGTCAATGTTGGAGCCTGGGTGTTAACAGCACTTTTACTGAGCCAATCTCTTAACCTCAGAATGCTCACAAAGCAGGCCCAGAGACAGGAGTGCCAATAATTAAGTGGTTTAATTAATCAATTTCAGAGTGAGGAATGTTCTTTTATTAGATTACAATACGCAATAACGCCAAGGGACCCCAGAAAAGTCCTAAGAGCCGCTGATAGAGTTGAAGGGCTCCAGAAAGCGCTGTATTAACTCAAGTCGATTTAACAGATGTTTGTCAAGTGCCCACCAGGTGCAAGGCAGCTTAATGAGAAATAGGATAGGGGAGTGGATAGAGGACAAACCTTTGAGTCAGCATGTTTTGGGTTCAAGTCTTGACATATCCTGGCTGTGTGATGTAAGGCAGACAGATAGGCCGCCTGACCTTCAGTACCCCAGCCAACTCTCTAAAGCTAATAGATTGTAGAACGGTTGCAATTCTGCATTGGTAGAGGGAATTTCCTCACTGGAAGCTCAGTTTACCAATAAAATCACAGGGGATAACCAGTGGTGGGATTCAAATAAATCAACAACCGGTTCTGCATGGAACTGAGCCGAGGTGCCGTGGCTGCTGCTGTCACAGCGGGCATAGGCCCTGCCCCCACTAACAACTGGTTTGTTGAATTCAACCTAAAATTAGATACTGGTTCTACCAAACCAGTGTGAAACAGCTGAATCCCACCACTGGTGTTAACCAAAATAAATGAATAAATAATAGAAGTACAAGGTACTGTTTGTGGTCCTGGGTATATAATGAAAGGACCAAAACCCCAAAGTATCCCTACTCCTGAGGAGACTGCATTGTACTTATCAAAGAAAATAAGGTCTTACCCAAGGAGAAAGGTTAGTTTTAGTTGTTTCTGACTCTTTAAGACCCCATTGGGGGTTTTCTTGGCAAAGATATTGGAGTGGTTTGTTATTTCCTTCTCCAGCTAATTTTACAGATGAGGAAACTGAGGCAAACAGGGTAAAGTGACTTGTCCGAGGTCACATAGCTAGTAAGTGTCTGAGGCTGGATTTGAACTCCTACAGATGAGTCTTTCTGATGTAAGGCCAATCTGTAAGTGAAAGATCTTTCCCTCCTATTGAATAGGCTTCAGGTGGGGCCCACAAAGGGAGGCCTGATTAGAGGCAGATTCACACCCTTTCACTAACTGGATGTGAGGCCCCAGGGTATACAAGCTCAGAGGTTAGCATTTTGCCTTTGGGGGCTCACTCATTGAAAATGTGTTGGTGATGAGACTCTAGGTAAGCTGTTGAAGCAGCACCACCCACCTCCCCCCCCCCCCCTTGAAAACCCAGATGTTGGTGCTTCTCTGGTAACTATGTATTGTGATTTGGTTAGACAGAAATGTTGATCTGTTTATACTGTTTCTGTTTGTAATTATTGTTTGTATTCACTCTGAAGTTCAGGGCGCTGGCTTTTCCCCCTGAACTAAGTGAGTGGCATATGTATGTTTAATTAAAGTAAGATTGTTAACCCCTTAAAGTTGCTTTCCTTAGAAAAGCAGGTCAAAGGACCTGAGCTAGCAGCCTTCCTGTGTGCTGGTGTTGTTGGTCTTTCACCCCCACAGTAGTGGCAAGCAGCATTGTTGTTACACCTGACTCCAGGCTCAGCGCTCTATCCATTGCGCCACCTAGCTAACTGAGAAGTTGGTTGTCAGGATATTTACCACGCCTTAAATCCTCTTTCCATTTTGGGATCTACCTTTGGGGAGATGCACTGACCAGATAAATCACAGGGAATTTGGGTTCAGAGTCTCAGTTTGATATAAGATGGCTGCTTTTCTTGGATGATACTGTCAGGATCTTTTCTAATACGGGAAAAGTAGTGAGCAAATTATTTGGGTATTCCTTTTAGGGGAGTCAGGATTCTATGTCCATTTAGATCAGAGTTCAGACTTAATTTCTTTTCTTTATCTTTAAAAAGAAATATTTGTAGATACTTCTTTTAAAAGCAATCAAGAAATGTTTATTAAACACCTCCTATGTTAGTTTATTTGCATTAATGTTAATTACTGCTGATAGTATCATAATTTTCCCTCTAAATCCTGAGTTAGGATTTTCTACCCATTCATTCTCTCTCACTTTGCCTTTGACTTGGCTGCAGTGTGTATTCCAGGCTTCTGGTTGCTGTAGGTTATTTATGAAGGAAAATAAAAATGAAATCCTAGTGTTGCTGTTTTATTTTGGCTTAAGGTCAAATTGTGTGACAAAAGCATCTATTTCCCTAGTGTCAATATTTCTTTCCCCATTTTGAGAGAGGACTAGCTCTCTAGAACTGTTTGGGGACTTTCCCTCCTCATTCTGTTTTTTTTTTCTTTCTTTTATCATTTTCAATTGAAACCAATTTCTCTGCCTTTTAAACTGTCTGAAGGTATCTGGGGTTTTCTTTTTTCTTCTCATTTTCAGATTATTTTCAAGGTCTTTTCCCCAATATGCTTTTTTTTCTCTCTCGCCCATCAGTGTAACTTGTAGTTCACTTAAGTTTCCGCCCATGTGACTTCCAGCTTGAGTTCTCCATTATTTTTTTTTTTTACCAGAAACTACAAGTGAGAAAGCAAGCCCCAAAAAGTAAGCGACTATGTCACTGCTAGTTGCAGTGTCTCTAGGCCACAGAGAGAAGAGGACCTTGGGCTCCAGAGGTGCATGGTGGGCGAGAAAGAAGAATCCAAGGAAGGTGGTGGGCTGGTGACCTAGTAAGTGTTTGAGAAAGGCTTCTTGGTGTCTAGAGCCAGAGCAACACGGGGCCTGAAGGAAAGTGGATGAAACTTGCCCAACGCCTGGAGACTTCAGCCATGCCCCATAGTTCTGACAGCAGCGACTCCAGCTTCAGCCGTTCACCTCCACCCAGCAATAAACAGGTAAAGCTTCTCTTGTCTTCCCCTATCACCCACCCTGACTCCCACCCCTAGGTTTTCTCTTCCTGGAAGAACCTCTCAGAAGGCTGTCTGGAAACTACTAGGCAGGAGGACTCGGTGGTCAGGGACAGAGCATAAGTCAAGTAGCCTCATCTGAGTTTTATGAATTTGGGATTGGGCTTCCCAGAGGCATTTGGCACCAGGACTATTCTCTCTCCTTTCAACTCCCTCCTATGACTCTCATGGTCCCTGCCCCGTCAAGCTTTCTAGGAAGGAAAGAGAATGAACAAAGAGATCGTGAATGAAAGTGTTTAGGTCTAATCAGAGGGAAAAGACTCTTTTATGCTATGAGAGGTTTAGTCTTAACAGGGGGGAGTTAAGTGTAACCTACAGCTGATTATAGCAATGATAAAGCTAACATTTATACAGTACCTACTATGTGCCAAACACTTGGCTAAGTGCTTTACAAATATTATCTCATTTGCTAATAATAGCAGCTTACATGTATATCATACTTGAGGCTCAGAGTGCTTTTCTAGTAATAATCCTATGAAGTAGGTAGTATAAAGTATTCTTTTCAGTTTTATTTTTTGGATCGGGTTGTATGGTTTCATCAGTGCAAGAAATACTGTTGTAAAAAACCCTTCTGCTCGTGCAGATTAGCAACTCCTTTGAAATACATCAGTTTAGAGAGCTGCCAGGGGCACTGAGGAATTAAATGACTCACCTGGAGTCACACAGCTAGTAAGTGTGGGACCAAGTCTTCGTGATTCCGAGGCTGGGTCTTGATTTGCTCCTTGCTTCTCTCTAGCATTTTTATCAGTCCCATTTTGCAGAAGAGGAAATTGGGACTCAGAGTATTTAAGTATCTTGCTGACCCATGATCACAGGCCTAGAAAGTAGCAGTCAGGGCTAGGCCTTCTGATCCAATGTCCAGTGTGTTTTCCACCATATTACACTATTTCAGGTTGTTGAACTGAAGCTTACCCTAGAAAACTTAAGTCAAATCATGAAACAGGGATGATCCAAGAGGAAGTAAATTGGGCACAAGCAAAAAAAAAAAGCAATTAAAGCTAAAACTAAGTTCATAGAGGTGGGGGAAAAGCAATGGATTACAAGGGCTTCTAGTCTGGGAAGCTCTGAAGGAGAATTATGAGGAGGTGGCCTGCCATCGATGGGGAAAAAGGGGATGCAGCTGTTGCTTGAACTCCCCTACCTCATTGGATAGGAGTGGGTTGGGAGGTGTGGGAATGAGTGTGGGGGAGGATTCTAGAGAGTTTGAAGGGTGATGCTTCTGATAACCCAACAGCTCACCTCCAGTACTGGGAGATTAAAGTTTGGCCAGAAGCTTCCGGCTTTCTGACAGGTCATACTTTAAGAACCAAAGCTCTCCTACCCTGAACCTGCCTACTCGCCACATCCCCTGACTTTCATCTGTTAAGGATGATGGCACTGGCCTTGTTAACTACATACGATGTAATCATTTTTAATTCCCTTCTCAATTCTTATGATTTAAAGATGTATTTCATTAGTGCTATGTTGGGGGAGGGGGTCAAGAGGACTTTCCATATTTTGTGTCTATAGGCACATAATAAAAGTAATTCACGTTTGTGTGGTGTTTCGAGGACTAGAACACATTTTCTTCACAACTTTAGGAGATAGTAGCAGAGCATATAGTTGTATACATGTGCATGCTGAACCTCGGGCCAAACAAAAGTCCCGGCTTTGACACTGGTTGTGTAATTTAGGCAACAAAGATAACTCTTTGAACCTCAGTTTCATCTGTAAAATGATCATACACTTGCAATCCTTACCTCACCAGACTTGTGCAAGGAAAATGCTCTGTAAACCCTAAAATTCTATATAAGTGTGAATTGTTATAATTATTATTGTATTATGATTTTTAAAAAGCAGATTCTTGGAACATATCTCAGATCTCTAGAGATCTTCTGTGTCTTCATCCTTCAAAGCAGGACTGTGCCTGTGCATACCATCCACTGAGGGGTGTGTCAGTTCTATTTTTAAATATCTTAAGAGTTAGGGGGTCAGGGAGTTCTCCCATTTTGGAAAACAGAAAACAGTGTCACATACCCTTTTGAGAAGCATCGTGTCATGGTAGAGACAGTCTCAGAGCCAGAAAGACCTAGGTTTGAGTCTTTCCTCTGATCAATTAACCTCTCAGGCATCTCTCTAAGACTGGAAGTTGCAGAAAAGGTGCTGACTTGCATTGCTAGAGGAGTTTCTTTATCGGAGAGTTCCCTATACCAATGAAATCACAAGTCCAATCCCTGTCTCTGTATCCTTTAGAGAAAGGGAGTTTCCCTACCTATGTGACCTGGATCCTCTTGCTTCGCTTTTCTGAGAAATATTTGGAAGGTCTTTATCTGAGAAATTGTCTATAAAAACTTCCACCTCTATTTTCTGCTTTCTTTCTGATCTTGGCTACATTTTTTTAATTTACACAAAATCTTTTTAATTCAGTATAATTGAAATTCTCCATTTTACACCTAACTTTGCTCTCTATCGCTTATTTATTCATAAATACACAGGCATTGAATTAGGCTGGTATTGTAAGAATGAGACCATCCTCTCAGCTTTTACTCTGTAACAACAATGTTTCTTCCCATATCATGTCCCTCTGTCTATGGGGTACATCATAGAGTATGGGGTTCCACTACCCCCTCTGGAAAGGAATGTGTTCTAGTTGGATAGAAGATCTGTCATAATGGAAGGAGTCTAGTTAAAAGACCTGGGTTCAAATTCTGGCCCTATTGCTTACTGGTTCTGAGTGACCTTAAGCTAGTCACTTTTCTTTGGGCTTCAGGTTTCTCCATTGTAAAATATGGGGCCGCCACAAAAGTCCTACTCTGATACTCCAGTGTGGTGTGGGGGTAACCTTGCTTTGATCATTGATCTGCTTTGTTTCTGACTGAGGCAGCCTGCAAGTTCCCTGCTCCCAGGGACTCGTTATATTGGTGGAGGACATGGTGCAGACACCCAATTTCTATTCCTACTGCAGCTCAGAACTACCAGTCTCAAGCTATCCACTAGTCTCAGCTTCTACGATTGCAGGTATTACAGTCATACACCACCATGCCTGGCCTACTTTACCCACTGTATATATTAGGAAGCTGAGTTCCAAAGCATTTAAATGACTTGTATGAAACCATGTTGTAGAGCTGAGATTCAAACCCAGATTTCTACCTCCAAACTTTGTGTTCTGTCCTGGGCCAGGTGACCTATATTATCTAGGAAACATTAATTCATTCAGCCATTAGCACCCATAAATACAATAACACTTCAATTTGTTAGATTTTCCCATTTAGATGGTAGACATTGTCCACGGGGTCAGAATACAAAGCATGTACATTTTGATGGAAGAGATGGAAGAGATTTGAAACTTGGGATTCTGCCCCGGAGATCATAAACAGAGCACACAAATGGAAAATCATGGGCAAAATTAAAGGCATCAGGAACCAGGCTGTAGGAAGACAAATGTGGAAAGGCACAACAAAAGGAAGGTCAGGGGCTTTCAGAGACAACCTTACCAGTTTTGCCCAGACCAGCCCAATGGAGTGTGTCAAGTCTTAGTACCTTATTTTCAATAAAATGTAAATGAGAGAAACCACTTGATAATAATTCAAGACATTCCTATTTATATTTTTTTAATAGAAGACATTTGTACTCATACATGTTAAGGTTTGCAAACATACATTTTAAAAAAAAATCATATTATCACATTAACCTAGTGGTAGGAATTCTATAGGAAGGGGACAAGATTCTCAGTCTAGCATTTGGAAAACTGCTAGGGATTCAGTAGATGTTTATCAGATTAGTGAATGCAGAGAGCCCAAAGTAACCAGGAAAGGATGACCCATTGCTACCTCCTCTACTTTCCAGGATTCCTCAGATGACGTGAGGAAAGTTCAAAGAAGGGAGAAAAACCGTATTGCAGCTCAGAAGAGTCGACAAAGGCAGACACAAAAAGCAGACACATTACATTTGGTGAGTGCTTCTAGCCCCTGTTTCTATCTCTCAGATCCCAGGGATTACTCTCTTCTTTCCATCCATGACTTCCTTCAAATCTTAGCTCAAGTACCACCTTCGGCAAGAAGCCTTTCCTAGTCAGGATTATGCTGGGAAATGTTTAACAACCATCTCTCCTAAAACTCACAACACATTTTTAAGCTTAATCTTAAGCTTAAATTTAATTATTAAAATGTTATGCATCACTTTCTTAATTCTAAGCAATCACTATACAATAAACCAAGCCCTGATTTGTAACCTTTGTCAACTTCTGAGGTGTAAATGCTCACACTGAAAATGTAGTAATTGGCCTTGGAGCTGACTCCATCATACCCCTGAGACCCAGTCCTCAACCATAGCTCTTCCTTCTGAGGAATTTATTTTATATATAACTTGTTTGTAAATAGTTATTTTTTTGTTGTCTCCCCCCATTAAACTGTGAGTTCCTTGAGAGCAGGAATTGTTTTCTGCCTTTCTTGGAATAGTACATATACAGCACGTAGTAGGTGCTTAATAAATACTTGTCAAATTGATGACTGTCATAGAAGCAGTTTGAAAAAATAGTCTAAACTGCCTCTATGAGAGCCACCAATTTGACAAGCATTTATTGCATATTATATATATATGTATGTGTACATATATATTCACACACATGTATGTACACACATGTGTATTTTATATATAGATTATAGATATATAATATAGATTATTGTATTATAGAATATATATGATATATATAGAGATGGATTTCTATATCTATCTCTATTATCTGGTATGTCTATGTCTATCGCTATAAACATAGAGATATAGTTACCTATATCTATAAAGAGATAAATCCCCCCCCCAATGGTATGGGGTAGGAGATAAAACAGATTTCTGTTAATTTTTAAAATAATTTAATTTTTAAAATCTGCCTATAGATGTTAATCTATATAACTTGAGCTCTATGTAGCTCTATCTGTACCTATATCTACATATATATATGTGTTATATTTTTATTTGAACCATCTAAAAACACAACAGCCTGAAGATACAACACCAATCAATAGACCTTTTCTGACTCTTCCCCATACCTCATTTTTAGTGCATCAGCTCCCTCCCTGATCACTGTGCATATTTTAGACCGTCTCCTGTTTTTATTTGAACTGTGAACATATGGTTTCCCCTTTGTAGAATATAAGCTCCTTGAGGGGTAGGGACTGCTTAACTCTTACTGTTGCATTCTTAGTGCCTAACATGGTGGTGCTGAAGCATGGCAAGGACAGTCTGGAAAGGGCAGCCACATACAAGCAGGGGAAAGTATAGAAATAAGGTTCATCTTTAAAAAGCAAGGCTGGATTGTCAAACTTATAGGTGGCTCAGTTACAATGAGTCTGACCTGCCATGCAATAGTGGTAACAGAATGGAAGGACTACTTTTACTATGGAGTTGAAAAGGATGAGATGCTGTGGTGGGGATAGATCAGTGGCTCAAATACACAGAGAGGAAATGTAGAGCCCCACGCTCAGAGAATCATCTAGTTTAAGCTCAGATTACTTCCTTGAACTAGGTCAAGTAGTTTTTATGCTTTCTGATGTTGCATGAGAGTTAATCTTCAACTCTATACATTTGAAATCCACTTTGGGGCACAATGCTCACCTGCAGCATAGGACACCTGGTGACATTTTTCCTGGGCAATTGTCTAGACCTGGCTTTTGAAAACTACTACCACTTACTTGGTTCTGTCATGTTTTGCCATCCTCTTCATAGCACTCTCTAGTTTTAATTATTTATTTTATTTGTTCTTATCCTCTGGAAGAGACATAGTGGTATTATGGAGAGAGTGTTGGTTTTGGAATCCAGTGAGTTTGAATCCTAGCAGAGAAGGAGAATAAAGATGAAGAGTAGGTAAATTTTAGACACACAGACATGTATTTACTAAGGCTTATATTCCCGGCAATGGCCAAGCACTGGACACACAGATGAAAGCAAACAGGACAGTCCCTACCCTCAAGAAGCGTACCTTCTAATGAGGGGAGACCACACATAAAGGAGTGCTGGAAAGGAGGTGAGAGTGGAAAGGGTGCCCAGGCTGGGGCATGGTGAGGAAACTGTGGGTAGGGCTGAAGAGGAAGGAAGAAATGAATTGTGAACCTTTTGCATTTGCCCCATCCTTTTTGTGTCAGAAGATGAGTGTTTAAGGTTCTTTATTAAAATCTGTCTTAGAAACTTTTTGTACCTTGGTTATGAGCAAGTTCTCCAGAAGAATAACCCTTAGTATCCTTGTTTTGCTTTCCTTGCTTCTTATATGGTAGCCAGGTAGAACAGTGGATAGACTGCTTGACCTGGAGTCAGAAAGACCTAAGTTCAAATACAGCCTTAAGTAATTTAACAGCTGTCTGCCTCAGTTTCCTCAATTGTAAAACGGGGATAATAATGGCACCTTCCTCTCAAAGTTCTTGTGAAGATTAAATGAGATGACATTTGTAAAGCATTTAGCATAGCGCCTGGCACTCAGTTAGTGCTTAATAAATGCTTACTACCTTCCCTTTTGTTTCCAGGTCTTTCCTAAATGCTGCTGGAAATATTTTAGAGTGTGTATGAGCTTTCCTTTCTATCTTCGACTTCCTTGGATTATGCCTAGCAGTGGGATCTCTGGGCATGTATATTTAATCATTTTCTTGGCATAATATCAAATTGCTTTCCAGGCATAGATTTTTAGTTGGAATGGAATAATACTCATTAAATCCAAAACACTTCATTTTATGGATGAGGAAATTGAGACCCATTAACATCAAAGTTAAGCCCAGAACCACAGAGCTAGATAATGGCAAGCCCAATTTTATGACTCCAAGTCTAGTGGCCTTTTCACACAGTCTCCCATCAGGCTGTCCAAGTTTGCTCTCTACTTATGCCTGAATTCTAAGCATTTACTTATCATTTGGACTGACTCCAACATCTGCCTGACATTCCATCTGTTTGAGATCCAAACTAAATAGCTCCAAGTTCTCGAGATTAAATAATCTTCCTTCTGTTTGCATCATTGTTGCTAAAGCAAACTTTAGTGGGAGGTAGGTGCCTGAGTCCAAAGGAAAAAAAATCCAATTTTTAAAATCATAAATAGTTACTTTCCCAAATATATTTATTTGTCTTTTGGCCACTGTGTAGTAAAATCAGGAATATATTCAAAGTTCTAGTTGTCTGATGTCCCCCCCACCCCCTGCCTTTTTTTAGGAGTTTCCCATCCTATTGGCTAGGTCTTTAAACCACTTGATAATAAAGGACATATAATCTAGCATTTAGATGCAGATATTTTAAGGACATTAAATATCGATTGTACTCAAATAAATTCCTTGCTTTTTCCCTCTCTTCACCCACAAGTTTTCCTGTGCCCTCTTCTTTCTGGTCTATTCTTATCCCCCACAAAATGGGAGGCAATCATAATGGAGTGAAAAGAACACCACATTTAGAGTCTTAGGGTGTGGGTTTAATGCCTGGATCTGACACTTTCTTTCATGACCTTAAGCACATCTTATAACTTCTGGGCATCAGTTTCCTCATCTGTAGCATGACGGAGTTTGATGAAGTGACTGCTAATTCCTTTCCAGCTCTAAATCTATGAAAACCTCATAATTCAGAAAAAAAATATTTGGAAATAATATTATGTTGTGAAAGATACACATCAGGTATAACTTTCCTCTTCTGGTGTCTTGGTTGTTTGGGAAGTTAGCATAAAAAGGAGCAACCTGAAGCAGCCAATTTTTCCCTAATAAGATGCAGGTTTGTAAGAGCAAGACTTTTATTTTATGTTATTTTAATTTTATTTTATGTCATTAGCCAACAGAGACCTACATACTTAAACTACGTTTCTGGGATATTTCCACTTTATTTTAAATATCGTCCATTTCATAGCATAGCAGTTTTTAGTTCCCAGATGAAATGAAAACTTCTTTGGCAGACCACAAGTTCAACTTAAGCCAACAGTATGATACAGTAACCGAAGAAATAAACAAAATCACAGACTGCCCAAGCTAAGCAGATGGTCCAAGGCTAGGGTGGTGACAATGCTGTTGCCAAACCATATCAGGAATATCATGTCAAGTACTAGATGGGACATTTTAGGAAGGATATCACAAGAGCATGTCCAGAGAAAGAGGAGCAAAATGACAAAGGGCTTTTGAGATCATCCTATAGGAAGATTGGTGGAAAAAATTGTTGATGTTTAGCTTGAGGAAAAGTAGATTAAGGTGGGGGGTGGGGAATAGAGAGATCATAACTTTTCAAATCCTTGAGGAGATGTCATATGGCGGGAGGCGGGGGGGCGGGATTTGATGTATTCTGGTTGGCCCCAAATGGCTAAACCACAAATAATTGGTGAAAGCTGAAGAAAGGAAGATTTAGACCAAAATGAAGGGAAAACTTCCTAACAAATAGGAGCTGTCCAAAGGGGCTTCCTCTTGCCACTAGAAGTTTTAAGGTGAAAACTAGATGACCGTAGGGGGTATATTGTGGTGGGATTTCTGGATTAGGTATGGGTTAGACTAGCTGGCCTCTGGAGTTTCTTCCAGCATTGAGGTTCTATTATTTAGTGACTCTGGACAATTGTAGATAAGTAGAATGAACATTCCCAAATAGAATCATAATTTGTTAGTAAGCCTCTCTAGCTATTTATTTCTTGCCTTCAGTGGTCCAGTTATTTGAAAATATTGCGAGTGTTTCATGTGAGGATGAAATTGTGTATTGCTACATCTCTTCTTGATTCAGAGTTCTTTAAGAATGAAAATAAGCCCCTCCAAGAAAAACCAGACTCCTGTAGCAAGAATACAATATAATGGTTAAAATAAGCTTCTGAAGCTAGATGAATATTGTTGTGTTATTAAAATTTTATAACATCTAAAGTATAATTGCATCACATTTTAAAAATGTGTGGCATTTATTGGAGGGGCAGCTTGGTAGACCAGAGAGTATGGAGTCGGGAGACCAGACTTCAAGTCATGGCATTGACCCCCTACTATCTGTGTAACTAAAGGAAATCATTTAACCTCTCTGGTTAACCTCCAGTCTTCCCATCTGCAAAATGGATAATAATGCTTTTGTTACTTATCTTAAAATGTTGTTGTGAGGATTATTTATAAAATTTATGAAAAATTATAAAAATCGTATATAAATATATTCATTGTTGTACATTATATAATTAATAAATATAATAATATGTTATATATTATACTTATATATGTATAAATATAAATATAAAAATTATAAAAATAAAAGGAAATAATTTTACTTCTGTAAGCTCTGTAAAATGGATAATAATGCTTTGGTTACTTACCTTAAAAGCTTCTTATGAGCATATAAAATTTATACCTAAAGCACGATATAAATATAAAACTTTCATTATTATCCTGACCCTCCAAAGGGGGCAATGCCCTTCCTCTAATTCATGCTGCGTCTCTAGTAGGTCAAATGTCTAGTTTATTGGCTACAATTTCTCTCCCCTGATTTCTCCATAGCATATAAAATCGAGATAAAATCTTTTCAAGATGCCATTGATTTGCCAACATCTCATATTCCCCATCTCAGGCCAGCTTTGTTGTTTACTGTCTACAGGACTTTGGTCAAGTAACCTCTTAAAGCTTCAATGATGTCATTGGTAAAATGGAGCTGATAGACTTGTAACATCTGTTTTGCAAAGTTGTGTGTAAAGCACTTAGCAGATTTAATAGCAGTAGTGACTTCTTTGGATCTCAATTTCCCCCTGTATGAGGGGGTGCAGTGGATAGAGCACTGGGCTTGGAATCAGGAGGACTCATCTTCCTGAGTTCAAATCTGGCCTCAGACACCTATTACCTCTGTGACCCTGGGCGAGTCACTTTACCCTGTTTGCCTCAGTTTCTTCATCTGTAAAATGAGCTGGAGAAGGAAAGGGCAAGCGCTCCAGTATCTTTGGCAAGAAAACCCCAACTGGGTTACAAAGAGTCAAACATGACAGAAAACAACTGAACAAGAAAAGAAAATCCTCCTCCATGTGAAGGGACTGACTCAATCATCTCTAACAATCCTGCCAGCTCTAAATTCAATTACTGTAATTACTGTAACTCCTTTTCCCTTTGGTAGGCAGTAACATAATCTCTCTGACATCTGAGTAGAATCTCTCCCTTTATAGCTCCTGCTTCAATTCTCATCTGTTTTCCTTAGCAGATTAGGGATGTTCTAAATTCCTTGTGAGCAGGAATTCTTTCTCTCGTTCACCTGCGTATCCCTTTCTTTGTCCAATGTGGCTTTGCAACAACAACAACGATAAATGCATTATGCACCTACGTGTGTAAAGCGCAGTGCTAGGTGCTGAGGACAAAACAAAGTTTGGATAAGAGATATCAATTATTTTGTTGTCGTTCAACTTTAGTTGAGTCTGACTCTTCACGACCCCATTTGGGATACCAAGGATACCAAAGATATTTTACATAAGTAGCTTGATTGATGAAACATCAACCCTTTACCCTCAGGGAGCTTGCTGCCTAATAAAGATGTAAAACACACTTCAGATAATCAAATTACAGAGTATTACGTGATCGCACAGGTAGGTGGCGCGGTAGATAGATAGAATGCCAGCTCTGGAGTCAAGAAGATTCATCTTCCTGAGTTCAAATCTGGCCTCAGACACTTACCAACCGTGTGACCCTGGGTGAGTCACTTAACCCTGTTTGCCTCAGTTTCCTCATCTGTAAAATAAGCTGGAGAAGGAAATGGCAAATTACTTCAGTATTTTGCCAGTTGAAAACCCCAAAAGGCATCATGAAGAGTCAGACACGACTGAAAAATGACCGAACCAAAACAACACTAATTATGTGATAGAAAGTACTCCATGGAATCAAAGAGGAAGGTCATTATTAACTATTTGGGTTCCTCCTTCACCCACATTTTCTATTTTATTTTATTTTTAATTTATGAAATAAAACAAGTATTTCCATAACATAGTAGAATAAAAGAAATATGATTGTACATGAAATCTATTATATACAACTTGCTATTCCTTTTAAATAGATAATAAAAATATTGTGTAACTTTTTTCTTTTTTTCTTCCTTCCCCCCACTCCCGCTTATGTATGTATACAGATACATGTAAAATCATTCCATATATACTTCTGTTTATCAGTTCTTCTGGATGCTGATAACATCTTCCTTCATAGGTCCTCTGTAGTTAATTTCAGTATTTATATTAGTCAAAATGACTTAGTCACTTAGTTTCCATCATGATCGTATACCACAACTTGTTCAGCCATTCCCCAATTGAGGACATCCCTGCAATTTCCAGTTCTTTGCCACAACAAAGAGAGCTGCTATAAATATTTTGGAACATACAGGTTCTTTTCCTCTTTCCCTAATCATCTCTGGAAATAGACCTAGTAGTGGTATTGCTGAGCCAAATAAATGTTGACTGAATGGTTTACAGTAGTGTTTACTTCTCATTAGCCGTCTTATATTAATCATCCACTTTTCCCCTTAATTCATGATACCTGTTCCAACCAGGGAGCTTTATACACAATCACCATCTTTAACGTTTAGATCTTTCTTTGCCTCTTCTAAATTGCTTGACTTTACAAATAGTGTTTTGGAAGTCATTCTTTTGTCCTGTAAGCTGACCGGGCTACTTTGTCAACAGACAACTGTGGTTTCAGAAGCAACTGATTGATTCAGTAAGTCTGGTTTCAAATATGTAGAATAACTGTTTCCCTGTCCGAGCCACCAAGGCATTTGTTTTCTAAACCCAAATCTTTGGTGGTATAACAGCTTTTCCTCAGTTTCAATTGTTGTCACAAATAACAAATCTAGTATCTTTCATTGCATCAATGTAATCTCAATGTTTTCAGACTATTAAGCGGGTTTCTCTAGGGAAAGTGTGCTATAGTGGCTCCATCGTCATTATCAATAGGCAGTCCTTATGTGACTTCCTAAAAATTCAGCCCTTGCTGTTTTCAAATCAGAATAGTGAAGTCATCTTTTCCTCTATTATACTATCTCTGTTATCTAAAACAAAACAGTACGAATGTCAACTGCCACAGAGAAATTGGGTTAGGTGATTTCCAACTCCATCCCCTATTGTGATCCTAACCATTGAATGGTCATATCTTAAAGATCTATCAATTCAACACCTTTCTTTTGTTTGCTTGCAATTTATTTTAGCCTTATTAACTTGAAAATACATCAACAAATTATGAATATTTCCTCATACTAAGGAGAATAGAGAAAGAGGATGAATCTCTCTTAGGTATACCTTGCTTTTTTTTAATGAAATATTAAATTTAACTCTATAGTTCCCAAACTGCCTTGATTGAGTGCATCCTTTTCTGAATTTTCTTCTGCTCTCTTCTGTGTATTTTTAAAATGTTTGATTGATGTTCTTTTCTTCTTTTTTTTTGTATCACTACATCTCCCATCTCCCCACCCTGCCCCCACCTCCATACACAAAGAAATAAAAGTCATTCCTTGAAAGAAGTATAACTGAACAAACAGATCCATGCATTAGCCATGTCTGTAAAGGTGTGTCTTACTGTGTACTCTAGTTCATCACCTCTCTGCCAAGAAATGGAAAGCATGATTCATCACCAGTCTCCTGAAGTCATAATTGGTTGCAAAGTTGTTTTCCTTGACAGTGTTTTGATCACTATATCGTTTTCCTGGTTGTGTTCACTTCACTCTCCTTTAGTTCATGTAAGTCTCCTCATGCTTCTCTGAATGTGACCCTTTTATAATGTCTGGTAGTATAATAATATTTCATTACATTCAAACAGCTATTCTCCCCGGCACTGGCAGGCTGGATCCCCAGAGCTAGACTGCTACTTTCTCATGCTCCAGGTTCTAGGGATAGCTCAGGGAGATTGGGGATGGTTTCTAACACTATAGCTCATCAGCCCCCAAAAGTATATCAACTGATATACTTAGCCAGACAATTAGCTCTTTAGAAATGGTTATTTACTGTGATGATAGAATTGGTATAAAACTCTTCCTTCCACCATGGCCCCCAAACAAGTCCCATGGCCTACAAGTACATGCAAAGCCTCAATCATATCGCAAATGTGGCAAAAGAGTCACTCACAGCTACTGGAAGCCCTCTTGCTCAAATCCTCAACACATTCCCTTTTGCTATATTGTAGCTTTTCTGCTGGAACCCTTGTAGAGCCTTGAATGTGCTTTCCTCATTGCATCCAGTTGGTCATTGGTATCCCAGAGCCACATTGTCATCTGCCATGGTTACTCCAGAGACACAGTTAGGATGTCAGTGAAAAGTCCAAATCCTCTGTCCCCCAAAGTCCACAAGGTGGAGTGGGCAAAGAAGGAGACCAAGACAGAGTATTCCCAGAATGACTGCATCAGTTAACAGCTCCACCAACAGTGCATTAGTGCGCCTGTTTTTTGACCATTGTCATTTTCCCTTTTCGTCATCTTTGCCAATCTGAAGGGTATGAGGTTGAACCTTAGAGTTTGCTTTAATTTGCATTTGTCCCATTATTAGTGATTCAGAGCATTTTTTCAAATGAGTGTAATAGCTTGCATTTCTCCTTTTGAGAATGCCCTATTCATATGCTTTGACAGTTTATCTATTAGGAGAATGGCTGATCTTACATGTCTGTATTGATTCACTGTATGTTGGCTGTCAGCCTTCTATCAGGGAAATTTTTTGTAAAGATTTTCCTCAAGTTAACTATTTCCCTTCTAAATCTAACTGCACTGATTTATTTATATAAACACTTTTCGATTTTGTCATAAAATTGTCCATCTTCATCCCTTGGTTGGTCATCAATTCTTCTCCTCTTCATGGTTGTGAAAGATGTCCCCTTTCCCACTCCTCTGATTTGTATATGGTGTGACCTTTTTGTATCTGTATCATGAATCCATTTGGAACTTATTATAACATATGATATAAGATGTTGTTCAAAACTTAATTTCTACTTGACTGCTTTCTAATGTTCCCAGTAGTTTTCATTGAATAGTAATTTCTTACCCTTGTAGTTGCAGCCTTTGGATTTATTATGGATTTACTTTGGGTTTACTATGGATTTACTTTGGATTTACTATGCTATGATGTTTAATTGCTTCTGGGTTTTGTGTACCTGATTTGTTCAATTTTTCTATTATTTAACCCATACTGAATAATTTTGAAGATTGCTGCTTTCCAGTGTAATAAATATTTGATACCTCTTGGCCCCTTTCTTCCCACTTTTTCCATTTTTTTTCTCTTCATATTCTTGACCTTTCATTCTTCTTGATGATTTTGGTTATCATTTTTTTTTTTATTTCTTCAAGTAACCTTTTGGTATGGCACTTAATCTGTAAATTAACTCAGTATTATCATTTTTATCGTATTAATTAGAGTTCTTTCATAAATTGTATTTTGTTACATGATGATTTAGTGAATGTCCACAGGGACAATTATAGTCCACTCAGTGCTAGTAGGAAGAACCAAAACTGAACCAATTATTTTTGTCTTGGGTCAAGTTGAACCTCAAATACACCAACTTTATCAGTCTCAAAAGGGGCAGTCTGGCAGAGTGGATAGAGAGTCAACCTTGAAAACAGGACTACCTGTATCCAAGTCTTTTTTTTCTGACAAATTTTGATGCTAGGATCTTGGGCAAGTCACTTAAACTATCAATGCTGCAGGCAACTCTCTAAAACTAATAATGGTTAAGGATGGATTGCTATGTGTATCCATGAAAGAAGTTTCCACACCTGGAATTCCCCAAACTGATAAAATCATGGGCATGTCCCTCCCTGTAATAGGAGGGCAGAGTTTATAATCTCAAAGAGGATCATAAACATGTCTGAAAGGTTCGGAACCGCCGGATATAAGAAACTCTCAAAGTAGAAGGCAGAAGAATCAAAACATATATTTAGGCTCCACAGTAACCAACCCATGAACCAGCAACCCCATTTTGATATATTGATCAAAAGCTTCCAGGCCCAATAAGTACGCCTTGAAAGAGTAACCAGGAGGCTACAGAGAAGCATGATTGCGTAAAGCAAAATCATGCTTCCCCCTCTATGGTAAAAAGATTACCCACTGGCCTGAAGTCTTTGTTCAGCTTCCTCCCGTAGGTCAGCTCTGCTACTGGCAGCTCCTGCTTCAGCTGTGGCTGTGGCTGTGGCAGCCTCTGGCTCCAACGGGAGCTGCTTTTAACCATCCAGCTTCTGCGGGGGTGTAAGGTACGCCGGGGAAAGCACAGGTTCTTTCAATCTGCTTAAGCAAGGTGAAGGGGTTGACCAGGAAAGCACAGGTTCTTTCCATCAGCTTAAGCAAGGGAAGCAAGGTGAAGGGGCCGACAAGCTTACTCCAGTCCAAGATACAAACAGCATTCAGTTCAGGGGAAAAAGCCAAACTAATCAAGGGCACTTGTTGACTAAGTGCTAAGGAGCCCATTTTTGGTTGCCAATACACTCCCCCACCCAAAAAATAATATTATGAATGGATTCTTATTTATACAGAACCATAACTAGTGCCTACTTGTTGTTCAATCATTTTTCAGTCATGTCCAGTCATTTGCGGTTTTCTTGGCAGAGTTGCTAGAGTGGTTTGCTATTTCCTTCTCCAGCTCTCATTTTACAGATGAGGAACTGAGGCAAACAGGGTTAAGGGTCTTGCCCAGGGTCACACAGCTAGTAAGTATCTGAAGCCAGGTTTGTACTCACAAAGATGAGTCTTCCTGACTTCATGCCCAGTGTTCTATCCACTGCATTTACCTAGCTGCCCCTTAATCTCCATCCCAATCCAAGAAATTTCTTATTGTTCAGTTTTGTCAGACACTTCATGACCCTGTTTGGGGTTTTCTTGGTAGAGATACTGGAATGGTTTGCCATTTTCTTCTCTGGTCCATTTTACAGTTGAGAAAACTGAGGCAAAACAGTTAAGTGACTTGTCTAGGATCATACAACTAGTAAGTGTCACATTTGAACTCAGGTCTTCCTGACTCCCAGCTCAGTGCTCTATCCATTGAGCCACCTAGGTGTCCCTGGCACTCAGTCAAAGCACCATGACACATGCCTAGGATAAGGAGAAGGAAAAGAATTCTCCTTTTCAGTATTTTTGGGGGGAATAGGTATTGGAGAGGGCTTGGACCTCAAGGCATAAGATCCAATAAGAGGAGAGAATCCAGGACACAACAAGGCTGCTTCCGGTAAAACCAACATTTGGGGAGACAGGGCAGGGCTAGGCTGGGTGGGGAAGAGTCCAACTGGGGAGCAGCAGCCTACAAAGAAGGGTTAGAGAGCTTGTCATCTGATTGTTTCCTGCTCATGCACCAGACCCCAGTTAGACTATTTTAATTGTTCTTGCTAACTTGTTGATAAGATCAAGTATTTCTACCTGCGGTAGTAAAGGGCTTCCTCTACATTTTGACCTGAAATGGGATGCAGTGTAAGATTTAAAATAAGGTACTTGGAGGTGGAAGAAATTTGAATGACAAAGGTCTTACTTTCCTAGGGCATTCTTCACAATAGGCCTAATGACACCATCATGCTTGGACTATTTTTTTCAGGGACTTAGCCGAGTTAAAAATTTTAAATTTGTCAAAGAAAATAAACAGTGCGAAATGGAAGTTCATGGTTTTATATTGAATCCTCTTTTTATGCTGTGCTGTGTACATGGAAATGTTCTTTTAAAAATCTTTTTGTATTTAAGTTCAAAATGAATAAAAATTTTAAAACATGATTTTTATTTTAGATATATTCTCCTGTCTTATCAGTTTGCTTTCTGTCATATAGTCATTTGCTATATAATTCTGTTTTGTTACTTGCATTGACTTTTTAAATACAGACATAAGCATGATAGAAAGAGTTCCTTGGAGTAGTTGGGGCCTGGGGACCAATCTTGGACTCAGATTAAACTCTTTACTGCACAATTTATTTTAGAGGCAGTTGAGACAGGAATTAAGAAGAATCCAGAATGATCTTCACCATTTGTTTATCCCTAGGTTGCCCACGGTATGGAATTAGTTCAAGCTTCATTGGCTGAATCCCTTCTTTTAGCAGAATTATTTTTTTTCTCTTCCACAGTGGATTTCTTTTCTTGTTCTCCTTGGGGATTTTCTAGCTGTGTCTTACACGTTAAGTTCACCTTTTCTTGTGTATAATTCCCACCTGGAGGCAGGGGCTGAATTTTACATCTGATCCAAGCTTTTCATTCTACTGATAAGGGAGTTGTTGAAATCTAGGGAAGTGACTTAACACTCTACTTAGGTAAGGGTAGAACCAGCATCACAACCCACTTCCCCTAAGTCTCAGCCTATCACCTATCTTTTGCAGTTGTTTCTAGTCTTCAAATAGAGAACACTCAGATAATAATAGCTGTTATTTATACATAGCATCTTAAGGTTTGCAAAATTACGTATTTAACCCTGCTCTGAGGTTTGCAAAGTTACTTGTATAACTCTATAAGCCCAGGACACACCAGTCTCAGAACTCTCCATGAACCAATCTGCACCATCTACACATATAGCCTCTTAGACTCTCTCTCCAAAACATCCATTGTTGTGTCTTCTGGGATTGCAGTGCCTTTTCAAGAAAAGGGCCACATTGGCTGGGTAGCATGAAATGTTTTGGGAAGGAACTCTGAGAGGCTATGAGTTTAGGTAATTGTGACTGGTTCACAATGCATATAATGCATGTAATCTATCTCCTAAGATCCTCATAGCAGCCCTGTGACATAGGTGCTATATTATCCCTATCTTTCAGGTGGGTAAATGAAGCCTGAGAAACATTGAGTGAGTTACCCAGAATCATATAGTCAGTAAGTACTAAAACAGCTGACAGGCAGCATTTGTGTCTGGGTTTTCTTGACTTTAAATCAAGCTTGCTATCTAACATGGTACTATCTCAGGAGGCCTTGAATGTTCTTTTTGTTGTTTCTTTAGGGTTTTCTACATCAGTTGCATATGACCTGGGAGGGACTTCAGCTTAGAGTGTACATAATTGCATGCACACACACACACACACACACACACACACACACACACATGAATACTCTTTTCAGTAGTCACATCCTATGTCAGCCACCTAGAATTGCATGATGTTTATCATAAAGAGAATGGGCAAAGGAAGTGAGAGGGACTGATACTACAAAACAAACAAAGAATTCTACAAATGAATGCCCCGCTAATGGGGGGTCAAGATCAATATCTATGAAGAGTATATCTCAGGAGATCAACACTTTGTAGATCTCATCTCAATATAAAACATGTTCAGAAGTTACTTTGTGATCACAGCCCAACTTCTGCTCCATTAAGAAGATATTTCTACAAAGCTACTTTCATTATAAGTTATTGAGAATTTTTTTGTGTTGTGTCAGATGGTTTGAACCACAGCTTCACAGATAAATTTCCTTTTTTGTTGTTATTCAGTCATTTCAGTTATGTCCAATTCTTCATGACCCCTGTTTGGGGTTTTCTTGGCAAAGATACTGAACTGGTTTGCCATTTATTTTGCATTTTACAGATGAGGGAACTGAGGCAAGCAGGGTTAAGTGTAATTTGCCCAGTCACAGAGCTAGTAAGTGTCTGAGGCTGGATTTCAACTCAGGTCTTCCTGACTCCAGGCCCAACACTCTATCTATTGTGTCACCTAGCAAATTTCCTTAGGCACTGCAGTATTTTACCTGGCTTTTTACCTTACTGGTGGTGGCTAACCTCTTCCCATTGTAGAAAATGGGAATGTAAAGTAATGAACATGAGAAAAGGACCTTTGAGATCAACTAGTCCAACCCTTTCATTTTACTAATAAGGAAATGGAAACCCAGTCAACAACAAATTAACAAACATTTTAAAGTGAATTCTATTTGCCAAACACTAAGGGATGAGCTGGAGATACAAAGAAAAGCAAAACAAAAACAAAACCCCACCAAACAATCACAATCCCTGCCTTCAAGGAGCTTCCAGTCTAATGTGGAAGCCAACAAGCACACAGCTAGGGACAAACAAGATTATACAGAATGAAATGGAGGTAATCACATCAGGAAGGCATTAAAGGGGACTGGCAAAGGCTTCTGGTAGGAGGCAGGATTTTAGCTGGCACTTGAAGGAAGACAGGAAAGTCAGGGATGTGAAATGACTTTTCCAAGACCATGGAGCTAGCCAGAGTATCCCTGTCTGTGTAAACTACAGTAGTTATAAGTGCTCATTTGTAAAGAAGAAACCATCTGGGTAGGAAACTACAGTCATCTCTTCCACATCGTGGGGGATTAGGGACACAGCCCTTCTAGCCCTTTCTGTCAATCTGGAACATCAACATAAAAAACTTTGGCCCTCCCTTCAAACCAGAGAAGTCTGAATATTTTCTTTTTTCTTTTATGGGGTGTTTACAGTACCGTATTGTAACATTTGCATTAAGGATTTGTTCATAGGCTCTGTGTCATCTGATGGCCTTTGTGTTGTTATCTGTGGCTTCCACAAAACTCCCCCCAAATTCCCACTTAATTTCTTATGCCAATCAGTGATATATTAAAACCGCGATGGGGAAAATGGCGTTGTAGAAGGGATAGCTAGTTGAAGCAACTAATAGTGACAGTAAAGTTGGGGAAGAGGAGAGAGTCAAGTCAAAATGCTGAATGAGTGGGGGAGACTTAGTGAGTCTGGGGGTCAGTTCAGAAGGAACTTGAAGTTATGTTGATAATACTTTAAATTGACGTGAAGCTTTACTATCTATAACAGCTCTGTCCAAATTGCAGCTCTCAGTAGGATTTTATGCAGCCCGCCTGTGGGTTTTAATTTTCACAAGCGAAAAAAACAAAATAATAATTTGCGTGGAATGTGTATTAGATTTTTTAATTCTATCACTAATAAATAATCTCGATGTTAATTTTCTTTGGTGTTTTTAAGCAGTATTACGGATGGAACATACCGCACAGAATTTTCAATTGATCTCTGGAATGTGTTCCATCTGTAGGATGCAGACTAGTCAGCATGCACCTACCTTTATACTATTGTGTTGTCACTTTGTTGTTTTGTGTTTGCTTTCGTGCCTTTGCCTGTTGTATTGATGATGCGCGTTCCCCCACTTTCTATTACTGTACTGTATTTTTTATTCTGGGTGAGGCCCTTGAATAATTATTTTATTTTAATGCGGCCCTAAGATAACCTAAGGTTGGACAGCCCTGGTCTATAACATACTTGGACTTACTTTTCTTGGGCCAACCAGCAAGAGTTTTCTATTTCCTCAGTCTCATTGTACCCTTATAATACTTCCTTCTACCACCTTCCCTGGCTTTCTTCAACTCCCAACTAAAATGCCACCTTCTATGGGAGGCCCTTCCCAGTCCCTTCTAATTCCAGTCCCTTCCCTTTCAACTATTTCCTATTTATCCTGTATGCAGCTTGTGTGCATATGTTTGCTTTTTTATTAGATTGTAAACTTGAGGGTAGGGACTCTTTGGCCCCTTCATGTCTCCCCAATGATAGGCACTTAATAAAAATTTCTCCATTCCAGTTCATTCCATTTTTCTCTGTTCCTTGTGTACAGCTTTGGTGCTGAAGCTTTGCTGTAAGGAATCAGAGGCTGTGACATTATGTTATTCTAGGTGTCTGAATCCTCCATAGTCAGGCCCTGGACTGCTCCAGACCCAGGACACAGAGTACAGCATCAAAGTGGTGATATGTTTTTGTTGTTTTAGGTTTTTTTTTAAATTTTAGACTTAAATACTAGAACTTGAATATACAACAAGAAAAAGAAACATATTATAAACTTAAATATTAAAACAAATACAAAATAAGAACAGAAAAAAAAGCATTGCCACGTGCACAGTAGAATGTAAGGATTCAAATATATTGAAGGCAGGGACTGTGGTTGTTTGGTGGAGTTTTGTTTTTGTTTTGCTTATCTTTGTATCTCCAGCTTTTCCCATAGTGTTTGGCAAATAGAATATAATAAGGATTCAAAATGTACAGCAATTAATTTCCATTCCGAGAAAGCCTATATAATAAATATTATGCATTGTGCTGAGAGCTGTCCATCTTTGCTTCCTTGTAAATTTCCTTTTCTAAAATCCTTTCTTCCTCATAAGTTTAGCGCTTTTGTTTTTTTTTTTTTAATTCAATGGAGAACCATATACCTGATCCTCCAAAATTGAACTCAGGCCTCTAGTAGTGGGAATTTTATGTAATGCCTCATCCAGGACAGAGAGCCTCTAGTTTTTGGCTAATATAAAAAAGGATTAGCTTACCTTTTATCTTTATTTTTTCCACAAAATTAGGAAGAATCTTTTTTTCCTTTTTTTTTAAATTAGGAAGAATATTGAAATATATGACAATTCATATACAATGTCCCAAAAGTCTTAGTGCATGGCTAAATGATTAAAGTCTAATTTTAAACTGTTAAATCTTAAAACTGGACTAAGATTTTGGGGACATTCTGTAAGTGTATATCTATAGTCTCTTCCTGATTATCTATAAAACCCTTCTCTCCTCATGACCTGGGGCAGCTAGGTGGTACAGTGGATGGAGCACTTCACTTACAGTAAGGAAGATGTGAGTTCAAATCCAACCTCAGACATTTACTAGCTGCGAGACCCTAGGCAAGATCCTTAACTCTTATTTGCCTCAGTTCCTCATCAATAAAGGAAGAACCCACCAGAGAAGGAAATGGCAAACTACTCCAGAATTTTTGCTAAGAAAACTCCATGGACAAAAGTACATGGGGTCACATAGAGTCAGGCTCGACTGAACAACTGAACAACTGATGATTTTCTGCCTTCACATAAAATTCAGTTAACTCTTATTAATTTAGGATGATTACAGGGGAAAGAGAGCATAAATTAATGTAAAATCTGGATTAGAAACTATTTTTAAAAATAGCTTCATTGCTTTCTAGTCACTGAGCCAAAACCTAGATTTTTGTCCCACCCACTTCTGGCTTACGTAGATAAATGACTTTGGGCTTTACACAACTTCTCTGGTCCTCAGTTACCCTATCTATAAAATTAGGGCATTGGACTAGTGATTCAATTCAACAGGCATTTATTTATAAGCCCTGGGGTTACAGAGTAGAAAAAAATCAGATAACCCTTACCCCTAAGGACTTAGATTCTACTTAAATAATCTCTAAGGTCTTTTTCAGTTCTAATGTTTATGAATAATCACTTGAAATCATTCCGTAAAACAGAGCTGTCTAAAATGAGGAACTTCAGTGCATTTATGCAGCCTGCCTACAAGCGTAGAAATTTACATTAATGCTTTAGTAAACAAAGCGAGCTACCACTGAGCTCTCACTAAAATGGCAAATCAAAATATATTGTCTGTTGTTCCAATAAAGACCTAAGGTTGGACAGCCCTACTGTAAAAGATCACCTAACAAACCCAAGTCTCCTTTTAAAAAATAGATGACTCATATTAATGAGCCCATTAACGGTTTTTTAATCAAATGCATTTTTAATCGAATAGTTTAAGTACTTAAATGATTGGATTTCTTAATTGAATCAAACTTGTCCCCTGAAATCTTTTTCATCTTTTTCATACTTAATTTGCCTAAGCAGTCGTTTCTTCACATGTAGTAGTATACTTTTAGCTCATCCCGGGGTGAACTTTGGCTGTTGTTGAGATCTCTGATATCTTTGATGTAGGCAACTCGGTGAGGAAGCTTTTTGTACTCACGCAACTATTTTACAACTTATAGTCTTAGAAAGTGGTCCAGAGCTCTGAAAGGTAAGTCATCGGCCATGGGTCACACTTCCAGTATATATCTGAAACAGAAATTGAATGTGGGTCTTCATGACCGGCTCTCTATTATGTTATGTCATGCATCTGAGATGAATTCTTTTTTTAAAAAAAATAATATTTTGTGGTATCTCTTACAGCTTACTAGTCAATGGTGAAAATGCTATTTTTGTTTTACTTATCTTTTTAAAATTAAAAATAGTTTAACTCAGCTATGAAGAGAGGCAGCTTATTTTAAAATAATTTAATTTTTAATTTATGGGATAAAACAAGCATTTCTATAACATAGTATAATAAAAGAAAATGATTGTACATGAAATTGAAAATCTATTATATACAACTTGCTATTCCATTCACATATATAATAAATTTCTTCTTTTCTCCCCCCTCCCCAACAGATACCATTATTTTGCAGCCTCCCATGTGCACTTTTAGAAATGGAATGATTTTGACATGTCATCCTTCCACTTTTAAAAAAGACAAGAAAAAAATCTGCTTATTTTTAGCAAATATATTATCTGATAGGTTGTTTGAAATCCATCAGCTGGACTCAGTGGAATGGTTGGGGTTAAATTGTGAAGATACCACTCTAGGATTTACACAGTTATTCTAACCCAGCCAAGAAATTTGATTTAAACTTAAGTAAACTTATTTATTTAAACTTAAGTATTTAAACTTATTTATCATCGTTTAAACCTAAGTAAACACTCCAAAGATTTTTTTAAAAAATCTTTTGCTATAATTATTTGCTCAATTTTTTTCAAATGCCCTATTATGGATAAACCTTCTGGTGTGCGTCCATTAAAATCATACCTCAAGGACCCAAGGAGCACTTTGTAATAGCCTTGAGACTTCTGACCTTGAAGTCAAGGTTGAACTATTATCACTATGGCCTGAGACTTGAAATGACGTGTACTAGAGGACCCTAGTCCTTGGCCTTTGTAGACTGAAATTTTTTTAGAGATATGAGGTGTTTGATCAAAAGCATAATTCTTTATTCCCATGACATTATGTTAATGTGCTCATGGAGAATTGGGAGACTCAGAAAGATTCTGTCTTTAGGTCATGGGAGACAGTTGTTCCCCCACCCACCACCCACCAGTGGAAACATCATTGAATTTGGACAAAAGACCTTGGTTTGAGACGCATTCCTGCTATGTACTACTTGGGTGGCTTATGCTTCAGAACAAGGATAAATCAGGGATATTGCCTAGATAGATCAATTATTAAGGGTTTTTTTGTTGTTTTAAAAAGTTAATTAATACAAGCATTTATTATTTCTCCCTCATGCTGTCCCCCTTCACTGAACAATTACATAAAATGAAAAATGAAACCCATATAACAAATATACATAGTCCACTTAAATAAATTTCACCATCAGCCACATCCAGAAATGCCTATCTCATTCTGTCTCTTAGTTCCATCACTTCTCTGGCAGGAGATAGAATATCTTTTTTGAGAAATAGCTACAAGTCCTGTGTCACTGAATCTCCCTTCTTGGAGGGAAGTAAAGATAGAAAGCTAGGAAGGGGCCAGGTTTTAAAGGGCTTTAAAAGTCAAAAAGAGGATTTTATATTTGATATAGCTACTAGAGTTTATTGAATAGGAAAAATAGATCCAAACTAGTAATAAATTAGCTTAAGCACAGTTTTATCTTAATATAGGCTTTTAGAAACGTTTGTTGTTGTTGTTCAGTCATTTTCAGTTGTGTCTGACTCTTGACAGAGATACTGGAGTGGTTTGCCATTTCCCTCTCCAGCTCATTTTACAGATGAGGGAACTGAGGCAAACAAGGTAAAGTGATTTGTCCAGGGTCACACAGCGAGTAAGTGTTTGAGACTGGATTTGAACTCAGGGAGCTGAGTCTTCCTGGATTCTAATCACTTGCTTTATCTACTCTACCACTTAGCTGCCCTCTATATTGCATTTTTTAAAAAAAGAAACTAGGTAGGGGTTGGAAAAAGCACCAGACTTGAAGTCAGGAGGACCTGAGTTCAAATGTGACCTTAGACACTTATAGCTTTGAGACTCTAGGCGAGTCACTTAACCTCATTTCTTCCAAAACAAACAAACAAAGAAAAAAAGAAATTGGGTATACAAGAATGCAAAATAGATTTTCAAGAGATAGAGATAAGCTTTGGAAAAGATACAGGTTGTCCCTGAGGGGAGAGGGGAGAGGAGGAGGGTCATTGTTGTCAAACAAAAGCAGTTCTAGTTTTCCTGCATTGCCTCAGGTGGCCCTGCACACTTCAGGGCTAGACTTTGTCATCATCTCACTCCCTACTGTAGCAATAACCACAGCTTGGGAGGGGGTTGATCAATAAAGTATCTGTTAAGGGCTTCCTGTGTGTCTGGTGCAGTGAGACACAAGTCCGGCATGTGTGTGACCCTCTACAGCCACTCATGATTACAGGCGGTATCAGGGGTCTCAGCCACCCTTTTGCCTCCATATACACTATTTGGCTTCAGTCAGTCTCTCTTATTCAATCAATCAACATTCCTATAAACTATGTTCCACTTACTAAGCACCAGGGATATACAAAGGAGCAAAAGACAGTCCCTACTCTCACAAGGAGCTTGCCATCTAACGAGAGAAACAAAGCAAGCTAAGTAATTAGCCGAGGGAAGGCACTAGAATCAAGTGGAGTTGGGGTAAGCGTCCAGTAAAAGATGGAATTTTAGTTAGATCTTAAAAGAAGCTAGTCCCGTCAGTAGTTGGAGCAGAGAAAAGAGGGTATTCCAGGCATGGCGGATAGCCAGAGAAAATGCCTGGAGCTGAGAGAGGGAGTGTGTTGTTCTTGGAACAGCCAAGAGGCCAATGTCACTGAATCCAAACCTGCGTGTTGGGGAGTAAGAAGACCAGCAAGGCAGAAGATGGACAGGTTATAAAGGACATTGAATGCCAAACAAAGCATTTTATATTTAATCCTGGAGGTGATACAGAGGCAATAGAGTTTACTGAGTAGGAGTGTGATATGATCCAACCAGCATTTTGGGAAAATCGTTTTAGTGGTTAAATGGAGGGTAGATTGGAATACAGAGAGATTTGAGGGGGGCAGACCTACCAGCAGGCTGTTACAATAATCCAGGCATGAGGTGATGAGGCTCTGGACCAGAGTGGTGGCAGTGTCAGAGGAAAGAAGCGGAGTTATTTAAGAGACATTGCAAAGGTGAAATCAACAGACTTTGGCAACAGATTGGATATGGCAGGTGAGAGATAGTAGAGTCCAGGATGACTCCTAGGTTGTGAGTCTGAGGGACCGGAAGGATGATGTTGCCCTGTACAGTAATAGAGGATGTAGGAGGGAGAAGGGTTAAGCAGGAAAGATAATGAGTTCTGTTTTAGACATTCCGTTATCTCTTCCACATTACCTTGACTTTCCCGATTGTAGTTTCAATATATTAGCACAAGAAATTAAATGGGAATTTTGAGGGAGTTTTGTAGAAGCTGTAGACAATATGTGAAAATCAGCAGACGACACAGAAAGAGCTTAGAAACTCAGAAATGTACAAAATATATAATTTATTATAAAATATATTATTATATATTATGTAATATCAACATATTTTATCTTTTATTACCATAAGTATAACCAAATTTTACCATAAGGTGCATACCATAAGCATCCCATAAAAGAAAAATAAAAAATTCAGACTTCTTTGGTACAAAGGGAGGTCCAAAAATTTTCACGCAGATTTTCCAGATTTTGGGGGGCACCATGCCCCTAACCCCGGTGATGTGGAAGGGTTTAAGATAGCTACTAGAAATCTAATTTGAGATGTGTGATTGGAGGTCAGCAGGGAGTTTGGGTCAGGATATGGAGATTTAAAAATTATAACATGGGGATGGTAATTAAATACAGCTGATGAGATCTCCAAGTGATACAGTAGAGAGGGAAAAGAGAAAAGGACCCAGGTCAGAACCCTGAGGATACCTATGGTTGGGAGGCATGCCCTGGATGAGGACTCAGCAAAGGAGACAGAGAAGTAATAGTCAGATAGGTAGGAGGAGAACCAGCAGGGAGTGGTGCCCTGAAAACCTAGCAAGAAGAGAGTATCAAGAAGAAGAGGGCGATCAACAGTGTCAAAGGCTGCTTAGAGGTCAAAGAGAATGAGAACTGTGAAAAGGCCATTGGATTTGGCAGCTAAGAGATTACTAGTGATTTTGGAGAGAGAGTAGTTTTGGTGGAATGATAATATCAGAAGCCAGATTGTAAGAGGCTAAGAAGAAAGAAAGAGAGAGAAAAGTGGAAGCCCCTCTCATAGATGGCCATTTGAGAAATTGACTGACAAAGGGCATAAGGGTGAAAGGATCAAGTGAAGATTTCTTCAAAATGGAGGAGACATGGCATTAATCATTGCTACGGCAGTGTACCCTAAGGCCCTTGACCATCCCTCTAATCTCTCATGCACTTTTAAAAACTTTTCAAATAGTATTTTCCCCCCAATTATATGTGAAGACAATTTTTAGCATTCATTTTTACGAGACTCTTATGCACTCTTATGTTCAATTTCCTCCCCTTTAGGACACTATCTTTTCCAGGGATAATTACAGACCCAAATAGCCTCATAGTTCTTGGAGCAGAATATGATTTCTGCCCCATCCTAGAAGCGTCTCCTTCAGCTGTACTCAACCCTTTCAGTAAAGGGGCTATATAAGTATGTATAGTATGTAATATATCCATATATGTATATATGTGTGTATATACACTTATCTGCATATATACACACATACATATATGCATACACAGACATCAACACAAGATATAGTACACACACACACACACACACACACACACATACACACATCAAGATATTTAGGGAGACGTCTTAGCAGCTGCGAGAATCAGAACAGACCGCAAGAAAGTGGGGCTTAAGCCGAGTTTTGAAGGAAAACTAGAGATATGTAGAGATTGAAGTAAGTGAAGAGTGCATTCTAGGCAAGGGGGACAATCTGTGTGTGGAGATGGGAAATGGAGTGTCATGTGTGAAGGATAACAAGAAATCTAGTTTGCCTGGAATATAAAATTTGAGAAGAGGAACGAACAAAGTAGGAATGAAAGGTAGATTGAAGCTGGGTTATGAAGGACTTTAATTGCCAAACTAAGAGATTATTAATAACTTTGGAGAGAGCAGTTCCAGTGGAATGATAAGGTCAGAAGCCAGATTGTAAGGGGTTAAGAAGAAAGAGAGAAGAGACAAGAGTGTTTGTAGTTGGTCCTACAGGTAATAGGGAGCCACTGAATTTGTTGAGTGAGGGAGTGACATGGTCAGATTTTTTAAAAAAATCATTTAGCTGGCTGAGTAGAGGATCATCATTATCCACTTAAGGGCTGAAGATGAATTAGAGTGGGAAGAAATGTGAGGCAGAGAGTCCAGTTAGGAAGCTATTGCAACACTCTAGGCTTCTTATTCAATGAGCCTGTGACAACATGAAGAGAGATACGGCTTATCAAATTTATGTGTTGTGTGAGCCGCTACTTTTAGGTGTCTGGGAAGGTGAACGTAGAGTTGGGGAAATAAGAAAGATTTTGTTCTGATTTCATCAATCCCCTCTATACGTGTAATGCTCCAGGCAAACCAGATTCCTAACTGTTCTCTGGACACATCCCACTTATGCCTTTATTCATACCATTTTGTCACCCCATTCCCATCCCAAAGCCCATCTGTTGAAATGCCACCCATCTGTCCTCAAAGCTCAAGTTAAACGCTATGGAGTCCAAAGAACTGATTCTGCCCAATGAGGAGGCATTCTTCACCACCTTTTCAATTTCCATGGCCTTTGATTCATACCACTTTGGGGCACTCAATGTCAGAATCACAAAATCTCAGATCAGAAAGGCATCTTACAGGCCACTAAGTCCATACCTGAATAAGATGTTCCTCTATGGTTATGCTAACTCGCGGTCATCCGGCCTCTGCTGACCTCTGGTGAGGGGGAGAATACTCTTTACTATTTCTCCCACTTTTCCTTCCCCCCCCCACTCCCAGGCAGTCCATTCCACTTCCATAATCCTTTATATTTCAATTATATATTATAACTTTGTGTGCCTTATCCCCCTACTAGACTATGAGTATTCTGAGAGCCTAGATGGTGCCATGTTTAAACATTGTGTCTCTGCTTGGTGCCTTGCAGAGTATTGTATACATATTGGGCTTTGAATAAATTGTTTATTGAAGTTGTAGATATGAAGTGTATTTTCCTCCTTCCTTTAGTCAAATATGTGGTGAGACAAGATGGAGCTTCTTGGATAAATGATTTAATTCACATCTTTATGAGAGGGTGCTTTCAGTTTATTTACACCTGGGATTAGAAAAAATCCAAGTGGTGATCTAAGGCAAAGGGAGGAAGAAGAAAGGCTGAGCTCCCAGAGAGTGAGGGGTTAACTAAATTACGATGGGACTAGGCAATGCTGGCTCCCCTGATGGTGGAGTTGATGGAGGAATTTCCCCATAACTCAGGAATTCCTTGAATGACCCCTACTATACTCTCTTCATTGGTGGGAATTCCCTATTTTGTTCCCATAGTCCCAAGTTCCTTATAGCTGTCGGTAGGAGTGGCATTAGGTAACATCCCACCCCTCATCATGCGCATGAAATTATGTTAACTGACCCTTATGTTTGTGTGAGGGGGAAAAAAATAAGAGATGAGAACAAAAGATGTCAGGAGTCAGGCATCCCATGAAAATAATTATCAAATATTGTGTGGCTTTGAGCTAATCCTCAAATCTTGTATAGGGAGCCCTGGAACTTTTTAGGATGGAGAGGAATCTTAAAGATTTTCAGAGGAAACTGCCACCCAATGAGGGAAAATTACAGTGTCCAATCTGGGAGCCTCCTGACCTCTAGCTCTATGCTCTATCCACCATACCTGGTTCATTCCCACATTTATCATTTCTCTTGTGCTTAGTTTCTCATGGATACTTGGCCTCTATTTAATCTTAACTCGGTTTAATTATACCATGGAACTGGAGCAATTCTCTGCAAATGAAAAGGTATTTGCCTACAGATGAACATCATTCTTGAGTAGGAGACTACAGTTGTCCCTTCCACATCATGGAGGTTAGGGGCATGGCACCCCCACAATCTGGAAAAGCCACATCGAATTTTTTGGTCCTCCCTTTGTACCAGAGAAGAAATCTGAATTATTGTGGTATTGAAAGATAAAATGTGTTCATGTTATGCAGCTACTATAATATGTTTTATGAATTTCTGGGTTTCTAAACTTTTCCTGTGTCATCTGCAGGCCTTCATGTGCTGTCTGAGGCTTCTGCAAAATTCCTCCCATTTAATTTCTTATGCCGACCTGCGATATATTGAAACCACAGTGGGGAAAGTCACGATGTGGAAGGGTTAACAGCATATAGAGAGAATTTCTTATCAAGGGGGAAATATCCAAACCAAAGCTCCACTTTTCTCCTGGGGCATCAGTGCTGCTCAGTCGGTTTGGTCATTAACTGTGGCATTTGTATCCCCAATGATCAGTAAGCAGCCTAGACTCTTGGGGGAGGCAGTTGTGTTACAATTGAATGCTCAACAAAATGAGACTCTACATATCTAGTTTCTCATTCGTGACATGAATGTAGACCCACTAAACATCAGAATCAATGATCTTGGACTTGTTGCTTCTTTCTTTTAAAAGTCTTCCATGTACTCACTGAATGAATACAAATTCTTTCAGGGAGCATTTAAGGCTTTCCATGATTGGACTCCAATCTACCTTCCAAATCATATTTCCTCCTATATTCTGGGGAATAGGAAATTATCTATTTTAGCTGAACACACCCTGTAGTTCTGCTTCTCTGTTGGTGATATTTCCGCTATCTAGAATGCCCTTTCCCTCTAGATTCATCTGCCCAATTCCCATCAACCCTTCAAGACACAACTCAAATACTCGGAAGCGAGGCATAGTGGAAAAGCACAGTGGCTTAGGAGTTTCCAATGCTATCATTTACTACCTGTGTGACCTTGGGCAAGTCACCTCACTAAGAGTCCTCAACTGTAAAAGAAGATAGCTGGACTAGCTGACCTCTAAGATCCTTCCAACTCTAGATCTACGAACCTGATTTTTCACAACTATAATGATAGCTAATATTTATATAGTGCTTACTATGTTCCAGGAACAAGAAACTCCAGGGACTGCCTATGACTTCATTTCTTCATCTTCACACTCACATCAAAACCTGGAGAGTCTCTAAAAGCTCTTCAGTTTCTTCCTAGCTCCTTTCATAGCATCACCAAACCACTTGATTGATACAGAACTCACATCTGCCAGATACTCATGAATATATTTAAGATCCTTAAACTTACCCTAGCTTAGAGGTCATCCAGTTCAACCTCCATCAATTTTTGTTGTTGTTGAGTTCTCTTCAGTCATGTCTGACTCTCCATGACCCCATTTGGAATTTTCTTGGCAAAGATACTGGAGTGGTTTGCCATTTCCTATTCCAGCTCATTTTACAGATGAGGAAACTGAGGCCAACAGGGTTAAATGACCTGCCCAGGGTCACACAGCTATTGTCTGAAGCCAGATTTGAACTTAGGAAGATGAGTCTTCCTGACTCCAGGCCCAGGAATCTCTCCACTGAGCCACTTAACTGCCTCCAAGGCAGACAGAGATTAAGTGACTTGCCCAGGTCACATAGCTAGTAAGTGTCTAAGGCCAAATTTGAACTCAGGTCTTCCTGATTTCAGGCCCAGCCCTCTATCCACT
Source organism: Trichosurus vulpecula (assembly GCF_011100635.1). NCBI lineage: Eukaryota > Metazoa > Chordata > Mammalia > Diprotodontia > Phalangeridae > Trichosurus > Trichosurus vulpecula. The sequence goes on from NC_050580.1 coordinate 231,714,176, forward strand.
GTGCCACCTGCTTGCCAACAATGTCGTTATCAGAATAGCTAGAAGGGACTTCCACCTAGCTGTCCCCCACCCCAACCAGCTTACAGATAAGGAAACTGAGGCCTAGAGTGATTAGGTGATTCACATAAGGTCACATAGGTAATAAGTGGTAGCTCTAGGATTTGAACTCAGGTCCTCTGATCCCAGATTCAACGTTGTTTTTTTTGTTCCCCCACTATACTACTCTGCTGGTCTCCTTCCTTTCAGCATCAAAAATTTTTTAAGTCTCACACTTACACTTTTAAGTCCAGGAAGCATATGAGAGGGCTGGCTACCAGGTCAGGATGGCCTGTCCTTTTGCTCTAATTCTCCTACATATCAGTGGCTACACATCACTATGACCCTGGGCAAGTCATTTGATGCTGGGATACCCTGGAAACTCTCCAAGAATACAAATTGTTAGAAAAGTCTTCACCCTTCCTTGGTAAAAGGAGACCCTTGCATCCCAATTTCCCTAAACTGATGAAACAAACAGACGGTGGGGGAGAGGGCCACAGGGCCCCACACTAACCCACAGTGATTTGAGGAGAGGGGGAAGGAGGGAATTCTAGCATAGGTCATTAATTTCTGAGCGATAAAAGGGAACTAGTAACAGCTGCCTCATAGAATTGCGTAAGAGGGAAAGGGACAAGCATTTTATATAGTGCCTGCTATGTGGTGGGCACTGTGTTAAATCCTTTTTACAAACATTATCTCATTTGATCCTCACAATATCCTTGGGAGGTGGATGCTGTTATCATCCCTATTTTACAGCTGAGAAAACTGAGGCAGACAGAAGTTAAGTGACTTGCCCAGGGTCATATAGCTAGTATCGGAGACTGAATTTGAACTCAGGGGCTCCCTGATTCTAGGCCTAGCACTCAATCCACTGAACTATCTAACCGTTTCCAAGGCAGACAGAGGTTAAGTGACTTGTCCAGGGTCACGCAGCTAGTAAGTGTCCGAGGCCGAATTTGACCTCGGGTCTCCCTCACTGCAGGCCCAGCCCTCTGTCCACTGTGCCACCTGGTTGCCAACAATGTCATTATCAGCATAGCTAGAAGGGACTTCGAAAGTTATCTCCCGGGGTCTTGAGGGTGCGGCTTCCCCGCTCCTGATCTGGACCAACCTAAAAGCCTGCAGACAAGTGAATGGTCACTTGACTCCAAATTGATCTCCCTTTAATTTGCACCTTCTGTTCTTTGCACAGCTGTGTGCTGGGACCACAGGTAGTTACAAAGACAGAGAAACTTGAGGCCTTGCTCCCAGGGTTCCATAAATCATTAGAACATGGTAAGGAATTTGATCCGTGTGTAAGAAGCGTACACAGCGCCGTTCTCTTCTGTTTCCTGAACTCTGATCTCTATTCAGATTGGATATGGAATGGAGTTACTTCATAGTTGTCTTAAACAGCTCCTCTGAATGGCTTCTGGCAGTGGTGGGAGTTGGGACAGGGAGCCTTGAAGGGACAATACAAGGAATGAGGGGTGAGGGCACTATAGCCGTGGGTAAGCCTGGCCTGGACACCTGAGGTCTGGGAGAAACGTCCCAAGTGGTAAGAACGGTGATGGTGGGGGTAAGGGCTTTCTGGGTTATGTCATTTCCCTTTTAATGTGAAGTCTAACCTCTTTCTCTTTTAAATGCCCGTCTGGCTGCTGGCCCTGAGTCTTGGTCATGGCAGGCTGGTGGGGTTGGTTTCTCTGGGGCCCCCAGCAGGAAGCAGCAAGTCTTCCATTTCCAAGGTAATGACAGATTTCCTGTCACAGGTGGTTTTCTGGTTAAAAACCGTCGGTTACTGGGCTCCCCACCCCACCCCTAGGGCTGTGTATGGCCAAGCAACCTGTTTACTGGTGAGACTTGGGAAAGGGTTAATATTGGAGCTTGGAACCCCAGAGAGGATGGACTTAGTGTCACTTCCCGAAAGCTGGGCCAGCCCCCAGTGACTGAGAGATTGTCAGAGCTGCCATGTTCTTCCCCAAGCTGCCCTCCCACCTCAAGGCCCCTCCCATCAGTCTCAGGGGTTTGCCCAGGGCCTTCAGTGCATAGAATTTACAGTAAATGTTGCCACTGGTGGAAACTCTCAGAGGGGGCGAGGAAAAGGGCTAGAGGAAGGGGAAGGCCGTGACTCCGGGTCCCCGGTTCCCTTCTCACAAACAACCCCCAGTCCAGTGTCCTGTTTATCTTTTATAAGGCTTTCGGTAAAGTGGGGATGCCCTAACTCAGAAATATTTGGGTAAATAGACAGCTCACTATGCGTCCCTTAGAAAGTCAGTCTTACTGACCTCATCCGTCCTCAATACTGCATTCTGGTAGATTTTCCAGGAGTGTGAATGAATTTAGGCTGATTCTTCCACACTCATGACATTTCTTTAACCTATCCCGTCCTACCCTGCCCTCTCTGGCTCTTTTGCACGGTCTGTCCCCCGTGCCCAGAATGTGCACACTTCTCACTTCTCACTTCTGCCTCTTAGAATCCTTAATTTCCATGAAACGTGAACTCAAATGCCATCTCCTAATCTCCCCAGCTGCTAGTGCCTCCCCCGCCCAATTACCTTCTATTTGTTATGTGCTTACGTAAGCAGGAGCCTGGCAGAGTTGATGAGCAATTAATTTTCACCAATCAGGAGAGTCTTATATGACCGGACTTGAGCCCCTGATTGTTCAGTCATATCTGACTCTTTGTGACCCCATTTGGGGGTTTTCTTGGCAAAGATACTGGGGTGGTTTGCCATTTCCTTCTCCAGCTCATTTTACAGATGAGGAAACTGAGGCAAACAGGGTGAAGTGACTTGCCCAGGGTTACACAGCTAATAAATGTCTGAGGCAGAATTTGAACTCAGTAAGATGAGTCTCTTCCTGATTCCAAGCCCAAAGCTCTATTCTACCTAGCTGCCCCCATTACACTTTTTATGTGTATTTTGTCTCTCCCTGTAGGATACTTGAGGGCAAGGAGCCCTTAATTTTCGTCTTTGTGTCACCAATATCTGGCAAATAGTACTTGCTTGATAAATGCTTATTGATTAATTGATTGGCTGTGACAAGTGGCCAAGTATCTGAGAAATAGCTGGCTATGTCCATCGTAATGTCTCTTCATTTTAGACTTCTTTTTCTCACACGCCTTCCATCTTCTTTCTCTACCTGGATCGCCCCAGGCCAAGGGCAGGGAATCTGGTGCCTGGAGGCCACAGGTTCCCCACTGCTGTTCCAGGCCTTCCTTTCCAGTACTGGTTGCATCTTGACTCTCTGATCCCAGACCGGGAGTCAGAATACTCATCCTCGTTCCCATTGGTTATTTTCAGAGTCTCCCTGTATCATCATCCTTTTCCATATTTATGATCCTTTGATCCAATGATCCTGGCAGCTGTTATCTACCAACCTACAATACATTAGTCTTCCTTTCTCACTTCAGTGCCTGGCTAGTAGTATTCATTTTCTCCCCAATTTTTGCCTCATACTAGGGGACTCAAAACATATGTATTGATATTCCTTCAAATAACCTCACTTCTTAATTCCTCAACCTACCCAGCTCCTATGACCTATTCTTCCACTCCACCTCAGCTACCCCCAAGATGTTGCCTTCATCTTAAAGGGTTCCACTTCCTTAATCAAGAACTTAACAATTCTTTTACCTGAATAATCTCCTCTCATTCCATTTCTCTCCATGCCTTTCTCCTCTCAATGCTATTCTTCATACCAGTTGTGATCTGCAATCCATCTACCTCATTTTCTTTTGCCAGGCCATCACCCTTCCTCTGGCTATGCTCCCTTCCCTTCTGGATCTCAATCCCTTAGTGAATTGGTTCAACTCTACTCTAATGTACCTTGGTTCCCTTGTTCCCTTGTCCGGTCACCAGTCAACTGTCTCTAAATCCCAAATGGCTCTTCCTCTCAGCCTCTACCTCCTTTGATTCTACTCGGGTGCTGTTGAGCATTTCTGGTGGTGGAAGTCTTGCCACCACAATGATTGGTTGCACCACAAAATCATCTTATCTAATATCGAATGGGCCCTCACTACAGCACGAGAATTTTTTCTACTCTTCCCTAATTTGTTATGTCACTATCCTGTAGAGAAGCTGTTCTAAACTTTCTCTTCTCTCATTAAACCTCTGACAATATCTTCTTCTCCTATCTCCTCAGCAGAGTGCCTTGCCTCTTGTCTCTTAACAAAACAAACGAGTTTGGGCTATTCAGTGATTAACTCCTTTTCTCCTCCTCTTCACCACCACCTTTGTTGTCATCTTACAGAACTTTTGCATTATCCTTCACATTTTTTCTCTCCCCCCAGGCTGTTAAAGAGCTGGGCTTTCTCTTTGCCAAGCCCAACACAGTTGCTTAAAATCTTTTAAAAAATTCTTTTACTCTTTATCCCATTTCTTCTAAGATTCTTTAGCAGATTGCCCCTCTCTATTATCTCCTCCTTCTTCCTAATCTTCAATCTTTCCCTATATTCTAGTTCCTTCCCTATCGCCTACAAACATGGATAGGCTTTCCCCATCCTTAAAAAACTCTCCTAAGATCCCACCATCCCTGCTAAATATCATCCTATATCAATACCATACTGTGTCTCTTCTTTTCTCAGGCAAATCCTTGGAAAAGCCATCTAGGTTTGGTGCCTTCACTTCCTCTCCTCACACTCTCATCTTAAACTTCCTCTAATCTGGTTCATCACTCAACTAAAACAGCTCTTTCAAAAGTCATTAATGTTTTTTTTTTCTTTTCTTTTTGGAGGCAGTTAGGGTTAAGTGACTTGCCCAAGGCCACAAAGCTAGTAAGTATCTGAGGCAGGATTTGAACTCATGTCCTCTTGACACCAGACCCAGTGCTCTGTGCCATCTAGCTTTCCCCACCAATGATCTTTTAGTTGCGCAATCTTCTCTGTTCCAATTCTCTTTTACCTCTCTGCAGCCCTTGACACTGTTGACCACCCTCTCTTGGATGTTCTCTCCTCTGTGGGTTTTCATGACTCTGCTCTCCACTGGTTTTCCTCCTACCTATTGGACCACTCCTTCTCAGTCAGTCATTGCTACTATTTTTTGTACAGATACATACATATATACATATATCTATATAAATACATATATACACATACATACATATACTCAAGTTTATATATAAACACACACATATATCTATTTATATATCTATCTTTATCTTCCTTCCTTCCTTTCTTCCTTTCTTCTTCCTTCCTTCCTTTCTTGCTTTCTTTTTTCTTTTCTTCCTTCCTTCTTTCCTTCCTTTCTCTTTCTTTCTTTCCTTCTTTCCTCCTTTCTTTCTTTCCTTCTTTCCTCCTTTCTTTCTTTCTTTCTTTCTTTCTTTCTTTCTTTCTTTCTTTCTTTTTCTTCCTTCCTCCTTCCTTCCTTCTTTCTTTCTTCCTTTCTCTCTCTTTCTCTTTCTTTCTTTCTCTCTTCCTTCCTCCCTTCCTTTCTTTCTTTCTTTCTTTCTTTCTTTCTTTCTTTCTTTCTTTCTTTCTTTATTTCTTTCTTTCTTTCTTTATTTCTTTATTTATTAATTATCTATGTCATATTTCCTGACTCAGTGTGTATCACAAGGTTCTCCCTTGGGCACTCCATTGTTTACTATCTTCCTTGGTGATTTCACAAGATCCTGTGAATTCAATTACCATCTCCATGCAGATGACTCCCATACCTATGTATCCAGCTGTAGTCTGTCTCCTGAGCACCAAACCTGCATCACCAACTGCCTGGGTAGGCATTTCAAACTCGATATGCCAGAAATGTCTCAAACGTAACACTTCCAAAATATAACTCCTCACATGCGCTCTCCGCCGCCCCCCTCCCCCCCCATCTCTCTTCCAAATTTCCCCGTTACTATCAGGGGCCTCACCATCCTCTCAGTCACCCAGAATTGAAACCTTGGGGTTGTCCTCTACTGCTCTCTCACTCACCCCACATATACAATTGGTTGCTGATTCTGCCACCACAATATCTCCCAAATACATTCCCTCCTCTCTGCTTTCACAGCCACCACTCTCTTTCAGGCCTTTATCACCTCTTTCCTGAAAAGATTGGAATAGTCTCTTATTTGGTCTCTCTGCCTCAAACCTCTCCCCTGTCCAGTCCATCCTCCACACAGCAACCAGCAGCCAGTCATTTTCTTAAAGTGCTGGTCTGATAACATCAGCTCCCTGCTCAGCAAACTCCCATGGCTCTCTGTTGCTTTGAGGATCAACCATAAACTCCTCTGGTATTTAAAGTTTTTCTCAACCTGATCCCTCCCTACCTTTCTAGTCCTCTTCATTACTCCCCTCCCTTCCCTTTGTGATCCAGTCTCCTCACTGTTCCTTGAATACACCCCGTCTCTGTGTCTTTGTACTAGCCATCCTCTGTCCCTATAATGCACTCATTCCTAGCTCCCATTGGAATCACTGACTTCCTTCAAGACTCAGTTCAAATGCCACTTTCTTCATGAAGCATTTCCTGATCCCCCTCCCTAGTCACCACTACCACAGCCCTCCTTTTTTCTTTCTGTTGGGTTTTGTTGTTGTTGAGTTGTTTAAGTTGCCTCTGACTCTTCGTGACCCCATTTGGGATTTTCTTGGCAAAGAAACTGGAATTGTTTGCCATTTCCTTCTGCAGCTCATTTTACAAATGAGGAAACTGAGGCAAGCAGCATTAAGTGCCTTGCCTCACAACTTGTCACATAGCTAGTAAGTGTCTAAGTCTGGATTTGAACTCAGAGATGAGTCTTCCTGACAGCAAGCTCCTTGCTTTATCCACTGCACCACCTAGCAGCCCTTCTGTTGTGAACATTTTGTATTTATTATGCATCTATTTAATGTATGCATGTAGTCTTTTCCATTAGAATATAAGTTCTTTGAGGGCAGGGTTGGTTTCGCTCTTGTCTTTGTGTTCCCAGGGCTTAGCCTGGTACCTGGCACATAGTAAGAACTTAACAAGTGCTTGTTGATTAACTAGTATGGCAGGGGGCTATTGGTGGGTGAGAAACAATAAAACTCAATGATGTATATTGAAGTGGATTCCACAGCCTTGGTACTACTAATTTATTGGTCAAAATAATAGTCCTTGGAGGGTCTACTGGTGCTATAGGAAAAGACAAACTTTGGGTCAGTTTTTTTGCCGTGGACACAGTCAGAATTGTGCAAATGACAGAACTGGTTTGTAGACTCTTCTGTTTGGGGATTATCTATGGCAATTTTAAAATGCTAGGCTGTCTTCTACCAGCCAACCTCAAAAGACTTCTGACTCACCAATGCCCAGTTACCACTGGATAGTTACCAGTTGATAGATGTTCAAAGAAGTGGTTGATTAGTTTTGGTCATGTCTGACTGTTTGTGACCCCATTTGGGGTTTTCTTGGCAACGATACTGGAGTGGTTTGCCACTTCCTTCTCTAGCTCATTTAACAGATGAGGAAATCAAGGCAAACAGGGTTAAGTGACTTGCCCAGGGTCACACTGCTAGTAAGTATCTGAGGCTGGATTTGAACTCTGAAAGATCATCCTGACTCCAGGCTCAGCATTCTATCCACTGAGCCACTTAGTTGCCAAAGAATACAAATTCATTTAATGTTGACCCAAGCAACATCTGATTTAGTTCAACAAACAATTTATTAATGCCTACTATTTACAAGAACTATGGTAGACCCTGGTTATACAAATACAACAGACTATCTTTTCAAAGGGTTTACAGGCTGAGGTGGGAGATGGGGAGTTGGGAGGTGGGGAAAACATAGAACTCATACACAACTGTGTCAGATGGGATCATGGGTACCCGTGAAGTTTCCTCCTCTGTAACATGAGCTGGAGAAGGAAATGGCAAACCACTCCAGTATCTTTGCCAAGAAAACCTCAAATGGGGTCATAACGAGTCAGATACAACTGAAACAATTGAACAAAAGTGACGACAACAGCAACATGTATGTTTATGTCTATGTATGTGTGTATATGCACACATATACATACATATATCCACATACATGCATATGTGTGTGTATGTATGTTCAATTCTGGGACCCAATTAGGAAGGATATTTGCAAGCTGGAGCATATCTAAAGTAGGAGTTCTTAACCTGGGGTACATGTACTTGTTTCTAAAAATTTTTTTTTGGAGGAGGGAAGGCAAGGCAATTGGGGTTAAACGACTTGCCCAAGGTCACACAGCTAGTAAGTGTCAAGAGTCTGAGGATGGATTTGAACTCGAATCCTCCTGACTCGAGGGCCAGTGCTCTACTCACTGTACCACCTAGCTGCCTCATTTTGAGAATATTTTGATCACTGTATTTCAACATAACTGTGATAATATATATGTGTATATATATATATACATACATATATATATTATATATATAAAACTTTGTGATACTATGTGTTTCGTGCATTAAAGCATTATTCTGACAAGAGGTCCCTAGGTTTCACCAGCCTGCCCAAAGGGTCCATGACTCCAGAAAGGTTAAGAACCCTCTGCTCCAGAAGATGGTAATCAGGACAGTGGAGGGACTATGAACAGTGTGATACAAGGATTAAATGAAGGATCTGCAGATGTTTGGCCTGGACCAGAGAAGCCTCACTGGGGTTCTGATAGAAGCCTCCATGTATCTGAAGGCTTGACAAATGGAAGAAGGATTAGACTCAGTTTACTTAGCCCCTGAAGAGCAAATGAGAACTCATGAATGAGAATTAAAAGGAGGTAATTTTAGTTTTGCTGTAAGCAAGGACTTTCTGATAATTAGAACTATTCGAAAAGGGAATGGGATGCTGGTGGTGTCCAAAGACGGCTGGATTTGGAATGAGAGTACTTGTTTTGGGGGGCAGCTAGGTGGCGCAGTGAGTAGAGCACCAGCCCTGGAGTCAGGAGGACCTGAGTTCAAATTCGGCCTCAGACACTTGACACACTTACTAGCTGTGTGACCTTGGGCAAGTCACTTAACCCCAATTGCCCTGCCTTCCCCCCTGCCTTCCCCCCTCAAAAAAAAAAAGAGAGTACTTGTGTTTGCCTTCCAGTTCTGCACTGTGTTAGATGTATGATTGTGAGCAAGTCACCTGACCTGTCTGAGCATCATTTGCCACATGCAAAATGGGGTAATAGCATCTGCTCTATCTACCTCACAAAGTTGTAGAGATCAGATGAGGGAACTTATGCTTTATGGAAGCACTTAGCACAGTGCAGGGCACACAGCAGGTGCTTAATAAATGCTGACTATCAGTTTTTATTATGGTCAAGAAGTGAGATCGTTTTTTTTGTTGAAGGTTTTCAAATATAGGCTGGTGGGAGGAGGGGTAATAAGGGTCAGTTGTCCAAGATGTGCACATAATTTTGCTTCAGGAAAACACTGGACCTAATAAATTCTGAGATTCTATAATCCTATGCAGAAAAGACAGTATTGCATAGTAGCAGGTAGGAGGTAGGGAGCCAGCCTTGAACCAGGAAAACCTGGGTTCAAAGCTTGCCTCTGACACATACTGGCTTGTGTGATCCTGGGCAATCTCTCAGTGCTTTGATGAAACTTTTTAAGTCTGTAAAATTTCAAAATGTGTACCAATCTGCATTGATAAAGTAGGTGTTCTCACCTAAGTGGTCCCCATACCAGTGAAATTATAGGTTCATCACTCCCCCAAAAGTCAGGCAGCTCTTCCATCTCACTGTTAGCATGGATGTTAGAGAGAAATTATAGACCTTTTTTTTTTTAATTTTAAATTTTTAAAAATTAATTAATTAATTTATTATTTATTTTTTTTTACTTTTTTAAAAAAAAAACTGTATAAGCATAGTAGCTCCCCCAATCGTATTGAAAATGTGCTCCTGCGCTCCATGAGAATTAACTGCTTTTCATATAATTACTTGTTTCTGAAATACTTTCAAGCAGCTAAGTGATACATTAGAGAGAGTGCTGGGCCTGGAATCAGGAAAGCCTGAATTCAAATCCAGCTTCAGGAACTAGTTGTGTGACCCTGGGCAAGTCACCTGCTCTCCATTTGCCTCAGTTTCCTCATCTGTAAAATGGTGATAATAATAGCTCCTACCATTCCAAGGTTATTGGCAGGACTCAATGATCATAAAGTTGTTAGCACAGTGCTTGGTACATCGTGAGTGATATAGAAATGTTAGCTGTTATTACTACTATTAATTAAATACTAATTCTCAATGAGTTATAATTGATGCAAATGACGATGATTTCTTTTAAACAGTTAGCATTCACAGGGAATGGAAGTACGTCACTATTTAGACAGAACAGGAAATTAAGCATAGTCCCTGATCAGAGGACTTTATTAGTCTGAACCCAAATAGAAGGGAAGGAGAACCAAGTGGGGAAAAAAAAGGTGCGCAGTATCACATATTTGAAGCTAGAAGGGAGTCAGATAATCCATCAATCAATCAACGAGCACCTGCTGTGTCAGACAATGAGCATTTATTCATTGCTTGCTATATGTCAGGCATTGTGCTAAGTGCTAAAGATACAAAGGAAGAGGGAAAAAAATGGTCCCTGCCCTCAAGGAGCTCACATTCTAATAAGAGAGATATCATGAAAATAATTACATGCATAGAAGATATATACCAAACTCTATCCACTGAGCCACTTGGCACACCACACACAGAGACACACAAACACACACACAGACAAACACACACAGACACAGACGTAGACACACAGACATACACACACAGACACACAGTGTCTGTTCAGAATAAATCATTTTACTGTTGAGTAACTGAGGCCCAGGTCCTTCTACTCCAGGCTCAATGGTCTGCCTCCTGAATTCTACTGAAATGCCATAGAGAATGGAAAGAAACAGTATTCATTCTCACTAAACATTCAGGTGTGTTTGCATTTTGCCAGTCATCTTGGTTCACCCACTAGATGCCAAAACTGCATGCACACACACACACACACACACACACACACACACACACACACTAGACAGAGAGAGGGTGAGGGAGAGAGAGGGAGGGAGTGGAAAGGGGGAGATCCACACACACACAGACAAATAGTTCATATTTATAGATCATTTTATGCATGCTTCTATTCATCAGTTTTCTGTGAAGCATCTTCTTTAATATGTCCTTTGTAGTTAATTTGGGTGTTTATGATAGTCAGAATGACTTAGCCATTCAAAGTCATTCTTTAAACAATATTGCTGTTACTGTATACAATGTTCTCTTGGTTCTGCCCATTTCGCTCTTCATTATTTCATGCAAGTCTATCCATGTTTTTCTAAGCTCATTGAGCTCATCATTTCTCACAGCACAGTAGTATTCCATCACAATTATATACCACCACTTGTTCAGCCATCCCCCAATTGACGGTCATTCCACAATTTCCAGTTCTTTGCCTCCACAAAGAGAGCTGCTATAAACATTTTAGAACATAGAGGTTGTTTTCCTTTTTCCCTAATCATCTTGGGAGACAGACCTAGTAGTACTATTGCTGGGTCAAGGGGCAGTTGAATAACTCTTAGGGCATAATTCAACATCCTTTTTCCAGAAGGGTTTACAGCACATTTTGCTCACAGTAATTCTGTGCTGTACATCGTGCCAGTATTACTATCCCTATAATACAGATGTTAAACATGGCTATTAAGTGTCTGAGCTAGGATTTCAACCCAACTCCAAGCCCAATGCTTTTTTCCATTATATGACACAGACTCTGGGTATGCATATGAATTTCTAATTTGGCTCCCCTGCCCCAATTATCACCTGACTTCTCCATTATCTTCCTGCCTCCCACTGCACACTAATGTGTTAACTTTATATCCTGGCCTCTCAACCCACAGGAGAGTGAAGATCTGGAGAAACAAAATGCAGCTCTCCGCAAGGAGATCAAGCAGTTGACGGAGGAAATGAAGTATTTCACCTCAGTGCTGAGCAGCCATGAACCACTGTGCTCCATCTTGGCCACCACATCCTCACCACCCCCTGAGGTGGTCTATGGTGCCCATGCCTTCCACCAGTCCCACGTCAGTTCCCCACGATTCCAGCCCTGATCCTACCACCATGGGAAGAGCATTAGAGACTCCAGCATTCTCTCACAGGGATTCCTCCCTAGGATTTTTAGTGGGACAGCTCACAGCAGACACAAAGTTCTGATGAAGAGAATATAAACTGTTTTCGCAACAGTAGCCTCATCCATCTCCTGCTGGATTCTCTCTTCTCTCTAGAAAGAAGGAGGTGGAGAATGGGGTACAGAAGACCCGAATGACTGATGGCTATAGGCGTGGAATGCCAGAACTCTTTGCATTGTGTGCCCAACACACAGTGTATATCCGTACCTTCCAACTGAATGTATGACCAATGAGAAATATAATACTGGATCTGGAGACCAACAGAGACAAAAGCGCACAAAGAGATTTATTTTTTCTAAATAAAAATTAAAAGAAGTAAACTTCAAAAAGGATGACTTCTCCCTCCACTTTCCACCTTTAACTTTCTTAACACAAAGTTTCTTCTCAAACAGACCGTATAAGTTCCATGAGGGCAAGAACTATTTCACTTCAGTTATTGTATCCCCAACAGCATCTAGTGCGAATAGTAGCTGCTTAAATAATGTTTGTTGACTGAAATAGCCATGTCTCAATCAGGGATTCCTGAATGAAATATTAATGTAGCCTTTCTAGTGGTTCCCAACCTTTGGGATTGGACCCCAGAGGGGCCATTGTGTTCTTGTAAGCAGTACACAAATCTAGAAAGAAGCAAACATACCTTATATTGACTGAAAAAATGCCACACGCCTTTGTGTCACACACTATACACAAATATATAATATACATTTAATATGCAGGGTATCTCACAAATCTTAGCGCAAAAGTGTTAAGCTGCAGAGTCCCCAAACTGCATTAAGACTTTTGAGATGACCCACATACCATCCATAGATTATATTTTTGCCTATGTATGTGCATGTTATTTGAACTAGTCTGGGATCTCACTGATGTGAGCATTCCCTCTATCCATTCAGATCACAACCTGTCCATAAGTCTTGTCTGTATTTCCCCATAAGTCTTCCATAGTGAATCTACCAAATGTGTTATTATTTCATGGCTGTCACAACAACACTGAGGCTGTCAATCTGTGGTCTCTCACTTTCTATATGTAATTTGTGAATTACACATCTCCTGGATATTACCTCTTATATCACTTTTTGTCCATATGGTACATAGGTCCTCACTGGAAATACTGCAGCCCTCTGAGAACCCATTAGACATCTCTCCATTATACTTTGGATTGGTTACAACTTTTAATTTTAAAGTTTCTGTTGTGTAAGATCATTCTCTCTCTTTTTTTTCTTTTTAGTTTACAACACTCGGTTCTACATAATTTTGAGTTCCAGATTTTCTTTCCCCCCTCCCCCCCCCTCCCTCCCCAAGATGGCACGAAATCCAATATATGATCATTCTCTCTTGATAAGGGAGATAATGAACCTGTAATAATTCGCATAAAACAAGAAAGAAAATAGCAATGCATGGTCACCAAAGGTGTTCATCACTGTCGTAATAACTGACACTTACGTAGTGCCTTAATGTTTACAAACTGTTTCTCACACTTCACCAAAGCTCTAGTGGAAGTAAATAGGGGCCACAGCCTTTATTATGACCATTTTACAGATGGGGAAATCAAGGTTCAGAGCACTAAAGTGATTTGTTAAGTTACACAAGTAGCGTCAGAGGCAGGATTCAAACTCTGGTCCCTCCTGATTCCAAGATTTCAAGACCTCTTTCCATTGAACCATCATGGAAGATATCTTCCTATGTTCCAGATGGAAAAGAGATTTTCTCTAGATGGTGAGGTGTTTCAGGTGCTCCTGAAAACATAACAGTTGCATCAAATCCTAGAACTTTAAGGCCGCCTCAGTGAGAGGCACAATTACTCAAAAGAGACTGGTTTAACAATCTCTACAAGGATTTAATGTTTTTCAAGTGTCTCCAAATGCTTCTATGAATAGTAAAGTACAAATGTGTTTTGGAAGTATGAACTGAATTCATAGTGTGTTTTTGTCATGATGTTTTTTCTCGATGGATATTTGCAGTGATAATAATAATTTACATTTGAAAAGTGTCTAAGACTGATTTAATTGTCTTTCCCCCTCAAACATGCTGTTCTTCTGGGCAGCTAGGTGATGCAGTGGATGGAGCACCAGGTTTGGAAGTCAGGAAGACTCATCTTCCTGAGTTCAAATCTGGCTTCAGACACTTATTAGCTGTGTGACCCTGACCAAGTCACTTAATTCTGTTTGCCTTGGTTCCTCATCTATAAAATGAGCTGGAGAAGGAAAAGGCAAATGGCTCCAATATCTTTGCCAAGAACACCCCAAATGGGGTCACAAGGAGCTGGACATGACTGTAAAGCAACTGACCAACAATAACCACTAATACAAATACTATCTTGGGGGAGGTCCTCCATACTTCTTCCCAGTAAAAAGGGAGTCTCATACTCTAAAAGGTTGCAAATTACTGCTTTAATGCTTGATGATATGTGACTTTCTTTTCCAAAAACCACATTCTTCTATTTTAGGTATTTAGGCTTCTCGGAAAACTGATTTTATTCATGTATTTCTGAACTTCTTTCTGAGTCTTCCCTCCCCTTTTCCCCCACCAATACTTTTTCTCAGCAACTCAGAATAACAGGATCTCAACTGGAAGGAATCTCAATCAAAAAGCATTTATTAAGTACCTACTATGTGCCAATTACTATGAATGAATGAATACATGAATGAATGAAATATTTAATTCAACATTTGCTATAGGCAAGGCACTAGAGACACAAATAGAAAAGTAAAATAGCCCCCGTCCTCAAGGAATATATGCTCTAATGGGGGAGAACATTACTAACTAGGCACATAAAAAATACATACATAGAAAATGGAAGATCATTTGAAAGGGAAGGTATTAGCAGCTTGTGGGATCCAAGGAGGCCTGCTGCAGCAAGAGGCTTTGAGCATTGTCTTGAAGGAAGCCAAGGAAACCAAAAGACTAAACAGAACTGAACAACTAAAGTAGTAGTGGCAAATATTTCACATCTGAAATAGTAAGTCTAACCTATGATGAGCCTCTCATTTACTTGGCTTTCTTAGGTAAATTAAACTTTTGTGTTCACTGGGTAGGAAAAAGAACCAGAACAGGATACCATTATCACATTTTCAGTTGTTTCAGACTTATTTAAAAAGATCATTTTAGCTAGCATTCGTGTAGTGCTTTAACATGTGAAATATCTACTACTACTACCTCCTTAGTTGTTCAGTTCTTTTCAGTCCTATCTGCCTCTTCGTGGCCCCATTTAGGATTTTCTTGGCAAGGATGCTGGAGTAGTTTGCCATTTTCTTCTCCAACTCATTTTACAGGAATTGAGGCAAACAGGGTGAAGTGACTTGAACAGGGTCTCATAGCTAATAAGTATTTGAAGCCAGATTTTAACTCAAGACGATAAGTCTTCCTGATTCCAGGCCTGGCATTCTTTCCACGGTCTCACTTAGCTGCCTTACTACTACTACTATTATTAACTGACTAACTACTACTACAACTACTCTGACCATTACTACTACTACTATTACTACCACTACTACTACTTCTGCTGCTACTACTATAATTTCATTATGTCCCTTTATTTGTGGCTTGAGGGATGCTCTGGGAGACATGTAAAGGGAGAGTAATCTTTCCTAGTGCAGGGCTGGTATTTCAACCACTAGCCTAGCCCATTGTTAAAGGGTCTTCTCTCTCCAATTCTCATGATCCTTTCATGTGTTTCACAACTATATTCCTAAAGGCAGAATTACTATGGACTTGGAGCCTTTGAAATCAACCTCATCAGGCTAGGAACCCAACCTGTTGTGACCCCCTTGTGATTACAGAAGTGTTTTAGAGGGTTTCCTTTTTTTGCATGGGTTGGTCTAGATGTTCTCTGAGGTCCCTTCCAACCCTGGTATTCCATGATTCCATGATTTCCTCAATACCACTTCAGCTCTTCATTCACTCATTCAGCAATAATTTATTGAAGTGCCTACTGTGTGCCTGGCACTGTGCAGAGTAATGGAAATGCCGCCACCCCCCAAAAAAAAAAGAAAAAAAGAACCCACTCCTGCCTTCAAGAAGTTTATATTCTATTGGTAGGGGTAAGGGAGAACAACCTGAACACAGATAAATAAAAATAAAATAAAGGCAAAGTAACTTTGGGAGGAACACAATCAATTGGAGGGATCAAACTAGGTTTGAACAGCTGGCACTAAGTCAGAAGAGGGACAATGTCGTAATAGAGAAAGTCTTGGCAGAGGACAAAAGGAATTAGCTGGAGGTCTCTCAGTAATGGAATTGTATCAGATTGCCTGGTGACTTTGGCCCATTGTACATAGCCACCAGTTGGCATGGTGCAGATTGGGTTTGGACCTTCAGCAGTTGTCCTTGTGGACAACTGTGTGGACGTAAGTGTGGCCTGTGAGTATGTAAGCCCCTGGGGGTCCTCTCTGAAAAGCAGGATAGATGCCAGAATTGGAGCAAACAGCATTCCCTGGATTCAGGTGGTACAATAGCTCATAAATCACAAACAAAGGCCTAAGAAAAGCCTAGCTTCCCTCAGGACCATCACTCTCTGTGCCTAGGCTTATTCCTGCATAGCTAACAGCCACAGAGCTTTTTGTTTTAATCCTATTTCACCAAACAAGGAAAATAATACGTAGGTCAACAGGACAGGAAGAACCAAGTTTAGACAGCTTCCCTTGGATGTAAACTGCAGCTTACATACTATGGACATAGCTGTTTGTCCTTCACTCTGGAAGAGGACCGTGAGATCAGGGAGGTGATGCCACGGCATGCAAGTGAATTGGATTTAAGTGAGGGAGGCCTGTGCAAAGTCACCAGCCTCACTCTTTCCTCTGGAGCCATCTAGGTCCAGTGGCAAGATATAGATCAGGATGACTAGTGATCACCCAGGATGCAGTGGGAGATCTTTTTAAGCTTAGTCTTTAAAAGGTCCCAGTGTGACTGAGGCAACACCCATTTGGTGATGAAGAAGCCATTCTTGGCCTCATTTCTTATGGACACTGACAACTGGGGAAAAGCCTGTAGAGAAGTTCAATGAGTAGAAAGTGACTATGTCATCTGGACTTAAGATTTATATCAGATGATATGTAGTGCAGTGGATAGAGCACTGGGCCTATAGTCAAGAAGATCTGGGTTCAAATCTCGCCTCAGACACTTACTAGCTGCGTGACCCTGGGCAATTCACTTAGCCCCATTTGCCTCAGTTTCCTTATCTGTGAAATGAGCTGGAGAAGGAAATGGCAAACTACTCCAGTATCTTTGCCAAGAAAACCTCAAATGTTGTCACAAAGGGTTAGACATGGCTGAAAAGAATTGAACGACTAAAGTAGCAACAGTAAGTATTTCACATCTTGAAGTACTACATGAATGCTAGCTATAATGATATTTTAAGATAATTTTACCACCAAGATGTATTAACAATATAAATGTTAACAATTATTATATCTGAGAGTCATATAGTGGTCTAAGATTTGTGAAGTACTCTATAGACATTATTGCATTTGGTCCTAATAGCTACTGTTATTATCCTTATTTTACAGATGAGGAAACTGAGGCAGACAGATTAGGTGACTTGCCCAGGGTCACACAGCTAGTGTCTGAGGTTGGATTTGAACTCAGGTCTTCCTGGCTCCAAACCCAGCTCTCTATCCATTGCACTATCTCACTACCTCACAGCAACCACAAGTGTTTATTAAACATAAGATTAGGTCCATCAGATGCCTCTTTGAAGAAAATAAAAGAATGTGCCTAGAAATAGGTGCATAGATATGGTGTCAGTCATATCTATTTTAAGAAAAAGTGGAACTGCCAATGTTTTTTTCCTCGGGGCTCTAGCCCATTGAGCAAGTTACAGAAATTAAAAAAACAAACTCCAGAATTGTACATATGCCTTCTCACTGTAGTTTTTCTCTTTCTAGTGTGCCAGGAGGAGGACGAATGTCACCAGAGCTGCAGCCCATGTTGTACTGCTCCCTGCCACCTTCTCTTTTTCTGAGTGTTGTCTCACCTCTCTCTCTCTCAAGAGATCTTTAAAACTCCCAATATAGGAGTAGGGAAACCCCACCCATTGGTCTTGATTTCATGTTATCCTCTTCTCTGAGAAGAAATGCAACTACCAGCATCTTTAGGGACTTACGCTTCCTTGCAAGACAGTCAGTCTAAAACTTGCCAGAAGACCTGTTACACATCCAAGAAGTGTCTGTCCATCCCCTTCGCTTGAAACCACCTATTTTGGGGAACCAGATATTTCCCAAGGCAGCTTTGCTGTTTCCCTTTTGAAGAGCATTTAATTGTTAGAAGGTTTTTCCTGACATCAAGACTAAATCTGCTCTGTTGTAACTTCCACCAATTCTTCCAAATTCTACCCTCTGGAGCCAAACAGAAAAAATCTAACGTCTTCTACGTGAGATTGCCTTTCAAGTTCTTCAAGATAGCGATGATGTTTTCCCCTCTCTACACTCCCGCTCCCCAACCCTTTGACCCCAAATAATTCTTTCCTCCAGGCTAAACATACCCACTTCCCTCAGCCAGTTCTCATATGGTAAGAAGTCAACGCCCTTCAACACTCTTGTGACTCTCTCCTGGACATTCTTTGGTTTATCAGACTTTCTTCTGGTGTCCAGAACTGAATACAATACCCAAGAGGTGGCCAGACCAGGGTAAAGTAAAGCAGGACTCCGAGGAAGCATTTGCTTCCTCCATTGTTAAAAAGGTCTTAAAACCCAACAGTTGCTAATTATGTTTTTTATTGGACTGACGCTTAATTAATCAATCATTCTCCACTCTATTAAGGGATTAAGTTGTGGTGAGTTGTGCTAGGCCCTGGGAGAGATGCACGGGCAAGTAAGACACCCTTCCTGCCCTTAGGACAGGAGTTCTTAACCTGGAGTCAGTGGATTTGGATGGGGAAAAAATTCCAACTTTCTTTCCATATAAATGGACTCCTTTGTAACCCTAGGTATTTTAGTTTATGCATTTAAAAACATTATTCTGAGAAGGGGTCTTTAGGCTTCATCAGACTGCCTGAGGGGGTCTCTAGCACAAAAAAGGTTAAGAGCTCCTGTATGAGGCAGGAAAGCAACAGGCATTTATTAAGTAAGCTCTGTGTGTTTATATTAAGCTCACTGTGTAAACTTAGGAATTTACCATCTCATAGGAGTGTTAAGATTTGATAAATAAGGTACAAATTTTATATACTTGTGTGTGTGTATTTTTTTTTTGAGACAATCAGTGTTAAGTGACTTGCACAAGCTAGTGACTGTATGTGGCAGGATTTGAACTCCAGTTCTTCTGATCCCAGGGCTGGTGCTCTATCCACTGTTCCACTTAGCTGCCCCTATGTTTTTAAGAGAAGTAACAATGCTATGAAATCACATGAAAAGAAGGAAACTTTTCAGAAATATCCACTGGAGAATGGAATTCCTTCTGATCTACCGGAAGAGGCATCATGGTATAGTACAAAGAACATTGGACATGGAATTAGAATCCCTGGATTCAGGTTCCAACTATGCCATACTAGCTGTATGATCATGTACAAAATGCTCTCTGAGTTTCAGTTTACTCATCTGTAAGTAAAAGGTGGGTATGTAAATAACAGAAAATAAGGGGCAGTTAACAGAAGTACTGAGTCATTAATATGTTAATGAAGTGCAAAAACATGTTAATATTTTGTCATCTCTTTATGAAAGTGTCTCCTTGGCAGAAATCACAAGGTAGCAAACAGACTGTCTAGCCCTATCATCCCTTTAGAAGGGTGGGGTTATTTCCCTTGATTGAATGAAGAAAGGTGATAGCATTGACTAGATGGAAATTGGGCATAGCCCAATGGCCCTTATAAAGCTGGGCCCACCTGTCTAGTCCAGGCAGGATGCAACAATTGAGGAAGAATCCAGACTTTGAGAAGGAATTACTCTTGATGGGGAGGTCATTCCTTCAGCTCCTTCCCACTCCCTGCTCCAACCCCGCCCCCCCCAGCCCCAGTTATTAGCTGGTTACCAGCTGGTGACTCCATAACCAGCAAGTAGTAGAAACATATTCTGTACAGTTAGACACATGCAGTGACTGTAGGCTAACTCAAGGATCAGGGTCCCTCTGGCAGCAAAAAGACATGACTCTGGATTTAGGTGAGAACTAGTCCTGGCAGGGAGCTGACCTGTGCAGAAAAGCAAACTCAGAGCTCAATTAAGCTATTTGCCTAGTAGAGATGTCATATACTCATGAAGATGTTATATACTCATGGAAATGTTATATACTCGTGAAGCACTGTGAGACATCTGTGAAAAAAGAAAGGAACATTGACACCCAACAGTGTGGGAGGAATGAGTTGTCTTGGGCATATATATTCCTTCCATGGGTTCTTCCAGTCTACTGTATTCTAAGTTTGAGCCCACTTTTCCCAAAGACACTGTGCATATTTGTGGGAGATTATACTCTAGACTTTATGGGAGGATATTTTATAGCTATTGTTTTTAACACATCATGTTAACAAATGCTTTTAGTTTGAGCTAATTTGCCTACTGGATGACTATTGTTGGGATACCCACCGATAGGGGCTCATGAGCTACAGTTCTGGAGTGCAGACTGACAATGTACCCTAAAACCTGGGAGTAGCAGTTGCTCTCAACCTATAAATGCTAGTGTAAACTGAGAGATTAGCTCAGAGGGGCAGCTATAAGTAAATGAAAGAGTTTGACTAAGTCTATTCTAAGGTTTCTTCTAACTCTGATATTCTGTGATTCTTTCCGTTTGCTTGTGTTTTATTAAATTGAAGAATATTATTCATTTCTGAACAGTTATAAAATCATAACTTTAGATGTGGTTGAACTCTAGCTTCTAATCCCTCTTCTCTCCTCCCACTGCTACCAATAGCTTCCTGGCAGGCCTCTAATCTCTCCCCTCTCTTATTCGTCATTTGCACAGCTACCAAAATAATATCCCTAATGCATGGGTCTGACCACATCCACTGCCTGACTCAAAAATCTTCAGCGAGTCCCTATTACCTAACA
The DNA here is from genome assembly GCF_011100635.1 of Trichosurus vulpecula. Lineage (NCBI taxonomy): Eukaryota > Metazoa > Chordata > Mammalia > Diprotodontia > Phalangeridae > Trichosurus > Trichosurus vulpecula. The sequence goes on from NC_050580.1 coordinate 231,735,195, forward strand.
GACAAAATAAAGTTTTCTTAGCCTGGCTTTTCCAGCCTCATTTTGCACCACTCCCCTTTGTATACTCTGGACCTCTGGCTATCCCTCGATCTCATTTTGCCTTGAACCACCTTCATATATTTGCTTAGGCTATTTGGTCCCCATATCTGGAGTGTATTCCTGCCTTATCTCTGTCTGCTGAAATCCTTCTCTTCATGCCCAGCTCTGGCACCAATTCTGCTATGAAACTTTCCCTGATCATATCATCTGAAAATTATATCTCCTTCTCAAATTTTCTTAGAGCATCCTGTCTGGATCTCTCCTTTGCCCCATTCATGTCCTACATAGTCATTTTTTACCAACACACCCCTAGTTATAGGACAGCTAGGTAGCACAGTAGAAAGAGTGTCAGGCCTAGAGTCAAGAAAGACTCATCTGGCCTCAAATACCTCCTAGCTGTGTAACTCTGGGCATGTCACTTAACCCTGTCTGCCTCAGTTTCTTTACCTGTAAAATGAACTGGAGAAGGAAATGGCAAACCACTCCAGTATCTTTGCCAGGAAAATCCCCAATAGGAACATGAAGAGTCGGACACAACTGAAAAATGACTGAACATTACACAAGTATTAATCATGGGAGGTGGGATTTGAACCCCAGACCTTGGACTTAGGAGTCATCTTTCCCATCCTTTTTGTGTCATTGCCCACAACCACCATGGATTTCTCCATTGCCTCTTAGATAATCTCTTCAACTTTAGTTCTTTGGAGATTATAACGTCCCATGGCACAGAGGACCATGCGATACTGTCATTATAATTATAATTTATATCATATTATGATTATATTATAATACTGGTGTTAATAAAGAGGGCTTTTGTTTCAGGACAAGCATATTTAAAGCCATGCATTTTTCCCAAAGCAATCCAGCCCACTTTCCTACTCACTCAGCCAGTCCATAAGCATTCATTAGGAACCTTCCATGTGCCAGGCACTATGCTGATCTTTAGATGCCTTTCTGTGCATATCCAGGAGAATAATGTCAGAGGTCACATTTGGTGGCTCTGCTGACCTTGATGGCAAAAAGAATTTGTTATAAAAAGCTTTATGGGGTTTTTCCATTTTTCTTTTTATCCCTTTTCCAATTTCATCCTTAAATACCAGAGGAATGATTTTGCTTCACTGGTCTCTTGCCAAGTTTTCTTTATACTTGTTTTCCCCTCAATTGTTCCTTACCCTTTTATGAGGCGATAGTGCTCATAATCATCCATCATCCTTCTCCATAAAGTTTTACAAACAAGTTTAAATTCGAAACCCATGTTACCCTTGGCTGCCATATCTCTCCACTTGGCAAGGAGATAAAGTGTTTGCTGGCTGAGGCAATTTCTAAGCTAAGTTTGGTCTTCTCGTTATGAGAATTGATTTACATTCAGTAAATGTCTTTAGAAATTTTTTTTTAATAATCGGTGTTCATATCTTTCTGTGCTGGACAAGGCCTGACTCAGGCTACTCTAGTGGTTTCCAGTCTCAGGACTGGAATGAAATGATACTCATAGAAAGTCTAGCAACAACAGCAGAAACGACCTAAGTGAAGTTAATCATGGGAGAGAAAGGATGCTCATTAATGACACAGAGTTACTTCAGGTAGATGTAGCCACTACCTCCATCTCATACTGAAATACATCTAGTCAGAAGGGCATGTTGAGTCAGAGGGTGTGTTGATTTGTACAAAAGTGGGACATCTGTCAAGTCTGAGGGGCCCAACTCCCCGAGGGCTAGATTGGTTTTTTGTTTTTTATTTTTTAATGCTCTAGATGCCTAGATGCATTGTTAATAACTCAACACCTAGTCCTCCGAGCCAATCAAGTCCTAAGGATGGATTCCTGGCCTTTTAGGGAAAAACTAGCCCAGCCTATGTGGCAGGGACCTCAGTAGATGTTGCTCCTACCGTACCTTTCCTCCACCCATTTCCCAAATCACTAACTTGGTTAAGTAGGTCAGGCTGGAGTTGCTTTAACTGCATGCCATGTCATCTAGTTATTTTTATAATTCCAGTTTGTTATTAATTTTGATGCTTGCTCTAAAAAGTTAGCGGTCTGACTGTACACAGACAGCAAGCTAGCTGATTCAGGAATAACTCCTACATCAGTACAGTATTATTTCCTGTCTGTTAACATATAATCAATTTCCTACTTTGTGACGCTATTTGGTGTTTATCACATCTGACCTGCCCTGATTCTTTTTTTGAAGAAAGAGAGCATGACATATAGGTGTGTGGTGTGGCTTCTATATTTTGTATGAGTTTGGGGCCTCGCTCCTTTCTTATGGCTAAACCATGTATTTTACCATTTAGAAAAAAAAATGTCTCCCTATCTTGCCCTACGTATGCAGCAGCCACCCAAGGGCCCATTCTCGATATTGATGGGCAATGAATTATTTCCTAGCTTCCTTTCTGACCTGGACCAGTTCTCCCCTTCTTATTCAGCCTGGTGACCCTGTACACCCCATGCCTCACCATACTGAGTGCTAATATATCTGATTGCAGCTGAGAACTTCCAAGCTCAAGTTGTCCACTATTCAGCTTCTTGAAGTAGCAGAAATTGAAGGTACATAGCACCACACCAAGGTCCCCCCATTTTTCAACGTCCTCCCCTATGCTCACCTTTGCAAAGACATCATAAGTATCTGTCAGCCCAGATTTTACCAGGGTGTGGCTGTTGAGCATGGTACAGCTTCTTGGAGCCACAGGTGAGAGTTGAGTGAAAGGTGGGCACCAAAGGTAGATGAGCAGCCCTGAAAAAGGCTTGGCAAGCCCTCATACCAGATGTGCCGGTCCTCCCTAAAAGTTCTGTATACACCAAATGCCCAGTTATCCCAGGTAACCGACAGACCTCAAACCCAATGGTGAGTTAGGGGGATGTCTACCCTAAGCATTTGAAAATTTCCCCCAGCAGAATGGGTATGAGAACAATTTGTTCCCAGTCCTTCAAAGGTGGCTGAAGCAAGAAGGCACTGTGGAGTGCTTAGAGCTTGGTCAGACATCTAAGACACCAAGGTAATCTACTGCATCCCAGGCCATGGCCAGTCATCTTGACTTTTGTCTTACCACTGCACTTCGATGACTCTGAAAGAGAGAGTGAGGCTGACAACTTTGGGCAATTCTGCCTCACTTGAATCCAATTCACATGGAAATCAAAACTTCACCTTATGATGTCATTGGTCCCCTTTGAGAAAACAAAAGGTGAACAACAACCAAGCATCAAAGTCTAGAGAGAGTCTTATAAATCTTTCCTATAATTTCTTCATTTTATTTTTTAATTAACAAAAATTCATTTTCTCTCCCTTGGCCCCATCAAAAAGAAAAAGAAAAACAAAAGCTTTGTAACAAATCCCTGCATTGCCCGTATCCAAAAATATTTGTCTCATTCTGTTCCTTCAATCCATCACCTCTCTTTCACAGGCGCGTTGATCATAAGTCCTCTGGAATCATGCTTGGTCACTGCCTTGAGGAGAGTTCTTAAATTTCCTTACTCTCTCATCCTTTGCAGCTAATGGTGCATAAGCTTTAATTATTTTAATAATGGTCTTTTTGCCAATACTTATCATGAACACTGCAACACAAGATGATCAAATTCCCCATGAAATATTTCTTGATGTCTTCATATGCTCAGCAAAATCAATTTTGCCACCTCTTTTATTTGTCTCTCCAAGGAGAACCTACTGGTCAGTTTTCCATTTTTAGTGGTTGAAATCGTCGCTCTGTCACTACCTATGTGACTTTGAGCAAATAACTTAATATTTCTGAGCTTCAGTTTCCTCGTCTGTAAAATCAGTGGGCTGAACTAGACGATCTCTGAAGTCTCATCCATCCCTACATTGCTATGTTGTTGTGTTCGGTTGTTTCAGTCATGTCTGACTCTCCATTACCCCATTTTGGGGTTTTCTTGGCAAAGATACTGGAGTGGTTTGTCATTTTCTTCTCCAGCTCATTTTACAGATGAGGAAACTGAGGCAAACAGGGATAAGTGACTTTCCCAATTTGAACTCATGAAGATGTCTTCCTGATTCCAAGCCCAGTGTTCTATCCACTGCTTCATCTAACTGCTTCAATGGTATTATGATCCTGTGACCAATTTGGCAGATATTGGGTTGTTTGAGTCAGTGAGGAGTGCTTACTTGTTCAGAGCACATTCCCCCAGCTGTCCGAACATGATGTTGGTGACTAGATGTCTTTCGGAGACACAGTGGCATGGTTCCTTTTTCTTACATAAGCTTTTTCTGAGGTGAGAGATTTAGAAAGTAGTGCAGGAGAATAGCCTTAATGAGAGGAGGTTTCTGCTGCTGGTGCTGCATCACTAGACCTATGATTCCGGAAGAACTCTGTCCCTGCCCAACAATGATACCCTAGAAGCTTTACTTTCTGCAGAGGCCTCCTGCCTCCCACCAGAGGGTTTCATTGTGACTGAGATTAGGATCTGATACCCTCTACTGGGACCTAGGAAGAACTGTAGGAAGAGTCACTGCAGGGAAAGACAGGAAATGCCTGCTGGGATCCCTGTTTATAATACTTTACAGACCTTTGGAAAAGAGCTACCCATTGGTAGGTCCTTTAATTTAAAAAAAAAAAAAGCTCTGTTGATATATTTATCTTTTTTTTCTTTGACTTTCCGAAGTAGTCCCCAAATTTTGTGAATTATGAGTTTACAAGTTGGCAGGATAGGGAATTAGAGGTGAGTCTCAGCATATTGAGCAGGTACTAGGCATACATTTTCCCAGTTTTCCTAGGTGGGAGTTATAGGATTGAAAAAATTTCCCAAAATGCACTTGGATCCTTCCTGTCATGACATAATCTCTAAAAACAGTTACGTAAGTGAAACATTCCTTATTTAAATGAGAGTTGATTCTGCAAAGGAATTTGGAATTACAATTTTTTAAATGATTACAATTTCCATATTCTTTGACTCAGAGACTCTACTCTTGGATACCCCAATGGGGTCAAAGAGAGAAACTTTTTCACATGCATCAGAATATTCCTGGATATTTCTCTTGTGGTAGCAAAAAACTTGAAACATTAATTCCTATTAATTAAGGAATGGCTAAACAAATTGTGGTACATGAATGGAAGGGAATTATTTCTATGCCAAAGAAATGATGAATATGAAGAATTCTGAGAAGAATTGGAAGACTTATATGAAAAGATGTAGACTAAAATAAGCAGAACAAGTAAAACTATGTTGGCAATGATCACAACATTATAAATGGGGGGAAAATGAAACTGAATGCTGTGTAATTCAAATGATCCGTCTTGTTCCCAAAGAAATGTACCTCCCTGTCTTTGCAGGGGCTAGAGGCCGTGGGTGTGGAATATTTGCATATACTGTCAGATTACACTGATGTGTTGGTAGGTGAACTGGTTTTTCCCCCTCTTTGTTGTAATGGGCGCTCTCGGGTAGTGAAGGAAAAGGAAGGGGATGGGCTGGAGTCAGCGCATACTGCCTTCTGCCCTCATTATTAAATTTTCTGTGGGAGCATTTTCACCTCAGAAATCAACAAACCTTAACAAAAATCAAGACTTGACTTACTGTTTTGTTGGTTATCTAGTATTAAGAAAGTAATGAAGAGAATGCAGATTAAAATGAAAAGTATGTGATACCTGCATTTATCTCTAGGAAAGCCAGTTGTTAAATACTTACCAGCATATCTTTGGATAAATTCATAAATTAAAATGATATAAAAGCAAATAAATTTAAATAAAAATAAAAAAATAAATTTAAATAAATCTGAAAGGCATCTTCCAGTTGTTAATTTATGATTCTGTGAGCATTCTACACAATCTCTCTCCTCTTTCCGTGGTTATCAACTCCTTAAACAACAATAACTAACAGCACTTCAAAGTTTAGGAAGTGCTTTCCTCATAAAAACTCTGGGAAATAGGGAAGACCCAGAGGTTAGGTGATTTTTTCCAGTGTCACCATAGTAAAGGTTGGAATCTTTTTTGCAACAGAAGTCTTCAGACTTCAAGTCTCATGCTTTTTCCACCATGCCAGTTTTCTGGATGAGGGGTTTGTTGAATGGGTCCCCAAACTTCCCTGGGGCTGATTTTAGTGGGGAGCTATGCCTAATGCCTCCAAGGCTTTCTCTCTTCCCCTCTGAGATGCTGTGTCTCAGACTTGTAATGTAAGTGGTCTTCAGTCTTTTGTGGGAAGGTGGGGGAGACTTTCTCCTGATGTGGTTATTTTTATCTAACTCTACACCCACCTCCACTTGCTCCCAGGCTATAATTTTCCCCAGAAAACCCCCAAAGAAGACACGTGACCCCTGTGGGGCATCTTAAAAGTTACATTTAGTACTAGAGCTGGAAATGTGAAGGTCACATATGAACACAGAGTGGGAACAACACACACCTCTCTTCCTCTTTCATTCTCCACTTTCTAGCCTCCCTGGGCATTTATGCTTCTCCTTTTTCAGAACCCTGGAGGGGCAGAACAGTGAGATGTCCAGGTCACATGCACAGGATGGTTTCATCTCTCTAAAGGGTATCGCCTGGAGGTTTAAGGGAAGAGCAAATTGAAATCTAAACTACTGGACCTCTGACCCATCTCCACCATCACCCCTTGGTAACCCTGCCTTCTATCTTTGTCCTATCCCCACACCTAGGACCAAGGCATCATTTGAACAGGATGGTTTCTAAGCATTTAGTCTTGAGACAAAACAAAGAAGCCAAGAATAGGACCTTCCCTAGCACAGAAACACAAACAGCAGGAGAGGTCTCTTGGCCACTGTAAAGTGGGCATGCCATTGTTCATTTCTAGTTTTGTACTCATTATCTCTTTCGATTGTTTGTGACTGTTATGGCCTCTTAGGTGTTTTTTCTCCAATTTACAATATCATTCCTGGGCTGAGCATCATCAGAAATGACAGGAAAGCTAGGGCTTGGGGTGTTGGGTGGAGTTGTGTGGGTGGATAGATGTACTTACTACGGGGGGAGAGAGAGACACACATACACACAGAGAGAGAGAGAGAGAGAGACAGAGACAGAGACAGAAAGAGAGAGAGACAGAGACAGAGAGACAGAGAGACACAGAGAGACAGAGAGACAGAGAAACAGAGAGACAGAGAGAGAGTGAGACAGAGAGAGAGAGAGAGAGGGAGAGAGAGAGAGAGAGAGAGAGAGAGAGAGAGAGAGAGGGAAGTAAAGGGGATGCAAATTGCCCAGGGTTCCTATTTACTGGAATACAACCAGAATTATGTTTGTTAGCATTACCCAACCAAAACAGTACTTGGTGAGATGGACGGGCCCTTCTTTTCTAGAAAAAATGTTAGCTCCCCACTCTCTTTAAACTATAAAAATACTCATATATGAAAAGTTCTTTTTACCCAACCATTTTATGAGAAAAAAGCCCCTTTTATAGCAAATATGTATTATGTAAATATGTGAAAGATATATGATTTTTGTCACTTAGAGATGGTGATCCATCTATGACTAATATAGGTTTTGTATACTCACATGGGATATCTGAATGTATATATCGCTTGAAGGAAGATATGGATGTACGTCTCTGGAATCTTGTCTACTCTTTCCAAGGGAGAATGAGATTCTGGCTTTGAGGGGAGCAGGAGAAGGGACCACAAGACTGAATGCTTTGTTCTACCACAAAATGACTAATATGACTGCACATGACTTAATAAGTATAATCTATATTGGATTGCTTACCCTCTCAGGTAGGAGAGAGGGGTAGATTTGGAACTCAGAACTTTTTAAAAAATGTTAAAAATTGCTTTAACATTTATTTGGGGAAAAAATGAAATATTTAAAGAAAGAAAAGGGGTACTAGACCAGAGTTTGGAGTGCAGAGACCTCCCAAATATTGCTGATACAAAGGCATGATTTTTAGGTACAAAAGCCACTAGCTTCCCTTAAAGGGAAAGGCTACTCATCACCGAGGCCCCTTCCTAACAAATTTAAGTTATACCACAGTCTATCATAATAGTGAATTGTAAATAAACTAATTTATCCAAGCAAATAGCATGCAGAAATTGGGCAAGTTCTGCAGAGTACATAGATACTCTGTAGACAGATCCCCAAGAGTGAATGAACTCTTTTGATGGAAGCAAGAAGAGATCTTGGCTCAACCAAAAAAGAGGTACCAATATTACTCCCCAGGAAATTCCCCTAAATCTCTAGAGTGGCAAGCCAGAATAATTATCGTAATAATAGCATTTACATTACACTTTAGGATGTGTAAAGAACTTTACAGTTACAAGCATACCTCAGAGATATTACAGATTAGGTTCCAGACCACTGTAAAAAAGGGAGTATCTCAATAAAGTAGGTAACACCAATTTTTTTGGTTTCCCGGTGTATATAAAAGTTACGTTTATGCTATACTGGAGTCTGTTAAGTGTGCAATAGTATTATGTCTAAAAAATGTACATACATTAATTTTAAAAATACTTTATTGCTAAAAATTACTAACCACCATCTGAGACTTCAGTGAGTCATAATCCTTTTTTGGTGGAAGGCCTTGCCCCGAAGTTGATGGCTGCTGACTGATCAGGGTGGTGGTTGCTGAAGGTTGGGGTGGCTGTGGCAAATTCTTAAAACCAGGCAATGATGAAGTTTGCCACATTGATTGACTCTTCCTTTCACAAAAGATTTCTCTGTAGTATGCAATTCCATTTGATAACATTTTACCTACAGTAAAACTTCTTTCAAAAGTGGAGTCAATCCTTTCAAATCCTGCCACTGCTTTTTCAACTGAGTTTATGTAATATTCTTCAATATTGTTGTGTCTTAGGGAATAAGGAGGCCTCGGGAGAGGGAGAGAGATGAGGTATGGCTGATTGGTGGAGCAGTTAGAACATGCACATTTATCATTTAAGTTTACCATATTATGTGGGTATGGTTTGTGGTGCACTAAAACAATCACAATAATAACATTAAAGATCACTAATCACATTTCACCATATAATAATCAAAAAGTGTGAAATATTCTGTAAATGACTAAAATGTGACTCAAAGACACAATGTGAGCATGTGTTGTTGGAAAAATGGCTCCAATAGACTTGCTTGATGTGCGGTTGCCAAAAACCTTCAATTGGTTTAAAAAAAAACCAAACCAATATCTGCAAAGCACAATAAAGCCAAGTACAATAAAATGAGGTATATCTTTATCTCCTTTTATCTTCAAAACAACCTGATAGGTCTCCTTGTTGTTCAGTCATTTTTTTTCAGTTATGTCCAACTCTTTGTGACCCAATTTGGGGTTGGTTCTATTATCATTCCCACTTTACAGATGAGAAAACTAAAGCAGATAGAAGCTAAGCAACTTGCCTGGGGTCACACAGCTATCACTAATAAGTTTATCAGGCCAGATTTGAATTTAGGTCTTTCTAACTCAAGGTCCAACCTGATATCCGTTGCACTACCTAGCTGCCTCATTTCCATCGCTGGAAACCAGGGACTCATTGAGGAGCTACCTTACCTATGTATTTGCTTTTCCAAGTCTGCCTGTTGGTCTGTTTGACTGTTCAAATGTCCAAATGGTGGGTCCCAAAGAAAGTCTGGCATCAGGTCAAAGAATGCCTCTCCTCTCCAAAGCTCTTGTACCAATTCTGTCTCCAATGCAGTCATACACAATCTTCTTCCCATTTTCCCCACCAATAAAGAATCACGTTCTACAGGCAGCATTCAACCCAGAGCTACTTTTTCTCCATTCTGCTTTGTTGAAGTCAGGTTATATGAATAATTCTAGGTTACTGCCTGAGCCACAGAGAATTAAATATCATAAGTAGGACTCAAGCACAGATCTTCTTGACTAAACCCAGAACTCCATCCACTATGTCACCCTGCCCCCTGAATTTTTTACTTAGTTTGTTCTTAAGTGGAATAAAATGCATAACTTTCTATTTCTGTCTGATTAATTGGAGTGAGATTTAGCATTTTAGTAGGAACTTGAAAAGGGCAATATTTAATTTAAAGGAATGAATTTTTAGTGGTAGAATGTTACCACTTGGGGATGTGGGTAGAGAAAGTATTTTCAGGGCAAGGGAACCCATCCTGGTTATTCTTAAATTATCCAAAACAGACATTTATCCAATTTATTTAGGAATCCTAGGACTTAAAGCTGCACCTCTGTGGCCAAGCAATCCAACATAGTCAAAGGTAAGGCCATTTATAACATATCCAACAATGGTCATCCAGCCTATTCTGGAGAACTCATAATTTTTTTGTTTGTTTGTTTTTTCCAGACGTCTCCACTGGCAATTGCTTCCATTCAATGGGTAGTCTGCCAGGTGCCGCTCTGTCGGACAAATGAGTACTGATAGCCACTACCAGGCATAGCTCCTTATTGCTTCTAGGATCAATTATAAACTCCTCTGACTTTTAAAGCTCATATCAGCTTGGACCCAATCTACCTTTCCAGGCTCATTACACATCATTCACCTTCATTCTATTATCTATCTATCTATCTATCTAATATTTACATTTACTCTATAGAGCAGCCATACTGGTCTTCTTCCTATTCCACATGCAGCATACAGCACTTGCCTTTGTGCCATTTTACTGGTCATCCCTCCATGCCTGAACAAGCTCCCTCCTCATCTTTGCCTTGTAGAATCTCTTACTTCCTTTAAGATTTAGCTCAGGCAAACCCTTTGACATCATCTCTCCTGATCCTCCCAATTGCTAGTATTCTTCCTCTAGGCTTGTACCGATAAATATTTAAAAATCAGCTTTTCCAAAATAAACCAATTTATTGTTTTTCACTCATTTCAGTCATGTCCAATTCTTTGTGACCCCATTTGGAGTTTTCTTAGCAAAGATACTAGAGTGGTTTTGCCATTTACTTCTCCAACTCATTTTTTACAGATGAGGAACTGAGGCAAACAGAGTTAAGTGACTTGCCTGGGGTCACACAGCCAGGAAGTGTCTGAGGCCAGATTTAAACTCTGGAAGATGAGTCTTGCTGACTTCAGGCCTGGCACTCTATCCATGATGCTACCTAGCTGCCTGTAAATGAACCAATACATTCTATATATATATATGTTATATGTTATATGTTATAATATAATATATAATACATAAATATATTTATCTTCAGTTCCAAATTCTGTCCCTCCTTCTGGCCCCTTCCCCACCACTGAGAAGACAAGAAATACAATACTCATTATACATACGAAGTCATGCAAAACTTATTTCCACATTAGCCATGTTTGAATAAAAAAAGCAAAAAAAAATAAAGGGGAAAAATGCTTTGATGTTGTCTCCTTCATTAGATTGTGAAGAAGGGGCTGTCTTTTGCCTTCCTTTGTATCCCCAGCCTTAGTACAGTGCCTGGCACATAGTATGTACTTAATAAATGCTTATTGACTGACTGAAATCTCCATTCCTTGTATTGCCTCATTAGCACAGTGGTGCAAGTTGTGGAACAGAAGGAGTATGATGATAGATAATGGATAAACATTGAAATTTATAAATGGCACAGAACTGGTTCTTGGCAGAGGAACAGTGATATCTCAGGCTCCTGTAGCTACTGCCTCCCACCTAGAAGGGATGAAATTTCAATTTCTGAAGGGTGAAGCCTCTATAATATCTAAGTTATTTTATAACAGGAAGTCAAATGCTAAGATGAAGAAAGCAAGGCCCAGAGCAGCTAAATTACCAAGCTCACACAGGCAACAAGAAGCAAAGTCAAGATCGAAATCCAGACTCTCATCCTGTGTCCAGTGCTCCTCCCGATACACCACACTGTCTTTATAAGACGTTTTCAAATCAGCCTACACCCCGTGTAAGGACATTTTAGGCATCCTATAACTATTTCTGATATTGCATCATTCCAAAGTTCATGCATGCACCATTGGAAAGCCTAGTGCTAAAAAGCAATGATGACGCACTCCTAGAGAACTAGCAGTCCAAATAGATTATTCAATGTCCCCCATTTATGAAGTATCTCTACACCTCTGCTCCCCCTATTTCCTTATTTAGGGATGCTCCTTTCCCCTTATTTACTTATTGAATTCTACCCATTCTTTGACTTCCAGCTCAGATGTTATCTCCTCAAGGACTTCTGTGATTCTCCCAAGTAGTGATGAGACTTAACTTTTGGGGGTCCTCCATGGCACCATTAAATATTTTTTTACATCCTTCTTGTGCCCTTATGTATTCTTTTTTTTTCCTTTGAGGAGGGAGGTGAGACAGTCAGGTTTGAGTGACTTGCCCAAGGCCACACAGCTAAAAAGTATCAAATGTCTGAGGCCAAATTTGAACTCAGGTCCTCCTGACTCCAAGGCTGGTGCTCTATTCACTGTGCCACCTAGCTGCCCCTTTGCCCTTACGTATTCTTTTGTATTTTTGTTGTATGTGTCATGTATTTTGCATATAGTAAGTACTTAAAATTCTTTTTCATCCATTTATCCATTCATTCATTCTTATCCCTCTGATGGAACGCAAATTCTGTGAAAGCCAAGGCTAAGTCATATCTAAACTATGTATCTTCCCAGCACCTAGCACAATTTTTGCCTAAATAAGTATTTAATAGGTGTTTAATTGAATTGAAATTAAGAAATCTTGAAATTGTACAATTTTGAGAGCCTTCATTTAAGAGACAGAAGAATACCAAATGCATGGGGGAAATCAGAAATATCATTATTATATTACATTACATTACATTATATCATATCATGTCATATCACATCATATTATATTATAATTATGTTATTATTGTCCTCCCCAGAGACATTACTACATACTGATCTGTATGCCTACTTTTTAATGCCTGCAAAATCTCTTAGAACAATCCATACATCTGTGGAAAGAAGAAAATATAAAAGCATTTATAAAGGGCCTACAGGGGGCTGCTAGGTGGCACAGTAGATTAAGTGCCAGGCCTGCAGTCAGCAAGACTCATCTTCCTGAGTTCAAAGCCAGCCTCAGACACTTGCTAGCTGTGTGCCCCTGGACAAGTCATTTACCCTGTTTGCCTCAGTTTCTTCATCTGTAAAATGACCTGGAGAAGGAAATAGCAAACCACTCCAACATCTTTGCCAAGGAAACCCCAATTGGGGTCACAAAGAGTTGCACACAACTGAAGGGGCCTACTACGTGCCACGCACTGTGCCAGTACTTTACAAATATTATCTCCTTTGATTCTTGCAACAACCCTGGGAGGTAGGTGCTATTATGACCCCCATTTTAGAATTGATGAAATTGAGGCAGACGGAGGTTGAAGGACTTGCCAAAGGACACATAGCTAATAAGTGTCTGAAGCAGGTTTGGAACTCACGTCTTCCTGACTCCAGATTGGGAGCCCTATCCTTTGCATCACCTAGCTACCCTCTATGGAGGGCATTCATGATGAAGAGATGAAAAAAGACTGGGTAGGTTTTCATAAATGATATTCTATATCAGACTCTGTCTTTAGAGTCACACAACTGACTGAAAGGTGCAAAGAATACAAGATTTCACTGTCCATCTTTGTGTCTTCAAATTCCAATGCATTTTGCTCTAACAAATCAAATTCCAAATGCCAATGCATTTTGTTCTAACAAATCAAATTCCAAATGCCAATGCATTTTGTTCTAACAAATCAAATTCTAAATGCCAAATGCAAATTTTCGAAAGGCATTTGATTTGTTAGAGCAAAATGCAACTATAAAGGCTCTCTTCTCACAAGGTATTTCCTGTGCATATGCACAGGAAATAAAATTAAATTAAAATTGTACAAGATGAGAAGACATAGATGAATTTGATTCTGCACCACAGAAGACAGTTTATTTCTTCATTGAGATCACAGATCTGTCGAAGTCAATGTATTGACCCAAACTGAGCTTGCAGTCCATTGAAACCCCAAGATCTTTTCTTATATGAACTTTTATCTAACTATGCCTCTTCCATCTTGTGTAGGTAATTAAAAAAAAAACTCATGTAGGACTTTACATTTATCCCTATTAAAATCTTCCTAGATTTAGCTCATCATTCTAACATTGAGATGTTGCATCAAGAATATAATAAATGAAACCTTCTTACCACCACAAAGAAAGGAAGGAAGGAAGGAAGGAAGGAAGGAAGGAAGGAAGGAAGGAAGGAAGAAAGGAAGAAAGGAAGGAAAGGAGGAAGGAGGGAAGGAAGGAAGGAAGGAAGAAAGGAAGGAAGGAAGAAAAGAAAAAATGAAAGAGACAGGGAGGTAGTGAGTGAGGAAGGAAGGAAGGGAGGAAGCAAAGACAAATGGCTGGCTTCTGAATCAGATTGGAGACCAAACAAGGCTTCTCCACAGAAGAGGAAGTAGACAGAGGTGGAATCCACTATAGGATTATGAGATTTAGAGCTAAAAGATCTTGAGACTTGATCTCTTCCAATCCAACATTTTACAAATATGGAAACTGCAGCCAAGAGACGAGAAATGAATTGCCCATCACAGTCTTTCCAGTTACCATCTCTCTTCTATTGTTCAAATGAGAATTAAAGTTTTGTCCTAAATCCAGACTCTGTCCTTCACTCTACACCTCACATTTTATATACAGCTAAAATCTTGCTAAAGTGAGTATCGACAGAAAACTTAAGAAGGAAAAGAAATCATAAAACGTCAATGTGACTCTTGAGGAGCCAGGACATGAGAGAGGGAAAGAGGATGTCCCTCTACTTTGCCTTAGTGATGTCTTAGTGCTTGTGTGTATAAATGTCTCAGATCTTCTTAAATACCTGAGATGAGAGGTCCATAGCGGCCCCTGGATTTGTACTTAAGATAGAATTAAAACTTTGTGTTCAGTCGTGTCTGACTCCTTGTGAACCCATTTGGAGTTTGTTTGTTTGTTTGTTTTGGCAAAAAGACTAGAGTGATTTGCCATTTCCTTTTATAGATGAGGAAAGTGAAGCAAACGGGGTTTGAATGACTTGCCCAGGTGAGACAGCTAGGCTGAGGCTGGATTTGACCTCAGGACTTCCTGACTGCAGCACCCATGCTCTACCGACAGCACCACCTAGCATTGCAATCCTACGTGTCGGTAGGTTGCTTGCCAGGAACCGTACCTGGATACAAATTATGGTGTAGTGCTGCCATCTATTGACCATAAAAAGAACTGCTTTGGGCCATTTCAGTCCTGTTTCCTCCGCAGAATTCAGGTGACCCAGGTGGCTCAGAATTCAAACTCCAGTTTGGCCATTAGCCAGTTTGGTTTTTCATTAGAATGTGTTAGAGATGTGAAGAAGGAAGAAAAGGAGAGAGAGTAGGAAGAGAAGAAGGAAAAGAAGGAGAAGAAAGAGAAAAGATGCTTACAACTGTCATATCTCAGTAGTTTAATGGATGAAATACTAGCCTTGAGTTTGCAAGATCTGGAGTGGAATCCTGCCTCAGATACTTGGCAGATCCCTTAATTTCTATCCTCAATTTCTTCATCTATAAAATGGGGATAATGATCACACCTACCCAAAGAATAGTCATCATATGAAATAAAATCATGCAAAGCACTTTACAAACCTTCAAGTGCCATCTAACTGTTAGCTACTACCATTATTATTTATTCAATCATCCCCTTCCTCTTTCTAATCTCAATCCACTGTCTCCTTCTCTGTTGCCGATAAACATGACCATATGGGAAACATCCTAAAAAAATAAAAAAACAAAACTGCTTTCATTTGTCCCTATTATCATCCTATATCTCTCATGTCTTCTTCAGCCAAACTACTAGAAAAAACTTGGCTACACTCTGCTTCCATTTTCTCCTGTGCCACCTACTTTTCACCCTATTGAGACCTGATTTCCACTAGGAATTCTATTCCCTACCATCAAATTGAAATCAACCTGTCCATGGTCACCAGTGTTCTCTTCATTCCTAAAACCAAAGGACTTTTCCCAGTCTTTAACCTTCTGTACTTCTCTGTGGTTTTTGGTACTAATGGACAATCTCTCCTAAATCCTGTCTCTTTCTTTCGTCCTCATAATACAGTTTTCTCCTGGGTATCTACCTACCTGTTACCCTAATTCCCTTTGGTGGATGCTTATCCGTGTGCCAACTGCTATACATGGGTGTACCCAATAGCTCTGTCTTGGACCCTCTTCCATTATCTTTACAATTCCCTTGGGTTCATCTATCATCTCTATGCAGATGAATCCCAAATCTACCTGTATCCAGCCTTTCTCTTCCTGACTCTTCCTCAGAAAGAGGCAGTCACTTTAGTTCTTACTGAAGTCATTTTCCATGACTGTTAACCTCTCTCCGTTGCCTGTTATATAATGTTAATGTGCTAGCTAGATTGTCCTTGATTTGATCTTGACTTTGTTGCTGGTTTTCACCGCTCTTTGTCGGCTTTTGACCCCTCAGTTAATGCATGTGTTCTTGAACCTGAGACTTAGGAACATTCCCTTGAGGTGCTCTTCTCCCTCTCCTAAATTGAAATTCCTCTGAATTATAGCTTTGTGTTGTCCTCTGGCTTTCAGGAATCTAATCAGATCCAGACATGAACCTCTTTCCTATGCCAAGCAAGAGATTCCAGGCACTTTTCATTCTTTTTGTTGCTATTATTCTGTCATTTCAGTCAAATCCAACTCTTCATGACCCGATTTGGAGTTTTCTTGGCAAAGATACTGGAGTCTCTCTCTCTCTCTCTCTCTCTCTCTCTCTCTCTCTCTCTCTCTCTCTCTTTCTCTCTCTCTCTCAACAGATGAGGAAACTGAATCAAGCAGGGTTAAATGACTTGCCCACACAACTAATAAGAATCTGAGATCACATTTGAACTCAGGTCTTTCTGACTCCAGGCCCAGCACTCTATCCACTGAGCCATCTAGCCGTCCTTTCAACCTGTTAGCTGTCTCTTTGACAATTCAGGCACCTGCTTTGCAACTAACTTTGTCTGCTTCCCAACTGCCCTCCAGTGATCACTTTTAGGATCCGTCCTTGTGGTTGGTAGTGATGGTGGTAGCCTTTTGTTCTTCAAGAGGATGGTGCTGTCTTGTCTTTCGCATGAATTGAATTTAAGTGAGGCAGAGTTGTGTAAAGTCACCAGCCTCACTCTCTCCTCCAGAGTTACTGACTGTACTCTACCCTGGATGCTAAGCACTTGCCTGGCACTGGCAGCTGTTCTGCCTCAGTATCACCTTTTGTTTGGGCACTGGGTCTGGTTTTGTCCATCATACTTAAGAAAATATTTGAAGCTATGAGTGACTTGAGAATTCTGATCCATGTAGTGATCAAACACGATTCCACAGTGCTGATGATGAAATGTGCTACCCAACTTCCTTCCACAAGTGAAGGATTCAGGGTATAGATTGACCCATATATTTTCCTAGACTGGGCCAAAGTGTAGCTTTGTTTTGCTTGACTATGCATATTTGTTACAATGGGTTTGTTTTTCTTATTTTTTCAAGGGGTGAATGGGAGGTGAGAGACATAGAAATAATTTTTTGGTTAATTAAAAAAATAAAGGGGCAGCTAGGTGGCATAGTGAGTACAGTACCGGCCCTGGAGTCAGGAGGACCTGAGTTCAAATCCGGCCTCAGACATTGACATACTTACTAGCTATGTGACCCTGGGCAAGTCACTTAACCCCAATTGCCCTGCCTTCCCCCCTGCAAAAATAAAATAAAATAAAATTTAAAATTTAAACTTTTTTTTTTGAAAGAAAAGATGTAAGGAAACTGGAAAGGTTTCCAAGTAACATAAATGGAATGGAAAATAGGTATTGGGGGAAAGAATTTCAAGGATTGGATCATTTAACCCAGAGAAGTCCATGTGGTAGCTTGTTGGCTGTCCAAAACTACATGAAAGGTTTCTATGCAGGGTATGTTTGTTGAATGTTTTCCAGTCCTATGGAAGACTGAACAAGAAGAAATAGATTTGAAGGTGGGGGGAGTCCGTTGGAACATAGCTGTAGGTCAGGGAGACATGGGGCAAAGAGGATTTGGTTTGAATTCCAAGACCTCCCTTGGAATCTTGGTTCTGCTACCAATCACAGCTGGTGGTCCCGCAGATAGAGCACAGGAAGTCAGGAGTCAGGAAGACGTCTGCTTCAGACATTTACTAGCTGAGTGACCCTGGACAAGTTACTCTGCCTACCTCAGTTTCCTCAGTTGTAAAAAGGGGATCGTAATAACACTTTCCTTCCAGGGCTGATGTGAGGATCAAAATGAATCAACTTTTGCAAAGCACCTAGCACAAAGAAGGCACTTAATAAATGCATGTTCTCTTCCCCTTTCCCTATCTCTCCTTGAGCAAAACACTTCACCTTTCTGGGTCTCCTTTTCCTCATCTGTGATTTGTGGAGGTTGGACTACATGACCTTTGAGGTCATCTAAGCTCTGCATTTATGATCTCTTTCGTGAGCTCTAGTCCCATGTCTCCAGCTGCCTGCTGGACATCTTTAGCTAGATGTTCTATTGGCATCTCAAACTCAATACGTCTAGAATAGACCTCATACTTTCCCCCCAAACCTAACTTTTCTTCCTTTCTATCCTATTTCTGTTGAGGGCGCCATAACCCTTCTGGTGACTCAGGTTCACAACCTAGGAATCATCTTTCTCTCTTCACTCTCTCTCAATCCCCCACCCCCACCCCCAAATCCCTTCACTTGACAAATCTTGTTGACTCTCCCTTTCTCAAATATACTTCTCTTTATGACTACCACTCTAGTTCAAGCCCTCATCAGGTTTTGGATAGATTATGGTAACAGCCTCCTAATTGGTCTCCCTGCCTCCAGTACCTCATCCCTTCACCATTCCATCCTCCACACAGTTGCCAAATTGACATTCCTCAAACATGGATCTAACCTCATCATCTCTCTGCACAAGAAACTTCAGTAGCTCCCCAGTGACTCTAGGATACAATGTAAACTTCTGTTTGGCATTTAAAGGCCTTAGCAATGAAGCTCTGATTTGTATTTCTAGGCTGATAGCACATTCCTCTCCCTTAAGCACTCTACATTCCAGCCAAACTAAAGTGCTTGTTACTCCCAAAACAAGACCTTGTATCTCCTCCCTCCCCATCCCTGAGGCGCCCGCCCGCCCCCCCCCCCCCCCCACCTTTGCATATACTCTCCCATGCCTGGAATGCTCTCCATCCTCAGCTAGGATTCTTGGAACACTTAACTCTCTTCAACGGCCTCTTCTTTCTTGTTCCTCCCCCTCCCCTGCTGCCCCAGTTGTTACACCAATAGTTTTACACCAACATTTTTTTGGTCTTTATTTTATGCTTCCTTTGTTATGTGTCTGTTGTTTGCCCCTGGTAGAATGATGGTGGGGACTATATTCATTTTGTCTAACACAGTAACTGGCACATAGTGGTTACTTTAAAAATGTTGAATTGAATCAAATTGAATATAATTGGCTTCTGTGTTTACTCCGGTGTGTAGCATGCCCCCTTCTCTGCACAGAATATGTCATAGGATTGTAATTTTAGACCTGAAATGGACTTAAGAGCTAGCTGAATACCTTCATTTTATAAATAAAGATACAGAAGAAATGACTTGTCCACAGGTAGATTGTTACTAAGTAGGAGATTCAGGACTTGAACCCAGTTTTCTGACACCAAATCCAGTGCTCTTCGATCTGCACCAAGGCCTCCTACAAAGTACTTAATAAATTAATTGTTTAATTTTTTTTTTTATTTTTCTCTTTTCTATTTTATTTGTAAATTTTTAATTTTTAAATTTAAATACAAAATGAGAAAATAAAAAATTGTCATGTACATGGCAGATCATAAGAGAGGATTCAATATAAAACAACACATTTCCATTTCAAGAAAACCTGTATAATAAATTCCACATGTTGTTTTCAAAGCTGCCCAGGTTTCCTTTGCTTCATTGTTGGTTTTCTTTTGTTCTCTGCTGCGTACTTTTTACTTTATTTTTTTCCCTTTCCCTCCCCCACTACCCTAAAGAAGGGTACAATTAAACATGGGTATATATATGTACATAGATATCTATAAATATACACACATATACATACACACTCACACACATACATGTAAGATCATACTAGGCTTATTTTCTCCTAGGTCTTTCCATGTTTTTTTTTTTAAATTTAAATTTATTTATTTAATTAACATATTTAGTTTTCAGCATTGATTTTCACAATAGTTTGAATTACAAATTTTCTCCCCATTTCTACCCTCCCACCCACTCCAAGATGGCATATATTCTGGTTGCCCTGTTCCCCAGTCCGCCCTCCCCTCTATCACCCCCCTCCCCTCTCATCCCCTTTTCCCTTCCTTTCTTGTAGGGCAAGATAAATTTCTACGCCCCATTGCCTGTGTATCTTATTTTTTAGTTGCATGCAAAAACTTTTTTTTTTGTTTTTGAACATCTGATTTTAAACCTTTGAGTTCCAAATTCTCTCCCCTCTTCCCTTCCCACCCACCCTCCCTAAGAAGTCGAGCAATTCAACCTAGGCCACATGTGTATCATTATGTATAACCCTTCCACACTACTCATGTTGTGAAAGGCTAACTACATTTTGCTCCTTCCCAACCCATCCCGCTTTATTGAATTTTCTCCCTTGACCCTGTCCCCTTTCCAAAGTGTTTGTTTTTGATTACCTCCAACCCCATCTGCCCTCCCCTCCATCATCCCCCCACCTTTTATTTTTTTTTTATCTTCCTCCCTCTTCTATCCTGTGGGGTAAGATACCCAACTGAGTATGTATGGTATTCCCTCCTCAGGCCAAATCTGATGAGCGCAAGGTTCACTCATTCCCCCCTCACCTGCCCTCTCCCCTCCTCCCACAGAACTGCTTTTTCTTGCCACCTTTATGCGAGATAATCCACCCCATTCTATCTCTCCCTACCTCCCTCTCTCAGTATGTTGCTCTCTCATCCCTTAATTTCATTTTATTTCTTTTAGATATCTTCCCTTCATCTTCAACTCACCCTGTGTCACACATATATATACACATAGATATATACATACATACACATTCACTTATATATATACATAAACATATATATATATATATATATATATATATATATATATATATATATGCATATTCCCTTCAGCTACCCTAATACTGAGGTCTCATGAATCATACATGTCCTCTTTCCATGTAGGAATGTAAACAAAACAGTTCAACTTTAGTAAGTCCCTTGCAATTTCTGTTTCTTGATTACCTTTTCATGCTTCTCTTGATTCTTATGTTTGAAAGTCAAATTTTCTATTCAGTTCTGGTCTTTTCACTGAGAAAGCTTGAAAGTCCTCTATTTTATTGAAAATCAATATTTTGCCTTGGAGTATGATACTCAGTTTTGCTGGGTAGGTGATTCTAGGTTTTAATCCTAGCTCCATTGACCTCCGGAATATCGCATTCCAAGCCCTTCGATCTCTTAATGTAGAAGCTGCCAGATCCTGGGTTATTCTGATTGGGTTTCCACAATACTCAAATTGTTTCTTTCTGGCTGCTTGTAGTATTTTCTCCTTGATCTGGGAGCTCTGGAATTTGGCGACAATATTCCTAGGAGATTTCTTTTTGGGATCTATTTGAGGAGGCGATCAATGGATTCTTTCAATTTCTATTTTGCCCCGTGGCTCTAGAATATCAGGGCAGTTCTCCTTGATAATTTCTTGAAAGATGATATCTAGGCTCTTTTTTTGATCATGGCTTTCAGGTAGTCCAATAATTTTTAAATTATCTCTCCTGGATCTATTTTCCAGGTCAGTGGTTTTTCCAATGAGATATTTTACATTGTCTTCCATTTTTTCCTTCCTTTGGTTCTGTTTTATAATATCCTGATTTCTCATAAAGTCACTAGCTTCCACTTGCTCCAATCTAATTTTTAAAGTAGTATTTTCTTCAGTGGTCTTTTGGACCTCCTTTGGAAAGCAGGGACCAGCTTGAGCTCCCTGCCGAGCCCCTCCAAAAACCTATAAAAAATGGCTCTGAACCAATTCTAGAACGGCAGAACCCACAGAACAGCAGAGGGAAGCAGGGCTCCAGTTCAGGACAGCCTGGATGGTCTCTGGGTGAGGTCTATCCCACACGGAGCTCGGAGCTGGGAGCTGGGAGCTGGGAACGGAGGGGAGCAGAGCCCAGCCTGAGCGGCGTGGACCATCCAGACCAGAACCCGGGCGGAGGGGGCCCTAGTGAGCTGCGGCAGTTACGAGACTTCTCAACCCACAAACACCAAAGACAGCGGAGAAGGTTAGTGGGAAAAGCTGCAGGAGTGGAAGGAGTTCGTGGTTCGGCTTCCAGCCCTGGGGGCAGCGGAGGTGGGGCAGCTACAGCTGTTGTTACTTCTGGCTCCAGGCCCACCTGGTGGGAGGAATTAAGTGGCAGATCAGAGCAGGGGTGCACAGCCTGCCGAAGATCTAAGCCCAGTTCGGGCTGGGGGTTCTTGGGGAAGGAGCAGTGCCGGTGTGGCAGAGCTGGCACCTCCCCCCCAAACGTGGAACGTAGAACTCGTTAGTCTACAAGCAGTCATACCCCACTGAAAAACTCAAGGGTCAAGTTAGTTGGTTGGGAATATGGCCAGGCAGCGAAAGCACACCCAGATTCAGTCTCAGACTTTGGATTCTTTCTTTGGTGACAAAGACCAAAACACGCAGCCTAAAGAAGACAACAAAGTCATAGAGCCTACACCAAAAGCCTCCAAGAAAAACATGAACTGGTCCCAGGCCATGGAAGAGCTCAAAAAGGATTTGGAAAAGCAAGTTAGAGAAGTAGAGGAAAAATTGGGAAGAGAAATGAGAAGGATGCAAGAAAACCATGAAAAACAAGTCAATGACTTGCTAAAGGAGACCCAAAAAAATACTGGAAAATACACTGAAGAAAACAACACCTTAAAAAATAGACTAACTCAAATGGCAAAAGAGCTCCAAAAAGCCAATGAGGAGAAGAATGCCTTGAAAGGCAGAATTAGCCAAATGGAATTGTTTAATTTTTTAAAAACAAATATCCTGTAGAAGAAACATAGTGGAGTGGACAGAGAGCTGGCCTTGAAGCCAGAAAGTCCTGGGTTCCAATCCTGCTTCTGAGATGGGCTGGCTGTGTGACCCTGGGCAAGTCCCTTAATCTCTCAGTGATCTGGGCAATTCTCTTAAGACTCTAAGTTGCAGAGAAAGCACATACTTGCATTAGAGGAGGGAGTTTCCTCTCATGGGAGTTCCCCATACCAATAAATCATAGAGCCAGCTCCTACCCTTCTCCTGGAGGACAAGGCTCTCACTCAGGGCTGTCCAACCTTAGGTTTTTGTTGAAACAATAGACAATATATTTTGACTTGCCATTTTAGTGAGAGCTCTGTGATAGCTCAGCTTCGTTTACTAAAGCATTTATATAAATTTCTGTGCTTGTAGGCAGGCCTCATAAATTGCACTGCAGGCTGCGCCTGAGGGTCGCATTTTGGACAGCTCTGCTCTAACTCATAAACATGGATCTAACCTCATCATGTCCCTGCACAAGAAACTTCAGTAGCTCCCCAGTGACTCTAAGATACCATGCAAACACATTGTACACACAAAACTCATAGCTCCTGAGGGCCAGAAGGACACACACCCATAGAAGTAAGATGCAGTGTGTATAACCTGAATGTAACCAGCCTTGGATTTTAATCAGGAGAATTGGGTTTGAATAACAGATCTGCTGCTTAGTGTGACCTTAGATAAGTCATTTCCCAGGCTAGGTCTCAGTTTCTTCATTTGTCAAAGAGAGAGTTGGAATAGAAAACCTCTATGTTTCCTCCCAATTTTAAATCTATGACCTTGTGATTCTTCCATCTCTAAATCCTATGAAATCCTCATATCTAGGCCCTCTAGACAGAATCAGGGTTGGATCTTCATCATCTTCCTTGGCCTCAATAATAACTTAGTAGAATGCAAGTTCCTAGGGGAAAGAGGTTATTCTTTTTCCTCCCTCACTCCCAATCCCCAGCACCACGCACAGTATCTTTAACATAGTAGGCCCTCAGTCAATGTTGGTTGAATTGACTGATGCTTAAGAGGCTTCCTAAGCACTTACTTTGTAACAATCCTGTGAGATAAGAAATACAAGTATAGTTATCCCCATTTTACAGATGAGAAAGCCAAGGTTTACAGAGTATAAGTAACAGAGCTAATAAGTATCAGAGCCTAGATTCCCAGGTCCAGCCCCAGCACCCTTCTCACTGTCTCAGCTGTCTCCCTGCTGACCAAGACTTGTCAGCACCCCAGAACTGGGAGATAAATCTAATATGGCCCCTTTTTGTAGTCAGTCAAAAGATGTATGTGAGTCAAAAGTATATGTGGAGCAGATTGTGGGGGCAAAGAAGAGTCTGTATCAGCATATTTCATTTTTTTGACCTTTAAACGGCAAAGAGCTGTTTCAATCTGAAACGGGGCTGCTGGGTGATTTCAATCTCAACGGTTACATTACAGATGTTCAGATAAGCCTGAACACCTCCATGCTGTCCCCTTTCAATCAAGAAAAAACACCTTTGGAAAGCCTCTCCTGGAGGCTCAAAATTGATGACGTGGAATTCCAAGAGGTTGGATCTCTCCTTTGAGATCCATACTACAGATTTTATTTTTCCATGCGAGAGATTAGGGAGGGTTACTACTTATTGTTTAAAAACTCTCTCCTCAAAACTGGTCTATCCAGCACAAGGTGAAGGGATGAAGTGAGGAATTACTCAGTTCTATTAGTCTTTACTGACTATGAGTCCAGTCTAGAAAATTTACTCTGGGGCCTGAGCTTTGCAGACTCAGCCACGTAATTATATTCAGTGAGTAAGTAGAGGAATCGTCCATTATCCTTATAATGCTGTGCTATATGCTTATAAACCTGTATTGTGCCCAAATATGAAGGCAAGGAATTTGAGGCCAGAAGACCTGTGTTCAAATCAGCTTGGTACTTACAATCTGTATGATATTAGGGAAGTTGTATGCCTTTCTGAGCCTCCGTTTCTTCATTTGTGAAACATAGGGGTTGTATTGGATGATCTCTAAGGTACCTTCTAGCACTAAATCTGATGAACTTTTGGGACAGAATTATCCGTATTGTCTACGTAGACTAAATTAAATGGGTTACTGCTGGTCACTCACTTTTTATTTTTCTGTCTTGTTGGCATGAATCAGGAGCTAACCATTCCATGGACGAATTTATATCAGCAGCCCTGGCTTATCTCCCAGCTACCTACTATGTAAGGAGATAAGTGACCTACCTTTGAGGGAAGCATTTTTCCTAGTGGAATTTATGGTTCAGTGCATGGAACAATGAATTGGGAATCAGATCTCAATGCCTTACAACTTAATGTGGCATATACACCCTGTCCCTGAGCAGTAGTTGAGAGCAGGGCCAGCCTAACTGGTTGCCTATGTGGTGTGATTTCAGAGATATCATAAAGATCGCCCTTGCACTCTGTCCTGCATGGATTCTCTCTCACTGACTAGAAACACTTTACAACTAAGGCCGGAGAGTTCACCCTAAGAGTTTCATTCCTTCATTCAAGGTTTTCATTACCATGAAATTCCCCATGAGAACCCCCTGGGAAGAGTAATACTTTCAGTGTGAACAAATCTGTCTGGGTCGTTGTTAAAAGCAGATTTTGATGGAGGAAAAGAACAGGTATTTATTAAGTACCTACTATGTGCCAGGCAGGCACTGTGGTAAGCCTTTACAACTAGTATTTCATTTGATAGAGGTTAAAAGGAAGTGAGGCAGCTAGGTATATTGTTTTAATTGTTCACTGACATATCTTTGTGGGCAGCTAGGTGTACAGTGGATAGAGTGTCAGGCCTGAAGTCAGGAAGGTAAGTCTTCCTGAGTTTAAACATGGCCTCAGACATTTACTAGCTGTGTGACCCTGGGCAAATCACTTAACCCTATTTGCCTCAGTGTCTTCATCTGGGAAAATGAGCCAAAGAAGGAAATGTCAAACCATTCCAACATCTTTTCCAAGAAAACCCCATATGGAGATACAAGGAATAGAACAACTGCATACACCAACAACAAGAAATAAGTACAACTAGACACCTGAGTTGGGGGTGGGGAGGGTACAGCCAAAGACAGAAAAGGGTTCTGAAGGTAGAGATCGAGAATGCTGAAGGCAAAAGTCATATAATAACTCAGTTTGCAAAGCGCTTTTTTCACAATAACCCAATGAGCCATAAAGTACAAATGAGGCAGTATGATGTAGGATTTTTATTTGTTTAACTTTTCTTTATATTTTCAATGCTAAATAATGCTGGCATACAGTAAGCACTTAATAAATGCTCATTTCTGCTTAAGTAACTGCCTGATAAAGTGGATAGAATGCTGAGCTTCGATTCAGAAAGACCTGGGCTCAAATTTACTATTGTCACCCACCTACTTTATGATGCTGGGCAAATAAATCACTTAACCTATTTCAGTCTGTTTCCTTTCTATAAAATTTGGATAATCATAGGTTCATAAATAGGGTTGGTGTGAGGGTACGATGAGAGAAAATGTATCAAATACTTTGCAAACCTAAAAGACAATATGTATGTGAATGGTCAGTATTAATATTACTGCCACTTTATAGATGAAGAAATTGTGGTTCAGAGAGGTTGTGACTTAGCCAAGGTCACAATTGAATATCGGAGGCAGAATTCGAACCCAGTTCTCCTGATTCCAAGATTCTTCCAGTACACCATGATGCCTGTCATACTTCATAAGTTTAAACTAATGAACATTAGACTCTTTAAGAAACTGAATTAATTTTTGTTGGCTACTGAAGTCCTATTCCATATTCTTTTTTCCCCCATATTCTTACTTCAATTTTTAAGTATAGCAAAACACACACTTGTATTTTGTTCATATAAGTCCTGACTGTAATGCTTGCTACCTATGTGACCTTGAGCAAATCACTGAACTTTTCTGGGACTTATTCCTCATCTGAAAAATGGGGGTGGGAGGGGAGAGAGCAGACCAGATATCCTCTCAAGTTCCTTTTTCCTCTGTTGCCATTAACATGTGCGTTATATGAATGTGCTTATAAAGCCCACTACATGTTTCAAATTCCTTTTGATGCTGAGAACACTTAGAGCTGGCTACCCAATTAGTCATCCACTGCAAGGTATGCTGGGGTTTTCCATTCTGCCTTTCTCAGACTTGATTCACGGTACCTTTTGGTCAGCTGATTTCTGTTCCATTGTGAACACTCTAGTGTGTATGGCTCTATGAGGCATGGGGGACACTCTAGGTCAAGTCAACAAGAATGTCTTAAGTACTTACTCCCTGCCAGACACTGTGCTAAGCACCAGAACACAGAAAAACTACTTTCTAGTCTTCAAGGGTCTATCAAAGCTTGCAAAGCAAGCACTGCACAGATGCCTGTAAATGGCAGAGTTGATAGATTGCTGGGCTTGGAATCAGGAAGGCCTGGGTTTGAATCCCACCTCAGACACTTCCTGGCTGTGAAACCCTGGGCAAGTCTCTTAACCTCTTTTGGCCTTTGTTCCCTCATTTATAAAATGGAGATAAAATACCTTCTTCACAGGATTGTTTTGAAGATAAAACACCCCCATACACATACATAGACACATGCACACATACACACACACATGCATACACACACATGCAGTCACACACATGCATGCATGCATGCACTCACACACACATGTGCGCGCACACACACTTTTTCAGATGAAGAAACTGAGTCCCAGAAAAGTTAAGTGATTTGCTCAAGGTCACATAGGTAGCAAGCAGTAGAGTCAGGATTTATATGAACAAAATACACGTATGTGTTTTGATATTCTCAGAAACTGAAGTAAAAATATGGAATAGGACTTCAGTAGCCATAAAAACTAATTCAGTTTCTTAAAGAGTCTAATGTTAGTTCCAACTTAGTTGAAACTTGTGAAGTATGCTATACTGGAAAAAGAGGTGGACTTGGAGTCAAGCAAATTCTGCCTGACATTCACTTTGAAAAACTGGCTAAGTCACAACCTCTCTGAACCACAATTTCTTCATCTTGCAGACCTTAAAGTGCTATATGAATGCTAGGTACTTTATTATTTCTCTCCCCAATTCCTTGCATTTGCATTCAAGTGGCGCAGGGGACTGTCACATTTTAATAGACGATTTCCTAATTTTCTTTTCAGCCAATGACATACCCTGCACTTACAGGGACATGGTAGAGCTCACCTGTCTCAAGATAAGAGGAAAGTATTCCATCCATCCATTCATTTCATTTTCTGAATGTGCAAATCAACTATCATCCTTGGTCTCTTAGTGATGGTTCCCATTACCCCCACCTTATATTATATTATATATTAGTATTACATATTTGTAAACATCATAGTGATGAGGGTTTGGGGTGAGAGGTGCTCGACACCCCAAAGTAACGACACGCTGGGTCCTGCCGAAAGAATTCGACTCAAGCTTTCTCAGCCAAGGGAAAGGACAAAGTTTATTAAGAGAGCCAAATAAGCCTGCCCCGAGAGATCCCACCCCTTGCGATGCCTGTAAGGAAAGAGGGCCAGACCCATCTGAGCTAGATTGGTTCTGACCACCTTCATGGAGGCAAGATGGAGATTATATACACAAAGGTTGTGGGAGGGATTGAGGGGTGGTCTGGGGTGACCAGAAGAGGGGTCTAGGGAGGGACTTAAGGATGAGGTCAGACTCCAGGGTGGGGAAAATAGCTGAAGGCTATATGGAAATGACAGACAATAAAGGGCTAGGGTAACAGAGCTAGGGTATAGATATTTTGATCAGGATTAAGGATGGGAAACAGGATTAAGGGTGGGAAACAGCTGGACAATAGAGGTCGAGTGGGAAGATTCAAGGAGAATTCAAGGGCTCAAGGGGTTCCCAGAGACTGTGCCCTCATCAATAGCTTTTGTTTTTATTTATATTATTTTTAATTTGTGGAATAAAACAAGCAACTCCAGTACATAGTATAATTTTTAAAAAGATGATTGCATATGAAACTGCAAATCTATTATGCACAACTTGTTATTGCTTTTAAATATATAATAAAGTTATCACATAAATTTCTTTTTTTTCCTTTTTTTCTTCTTTTTTCTTTTTTCTCCCTCCCTAGAGATGGCTACCATTAGACACAAATAGGTATATATGTACAATTATTCTACACATACTTCTATTTATCAGTTCTTTCTCTGATTAGTAATATTATTAATATAGTATATTACCCCTGATGAGGGCACAGTCTCTGGGAACCCCTTGAACCCTTGAACTCTCCTTGAATCTTCCCACTTGATCTGGCCTTGGCCTAAGGCTATAACCATTAGGCCCAAATGCCTACCTTGATCCTCCCACTCGACCTGGCCTTGGCCTGAGGCTATAACCATTAGGCCCAAATGCCTACCTTGCCCAGCCCTCAATTGTCCAGCTGTTTCCCACCCTTAATCCTGTTTCCCATCCTTAATCCTGATCAAAATATCTATACCCTAGCTCTGTTACCCTAGCCCTTTATTGTCTGTCATTTCCATGTAGCCTTCAGCTATTTCCCACCCTGGAGTCTGACCTCATCCCAGTCCCTTCAAGCTCCTCCTTAGACTCCTCCTCAAGTCCCTCCCTAGACCCCTCTTCTGGTCACCCCAGACCACCCCTCAATCCCTCCCACAATCTTTGTGTATATAATCTCAATCTTGCCTCCATGAAGGGGGTCAGATCCAATCTAGCTCAGATTGATCTGGCCCGCTTTCCTTACCAGCGTCACAAGGGGTGGGGTCTCTTGGGGCAGGCCTTTTCCCTTGGCTGAGAAAGCTTGAGTCGAATTCTTTCGGCAGGACCTGGTGTGTCGGTACTTTGGGGTGTCGAGCACCCCTCATCCCAAACCCTCTTCACCCCCACATCTTTTCTTTCGCATTCTCAAGGGAAAATGTGAAAATTCAAGATGTCTGCATACAACAAGGATTTCTTCCCAAACCCCTACACTGGTAGAGAAAGAGTGCTTTAGTCCGTTTTATAAAATCATACTCTCATGGACAAGAGAGTTAATATAGTTCCCAAAAGTTAACTTAGAACCAGAGAAGAAGTATCTGAGACTCCAGCAGGATTTATCTCATTACACATTCACAGAGTCCATACATGGTACATAGTCGTGATGTTGAACCCTAACGCCCTCACACCATTCTGTGATGCAGGGATTCTGGGAGATAGAAGAGTTATGTTGGGAGAGCAGAAAAGGCAGGTTCACAGTTTGTGGTTACCTGAGATACAGACTCAGAAACAGGAAAAACCTGGGGACACAATGCTATTCTTTGATGTGAGTATCAGAGGTTTTGTCATTGGTATCATGTGAGCATCTATTGTCCATGTAAGAAATGGGAGGAGGAGTTTTGTTTCCACAGAACTAAAGGTGTGCTTCCCCACCCTCCCCCATCCCAGCTTTAGCAGAGACCAGGCCTCAAGGTCGGTCAGGTGAGAGGTCAGAGGCTTGTACGCATGTGCATACTTTTTGAGACGGCAGTCTGGGGAATTAGAGAGGCCAAACCCACTTGAACCTGTTCAAGCTTATCTAGGGTCTGGTCTTGGTCAAGAATCCAGGCCTACTGATTTGCATCATTTGCATATGTTAAAGAGGGAAAGTAGGGGAAGTAAAAGAATATAGTTTAATCCTAAACTAAGGCAAAGAAAATCTAATTAACTTCACTTTTGCTTCTGTATCCTTATTATCCTATTTATATAAACTATATAACCTAGGAAAACTATGTAAAAAACAAAGATTGTAAACTAACCATGACTCTAGCAGGAGTGGAGGGAATGGTGCAAGGAAATGATGCAAAGCTGAGTCAACTATTCTGTATAATATAATTGAAGAAAAGTATTTTATTTGGTTTATGAGAAAACCGGCCACGGTGTAAAGGATGAGATAATCTAAGAAGCATGATTTCTCATTATAACTTTCTCTTTTGTTTCTACAGGACTTCTGCAAGAGAGAGGCATCAGATGAACTGAGTTCAAATGCTGATTGCTGCTTACAATCTATGTAACTTGGAGCAAGTTGTTTCTCACCTGTAGGCCTCCATTTCCTCATTTGTAAAATTAAAGGGTTGAACTAGATAACCACTGAAATTAGCACTAAATCTCTAATTCCTGCCAAGATTTACTGGCAAAGAAAGGGATAAAGAGAGGAATATAGGAATAGAAGAAACTGATTCCTTGATAAATTTGTGTGTGTGTGTGTGTGTGTGTGTGTGTGTGTGTGTGTGTGTGTTTGTGTGTATTAGGTAGGTGAGTAGAGTGGATATGTAGCAGATGTTTTGTTCTCTGTCTGGACCCACTTCCCCAATATGTACCCACAGTAGTAAAGTCACCCAGCCCTTCAAGAGTCTCCTAGAACTCAGAAGGGAGAAGTAGTAGCTATGTTATGGGAACCTAAGACAATGCAAATGGTGGTAGGATAGTAATCCCTAAAGCATGTCCTACACATGTCTTCATATCCCCATTGCCTGACACATAGTAGGTGCTTAATAAATGATTGTTGACTGACTAATTTTTTTCCAGTCTCATTTTAAAAAGCATTGGAATGACTTTGATTAGTTCAGGACTTCTCAACCTTTTTTGTGACATGGACCTCTTTGGCAATCTGGTAAAACCTATGGACTTATTACCTATTTAAATCTATTATTTCAGAATAGTATTTAAATATAAAAATAACATACATATAATTGCAAAGGGAACAGATTGTAAAAAATCATTAAAATATTTCTTAAAAAAGTTTATGAGCACCAGGTTTAGGAGCCCCTATCTTAGGGGATCTCTTGCTTTCTTTTTTTTTTTTCTCTTCATTTTGTCCCTTCCTACTCTTTGCTACTTCACACCATTCGAAGAAGTTTTGAAACTGTGAGTGCAAGGTCCACCACAGATTCCTGTTCCTATTCAAATGAAATAAACATGAAGTGTTTTGCCAGCCTTAAAACACCATATAAACGTGTGATGCTTTTATTACTCATCTCAACTGAGATCTCAAGTCTGTAATTGCCAAGCTTTTTTTATACCGATTTTCCCTTTTCGGTATCTTGCTATTTTATGAGATGCTGCTGCTCAAAATCTTTCATCATCTTTCTTTGTAAGAGTTGATAACATGTATTTTAAACTGGTGTTATCCTTGGCTATCTTTTGATAAGCAAATTAGGCATTTATTGACTACGGCAGTTTTCAGCATTTTTTGGTTTCCTTTTAGGTTATGGAACCTACATACATCGATTAAATTTTTATATGAAATTATTTGAATTTGTATTCTTGAGGATATATAGACAGATTTTAATTTAAAAAAACCCACTATTTTCTCTTTTGAGGAAGGGCACCTTATAAACACAATGATAAATATATGAATAATGGTTATTTAAATACATGTAGTAAAGAAGAAGAGATGCAAATGGCTCCCCTTAGTTTTTGCATATGGAAATTGGGTTTCTTTTTGTGTCATGGAACAAAGGAGCTTGGATGGAAGCCAGTCTCTTTTCACTATTTATGACACTTGGGGGAGGAGAAAACCATGAAGGAGGCAGTCATGAACATTTAGAATCATGATGATCAGCTAGTCAATTCTTCTCATTTTACATATGGAGAAACTGAGGCCCAGAGAGATTAAGTGACTTGGATAAGGTCAGGAGGTTAATCAGTGGCAGAGGACGGACTTACAATTCAGGTCTTTTGACTCACAGGCTTATTTTTTTTTTCACTATATCGTGTTAAAGAAATTTCTTTTCTTTTCTTTTCTTTTTTTTTTTTTGGAGGGAGGAAGGCAGGGCAATTGGGGTTAGGTGACTTCCCCAAGGTTACACAGCTAGTAAGTGTGTGTCAAGTGTCTGAGGCTGGATTTGAACTGACTCCAGGACTAGTGCTCTACTCACTTACCACCTAGCTGCCCCAAGAAATTTATTTTCATTGGGCCTCAATGCAGAAGCCTCCTGTTGGCAAGATATTTTGCCAGTTCAGGGGCAGGACAGTGGCTAAGCTCAAGAACTAGGAGTGTATATACCAAAATGGACCTCTGCCTTCACTACCCTAATTGAATCATATACTCCAAGTCTCCAACTTCACTCTTCCTTTCAGTATGTACACTAAGATACACTACTAAGAATCCATGTAAAATACTGAAGCAGCACTGGTGTCTTTTCTTACCTGTATCTGAACTAAGTGGTTCTCAGATTTATCAACAGGGTATGATAAAGCAGTGTGGTCACCAGGGCTCCAAAAATCTGAGAGCCCTCAGGTTGCTTAGCAGACAGCCAGTGGCTAAGAGAAACAGCCAGTCTAGGAAAAAGTGGTATTAGTATGAGGGTGAAAAAAGGGAACTCATACATAATCTAGTTCAACCCTTTCATTTTGCATATGAGCAAATGGAGGCCTAGAGAAGTTCAATGACATCGTCATGGCAGTAGTCCAGTATAAGACAGAGCTACAGATGTCTCTCCACATCCTCTCACTTTTCTCATTCTACCAAAGCAGAAAAATACTGGAGGTTTACATTCATGGTTCTAAGCATTCTGTTCTAAAACACCATATCATCTCAGAGCAAAGCGGGTGGAATTGCTTCCTACCCCCTTCCTCATGCCCGCAATGCCCTTTGGTGTTGGAGTATCCAATCATCGAAAGGTAAATACTGAAAAGACATCTTAGATGTCGTCTAGTAATAGACGCACAGATTGTTAATGTTCAGCAGGGACTGGAGAGGTTATCTAATCCAATTTTTGTCTTTTTACAGATAACACCACTGAGGCCAAGAGAAGAGAAATCATTTGTGTCCTTCAAGGCCACCATTGAGATTTATGGTCACTTGACTTCCTTTGGACAGAGAAATGGAGAGGGGAGAGGTACAGCACACAATGTGATTTATCCCTAATGAAAGGAAAATCAGACCTCCTCATGGAGAGCTACCTCAGCTTTATGAATGTGCTCAAGGATTAATAAATACTTTGTGTTTAAAATCTGCCAAGATGGGAAAATCCTATGGATTCTCTAGCCACTAAGGCTCATTTTAATAAGTCAGAAGGAACAACCTGTCTGTCAACAGTGGGAGAGGTGGAACATGTATTTGGTCAGAACTGGGAACATTTTGCCACCTGAACATGTTTATTAAGAAGAAAGCGTATTTGTAACCATGGGACTGATGGAAAGAGTTCTGAGTTTGGAGCCAGAGCATTTGGGTTCAAAACCTTGCTCTTTAACCTGTTCCCCATGTGACCTTTGAAAAGTAAATTAATCTCTCTGGGCCTGAGCTTTCTCAGCTGTGAAATGAAAGGGTTGGACTAAATGACCTTTCTCTTCCTTGTCTTTTCTAAAACCGTGATCCTGCAACTTGCTCTGTGAAGAGAAGGATGACAGGCTAAGGGTGGGGCTAGACACACGAATCAATTCAACTCAATTGGATTCAATTCATCTTTTAAGGCACCTACTATCCACCAGGCATTGCACTAGACATAAATGAATACAATTCCCAACCTCTAGAAGCTTACATTCTACTGTGGGAAATCAACAGTGAAAGAAACGTAAAGAAAAAAAAATAATTTTGGTGCACAAGTTATAACAACAGGTGAGGGGAAGTTGGAGGAGGGAAGGAACAGGAGAGAAGTGGCTATTGAAGAGACACAGGTGTTCCAAGAGATGTAGCTGAGGATGGAGAGCATTCCAGACATGGGGGAGATTGCATGCAAAGGCAGTGGGGGGAAATGGAATGTCATGTTTTGGGAACAAGTAATTTAGTTTGGCTAGAATATAGAGTGCTTGAAGAGAGGAACGTGATGTCAGCCTGGAAATACAGATCAGAAAATGATGGCAAAGGCCTTTACATTACAAACAGAGAAGTTTGCATTGTATCCTAGACTCACCAAGAAGGGGCAAGTGGGTGGCGCAGTGTATAGAGGACTGGCCCTGGAGTCAGAAGGACCTGAGTTCAAATCTGGCCTCAGGCACTTGACACTTACTAGCTGTGTGACCTTGGGCAAGTCACTTAACCCCAATTGCCTCCCCAAAATTCACTTCTTAAAGAGGCCTATTCACTGAATGGGTGTTACCTCAGAGTGAGAACCTGAAAAGGCCTGAAAGGGCCCTGGGGTCTCCTGAAAGGGCCAGGGTCTCCTAATGCATCCTGGGCTATCTCCAGTCATCCTGGTGAATATTAGGCCAGTGGACCCAGATGGCTCTGGAGAAGAAAGTGAGGCTGGTGACCTTGCACAGTCTTCTCTCACTAAAATCAAAGTCAACTGCAAGTCATGTCATCATCTCCCTGATGTCATGGTCCTCTTCGAGAACGAAGGACACACACACACACACACACAGAGAGAGTCACTGGGGAGCCAGTGAAGTTTCTTGTGTAGGGAGTGATAAGGTTAGATCCATGTTTTAAGAAAGTCAATATGGCAGCTGTTTAGAGGATGGACTGGTGAGGGGATGAAATATTGGAGGTAGGGAGACCAGTTAGGGGCCTCTTAACATAGTCTATATAAAACCTGATGTGGACTTGACCCAGGGTGGTAGTCATGGAGAGAAGAGTATGGATGAATTTGAGAGGGAGAACCAATAACACTTGTCAAATGAAGGGATTTTGGAAGTAGGGGAATGAGGGAGAGTATTGTTGTTGTTGTCAGCCACATCATGAGAGTAGTGCTTTGACTTGTGTGTGAATTGGATTGAAGTGAGGCAGAGCTGTGCAAAGTCATCAGCCTCACTCTCTCCTCCAGTGTCATCTGAGTCCAGTGGCAGGACAGAAATCAAAATGACTGGGAGGATGTGAACCTGAGTCACTAGAAGGGGGCCCTCAACAGAAATCAGAAAGGAGGAAATGGTAGGTTTTGGGGGAAAGTATAATGAGTTCTATTTTAGACATTTTGAGTTTGAGGTGTCAATAGGACGTCTATCTAGAGACATCCAACAGGCAACTGGAGACATGGGTCTAGAGCTCAGGAAAATATCACAGATGCAGAGCTAGATGGGACTTCAAAAGTCATCTAGTCCAACCACCACAAACTGAGACCCAGAAAGGTCAAGTAATTTGCTCAAAGAGAGATAGGGAAATGGGAAGGGAACATGCATTTATTAAGTGCCTCCTGTGTCCTACGTGCTTTACAAAAGTTGACTCATTTTGATCTTCCCAACAGCCCTGAGAGGAAAGTGTTATTATGGTCCTCTTTTTACAGCTGACGAAACCAAGGCAGGCAAAGTGGATTGTCCAGGGTCACTCAGTAAAGTCTTCCTGACTTGACTTTCTGTTCTCTGGACCACCTTGCTGTGACTGAATAAGTAGCAGAATCAAGATTCCAAGAGAGGTCTTAGATTTCAAATCAAGGCCTCTTTGCCCTGTGCCTCCCTGGCCTACAGCTATGTTCCAATGGACTCCCTTCACCTTTAAATCTATTTCTTCTTGTTAAGTCTTCCATAGGACTGAAGAACATTTGATAAAGATACGCTGCATAGAAACCTTCCAAATAGCTTTGGAAACCCAGCTAGCTACCATATGGACTTCTCTGGGTTAAATGATCCATTCTCTGAAATTCTTTCCTCCAACACCTATTTCCTATTTCATTCACATTACTTTTCTTTAAAACTGTTCCAGTTACATCATTTCCTTTCTTTAAAAAAAAGTTTAAATTTTTTATTTTGCTTTTCATTTAATAACAAACTATTTTCCATGTCTTCCACATGCCCTCCACCCTATGAGAAAAAGGAAAAACAAACCCATTGTAACAAATATGTATTTTGGTGTTTTTTTCAGTCATGTCTTACTCTTCATAGCCCCATGGACCTTACTCTCCATGGGATTTTTCTGGGCAAAGATACTGGAATGGTTTACTATTTTCCTCTCCAGTGAACTTGGGCAAAGAGAGGTTAAGTGATTTGCCCAAGGTCACAAAGTAAGTGTCTGAGGCTGGATTTGAATTCAAGTCTTCCTGACTCCAAGCCTAGAGCTCTATCCACTGAGCCACCTTATTCAGCAAAATATATGTGCCAATCTATATTCTGAATACTTCATTTATGTAAGGAGGTTGGGTAGCATGTTTTATCATCAATGCTGTGGAATCATATTTGCTCACTGCATTGGTCAGAATTCTCAAGTTGTTCAAAGTTTCAAATCCCTAAGAATGATGGCCAAAACCAGACCCAGAATCAAACAAAAGGTCATACTAAGGCAGAATATCTGCCAGTCCTAAGCAAGTGCTTAGTATCACCTCATCAGGGTGAGATCCTGTGAGTGACCATTGGAGGGTAGTTGAGAGGCAGGGACAAGTGCAAAACAACTGATTACGTTTACAAAGAGACAGCTATCAGGATGAAAAAATGCCTGGGATCACTTGCTCAGGGTAGAAAAGAAGGTCAAGCTGGGATCTTCAAGCCAGAGGCCTGAAAAGGGTTATAATTCAGAGGAACAAGTCAGAAATCAGCACCCTGAGATGCCAGTTTAGGGGAGGGAGAGGAGTAACACAAGAGAATGTTCCTAAGTCTCAGATTTATGAAATCAGAAATTAAACCCAGGAAGACATACATAAACAGAAGGGTCAAAAGCTGGCCAAGAGCAACCAAGATCAGAAACAAAGTTAATATCAAAAAAAGATAAAAAAATAAAGATAAAAAATGAGATAAAAAAGAGAAAACAAGATAACTTGTATTATAAGTTCCTCATTTAATGAGGGACAGGCCAAACAAGTAGCCATAGAATGTGACTTCAGTAAGGGCTGAAATCACTGTCTCTTTTTGAAGGAGAATCAGGAAAATAAGAGCTGGATAGACAGATAAGTGATCTGCATAGAGATGGTAGTTAAACTTGAGGGAACAGAAAAGTGCATAGGAGAAGGTTCAGGACAGAGTTATGGGTACACCCATGTATAGCAAGCGGCAGACAGATGAGAATCCTGCAAAGGAAACTGAGAAAGCAGGCAGATAGATAATCCAGAAAGAGCTGTATCATGAAGACAAAGGGAGGAGAAAGTATTTAGGAGAGGGAGTGTTCAATGGTATCAAAAAGTAAACAGAAGTCAAGAAGGTTGAAGACTGAGAAAAGTCGTTTGGTTTTGAATATTAGTGACCTTGGAGAGGTGATTTAATTGAGTGTTAGGGAATGAAATTCAGATTTCAATAGGGTGAGAAGTCAATGGTCCATCTTCCTCCCCCCCCTCCTCTTCCTTTTCTTTCTTCTCCTCCTTCTTCTTCCTTTCTTCCTTTTCCTATTCTTCCTCTCCTTATCCTTCTCATCAACCTTCTCCTCCTTTACTACTTGTTAAATTTAAGCATAGATCTCAGTATTTAAAAAGCATTTGTTACTGGGTATAGGGCACTTATAGACTGTAGATTGCAATGAGGGCTCTGTTGGTATATGAAGTAGACACAGGAGTGAGATGTATTGTGCTAGGAAGCAATGTGGTACAACATAGAGAACACAGAGGACGTTTGGGAATCAGAGAATCTGAGTTCAAAGTCTGGGCTCTAACATTTTAACCTATGGGACTTTGGCAAGTTATATTATTTATTTCAGCCTGTTTCTTTATATCCTGACCTTAAGACCTTGGGGGTGGGGTGGGGAAGGCATCTAGGTAGTGAAGTGGATAGAGCACTGGGCTTGGAATAAGGAAGACTCATCTTCCTGAATTAAAATCTGGTCACAGACACTTCATAGCTGGGTCACCCTGCTTGCTTCAGTTTGCCTCAGTTTCCTCATCTGTAAAATAAACTGGAGAAGGAAATGGCAAACCACTCTAGTATCTTTGCCAAGAAAACTCCAAATGGGAGCACAAAGAATCAGATACAACTGAATTGACTGAAGAAAAACCGATATGTAAAGCAGGAAAAGCCAAAACAGAGAAAGAAAACTATAGCCTGAATTTATCTAGTGAGTATTGATGCAAAACTTTTAAATAAAACACTAGCAAGGAGATTACAGCAATATATCACCAAGATCATACACTATGACAAGGTGGGACTTATACAAGGAATGCAGGGCTGGTTCAATATTAGGAAAACTATCAGCATAATTGACCATATCAATAACAAACCAACAGAAATCATATGGTTATCTCAATAGATGCAGAAAAGCTTTTGACAAAATATAGTACTCATTCCTATTAAAACCACCAGAGAGCATAGGAATAAATGGAACTTACCTTAAAATGATAAGTAGTATTTGTCTAAAACTATCAGCAAGCATTATCTGTATTGGGGATAAGCTAGAAGCTTTCCCAGTACAATTAGGGGTGAAGCAAAGATGCCCATTATTACCACTATTATTTAATATTGTACTAGACAAGACAAGACAAGAAAAAGAATTGAAAGAATACAAATAGGTGATGAGGAAACAGAACTATCATTCCTTGCCTATGATATGATGGCATACTTAGAGAATCCTAGGGAATCAACTAAAAAACTAGTTGAAATAATTAACACTTTAAGCAAAGTTGCAAGATATAAAATAAACCCACATAAATCACTATCATTTCTATTTATGAGCAACAAAGTGCAGCAGCAAGAAATAGAAAGAGAAATTTGATCTAAAATAACTAGACAATATAAAATTCTTGCGAATCTACCTGACAAGACAAACCCAGGAATTATATGAACACGATTACAAAAGACTTTTCATGCAAATAAAGTCAGGCCTAAACAATTGGAAAAATATTAATTGCTCATGGGTAGGCCAATCCAATATAACACAAATGACAATTCTACCTAAATTAATCTACTTATTCAGTGCCATACCAATTAATCTAGCAAAAACTATTTTATAGGCCTAGGAAAAAATCATAACAAAATTCATCTGAAAGAACAAAAGATCAAGAATATCAAGGAAATCAATAAAAAAATGTGAAGGAAGGTGGTCTAGCTGTACCAGATCTCAAAAGATATTATAAAGTGGTAATTATCAAAACAGTATGGTACTGGCTAAGAAATAGAATGGTGGATCAGTGGAATAGATTAGATACACAATACATTGCAGTAGATGGCCATAGTAATCTAGTGTGTGATAAACCCAAAGATCTAAACTTTTGGGACAAGAACTCACTATTTGACCAAAAACTGCTGGGAAAAGTGGAAAAGAGTTTGGCAGAAACTAGGTATAGACCAACGTTTAACACCATGTGCCAAGTTAAGATCGAAAAGGATACATGGTTTAAACATAAAGGGTGATACCATAAGCAAATTCGGAGAGCATGGAAGAGTTTACCTGTCAGATCTATGGAGAAGGCAAGAATTTATGACCAAACAAGAGATAGAAAGCATTACTAGATAAAATGGACAATTTTGATTATGTCAAATTAAAAAGGGCTTGCACAAACGAAATCAATGCAATCAAGATTAGAGAAAAGGCAGAAAGCTGAAAAACAATTTTTACACCAAGAGTCTCTGACAAAGGTCTCATTTCTCAAATACTTAGAGAACTGGGTCAAATTTATAAGAATACAAGTCATTCCCCAATTGAGAAATGGTCAAAGGATATAAAAGTTTTCAGAAGAAGAAATTAAAGTTATCTATAGGAATATTAAAATATAGTCTAAATCACTATTGATTGGAGAAATGTGAATGGAAATAACTCTGAGGTACCACCTCACACCTATCAGATTGGCTAATATGACAGAAAAGGAAAATTCTAAATGTTGGAGGGAAAGTGGGAAAATGGGACACTAATGCACTGTTAGTAGAATTGTGACCTGATCCAACCATTCTGGAGAGGAATATGGAACTATGCCCAAAGGGCTATAAAACTGTGCATACCCTTTGATCCAGCAATACTATTAATAAGTCTATATCCCAAAGAGATTTAAAAAGTGGGGAGAAATATTTGTTCAAAAATATTTATAGCAGCACTTTTTTAGTGGCAAAGAATTGGACATTGAAGGGATGCCCATCAATTGGGGAATGGCTGAACAACTTGTGGCATATGATTGTAATGGAATATTACTCTGCGAAATGTTGAGCAGGATGATTTCAGAAAAACATGGGAAAAGTTATATAAACTGATGCAAAGTGAAGTGAGTAGAACCAAGAAAATATTATATACAGTAACAGCAATACTGTGTGAAGCTCAATGGTAAATGACTTTGTTATTCTCAGCATTACAATGATCCAAGACAATTCCAAAGGACTCATGATGAAAAATGTTATCCATCTCCAGAGAAAAA
This sequence comes from Trichosurus vulpecula, assembly GCF_011100635.1. NCBI lineage: Eukaryota > Metazoa > Chordata > Mammalia > Diprotodontia > Phalangeridae > Trichosurus > Trichosurus vulpecula. The sequence goes on from NC_050580.1 coordinate 231,776,169, forward strand.
ATTGATGGAGTCTGAGTGGAGATCAAAGCATACTATTTTTACTTTCTGTATTTTTTTCTGTTTTTTTTTTCTCCTTTCAGTGGATGCCTTCTTTCACAACATGACTAATATGGTAATATGTTTTGCATGATTGAATATATATAACCTATAGCAAATTGATTACTGTCTAAGGGAAACAGGAAGTGAGAGAGGGAGAGAGAAAATTTGGCAATCAAAATTTTTTTTAAAAATGAATGTTAAAGTTGTCTTTACATGTAACCGGGGAAAAGTATAATATTTTTCAAAAGAGATGCAAAATGAAAAATTTTAAAGAATAACAAAAATAATTTTCATTCTTTATTTTTTCCAGTGGTTATCTTGACATTTCCATTTCTTAAACCTGTTGTGATCACCAAGCTGCAGCAATGGGCCTTGGATTTCTAGAAAATTCTGGTCAGAGAAGTGCTTGAAACCTTCACTTTCCTAAGCTTGTTCACTTTTCTCATAAAAAGGGTGGGAGAGTGGAAAGACTGCTGGAGTTGGAGTTAAGATGCCTGGGTTCAAAATCAATCTCCAATATTTATTAGTAATGTTATCATGAAACTGTCTCATTATTCCTTAGGCCTCAGAGTCTTCATCTTTCAAATGGAGAAATCAGACTATGTACCTCACCCAAGTGTTATGAGAAAAGTATTTTGTAAATCTTTAAGTGCTTCAGGTCTTCCTTGGTCATTTTTCCCAACCTCTGGATTACATGTGTTCAACATCTTGGTATTATGACCCTCCCCCCAGCCTACCCCTATTGCCTTAACTGTCCTTCTCCACCAACCTGGAATAATTTTTAGTCTTTTACCTACCTATCCCTCACCTAAACCTCCTCAATGGTTATTCCTTTTCTGTTTTTAAGCATCACCTCCCTTCTGTTCATTTCAATTGGGTCCCTCCCTCCTTCTCCCTACTCATTTCCATTATGGTCCATTTCTCCCAGACCTGTACTCCTCCTGAACTTCTCCCTACTACCCTCACAGTTTCACATCCCCTTCTCCTGAACTTTGACAATTCTCTACCCTATTTCCATTATCTAATGCTTCAGACCACAGATACACACAATTGGCTTGCTTCTTTTCTCTATTCACTGGTCCAGGTTTTCTGTCTCTCTTGACTATAATTGTTTCAGAGCCAGATTCTTTCGTTCTCTCTCTCTCTCTCTCTCTCAATCTCTCTCTCTCTCTCAGTTGGTGGTTTCTTTCCCCTTCCTCTACCATGTCCTTTTCTCCCCTGTCAGTGGCAGATCATAGCAGAATGATCACAACGAGCTGAAGTCAGATGGCCTCTGTTCAAATTTCTCTTCCATTACTTATTAGCAGGCCAACTTCACTTGTCTGAGGCAGAATTAGCAGAAGAACTGGGATTCCAACAGAGGTCTTATACTTCAGATGGATTCCTCTTTGCCCTGTTCCACTCCGACCTATGACTATGTTCCAATGGAGACCTTCCTACTTTGACTCTGATTCTTCTTGGTCAGTCTTCCACAGGCCTGGAAGACATTTGATAAAAATACCCTTCCCCTTGTATTGAACCACAAAAGGCCATCACACAAACTTCTCTGGGTTAAATGATCCAATGCTTGAAATTCTTTCCCTCACCACCTAGTTTCTATTCCAACTGCATCAGTTTTCCTTCAAACTGCTCCAGTTTCTTCATATCCTTTCCCTTAAAAATTTTGAATTTTTTATTTTTTCAGTTAAAAGTCCCCTATTTTCTATACCTCTCACTCCCCCACCACCACCACATTGGGGCAAAAAGAAAAACCAGTTCTAACTAATATGCATAGTCAAAACAAATCTCCATATTGGCTATGTCAAAAAATATACATGTCAATTACACTCTGAATCCATCACCTGACTCAGAATGTGGGTAGCCTCCTGCATCACCAGTGCTCCTGAATCATGTATGATCACTGCTTTGATCAGATTTCTCAAGTTGTTCAAGGTTTCAAATCCCCCCTACAGTATAGATCAAAACCATATCTAGCACCCTAACAAAATGTCATCCTGAGGTAAAACATCTGCCAGTCTCAGGCAAATGCTTACCATTCAAGGGTTCCTCCTGCAATGTCAAGGAGAGATCTTGTAAGTGACCGCTGGAGGGTAGTTAAGAGGTAGGGACAGGTGCAAAGCAGCTGATTGCATTGAGAGAGACAGTGATCAAAACAAAAAAAATGCCTGGGATTACTTGCTCATCATTAGAAAGAAGTTCAAATCAGAGCCTGATTCCTCCAAGCAAGAGGACAACAAAAGAGTATATTTCAGAACACGTCAGAAATCAGCACCCTGAGATACCAGTTTATGGAGTGTATTGGCAACCAAAAATGGGCTCCTTAGCACTTAGTCAACAAGTGCCCTTGACTAGTTTGGCTTTTTCCCCTGAACTGAATGCTGTTTGTATGTTGGACTGAAGTAAGCTTGTCGGCCCCTTCACCTTGCTTCCCTTGCTTAAGCTGATGGAAAGAACCTGTGCTTTCCCGGTCAACCCCTTCACCTTGCTTAAGCAGATTGAAAGAACCTGTGCTTTCCCCGGCGTACCTTACACCCCCGCAGAAGCTGGATGGTTAAAAGCAGCTCCCGTTGGAGCCAGAGGCTGCTATAGCTATAGCCACAGCCGAAGCAGGAGCTGCCAGTAGCAGAGCTGACCTACGGGAGGAAGCTGAACAAAGACTTCAGGCCAGTGGGTAATCTTTTTACCATAGAGGGGGAAGTATGATTTTGCTTTATGCAATCATGCTTCTCTGTAGCCTCCTGGTTACTCTTTCAAGGCGTACTTATTGGGCCTGGAAGCTTTTGATCAATATATCAAAATGGGGTTGCTGGTTCATGGGTTGGTTACTGTGGAGCCTAAATATATGTTTTGATTCTTTTGCCTTCTACTTTGAGAGTTTCTTATATCCGGCGGTTCCGAACGTTTCAGACATGTTTATGATCCTCTTTGAGATTATAAACTCTGCCCTCCTAATACATGGAGGTAGAAGGGCACCACAAAGGAATCCTCACATTTGAATTCAAGAAGTCCAGAATAAAAATCAACAACACATACATTAACAGAGATGTCAAAAAACAACCAAAAGCAGCCAAAACCAGCAACAAAGTCAAGAGCAAGGCAAGGATAAGATAGTTAGCACACAAGCACTGTGTAACAGGGAATGAAGCAGAAGAAACAGTCATAGAAAACTATTTCAGTAGGATCTGAAGTGACTGCCTCTTTGTGAAGGACAATCAGAAAGAGAAGGGCTGGCTAGATTAGGGGATTATCTATATAAAGTTGGAAGTTTGCCAAGGAAACCATAATGAGAACAGGAGAGATTCTAGGACAGAATCACTGGATACTCCAATGAATGGAAGTCACCAAATGGAGGAGGATCCTCCAAAGAAAACTGAGAAAGCAGCTAGGTACATATCCAGGAGAGAACTGTATCATGAAGACAAAGGAAGGGAGAGTATTTAGGATCAGGAATGTCCAGTAGTATCAAAAAGTGGAGAGAAGTAAAGAAGATTGAGACTGAGAAAGGTCCTTTGGCTTTAGCAATGAAGTGAACAATGGTGCCACCCCTGCATCACTGCCTTGTCATGGTGGAGGGGTTCGTGTAGCTCAATGACACTATGAGCTATGCCATACAGGGTGACCCAAAAGTGACAGGTTATACGGAAGATGGGAGTATCAGATCATCTTACTTGTCTCCTGAGGAACCAATGTACAGGTCAAGGATCAAAATTAGAACTCAACATGAAATAACTGATTGGTTTAAAATTGGAAAAGGAGTATGACAAGATTGTATATAGTCTCCTTATTTATTTAACTTATATGCAGAGTACATTATGCAAAATGCCAGGCTGGATGAATCGAAAGCTGAAATTAAGGTTGCTGAGAGAAATATCAACGATCTCAGATACACAGATGATACCACTCTGATGACAGAAAGTGAAAAGGTATTAGGAAACCTCTTGTTGAGGGCGAAAGAGAAGAGTGTAGAAACTGGCTTGAAGTTTAGCATTAAAAAGATAAAGATCAAAAAAAAATAAAAAAAAAAAATAAAAAAAAAGATAAAGATCTTGGCAACTGGCTCTCAAATACAGGAAGAAGAAATGGAGGCAGGGTCAGATTTTATATTGTTGGGCTGAAGGTTAAATACTTTGGCCACATGATGGGAAGACAGGACTCATTGGAAAACCCTGATGTTGGGAAATATTGAAGGCAAAAGGAAAAGGGGATGAGATGGATAGAGAATGTCATGGAAACAACAAACATGAACTTGAAAAGACTTTGAGAGATAGTGCAGGATAGAGGTGCTCAGCAACAACAATGAACATTGGTGACATTGAAGAAGCTGAAGATTTCAAGTGAGTGATAGTAAATGGAAGTTAGATTATAATAAGGGGAAAATGATATATACATTGTTGTTATTGTGCATATGAGAACATGGAGGAAAGCAGTACAGACATTTTTTTCTAGGAATTTAGTTGAGAAAGGGACAAGGGATATAGGATGACACCTGGCAAAGATAATAGGGGCAAGTAAAGTTTTTTGTTTGCTTTTTTTTATGATGTAGAAAATATGAGCATGCTTGAAAGCAACAGGGAACAAGTCCATGGACTGAGAATTAGGGAGAGTGAGGGGGTCATTGAATAAATGATAATGCTAATGGCTATGGCTTATATAGCACTTTAAGGTTTGTAAAGAGCTTTACTTATTTCATTTTATAAGATACCCAAAACAGCTCTGTGACATAGGTATGATTTTAGGCCTCATTTTATAAATGAGGAAACTGAAGTTAACATGTTAAGAGATCTGCCAAGAGTCTGAGGAAGAAATTGACTCCAGGTTTTTCTAACTCAGGGCCAGTCCTCTATCCATTACAACACCAAGATGAAAACATGAAAAGCAACTCTTCTCGTCTTCCTCTTTCAACTCCTCTTTATCTTTTTTCTTCTTCTCCTCCTGCTTCTTTTCCTCTTCCTCTTCCTTATTCAACTTTCTATTTTACATTCTCATTCTTGTCTTTGTTATTCTCCTTTTCCTCTTCTTCTTCCTCCTCCTCCTTTTTCTTCCTCTCCTCCTCCTCTTCCTCCTCATCCTTCTTCCTCTTTGTCCATCACCACCACCATCATAATAATCATCTTCTTCTTCCTCTCCTCCTTCTCCTCCTTCTCTGTCTTTATCATCATTATCACTTCCTCTTTCTCCTCCTCCTACTCCTTCTTCCTCTCCTTCTCCATCATCATCATCATCATCATCATCTTCTTCTTCTTCTGCTGCTGCTGCTGCTACTTCTTCTCTTTCTTCTTCTGCTTCTGCATCTTCTTCCTCTCCTCTGTCATCATCATCTCCTCCTCCTCCCTCTCCTCCTCCTCCTTCTTCCTTTTCTTCTTTTTCTTTTTCTTCTTCTCCTCCTGCTCCTTCTCCCTCTCCCCCTTTCCTTCTTCTTTTTCTTCTTCTTCTACTGCTGCTTTTTTGCTTCATCTTCTCTTTCTTCTTCTGCTTCTTCTTCTGCTGCTTCTGCTTCTTCTCCTTCTCCTCCTCCTCCTCCTCCTCTTTCTCCTCCTCCTCCTTTTTCTCCTCCTCCTCCTTCTTCTTCAACTACCTCTTAAATTCTATCATAGATTTCAACATGTATACTATTACTGGGTTCAAGGCAGTTTTAGATTGTAAATAACACCAGGGGCTCTACTGGTATATGAAGAACCAACCTAGAATGACTTTTAGTCTTTTATCTCTCTATCTCTTATTTAAACCTCTTCAGTGGGTTTTTCTTCTGTTTTTAAGCATCACCTCCCTCTTGTTCATTTCCATTGGGTCCCTCCCTCTTTCTCCCTACTTATTTCCATTATGGTCCATCCCTCTTAGACCTGTACTCCCCCTGAATGTCTCCCTACCACCCTCATGGTTTCACACCCCCTTCTCCTGAACTTTGACACTTCTCTATCCTATTTCTGTTATCTAATGCTTCAGACCACAGACACACACAATTGGTTTGCTTGTTTTCTCTATTCACTGGCCCGGGTTTTCAGTCTATCTTGACTATAATTCTTTCAGAGCTAGATTATTCCATTTTCTCTCTCTCAGTTCCTCAGTTGGTGGTTTCTTTCCCCTTCCTCTACCATGTCCTTTTCTCCCCTGTCAGTGGCAGATCATAGCAGAATGATCACAATGAGCTGAAGTCAGATGGCTTCTGTTCAAATTTCTCTTCCATTACTTATTAGCAGGCCAACTTCACTTGTCTGAGACAGAATTAGCAGAACTGGGATCCCAACAGAGGTCTTATACTTCAGATGGATTCCTCTTCGTCCTGTTCCACTCTGACCTATAACTATGTTCCAACAGACTCCTATATAATTAAAGTCTGATTCTTCTTGGTCAGTCTTCCATAGGCCTGGAAGACATTTGACAAAAAAAATACTCTGCATATATACCCTTCCCCTAATTTTGGACCACAAAAGGCCATCACACAGATTTCTCTGGGTTAAATGATCCAATGCTTGAAATTCTTTCCCTCACCACCTAGTTTCTATTCCAACTGCATCACTTTTCCTTCAAACTGTTCCAGTTTCTTCATATCCTTTCCCTTAAAAAATTTGCACTTTTTTTTCAATTAAAAATCCCCTATTTTCTATGCCTCTCACTCCTTGCCCCATTGCACCCCCATGTATGGCACAAAAAGAAAAACCAATTCTAACTAATATGCATAGTCAAAACAAATCTCCACATTAGCCATGTCAAAAAAAATATACGTTCAATCTACACTCTGAATCCCTCACCTGACTGAGAACGTGGGTAGCCTCCTGCATCACCAGTGCTCTGGAATCATGTTTGATCACTGCTTTGATCAGATTTCTCAAGTTGTTCAAGGTTTCAAATCCCTTCTACAGTACAGATCAATTCAGCACCGTAACAAAAGGTCATCCTGAGGCAAAACACCTGCCAGTCTCAAGCAAATGCTTATCATTCAAGGACTTGTCATCCTGCAGTGTGTCAAGGAGAGATCCTGTAAGTGACCATTGAAGGGTAGTTAAGAGGTAGGGACAGGTGCAAAGCAGCTGATTGCATCGAGAGAGACAGTGATCAGGATAAAAAAATGCCTGAGATTACTTGCTCATTGTTAGAAAGAAATTCAAATCAGAGCCTGATTCCTCTAAGCAAGAGGACAAAACAGGGTTATAATTCAGAACAGGTAGGAAATCAGCACCCTGAGAGTTTAGGGGAGGTAGAAGGGCACCATGAATAAATAGTTTTATTATTTTCTTTATCAGTGTTATTATTAGCTTATAATTTCATTTAATTATTGATAATTTTACAATTAATTATCAATTTAATTATAATTAATTTCAGATTCAAGAATTTAAAAATAGAAATCAAAATACGGAATCAAAGAGTGTCAAAACCAACAAAGAGCAGAGAAAACCAGAAACAAAGTCAAGATCAAGGCAAGGATAAGACAGCTAGCACTCAAGCATTGTGTAACAAAGAATGAAGTAGAAGTAATAGAAAATAATTCCAGTAGTGGCTAAAGTGACTGCCCCTTTGTGAAGGAGAATCATACAGGGAAGGAAATTATCTGCATAAAGATGGAAGTTGAATCCAAGGAAACCATAAAGAAAATAGAAGAAATTCTAGGATAGAATCACTCAGTCAAGGGTGGGGAACCTTAGGCTTCAAGGTCACATGTGGCCCTCTAGGTCCTCAAGTCTAAACCAGGCCACACTAGAGGATGTAGAGGGCCACATGTGGCCTCAAGGCCAAAGGTTGCCCACCCGTGCACTAGATACTCCAATGTATAGGTGTCCCAAGTAAATGAGGATCCTCCAAAGAAAACTAAGCAAGCAATTAGGTACTTATTGAAGAGAGAACTGCTGTCATAAAGTCAATGGAAGAGAGTGTATTTAGGAGAGGGAGTGTCCAGTGGTATCAAAATGCACAGGGAAGTCAGAAAGGTTAATGACTGAGAAAAGTCCTTTGGTTTTGGCAATGAAGTGAACATTGGTGACTATGAAGAGGCTGATTTCAATTGAGTGATAGTAAAGGCAAGTCAGATTACTAGAAGGGAAGAATAACTTCTGTATGAGAAAATGGAGTAAAGCAGGATAGACAATTTTTTTCCTAGGAGTTTACCTGAGGAAGGGAGGACAGGCACAAAATGCTATCTGGCAAGGATAATTGGGACACGTGACATTTTTCTTTTCTTTTTTTTTTAATGATGGAGTAAAATGGCATTTTTGCAGGCAGCAGGGAACAAGTCAGTGGACTGAAAATTAGGAAGGGTAGGACGATCATTGAATATATAATAATGTTAACGGCTAACACACATAGCACTTTAAAGTTTATGAAAGGCTTTCTTTTGTTTCAGGTGACATGCATAACAACTCTTCATAGATGAGAAAACTGAAATTACTTCTAGGGTTGTATCCTGAAGAGATCACACAAGTGGGAAAAGGACCCACATGTACAAAAATATTTATAGCAGCTCTTTTTGTGGTAGCTAAGAATTGGAAATCAAAGGGATGCCCATCAATTGGGGAATGGCTAAACAAGCTGTGGTATATGAAGGTAATGGAATACTATTGTGCTATAAGAAATGGGGATGATATGGACTTCATTAACAACCTGGTAAAACCTACACGACATAATGCAGAGTGAGCGGAGCAGAGCCAGGAGAACATTATACACAACCACAGATATATGGATTCTGTGAGGACTAACCCTGACAGACTTTGCTCGTCTCAGCAACACAAGGTACAAAGACAACTCCAAAGGACTCACGATGGAGAATGCTATCTATATCCAGAGAAAAAACTATGAAGTATGAATGCAGATTGAGGCACACTTCATGCTAGCCTTCCCCCCCCCTTTTTTTTTTTATTCTTTCTTTCGTTTTTGGGTTGGGTTTTTTTTTTTTGGTCTTGTTTCTTCTTTCTCATGATTCATGAAAAATCTTGACTAGTGTGTAAATTAATTCAATGCAAAGTTATATGTGGAAGTCATATGGGATTTCATGCCGTCTTGGGGAGGGAGGGGGGGAGGGAAGGAAGAAAATCTGGAACTCAAAATTATGTAGAACTGAGTGTTGTAAACTAAAAATAAAAAAAATTAAATTAAAAAAATGCTCATTTTTGAGGATAAAAAAAAAAAAAAGAAAACTGAGGTTAACAGAAATTAAGTGATCTGCCAAAGGTTCTGAAGAAGGATGTGACTCCAGATTTTCCTAACTCCAAGGCAAGTTCTCTTTCTGTTAGAACACCAAGTTAAAACCATGAAAAACAATTCTCCTGCTCTTCCTTCAACAACTTTTTATATTTTTTTCCTTCTCCTCCCACTTCATTTCTTCTTCCTCCTTCCTATTCAGTTCTTTCTCTTTTATATTCTCATCCTTTTATATTCCCATCCCTCCTCCTCCTCCTCCTCTTCCTCCTCTTCCTTCCACTACCTCTTAAATCTAACATAGATTTCAGTATGCATAGATCACCTATTACTGGGTTCAGGGCAGGTTTAGATTGTAAATAACACCACAGGATCTTTTGGTATATAAAGCACACAGGAGGAGGACGTATTGTGATAAGAGACAGTATGATACATTAGAGAGCACAGACTCGGGAATCAGAGGATCTGAGTTCAAAGCCTAGCTCTGACATTTCAACACATCTGATTTTGGCTAAGTCATTTTATCTGTTTCAACCTCAGTTTCTTCATATATCTACCTTAAGTCATTAGTTTGGAGGACTTCTGAATTCCCAACTTTAAATCTAAGTTTCCATGTGTATTTGCATAATATTTACACATTAGCAGAAGATATGCAAACTATGGATTTAGTCTAGTACTTTTGCAGGTTAAAAATAGATTGTTCTCACTCCTAGAATTTTCATTCCTTTATTTTTCAGCGACATTTCCATTTCTTAAACCCGTTGTGATCACCAAGCTGCTGCAATAGGCCATGGATTTCCAGAAAACTCTGGCCAGAAGTCAGAGAAATACTTGAACAGGAGAGTAAAGAAAAATTCTTCTGTTTCCTAAGCCTGTTTCCCTTTCTCATAAGAAGGGTGGCTGCGTGGAAAGCCATTCCCCCTACTTATTTCCATTATGGCCCATCCCTACCCTATTTCTGTTAGTTAATGCTTCAGACCATAGATACACGCCATTTGCTTGTTTGTTTTCTCTGCTCACTGGCGCAGGTTCTCTGTCTCTCTCGACTATAATTCTTGCAGAGCTGGACTCTTTCATTCTCTCTTATTCTAAATTGGCAGTTTCTTTTCCCTTCCTCCACCGTGTCCTTTTCTCCCCTGTCAGTGGAAGATCACAGCAGAAGGGTCAGAATGATCTGAAGTCAGATGGCCTCTGTTCAAATATCTCTTCCATTACTGATTAGCAGGCCAGCTTCGCTTGTCTGAGGCAGAATTAGTAGAGAACAAGGATTCCAGCAGAAGTATTATACTTCAGATTGATTCCACTCTGACCTATAACTATGTTCAATGGACTCCTTCCTACCTTAAGTCCGATTCTTCTTGGTCAGTATTCCATAGGCCTGGAGAACATTTGATAAAAATACCCTGCATATAAATAACCTTTCACTGAGGCCATTACATAAACTTCTCTGGGTTAAATGATCCAGTCCTTAAAATTCTTTCCCTCACCACATAGTTTCTATTCCATCTGCATTACTCCTATTTGTAACCTTTTCAGTTTCTCTACATTCTTTTTTTTAATTTGAATTTTTTATTTTTTAATTGTCAAAAATCAATTTTTTTGGCCTCCAACTTTCCCTCCATTCTGAGAAAAAATGAAAAAAAAACCCCTATTGTAACATTTATGCATAGTCAAACAAAACAAATCCCACCTTGATCATTTCAAAAAATCATAAATCTATACCCTGAACCCATCACCTGTGTTGAATCCCTTCTGAAGGGGATTTGATGGACAAAATCAGACTCAGCATCCTAACAAAAGATTATACTGAGGCAGAATAACTGCCAATCCCAGGCAAATTCTTAGCATGTAAGGGCACACCTGACAGGAAGAGATCTTTTCAGTGACCACTGGAGGGTAGTTGAGAGGCAGGGACAAATACAAAGCAGCTAATCGCATTCACAAAAGATCTATCATAATGTGAAATGTGCTCAGGGTAGGAGATAAGTTCAGGTCTGGAACCAAATTCCTCCAAGCCAGTGTAATGTTAATGGAATAGGAAGATCTTCCCATCCATTAATAAGCCTATGTGACCACATGTGCTCAGTCAAGGATGTTTTACTGCTTTCAGCTCCGGACCAGCTGTGATACATCCTGAGTCACAGAGAGCCCATTGGCAGAAGGACTTACCTAAGGAGGAGCTTGCTTAGGGGAGGCTTACTTGTAGGAAGGCTTTCACACCTTTTGCTAATTTCTAATTAGGCACTGAGTCACAAGGGTTGTGATGCCTTCTGGCTCTGAGAAGGGTATATATACTCTGACTGGGTATTTGGCTTTGGGGGTTTGCTTATGAGAAGGATCTTTTGATTTCTTGGCTGAGACTCTGAGTAGCCATATGTTCAGAACCCTCTGACTGCTCAGTTGTAAAGGCTCTCTTGATCCAGTGATGTATGTAAAGCATGTAGCAATATTGCTTTGATCAGGCAGTTGAGAGCCCTGTCTGTTGATCTTTGTGATAATTTCTCTGCCTGCATTTTCTCTGACATTCAGGGTGCTGACTTTTCCCCTGAAGTAGTGAATGTAATTAAAGAATATTGTTAACCCCTTTACAAGCTACCTTTCCTTTAAAAGTAGATTAAAGAACCTGAGCTAGCAGGCCATCCTGGGTATGCTAGGAATGTAAACAAAACAGTTCAACTTTAGTAAGTCCCTTGCAATTTCTGTTTCTTGATTACCTTTTCATGCTTCTCTTGATTCTTGTGTTTGAAAGTCAAATTTTCTATTCAGCTCTGGTCTTTTCACTGAGAAAGCTTGAAAGTCCTCTATTTTATTGAAAATCCATATTTTGCCTTGGAACATGATACTCAGTTTTCCTGGGTAGGTGATTCTAGGTTTTAATCCTAGCTCCATTGACCTCCGGAATATCGCATTCTAAGCCCTTCGATCTCTTAATGTAGAAGCTGCCAGATCTTAGGTTATTCTGATTGGGTTTCCACAATACTCAAATTGTTTCTTTCTGGCTGCTTGCAGTATTTTCTCCTTGATCTGGGAGCTCTGGAATTTGGCGACAATATTCCTAGGAGATTTCTTTTTGGGATCTATTTGAGGAGACGATCGATGGATTCTTTCAATTTCTATTTTGCCCTCTGGCTCTAGAATATCAGGGCAGTTCTCCTTGATAATTTCTTGAAAGATGGTAACTAGGCTCTTTTTTTGATCATGGCTTTCAGGTAGTCCAATAATTTTTAAATTATCTCTCCTGGATCTATTTTCCAGGTCAGTGGTTTTTCCAAGGAGATATTTCACATTGTCTTCCATTTTTTCATTCCTTTGGTTCTGTTTTATAATATCTTGATTTCTCATCAAGTCACTAGCTTCCACTTGCTCCAATCTAATTTTTAAAGTAGTATTTTCTTCAGTGGTCTTTTGGACCTCCTTTTCCATTTGGCTAATTCTGCCTTTCAAGGCATTCTTCTCCTCATTGGCTTTTTGGAGCTCTTTTGCCATTTGAATTAGTCTGTTTTTTAAGGTGTTTTCTTCAGTGTATTTTTCAGTATTTTTTTGGGTCTCCTTTAGCAAGTCATTGACTTGCTTTTCATGATTTTCTCGCATCCTTCTCATTTCTCTTCCCAATTTTTCCTCTACTTCTCTAACTTGCTTTTTCAAATCCTTTTTGAGCTCTTCCATGGCCTGGGGACAGTTCATGTTTTTCTTAGAGGCTTTTGTTGTAGGCTCTATGACTTTGTTGTCTTCTTTAGGCTGTATGTTTTGGTCTTCTTTGTCACCAAAGAAAGAATCCAAAGTCTGAGACTGAATCTGGGTGTGCTTTCGCTGCCTGGCCATATTCCCAACCAACTAAATTGACCCTTGAGTTTTTCAGTGGGGTATGACTGCTTGTAGACTAATGAGTTCTATGTTCCACATTTGGGGGGGAGGTGCCAGCTCTGTCACACCAGCACTACTCCTTCCCCAAGAACCCCCAGCCCAGGCTGGGCTTAGATCTTCAACAGGCTGTGCACTCCTGCTCTGATCTGCCACTTAATTCCCCCCACCAGGTGGGCCTGGGGCCAGAAGCAGCAGTAACTGTAGCTGCCCCACCTCCTCTGCCCCCGGGGCTGGAAGCTGAACCACGAACTCCTTCCACTCCTGCAGCTTTTCCCGCTAACCTTCTCCGAAGTCTTTGGTATTTGTGGGTCGAGGGGTCTGGTAACTGCTGCAGCTCACATATTCAGGGCGCCCGACTCCAAGTTTGGTTGTTCCACGCCGCTCAGGCTGGGCTCTGCTGCACTCCGTTCCCAGCTCCCAGCTCCCAGCTCCCAGCTCCGTGTGGAATACACCTCACCCAGAGACCATCCAGGCTGTCCTGGGCTGGAGCCCTGCTTCCCTCTGCTGTTCTGTGGGTTCTGCCATTCTGGAATTGGTTCAGAGCCATTTTTTATAGGTTTTTGGAGGGACTCGGTACAGAGCTCACTCTAGTCCCTGCTTACCAGCTGCCATCTTGGCTCCGCCCCCTCCTGGGTATGCTAGGGTACTTGCTGCTACACCCAGTGGGCAGCACAGAGTGATAATTTAAAGAAATAAATAGATAAGAAATCAGCACTGAGATGTTAGGTTAGGGGAGGGAAAATTCCATAAGGGAAAATTCCAAAGTCTCAAGTTCCAGAAGTCTGAAATGAAAGCAAGAATTTTTAAATAGATGCATTAATAATGTGATAAAAAGTTGGGGTTTTTTTGGGCTTAATTACTTCACCACCATTTACTTAAGATGAGCAGGTCATATATCTAGTTAGGATCTGCAAAATCAAACTGAGACATCAAATCATAGCTCTGATGTTTAATTGGTTAACAATAGAATAAGAGATAAGAGAATTTCTGGGTCAGCTTTATTACCCCAATTTATTTAAGATGAGCATGTCATATAAGCATTTATATGTCTGGTGTTGATGATTAGTTTGCAAATTCCAGCTGTATCCCCAGTGTTTACTAGCCAATTTCTTATTTTACCTGATATAGATCTCCCGCATTTGCTATCTGTTCCTTGATGTATAAATCATTACCTTCCACTTCTGCCCTCTAAAAACAATTTCCCTATATCCATACTGCCTATGTAACTAAAACCTTTGGCTGAAACTCCAGCTCAGAGACCATTGGCCATGAATCTATGCCCTAAACAAAAAATTAAGCATTTTCGTATGTTTCTGCATTTTGATAAGCGTGACTGGTAGGAATATCATTGAATCCTTGGAAAGATTTTTAGAGAAATCTTTTAATTAAAGAGGTCAAAAGTCAACCAGGAGCAGCCAAAAATAGACACTAAGTAAAAATTAAGCCAAGGACAAGAAAGCTAGTACACCGGCATCATATAACAGGAAATGGAGCAGAGCAGGCAATCGTGGAAAATTACTTCAGCAAAGGCTAAAAGGGCTGCCTCTTTGTGAAGAAGTATCAAAAAAAGAAGGGCTACATAGGAAGATTTTAGAGTTATCTGAATAGAGAAGGAAGTTGAACATAAGGTCACCCAGAAAGAGAATAGAAGAAGGTCTATGACAGACAATGGGTACAACTAAGCATAGCAAGTGGCACATGGAAACAGATAGATACCCAGGAGAGAACTATATCATGGAAACAAAGGGAGGAGAGAGTATTTAGGAGAAGGAGTGTCCAATAGTATCAAAAGCTACATCAAAGGTTGGAGACTTAGAAAAGTCTTTTCATTTTAGCAATGAAGTACACACTGGTGACCTTGGAGAGGCAGATTTTCAATTGAGTGATAGGGGATGGAAGTCAGATATCAACAGAGTGAGAAGTGACTGGCATGTAGGAACATGGAGACAAGGGGTGTAGACAGCTATTTCTAGGAACTGAGGAAGGGATGAGAAATATAGGATGATATCTTGCAGAGAGAATAGGGTCAAGTGAAGTTTTGGGGTTTTTTTTTAGATGATGGAGAAGATGTGGGCATGTTTGTAGGTAGCAGGGAAGGAGCTAATGGATTGAAAGTTAGGGAGAATGAGGGGGCGATTGAATAAATAACAATAATAATAATAATAATAATAGCTAACATAGTTTTGTTAAGCTCTTTACATATTTCATTTCATGTGATACTAACAACTCTGTGAGGTAGGCATGATTACTATCCCCATTTTTAAATTTAATTTATTTAATATATTTAGTTTTCAGCATTGATTTTCACAAGCGTTTGAATTACAAATTTTCTCCCCATTTCTACCCTCCCGCCAACTCCAAGATGGCATATATTCTGGTTGTCCCATTCCCCAGTCAGCCCTCCCTTCTGTCACCCCACTCCCCTCCCATCCCCTTTTCCCTTCCTTTCTTGTAGGGCAAGATAAATTTCTATGCCCCATTGCCTGTGTATCTTATTTCCTAGTTGCATGAAGAAACATTTTTTTTTTTGTTTTTGAACACCTGCTTTTAAAACTTTGAATTCCAAATTCTCTCCCCTCTTCCCTTCCCACCCGCCTTCCCTAAGAAGGCAAGCAATTCAACATAGGCCACATGTGTATCATTATGTAAAACCCTTCTACAATACTCATGTTGTGAAAGACTAACTATGTTTTGCTCCTTCCTAACCTATCCCCCTTTATTGAATTTTCTCCCTTGACCCTGTCCCTTTTCAGAAGTGTTTGCTTTTGATTACCTCCTCCCCCTATCTACCCTCCCTTCTATCATCCCCCCTTTTTTATCTCCTTCCTCCTTCTTTCCTGTGGGGTAAGATACCCAACTGAGTATGGTATTCCCTCCTCAGGTCAAATCCGATGAGAGCAAGATTCACTCATTCCCCCTCACCTGCCCCCTCTTCCCTTCCTACAGAACTGCTTTTTCTTGCCACTTTTATGCGAGATAATTTAACCCATTCTATCTCTCCCTTTCTCCCTCTCTCAATATATTCCTTTCTCATCCCTTAATTTGATTTTTTTTTAGATATCATCCCTTCATATTCAACTGACTCTGTGCCCTCTGTCTACATATATATATATATGTATATGTATATATATATATATACACACATATATATACATACATATATACACACACACATATGCATATTCCTTTCAGCTACCATAATACTGAGGTCTCATGAATCATACACATCATCTTTCCATGTAGGAACGTAAACAAAACAGTTCAACTTTAGTAAGTCCCTTGTGATTTCTCTTTCTTGTTTACCTTTCCATGCTTCTCTTGATTCTTGTGTTTGAAAATCAAATTTTCTATTCAGCTCTGGTCTTTTCACTGAGAAAGCTTGGAAGTCCTCTATTTTATTGAAAATCCATATTTTGCCTTGGAACATGATACTCAGTTTTGCTGGATCAGTGATTCTTGGTTTTAATCCTAGCTCCATTGACCTCCAGAATATCATATTCCAAGCCCTTCGGTCCCTTAATGTAGAAGCTGCTAAATCTTGTGTCAGTCTGATTATGTTTCCACAATACTCAAATTGTTTCTTTCTAGCTGCTTGCAGTATTTTCTCCTTGATCTGGGAGCTCTGGAATTTGGTGACAATAATACTTAGGAGTTTTCTTTTTGGGATTTGAGGAGGCAATCTGTGGATTCTTTCAATTTCTATTTTACCCTCTGGCTCTAAAATATCAGGGCAGTTCTCCTTGATAATTTCTTGAAAGATGATATCTAGGCTCTTTTTTTGATCATGGCTTTCAGATAGTCCAATAATTTTTAAATTATCTTAATTATCTTTTAAATTATCTCTCCTGGATCTATTTTCCAGGTCAGTGGTTTTTCCAATCAGATATTTCACATTGTCTTCCACTTTTTCATTCCTTAGGTTCTGTTTAATAATATCTTGATTTCTCATCAAGTCACTAGCTTCCACTTGCTCCAATCTCATTTTTAAGGTAGTATTTTCTTCAGTGGTGTTTTGGACCTCCTTTTCCATTTGGCTAATTCTGCCTTTCAAGGCATTATTCTCCTCACTGGTTTTTTGGAGCTCTTTTGCCATTTGAGTTAGTCTATTTTTAAGGTGTTGTTTTCTTCAATATTTTTTTCTGTATTTTTTGGGTCTCCTTTAGCAAGTCATTGACTTGTTTTTTATGGTTTTCTCACATCATTCTCATTTCTCTTCCCAATTTTTCCTCTACTTCTGTAACTTGCTTTTCCAAATCCTTTTTGAGCTCTTCCATGGCCTGAGACCAGTTCATGTTTTTCTTGGAGGCTTTTGATGTACGCTCTTTGACTGTGTTGACCTCTTCTTGCTGTATGTTTTGGTCTTTTTTGTCATCGAAGAAAGATTCCAAAGTCTGAGACTGAATCTGAGTCTGTTTTCGCTGCCTGGCCATGTTCCCAGCCAACTTACTTGACCCTAGAGTTTTTCATTGGGGTATGACTGCTTGTAGAGTAAAGAATATTTTGTTCCAAGCTTGAGGGGATGTGCTGTTGTTTTCAGAGCTATTTCTATACAGCCAGCTCTGCCACACCAGCCCTCCTCCTTCCCCAAGAACCGCCAACCCAGAACTGACTCAGATCTTAAGCAGGCTCTGCACTCCCTCTCTGATCTGCCACTTAATTCCTCCCACCAGGTGGGCCTGGGGCCTGAAGCAACTTCAGCTGTAGTTCTGTAGCTGCACCACCTCCACTGCCCCTGGGGCAGTAGCCCCACCATGAACTCCTTTCGCTCTGTCCCCTGCAGCTTTCCCCACTAACCTTCTCTGCTGTCATTGGTGTTTGTGGGTTGAGAAGTATGGTAACTGCCACAGCTCACTGATTCAGGGCACTAGGGCCTGATCCACCCAGCTCCTAGTCTGGTTGGTCCATCTGGCCCACACTGGGTTATGCTCCCCTCCACTCCCAGTTCTGTGCAGTAGACCTCACCCAGCGACCATCCAGGCTGTCCTGGGCTGGAACCCTGCTTCCCTCTGCTATTTTGTGGGTTTTGCAGTTCTAGAATTTGTTCAGAGCCATTTTTTATAGGTTTTTGGAGGGACCTGGTGGGGAGCTAGCTCAAGTCCCTGCTTTCCAGCTGCCATCTCGGCTCTGCCCTGCCATTATCCCCATTTTTTAGATGAGAAAACCAAGGCTAACAAAATTTTAGTTATCTGCTAAGGAGCTAAGGCAGAATTTGACTCTCAAGTTTTCTCTTGATATTCACTTTAGCAAGATTTTAGCTGGATACAAGGTGTGAGGTGTAGAGTGAAGGTCAGAGTCTGGATTCAGAAACAAACTTTAGTTCTTTTTGTTTGTAAAATAGAGGAAATAGGGTACATGGAAAGACTGTGTGATATTGGACACAAGTCATTTAACCTCTCTGAACTGCAGCTTCTATATTCATAATATGTTGGATTGGAAGAGATGAACTCTCAAGACTTTTAAGCTCCAAATCTCATAATCCCATAATGGATGCCACTTTCATCTATTTCCTCCTCCACAGAGAAGCCCTTTTTGCTCTCCAATCTGATTCTGGTCTCAGTCATTTTTGTTTTGTTTTGATAAAGAAAGTTTCATTTATTATCATTCTTGGTACAACATCTCAATGCTAGAATGATGAACTAAAACTAGGAAGATAGAATTTAATAGGAATAAACGTAAAGTCCTGAATGAGTTTGTTTTTCTTAAAATATCATCCCTTCATATTCAATTCATACCTGTTCCCTCTGTCTGTAACTGCTCTAATAATTGGAAATTTTTAGAAAATTAGTCTAACGTCTCTAATAACTGGAAAGTTCTTATGAGTTACAAGTATCATCTTCCCATGTAGGAATGTAAACAGTTTAACCTTATTAAGTCCCTTATGATTTCCCTTTCCTGTTTACCTTTTTATGCTTCTCTTGAATCTTGTATTTGAAAATCAAATTTTCTATTCAGCTCTGATCTTTTCATCAAGAATGCTTTAAGTCCTCTATTTCACTGAACATTCATTTTTTCCCCTGAAGGAAAGTTTTGCTGGGTAAGTGATTCTTGGTTGTAATCCTAGTTCCTTTGCCCTCTGGAATATCACATTCCAAGCACTCTGATCTATTAATGTAGAAGCTGCTAAATCTTGTGTCATCCTGACTGTGGTTCCACCATACTTGAATTGTTTCTTTCTGGCTGCTTGCAGTATTTTCTCCTTGACTCAGGAGTCCTGGAATTTGGCTATAATATTCCTGAGAGTTTTCATTTTGTGATCTCCTTCAGGAGATGATCAGTGGATTCTTTCAATTTCTATTTTACCCTCTGGTTCTAGAATATCAAAGCAATTTTCCTAGATAATTTCTTGAAAGACCATATATAGGCTCTTTTTTTGATCATGGATTTCAGACAGTCCAATAATTTTAAAATTATCTCTCCTGGATCTATTTTCTAGGTCAGTTGTTTCTCAATAAAATATTTCACATTGTCTTCTATTTTTTCATTCTTTTGGTTTTATTTTATTGTTTGTTGATCTCTCATAAAGTCACTAGCTTCCATTTGATCTATTCTAATTCTCAAGGAATTATTTTCTTCAGTGAGGTTTTGTACCTTTTTTTCCATTTGGCCAATTTTACTTTTTAAGGAGTTGTTTTCTTCAGTGAATTTTTGTGCCTCTTTTTCCATTTGGCCAATTCTGCTTTTTGAAGCATTCTTCTCCTCCTTGGCTTTTTGTACCTCTTTTACTATTTGGACTATCCTGCTTTTTAAGATGTTATTTTCTTTAGCATTTTTGTGTCTCCTTTACCAAGCTGTTGGCTCATTTTTTTCATGATTTTCTTCATCACTCTCATTTCTCTTCCCAATTTTTCCTCTACCTCCCTTATTTGATATTCAAAATCCTTTTTGAACTCTTTCATGGCCTGAGACCAGTTCATATTTTTCTTGGAGACTTTGGATATAGGAGCTTTGACTTTGTTGTCTTCTGAGTATGTGTTTTGATTTTCCTTGTCATCATAGTACCTCTCTATGGTCAAAATTTTTTTCTGTTGTTTGTTTATTTTCCAGTATATTTCTTAACTTTTAATTCTCTGTTGAAGTAGGACTCTGCTTCCAGGGTAGAGAATGCACTGTCCCAAGCTTTGGGGGTTTGTGCAGCTGTTTTCAGAGATACTTCTAGGGACCTGTAAGTTTTCAGTTCTTCTGAAGTGGCATGAGTTAAAGAGGGGTGTATTTACTGCTCTCCTGGCCTGTGCTCTGGGTTATGGGCAACCACAAGCATTCTTTTCTGCCATGGAAATGTGAGGAGGGTCTCCCCTCCACTGCGGCCACAACTTCTGATATGCTAGTGCTCCTCCTTGCCCTGGTACTGCCACCCAAGACTGTGACCAAGATCTGAGAATGGACAAAGCAACAGAGTCTTGCTTCAGTGTTAGCAAGGAGACCCCTGTAACCTCCTCCTAACCAGTTTTTCTTTGACTCCCTTACTGTCTATGGGCTGAGAGCTCTGAAAGCTGCTGCTGCTGCTGCTGCTGCTGCTGCTGCTGCTGCTGCTGCTGCTGCTGCTGCTGCTGCTGCTCAGTGGCTTCTAAAGCCTGCTCCTTGTTTGCTAAGGCTGGGCCTGTGCTGGACTATGCTCCACTCTCACCTGGGTGCAACAGACTTTTCCTGCTAAACATCTAAGTTGTCTTTGGCTGGAAAATTATTTTACCCCATCCCTTTGTGGATTCTGCTGCTTCAGGAATTGTTTTACAGCATTATTTAAAGGTGTTTGGAGTAGTAGGGGGAGAATTCCGGCAAGTTGCTGCCCTTTCTCTGCCATCTTGGTTCCATCCCCCAGTTTGTTTGTTTTTATTTTTATTTTTTTTCAAACCTAGTCCCTAAACTAAGTAGTTTGGGGGGGAGGAGAGGGACTGGGCTGGGTTCAGGGGATGGGAAACCAGGACAAGCACTAGATAGATTCCAATTCACTTTCCTTCAGGTCTGTAGTAGCCATACACTGGACCCTGCCTCTCTTCCCTCCATTCTTTAGTTTTCTAGCTTTTTTTTTTTGGAGGTGGGGAAGGCAGGGCCATTGGGATTAAGTGACTTGCCCAAGGTTACACAGCTAGTAAGTATGTCAAATCTCTGAGGTCAGATTTGAACTCAGGTCCTCCTGACTCCAGGACCAGTGCTCTACTCACCTAGCAGCCCCAGTTTGTTTTTAAAGAATCACCTATGCAAGTACAGGATGGAGGAGGCTTCAATAGACAGTAAGAAAAGAGGAGTTTTAGTGGATCATAAGCCCACTATGAGTTGACTTCGAAAGATCTATGATCTCAATGATTTGGCAACTGTCTCCCATGGCATAGAATCAAATTCATCTATGTCCTCTTCTCACTTCTTGTTGTTCAGTCATTTTAAGGTCTGACTCTTCGTGACCCCATTTGGGGTTTTCTTGGCAAAGATACTGGAGTGGTTTGCCATTTCCTTCTCCAGCTCATTTTACAGGTGAGGAAACTGAGGTAAATAGGGTTAAGTGACTTGCCCAGGTTCACCCAGCTAGTGACTGGGGCTGGAGTTTTATTCAGGAAGATGAATCTTCCTGACTCCAGACCTAGCACCCTGTCCACTGCACCACCTAGCTGCCACTCTCACCTCTTATACAATTTTAACATATGCACAGGAGATACCTTGCTGGAAGAGAGCTTTTATAGTGGCTTTAATTCAACAGAGAAGTACAGTGGGATCATGTATTCTTTGCACCTTTCAGTCAATTGTGTGATGAGAAAGACTGGATCTGTTATACAATATCATTTGTGAAAGCCTGCCCTGTCTTTTCCAGGCTTACATGATGAACACCCTCCATGGAGGGCAGCTGGGTGATGCAGTGGAAGGGCTTTTAGCCTGGAGTCAGGAAGACTTGAGTTCAAGATACTTATTAGATGTATGACTCTGGAGAAGTCACTTAACCTCTGAATGCCTCAACCTCTTTCTTCAACTGTAAAATGGGGTTCAAAATAAGATCCAACCTCTCAGGAGTTGTGCGGCTCAAAGGATATATTTGTAAAGTGTTTAACATAGTGCCTGGCACATATTAGACCCTTAAAAAAGACTTATTTGTTTCCTTCAGAGATAAAGCGACCTACCCAAAGTCACATGGGTTGAAATGTCAGTCAGGATTTGAACCTGGCTTTGGAGTTAAAGAGATTGATGCTCTAATCCTGCCTCGGACCCTCATCAGATCACTTGATTGCTGTTAGCTTCAGTTTCCTCCCCTACAAATTGGAGACAGTAATCACAGCTACCTAATAGAGTTGTTATTAATATTAAATGAAATGAAATATGTAAGGCACTTTATAAACCTTAAAGTGCTATATAAATGTTAGCCATTCACATTATTATTTATTCAATCATTCCTTCTCTCCACCTAATTTACAATCCACTGGCTCCTTCTGTGGGCCTACAAACATGCTCACATCTTCTCCATCATTTAAAAAAAAACTTCACTTGACCCTATTATCTCTGAAGCTATCATCCTGTATCTTTCATCCTTTCCTCAGCTAAAACTCCTAGAAAAAGTTGTCATTTCTCATGACTTCCATTCCCTACCCCTAAACTGAAATCAATCTCTCCTAGCTCCCAAATTCATTGATCAAATGCAATATGAATCCAGATTCTAAACTGCTCAATTTAAAATCTTGATACACGATTCCAGCTGCTTTTCTATGTTCACAAGAATATAAAAATCTGTGATGTAAAGCTTAGAAATCAGCCGGTCAATAAACACTTTTAAGCTCTGACTATGTACCAGGCACTATGCTAAGCGATAAAGATTTTAAAAAGAAAAAAAGAAAAAAGTATTCCCACTGAAATTCAGTGGTAATCTATCACTGTGATAAATGCAGACCTTGGATGAGTAGATATCACTAAGCGTTCCTCTATCCTTCATTCAAAGATGATAAAGAAGCTTTGGCTAAAAACCTGTGGGAAGTACGTACTGTAGTAGAAAGAGCGTTTGACCGCTGCGGCCAATTCAATACAATAATCATTTATTGAGCGCGTATTAATGTTCCAGGCACTCTTCTGGGCATTTAAAGTCCATCACTTCGTAGCCACGTGACGTTCCAATAGAATATAAATTCCTTGAGGGTAGGACCTGCTTTTGCTTCGTCTTTTTATCCCCCATACCTTGTACTGTGTCTTAAATGGCTCTTAATTTATATTAATGTAAAAAAAATGAAAGGGAGGCAGAAGACATTCTTTGCCCTCAAGCAGTTCACAATCTAATGGGAGACAGAACAAGCGAATGCATTTGTACAAACAAGCAACATGTAGGGAAAATAGGAAATAACTAAATAAAGAGAAGATACCAGAATTAAGAGGAGTTGGGGAATGCTTCCTGTAGAAGACAGGCTTTTAGTTTTGACTTCAAGCAGGACTGGCCAACCTTAGGTTTTTATTGAAACAATAGGCAATATATTTTGATTTGCCATTTTTAGTGAGAGGTCTGCAGTAGCTCGGCTTCGTTTACTAAAGCATTTATGTAAATTTCTATGCTTGTAGGCAGGCCACGTAAATCATGCAGGCTGCATTTTGGACAGCCCTGACTTAAAGGAAGCCATGGAAGCTAGTTGGTAGAGATGAGAGAGAGCATTCCAGGCAGAGAAAATGCTGGGAGCCAAGAGACAGATTATCTTCTTCCTGGAACAACAGAGAGGCCAGTGTCACCAGAGAATAAGGTTAAGATTGGAAAGGGAGGAGGGGGCTAGGTTATGAAAGGCTTTGAATGCCAAACAGAAGATTTTGTATGTGATTCTGGAGCTTACAGGGAGCCACTAGAGTTTACTAGGTTGGCAGAAGGCATGAGGGGAAGGATACTGGTGAACGGTCAAACCTGCGCATTAAGAAAACCACTTTGGTGACTGAATAGAGGACAAATGGAGTGGGGAGAGACTGGAGGCAGGCTGACTCACAAATAGGTTATCTTAATAATCCAGATGTGAGGTGATAAGTGTCTGAACCAAAGTGATGGCAGTATCCGATGAGAGAATGGGGTATATTTGAGAGATGTTACCAAAGTGAAATCAATAGGCCTTGGCAACTGATTGGATATGGGGTGGGGGTAAGAGGTAGTGAGGAATTAAAGATGATGTCCCACTAGATTGCAAGCCTGAAGGGCTGGGAAGGTCGTGTTGCCCTTTACAGTAATAGGAAAGGTAAGAAGGTGGGTAGGGTTCAGGAGGAAAGACAGTGAGGTCAGTTTTGGGCATGTTAAATTTAAAACGTCTACTAGACATTCAGTTTGAGATGTCTGAAAGGCAGTTGAAGATGAAGGTCGGATGAGAAGGTTAGGGAAGGAGAAGTAGATCTGAAAAACATTAGCATGGAAATGATAAATCAACGGGAGCTGATGAGATCACCAAGTAGCATGTAACCAGAATGGTCTTTGTTTTCTTTGAGTGACTCAATTTATCCCAGTGAGCTTTACTAGGTGCTAAGCCCCAGGCCCAAACCCCATTAGGTGTTAACGTAACCCATGTGGATGTGAACCTCCCAGGGTCCTAAGGGGAGGGGCCAACTCAAGAACCAATCACCAGAGCCTGAGCTCTGGTGATTCAGATGATGTTTGATGTCTGAAGCCCTATAAAAAGGGAGGACAGAGCCATTGGTGTGGGGCTCCCGAGATGGTGTTGATGAGGAGACTCTGGGCAGCTGTAGCTAAGGAGCCCTCCAGCTTATAAACCCGGATGCTGAAACTTTGTTGAACTCTGGTAACTCTGTGTTGGGATTTGAATCAGACAAAGTCTGTCTGTTGATGTTTGAAATTTGTTTGCATTTTGTTTTGAAGTTCAGGGTGCTGGATTTTAACTAACTGAATGATATTTGAATGCTGAATTAAAAGTAAGCTTGTCAACCCCTTCACCTTGCTTACCTTAATTAAGCAGATCAGAAGAACCTGTGCTGTTGGCAGCTTTCTGGGTGCTGGCTGTGGGTGAATCTTATACCCCCACAGAAGCTGTTAGCCAGGTTGTCAAAACATATGGCATAGTTGGCAGGATCTGGCTTTAAAAAGGAAGCATGGCGTGTTGGGGTACTGGCTTGGTTGAATGTTTCCCAGTTTTTGGATTGCTCTTTGTACTTGGAGTGGCTATGGTTCTGTGCAGCCTCAGGAGCAACAAAGTCCTGAAGGAAAACAGGCTGGTGGAAGTGCTGGGAGTGGTTTCCCAGGGGCCCAGAGCAGGAGATAATCCCTTCTTCCCAGGGCTTAAGCTGATAAGCCTGGCCCCAGAGGACTGTGCCAAAAGGGTGAATGTCTTGAGATTATATTATATATGGAGTTTTGAAACAGGAGTGGAGAATGGCCTTCCTACAGATTTGGCAGGAGGCGCTGGTGAGGAGAAAGAAGAAGCAGACAGCGGCTGCCAAAATATTGATCCAAGAGACTGCCTGCATGAGAACTTTGGAAAGGTGAGAACAGTGAGCTGCTTTCCAGCTGACTTTGGTGAGGTGAGCACAAAGATGGGGAACCACCTACATCGGGATTCCAGAAGAAGCCAGGTGAGGCCAGCTGGAGGTGGAACCCAGGAGCCTGAAGTCCAGCCCTGGGGCAAGATGGGAACTTTGCAGCAAGGCACTGGGTCTGCCTTTTTGGTCCCTTCAGCTTGGGCTGCTTGGGATCCAGGAGGGAGGCATGGATTTGTTTTTGTTGGGGTGGGGGAAGTGCCTTGGACCCCCAGGGACCCCACCCTGTTGGCTTTATTGCCCAGAAGATCCTCGGGACTTGGAACCAGGGACTGGAACTTAATGGGGAGAACAGACCCTAAAAGAACTTTGTTTGGACTCTTTCTTTGAAATTGGGACTTTGGGTGCCACGTGGAAGTCTGCAATGGCAGTTTGGGGAGGAGACATCCCCAAGAGAACTCTATTTGTTTGTCTGTTTGCTTTTGGACTTTACTAACTAAAGCATGCCTGTGCCTCAGGGTACTGGGAAAAAGCCTGTGATGGCAGTGTGCTGCTGAAGAAGCACTTCATTTGAATACTTTATGAGCTTAAGACATTAACTTGCTTTGACCTAGGGGTAGACATTTGAATAGTTAACAATTATTTTGGGAATGATTGATTGAAGAAATTGTCTTGCTGGGACCTAGGGGTGGGTCACATTTGAATTGTAAACCAATATTTGGGAATGTCACTGAATGATATATTTTGCTTTATTATGAATGATATATTTTAGTTTCCTTTGTATTTGGATCACAATGTATGTTCTAGGATACATGGCTGATTAGATTATGTATCCTAGAACAACGGGTGGAGTGTAACCAGAATAGCCTTTGTTTTCTTTGAGTGACTCAATTTATCTCAGTGAGTAGTAGGGAAGGAGCCAGTAGGCAGGGAGAGATTGAAGAGAAAGGATAGAGTGAGGGTATCAGAGGGGACAGTCTGTTGGAGGAGATGAGATAGAATAGGATCAGTCATTCAGGTAAAGGGGTTAGGCTTAGTAAAGAGTAAGGCTACCTCTTCATGTGAGACGGTGATGGAAGAGAGTGTGCATAAGGCATATGAATGATATGAGATGAGGAAGAGAGAAGAGGATGGAACTCATGGCAAATGGCCTCCATTTTTTCTGTAAAACAAGACAAAGGTCTTAGTTGAGAGGGTGGGGGAGAGAGATCCACGGGAGGTTTGAAGAGGCATGAAAAGGTTTGGAAGAGACACTGTGGAGCATAGGAAGGTGAATTGATACTGGAGGTATAGTAGGATTGCCTAGCAGTGAGGACCTAGTTGAGGTTGTGTGACATAAATTTGTAGTGGAACCAACCAGAATGACTGGTCGATTTTCTCCACTTTTGTTCAGCAGCAAGTTTAGGAGCAAAGGCAGAAATCATAAGAAATTTCAAATTTAACTTACAAGCGAAAAAAATGCTTTTACTTTTCTCTGATCAAAACTGAAACTTCAAAGTTTATAGACAGTTTCTTTTTTGCTGAGTAAAATACTTTCAATTTGGCTAATGTGAAAATATATGTGTGACTTCATATGTGTAACAGATATATTTCTTGCCTTCTCAATGGTGGGAGGGGGAGAGAATTTGGAACTGAAAATAAAAATAACCACCCAAATAAATAAATAATGAAATGCTTACAATTTGGTTTCTTACTAAAGAGTTTGCAAATACATTGTCCATTTTAATTACTTTTAGGTGATTCTTTTTATCAAATCATTCTGGGCCACGTGACCAACAAGGACCAGATATTTTCTCTGATCCCCTAGACTCCCAAACCTCTCAAAAACAGAAATTATGTACTGAAGTTGAGGCAACTTCAGCTGTCTTCATGGCCTAGGAAACCCAGAATCTGGTAAAAGGTTAAAAAATGAATGATGCTTACTCTGAGCTTATTCCATATCCCCTTTCCCCCTACCCCAGTAGTCAGGAGGCTACGCTAGCTGACCCAAGCACCAGACATATGACTTTACAACAAAATCCAAGGACTCAAGCCCATACTCCAGTCCCCCTTCTCTCTTTCCAGGGTCATGGAGATCTCAGCTCCAAGCTGTGGAAGTTTACTCAGGCTGAAACAGACAGGCAGTGCTCAGATAGTGCTTCAGGCTGCAGAAGCTTGTTGAAACTATGACAGATGTACAGCAATATGCTGGTAGTGTTCTGATCTGTTAGAGATCTCAGTAGAAGAATAGAGAAACTGAGGGAAAGGCACAGGACGTATGTGTATGGGCTTGAAATAGAGGTTAGCCCCCCACCCCAGAGCCTTGAAGACCCAAACTATAGAAATCAACCTCGTAACACCAGCATGGCAGTTTGATGAATTAGTGGTAGCTGGCCAGAGAGTTGAGCAACAGAGAGGGTGGGACAGAGCACTGGTACAGGAAACTGTGTGTAAGGGGTGTTCAGCACTCCACTGTGCTGGAGGTAACGAGCTCAGTGTCCAGCTGTCCCCCATTCTGACCTTGCAAAAGTCACTTGTAGAAGACACCTAAGCTGGTAAACCATGTAAGAAAGCATTCTGTGAGATCCAGCCACCAGGTAAAACACTGTCAAAAGGGAGAGAATCAGAAAGAGAGCAATAGGAGAAAATAAAGGGAAAAGAAGACTAGAATTATCGAAATCTCAAAGACCTTGAACTTCAGCAGATATGTTAACAAGAAAACATTGACCACATAGGAAATATGATCTGGTAAATTAACTCAGGCATCCATGAATTTGCAAAGCAAAGAAAAATGATCTGGCATTTGATGAGACAATGGGTATTGTGAAATTTGAAAAGAATATGGAACTAAAACACTCTATTCCTAAGTGGTTTTAAAGAAAAATGAGAATTATGAAAGCAGAATTCACAGTCTGTAAAGCAAAAATAATGAGCAGGATAAAAAAAACCCCATGAATCTGTGATGGCAAGTTTCATCAAAGAAACAAAAGGGAGAGTAATAGATTAGGAATGTAAATACACAGAAGAGAAGGACAATCTAGAAGAGAAGTAAAAAACAGTAACATTCAAGGAAGACATCAAAGTGAAACATACTGATCTCATATTCAGAATGTGTAGAGACAGCTGAAGGATCATAGATCTCCCAGAAGAATACAAGACAAAAAACTTTAATGCCATAATATAATAAATAACATAGAACTGTCCAGAACTTCTGAAGATAAATACTAATTGAAGGAACTCATAGAGTCTGCCAACACCAAGACATATAGTGGTTAAATTTAATAATCCAATTCAGAAACAAGTTCTGCAAGTGATCAAGAGAAAGACCTTTAAATACAATGGAAAGGAAATTATAATAACAAGACTATTTTGCACCAGGAGATGCATGGGGGAATGGAATAATGTGTTCCAAAGAGCAATGAAGTTCAGGATTAACCCATGGTGACCCGCCCTGTAAATGTGAGCTTAACTATAAATGAAAAAAAGATTGACATTCAATAACAAAGAGGCATTCGAAACATTCTTAGACTGAAAACCAGCCCCGAAGAGATTATTTTGTTTCTCAAACACCCCAGACAACAGAAATGCTGGAGGGATGAATGAATTTAGTGGCTGAGGACAGCAATAGCAACAGAGTGACAGTAGAGAGACCAGTAAAGATATTTCTTTATAACGTATGCAAGGAGAAGGGGATGAAGGTGGAAGTCCAGTGGAGATAACAGTGAAGAAGTGGGCCTAGGGCATTATAAACAGAACCTGGTGATACCTTACCAACAGGTGAAGTAATATTTTTTTGTGGAACTACATTACAACATAGGAGGGCACATGAAAGGTAGAGACGGGATGGGGGAATGTATGATATGTCAGGGTCAAATCAAAGGCTAGCAATGAGGAGGAGGTGACTCTTGTGGTCTCAGGAAGAGAAGAGCCTGCGAAGGAATAGATGAGAAGGAAGGGGGAAGGATTGAAAAAGGGAAGAGGAATAGAATTACTTTGGTGAAGGACACTAAAAAATGTTCCTATGGGTGAAAAGAGATATTCTGTTAAGGGAGATGGGGACCTTGTGAGGGGTGTGGTTGATTTGATGCTTGAAGAAACCTCTCATCCTGTCTCAGGAGGGGAAGAGTTGGAACTCCTGACTACAACTGGCCTTTGGGGGAGTAGTAGGGCATGGACCTAGCTTGCAGATTTTGAGGTAAATAGGGGAAAAGAATGTGAACATGTGGAGCGTCAGTGGTAGGCTTCATAATCAGAAAAGATGTTCAGTGGGAGTTTGGGGGGAAGGGAAGTGAATATTGCCCTGGAGCAATGTCCTGTCTGTCACCTGTAAAAATTGGCATCTTCCTGGGAGTAAGGCGCAATAAAAAAAGAAAGTTTTACAAGGAAGCGAGACAAGTTCTACAAGGCAGAACTGATACCTCATAAGTTTTGATTCCACTAGTATTATAGATGATAAAGAGAGTCTAAATAACTAAACATAGGGTATGAAAGAGAGGGTGGATGCTGAAAAAAATAAGAGAAAATTTCTTAGGAAAGGAGCAAAAAAAAAAAAAGAAATTAAAAAAAGTAATAAATAGCACTGGTTGAAAGTGAAGACAGGAAAAAAGAATCTACTTGGGCCCCCCCCCCCAAATAAATAACCAGATAAAATCAGAAAAGAAAAGGAACTAATAAGCATGACCCCGAAGGGAAAAAGGAGGCACAAATGGGAAGAGGCATCAGGAGTGAAAGGAAAAGAGCTAGTTGAAATAAAGCCACCTTAAAAAAGAATAAGGTAAGGAAACTGAAGTAAAATAGTAATGTTTTTATAGTAGAAGAGGAGGGAAAAACCCTGGAAAACTCTAATATTAGAGACAGATGGAGGAAAATATAAGCCTAACTCTCATATCTTTAAATGTGAATGAATTAAAAGTTCCAATAAATAGAAAAAAAGTGACAGATTGAATTTTTTAAAAACCCTCTACAATCTACTGCTACAAGAAACACATTTAAAAAACAAAGATTGTCAAAACAAAAACCGTTTAAAAAACTGATAAAATGAAACTGAGGGGATAGAGAAAGTTTTACTATACATTAAATGAATCCGAAAAAGCAGAAGTTGTTTTCGTGCTATGGGACAAAGCAAAAACATTCAAAACATAAAAAAGGGTAAACAAGGAAACCATGTTATGGTCAGAGGAACCACAGGCAATAAACCAATATCAGTAATAAATGTATATGTTTCAAATGACTTAGCATCCAAATTCATAAAGGAAATACTGTATTCTCAGGCAAAAGCCTGAAATACAAGATATAGACAGTAATATAATAGTGACAGGAGACTTTAGTAGCCCTCTCTCAGTTTTGGCTGAGTCTAACAGAAAGACTGCAGGAAGGCAAGCATCAAACTGAACAAATTGCTAGAGAAACTAGAGTTAAAAGACTTTTGGTCATCTTCAGAACAATGATAGCACAAGGGAACAAGTGATTTGAGTATTAAGGATAGTGTAGTATTGGACTATCTTCTTCTGAAGATAGAACAAGGGCAAAGGCTTGGGAAAGTATTGAAGGAAAGAGGAAAACTGAAAGTCACAGTGAGGATAAAGAATACGTTTAGGAAAAGTAAAGCATAGGGAGAGAAGGAATAATAAGAGATTATTATTGAATAAAGGAATTTCAGATTTCTTGATTGTGGAAATTGAGCATGTTTAGGTGACAGTAATGTATGGATGTATGTGTAGATGAAGAAGAATGGAGAAATAGGTCATAGGAGCTAAGCAGATTGAGGAACTGAGAGATTAGGGCATTTGAGGGAACATCACTGTGTATATTGAAGTTCCCTATTATGGGGGTAGGATTTGGAATGGAGAAAAAAAACCAGGAACTGAACTCACTTGAAAAGGAAGCAAAATGTCTTGGAAAATGGTAGAGAACAACCACCAGAATATGGATTGGGTGATAAATTTGGATAGACTAAACCTCAAAGGAGAAAAAATTGCTAAGTGATAATGGTAGAGGTACAGTCTAGAAATGGCAATGGGGAACAAAGAGTATTCTGACTCCCTTTCTGGGACCAGTAGGTCAGAAAGTATGCAAGAAAATGCAGTCAGTGCTGCAAAGGATGTCCAGGGACACATTTTCATCTGAGAGCAAGGGGAGAGCTAAGTCTTTGAAAGCCTGAAGATGGAAGGAAAATGAAAAGGAGTCAAAAATGAAGGAAAGTTTATTAATAGTGGAGAGGGAGTTCTAGACTGCACAAGGAAAGAGGTGGCAGGTTCTAGAGTGAGACATTCGAGGGATAGAGTTGAGGTGGATGGGAATGAGAGAATGGACTGAAAGATGGGAATAAGTTGAAACAGAATTTCATTAGTGTAGCAACTATACTGATGAGGACAGGTGAGTAAAAAGTTTCAGGTCACTGTTCTGCTTTGACGTCTTGGTGAGGTCAAGATCTCAGCAAATGCATCTAAAGTTCATCAAAGGAAAAGCAAAAAGTAAAAAGAATACAAAGAAAAAGAGGGGAATCCATAACAGCATTGGGAAGTCAAAAGGAAGGGAAAAAGGAGAACCATGGAATTGTTGGAGCTTTGTGAAAAAGAAAACTTTATCCTCACAGAGTAGAGCCGAATCTTCTGAGAAATAAGTAGCTTTTATGGTGATGACAATCCACAGAAGCTACAGGTGGTAGTGGTTAATAGAGGGTGAATGATAAGGAAGTAAGATATTCTTAGGACAATTTTAAGCAGATGATGGAGAGCTTCCTGAGACTTGTGAATCTGATGTCAGTCCATTGACAAGCATTTACTGAGCATGTACTATGGGCTAGACATCATTCAAAATACCTATTAGGATGAAACAAAAGGAAAAACAGCTTCCCAGAGATCATGTTTTAATGGGAGCGACAATATACAAACAATTGTGTATATACAATATTTATACTGAGTAGATGGAAGCTAATCTCAGAGGGAAAGCACTAGGGGAACCAGGAAAGACAGACCTCCTGCAGAAGACAAGATTTACACTGAGTCCTGAAGGAAGCCTAAAAAGTCAAGAGGCTAGACAAGGAGATAGAACACATTCCAAGCATGAGAGACAGCCAGTAGAAAGGCACAAAGTCAGAAGATGGAATGTTTTGTTTAAGGAAGAGCAGGGAGGGAGATATTGATGGATCATAAAATATGTGGAGGGAAGTAAAATATAAGAAGACCGGAAAGACAGGAAGGGGTAAAGTTGTGAAGGGCTTTAAATACCAGAGCATTTTATATTTAATTGTAGAAGTAATAGGGAGATCCCAGGTGGACTGATGAGGTGACCTGAACCCAGTTATAGCTTTGCGGGGTAGGTGGACGTGGGCAGTGCTCCAAGAAAGAAACAAGTTCAGAAGCTAGCAGAAGCAGTATGGCTCTGAAGCTTATAGAATAACAGCCAGGGCAACAATTCCAGACCAAAGTGGAGCTTGCAGTTCTTTCACTCTGAACCAGCACATCTGACCAGTTGGCTCATAGTAGCTAAAACCAGCATTAGTCTAGTATTGGTCAAACCCAAACCCATTTGAGGAACCTGCAGAGCTCAGATCAAGGAAACAGCAATCGGACTTTTCCCTGGATCACACTGCTTTGTTAGCAGCGAAAGATTGGAAGTGTCTTACTCACGTTATTCCTAGAATAACAAAATACTAAATACCCCCAAGAAAGCAGCAACAGTACTAGTCCAGACTGAAACAATCAGATTGATTCTATATCATTTTTATTGATCCTTTTGACAGTTAATTGATTTTCTTCTATAACTGCTTAAGTCATGCTTCTTTGTCTCTGAATTCAGTTGGCCTGTAATGAGTGAAGTTTAGAAATCCGATTTTCCTATCAATTACTGCTCTATTCTTGCCTCAAAGAAATCTGTTATCCTCGCAGGATGCTGGTGGACATCCAAAGTCTACCCCACTATCTCTGACGCTCTCTAACTCTAAGTCGCAGGAGTTTCTCTTCCTCTCTGAGTTAGTTAAAAGAAAACTTATCCTTCATACCTTCAGCTCCTGAAAACATCCATGACATCTAGTTGATATTGCTGAAGGCTAACAAGCTGACCTGGTAGATTTCCACAAGATATACTGTCCGTCCTTGCCTGTCCTTGTACAATTGAGGAGGTTGGTATCTCCTTCCTAGGACCCAGGTCCACTACCAATAGCCTCAAGATGCAGATGAGTCTCATAAATCAATCAAACACTCTCCTAATACAGAAAGGGGAGTTGCTAACTCCACATGAGTGTTATCCCGTTCTCCTTAATGTAACTGATTGCGTTGTCCTCACCCCGATGATGCTGCTAACTCCATAAGAAGTATAATATTTTCCTCACCTACTCAGTTCTGTTCTTTGTTCTATGCTTATAAAAAGGAGCTGTGCCTCTTCCTCTAGGTCATTGGTTTAACTGAGTTAGCATTTGACCCACTTTATTAACAGGTTTGTGCTCTGCTAATAAACTGATAAAGCCTGGAATTCTGCACTTCAGTTTACCTTTATTAAATTCTATTGAGAAAAGACTTTTTTCTAGATTTCTAGAAGAACATAGAGTCTGGCCCTACCATGAGGTCTGAAGTCAGAAAATAGGCTTAAAGAATGAGCAAACAAAATAATCCCTCTATAAAAGCTATTGTGGTGACAGGGATGCTCAAGATGAAAACTCAAAGGAAGAGAATAATTCTAAAATATCCACCACAAAAGCCTCAAAGAAAACACAGTTTGGGCACAGATTCAACTAGAATTCATGAAAGAGATGAAGCAAGAGTTTAAAATGTTTTTTGTCAGTGAAATGGGAGAACTAAAGGAAAAAAATATTGAAAAAGAAATTTGCGATGTGAAAGAAAAAATTGGAACAGGACTTAATAATCTGGTACAAAGACATACAAAATCTTGCCCAAGCAACAAACTCCCTGAAAATTGGAATAAACTAACTGGAAGCCAATGGCTCCATGACACAACAAGAAATACTAAAATAAAGTCATAGGATTGAAAAAATAGAAGAAAAGCAAGGTGTCTTATGGCAAAAAAAAGACCTGGCAAACAGATTGAGGAGAAAAAAAGTAAAAATCAGTAGACTACCTAAATGCCATGACCAAAATAAGAGCTAAGACATCCTATTTCAAGAAATCTTAAAACTGCCCAAAGCTCCTGGAACCAGAGAGCAAAGTAGAAATTAAAAAATGCTAGCCCAACACCTTCTCAAAGAAACTCCCAGATGAAAACTTCCAGGAATATTCGGAGTTTCTGCATTAAAAAAAAATTGCAAGCATCCAAAAATCAAGAATTCAAGTACAATACTAAGGAATGACAGTCAGGATCACACATTATTTAATAGTCATTGCTATTAAGGAACAGAGAGCTTAAAATACCTTATTCCAAAGGTAAAGGATATAGTCTTGTAGCCAAATATAGCTTGCTCAGCAAAATTGCATTTAATCCTAAGGGGGAAATTAGAAGTTTAATCAGAGGCCTTCCAAGCATTCCTGATGAAAAAAAAAAACAGAGCTGTATAGAAATTTTGAAGTTCAAATACAGGAGCTGAGAAAAACATCAAAAGGTAAACATGATAAACAATGATAAAGGGCTAGGCAAAGATAAACTGCTTATATTCTAATAGGAAAAGATGATGTATATGTTCTCATTGATCCTTATCATCATCAGGTGTCACAGAAGGAATCTAATTAGACAGAAAGTCTGGGAGTGATTCTGTAATGTCTTGATGATCTTAAGAGAAGAATGGAAAAGGGGAGAAGGAAGAACATACTTGTGCGAGAAAGGAGAGGAAGATTAGGGAAAATTATGAGTATAAATATAATTAGAATTCTCAAATAGACAAATAAGGAGGAAGAGATCATGGGGATAGTGGCTGACACTTGAACCTCACTCTCCTCTGAACTGGTCAAAGAAGGAAAGAATATATACATACACACAAAAACACATTTGGGTACAAAAATACAACTCACTCAAAACAGAAATGGGGGAGGGGAATTACTAGGAAGGTAGTTTAGACTGATTAATATGAATTATTATGTAGATTAATATTAAGCAAAAAGACCCTCTAAGGCTGTGAAAAATATTTATGGCTTTTTTTGACAAGGCAAAGAATTGGAATCTAAGGGAATGCTCATCAGTTACAGAATGGCTGAACAAGTTATGGTTTACAAATGTGATGGAAAATTATTGTGCTGAAAGAAATGATGGAGTTAGTCTCAGAGAAATCTTGAAAGACTTCTATGAACTGATGAAGAACGAAGTGAATAGAACCAGGAGAACAATTTATATAGTGACAGAAATATGGCAGAACAAACAACTTAGGAGGAATTAGGAACTCTAATCAGTACAATCACCAGCCATGGTTCCAAAGGACTAATGATGAAACATGCTGCCTACCGAGAGGGAGAGGGAGGGAGGGAGGGAGGGAGAGAGAGGGAGAGAGAGAGAGAGAGAGAGAGAGAGAGAGAGAGAGAGAGAGAGAGAGAGAGAGAGAGAGAGAGAGAGAGAGGGAGGGAGGGAGGGAGGGAGGGAGGGAGGGAGGGAGGGAGGGAGAGGTGGAGAACAGAATACAAAATGAGATATATTTTTTTTATTTGGAAATTTATTTTCTTCACTATGCATTTTTGTAACAGCAGTTTTGTTTTTCTTTCATGCTCATTGGAGGGGGAGGAAGTGGAAGTTTAGGTGAATGAGAAAGAAGATGGATTTTTGCATATTAAATATATATATATAATTTTTAAAAATTAAATATAGCAGTGATTACTAAGAGTCAGCCTGGTTTCATCAACAATAGGTCATGGCAGAATTAATTTCCTTTTTTGACAGGGCTACTGATCTTGAAATCAGAAGAATCCTAGCAAAGCATTTGACAAAAGTCTCTCACATTATTCTGTGTACAAGATAGAAAAATGTGGTCTGTTTGATAGTACAATTAGGTAGATTCAGAACTACTTGGATAGTGTTTGGGTTCTGGTCAGTGCATCCTGAAGGAAGGTCTGTATTAGAGTGTCTCTGGGCTCTTTCCTTGCTAGTCTTTTATTCAAAATTTTTATTAGTAAAACCATAACAACAAGATGAAATAAATCAACGGTATGGCTTGAGAGCCACAGAAGCAAATACAGTTTTAAAAGGCATAGTGTCCAGAATGAGGAAGGTGACTTATACACAACAAATGGTCACATTTGGAATATTGTGTTTGGTTCTGAATAGCACATATTTTAGGAAGTACATTAATAAACTGGAATACATTCAGGGGATAGGCAACCAGTAAGATAAAGGACTGAGAAAAGGTGAGTCTCTAAGGCATATGAGGGTCAGTAGAAGGAATTAAGTGGATACTGAACCTAAAGAAGATAAGATTCTGGAGGGGTTTTTATCAGTCTGGATTTCAACAAGCTTGGCTACTGCTGAATAGGGCTTCCAATTTTGAGAATCTCAGCTTTTGAGGTGGATCAGTAGGCATAAAACGACTTCTATTATGAAATATATTTACTATCTTTAAGTATTTGAACAATTGGTAAGTGGAGGAGGAAGCAGACTTACTTATGTGGACCTGGAAGATGAAATTAAGAGCAATGGGTGGGAGGTGAATTTTAGCTCGAAATGAGAAAACAGAAATGATTTTGTAACAATTAGATGTGTATAAAAGTAGAATGTGCTGGTACAAGAAGTAGTGAATTCCTCATCACGGAAGGGCATGAAACTTGGATGACAACAGGACTTTTTAAAATTCTTGTTTATGTTGGACTAGATGACCTTTGAAGTCTCTTCTGACTTTGAGATTTCGTGATTCCGTGAGAGGTCTAAGTTCCCTCGCAAAATAAGCCTTCTAGTGAGAGGGTTTCTGCTGTTTTGATGGAGCTATGCCTTCCTATTCATGAGATGGGGCAATATTTGTACAAGTTGTCCATAGTTACCACTCATCTGGAAAAACAAGGGAGGTTATGATTAGTTGGACACATCCATAAAAATATGGTTGGGTTTTCAACTTAGTGTGACAAATTGTGTAAACAAATTTTGTGCTCCCCCCATTCTTCTTTGAGTCTCCTCTATCTCTTTTTAATAATATTTTAAAAATTTAAATATATCTTTATTTCTTCTTTTGTTTTGTATCACTTACATTTCCTAATGTGTTATTTCCTCCTCCCCTCCCAGAGAATCATCTTAAAACAAAGAATAAAAAGGGGTGGGGGAGATAGTTCAGCAAAACTAACACCATACAGAAAAGTGTGACATTATTTGTAGTGTTCCATAACCGTAGTCCCCCATCTCTGCAAAGAAGGGAGGGTCTTCTGCTATCTCTTTTTTGGGATCAAGCTTCATTATAATTTTGGAGCACTCAGTATCAAAGATTTTTCTGCTTCAGTTTTTATAATCATATTATAATATGTACATTTTATAATACATACATGTTGTTTTTCTGGTTCTGCTTGCTTCATTTTGCATCGGTTCACACAAATCTGCTAATATTTCTCCGTATTTATCACATACATTGTTTCTTATAGGATAATAATACTTATTACATTAATATACTACATCTTCATTTTCCATTCTTCAATCCATGGACATGGATTTGTTTCCAGTTTTTTGTTACTCCAAAGTCTTCCTTGTTTCTGCACAACTCTATATTTTGTTTCCAATTTTTTGCCGCTATAAAAATGTTGCTATAAATATTTTGATATATATGGAGACTTTCTTTTTAGCTATTTTTAGAATCTCACTTTGGTCTCAGATTCCTGATTCTACCAGCTTCCTCAGTACTTGCTGACTATTGCTAAGTAGGTTTGACTTTTCTGGACATGTCTCTTGTCCTTTTCTCGAGTATTCCAAATTTATTCACTGAAAAAGCAACCTCTTTTGGCATTCATATCTTGGACTGGGCCATTACAAGTTACTGCCCTTTCTGTTTCATTATTCATTCTAATATGATTCCTGGTTAGACAAGAGATTTCCCGGACAATATGATGCCAGAATTTAGATTTCTTGAGTAGCTCTAGCCTTTGGGGTCGCCCTTTGGGTTATTTTGAGTGTTTGATCTCATCATATGGAGGACAGGGAGTTCCTACTTGAAGAGAAAATTGACACATTCATCTTCATTCCCATTACACCCCCAAATTGGAGGTTCAGTAAGGGACTAAAGATACAACAAGGCGAAGAGGTAAGATAAAGATTTTACCACCTCCACGTTACTTATTGCTTATGGGCAATCAATGTCAGTTTTCAGCCCATCATCCACAACACTGGCAAAATTCTGGAGTACAGACTGAACCTAGTCAAAACTAATTAAATTAATTTGGAAATTTTTTTTAAGTATAAAAATAATTTATTTCTATCTTTTGACCACATTTTCAGTTATGGCCACAAATATGACAGACCTTCTGGCCCACCCATCAGTTGGAGGAGAGTGTAGACTAGGGAAGACCCAGTACTTGTTGCTGTTTTTCAGTTGCATCTGATACTTTGTGACCCCATTTGGTGTTTCCTTGACAAAGAACCTGGAGTGGTTCACCATTTCCTTCTCCAGCTCATTTTACAGATGAGGAAACTGAGGCAAACAGGGTTAAGTGACTTGCCAGGGTCACATAGCTAGTAAGTGTCTGAGGCCAGATTTGAACTTAGGAAGATCCTGACTCCAATCTTCCTGACTTCTTGATTCCAAGTGACTGTACCACCTAGCTGCCTCATGGCCCCATATAGTTGAGAGTCAATCTCATTGGATTATACATTGATAGTTAGAAGGAGCCATCTAACCCCTTCATTTTAGAGATAAAAAATGAGACCTAAGGAAGTTGTGCCTTGCCCACAGTCAGACCAGTATTAAGTGTCAGAAACAGAGTTTTCCTACTGTAACACCACCACCACCACCACTACCACCACCACTGCCACTGCCACCACCATGGGAATGATTTTCATTTGGTCAAGGAACTACTCATGGACCAGTTTTCCTGCTCCTTTGGTATGGACTTCCTTCCTCATCTTTCTCCAGACCTTCTACTTGCTAGATCTCATTTCACCTCTTTCTGCTTCTCAAGGGCAAACTTCCAGGTCTCCGGGTATAGTAATTTCTAGCAAAAGTTCATTCAGGGGTTATCGTACTTTATGAACTCAAAATCAAGTCAATGATGTCCACTGTGTGCCGGGCTCTCTGCTGAGCATCTGGGAAATAAAGAAAGAATAAGCAGTCCATGCTCTTGAGGAGTTCACAGTCTGATGGATGAAGGGGGCAACATGCAATGTACAAATAAGATACACAGAGGGCAAATTTCAGAGGGAAGGCACTAAATTTAAGAAGGATTTGGAAAGGTGTCTTGCAGAAGCTGGCACTTTATTTTTTTTGTTTTTTTTATTTAATTTATTTAATATATTTCGTTTTCAGCATTGATTTTCATAAGAGTTTGAATTAGAAATTTTCTCCCCATTTCTACCCTCCCACCCACTCCAAGATGGCATATATTCTGGTTGCCCCATTCCCCACTCAGCCCTCCCTTCTGTCACCCCACTCCCCTCCCATCCCCTTTTCCCTTCTTCTCTCGTAGGGCACGATAAATTTCTACTCCCCATTGCCTGTGTATCTTATTTTCTAGTTGCATGCAAAAACATTTTTTTTGTTTTTGAACATCTGTTTTTTAAAACTTTGGGTTCCAAATTCTCTCCTCTCTTCCCTCCCCCCCACTCCCTAAGAAGGCAAGCAATTCAGCATATGCCACATGCAAGTATCATTATGTAAAACCTTTCCACAATAGTCATTTGAAAGACTATGTTTTGCTCCTTCCTAACCTATCCCCCTTTATCCAATTTTCTCCCTTGACCCTGTTCCTTTTCAAAAGTGTTTGTTTTTGATTACCTCCTCCCCCATCTGCCCTCCCTTCTATCGTCACCCCTTTTTTATCTCCTTCCTCCTTCTTTCCTGTGGGGTAAGATACGCAACTGAGTGTGTATGGTATTCCTTCCTCAGGTCAAATCCGATGAGAGGAAGATTTACTCATTCCTCCTCACCTGCCTCCTCTTCCCTTCCTACAGAACTGCTTTTTCTTGCCACTTTTATGTGAAATAATTTACCCCATTCTATCTCTCCCTTTCTCCCTCTCTCAATATGTTCCTCTCTCATCCCTTAATTTGATTTTTTTTTTAGATATCATCCCTTCATATGCAACTCACCCTGTGCCCTCTGTCTATATGTATATATGTGTATGTATATACATATATATATACCTACATATACACACACATATATATATATATATATATATATATATATAGGCATATTCCTTTCAGCTACCATAATACTGAGGTCTCATGAATCATACACATCATCTTTCCATGTAGGAACGTAAACAAAACAGTTCAACTTCAGTAAGTCCCTTGTGATTTCTCTTTCTTGTTTACCTTTCCATGCTTCTCTTGATTCTTGTGTTTGAAAGTCAAATTTTCTATTCAGCTCTGGTCTTTTCACTGAGAAGGCTTGAAAGTCCTCTGTTTTATTGAAAATCCATATTTTGCCTTGGAGCATGATACTCAGTTTTGCTGGGTAGGTAATTCTTGGTTTTAATCCTAGCTCCATTGACCTCTGGAATATCATATTCCAAGCCCTTCGATCCCTTAACATAGAAGCTGCTAGATCTTGTATTATCCTGATTATTTTTCCACAATACTCAAATTGTTTCTTTCTGGCTGCTTGCAATATTTTCTCCTTGACCTGGGAGCTCTGGAATTTGGCGACAATATTCCTAGGAGTTTTCTTTTTGGGATCTTTTTGAGGAGGTGATTGGTGGATTCTTTTGATTTCTATTTTACCCTCTGGCTCTAGAATACCAGGGCAGTTCTCCTTGATAATTTCTTGAAAGATAGTATCTAGGCTCTTTTTTTGATCATGGCTTTCAAGTAGTCCAATAATTTTTAAGTTCTCTCTCCTGGATCTATTTTCCAGGTCAGTGGTTTTTCCAATCAGATATTTCACATTGTCTTCCACTTTTTCATTCCTTAGGTTCTGTTTAATAATATCTTGATTTCTCATCAAGTCACTAGCTTCCACTTGCTCCAATCTCATTTTTAAGGTAGTATTTTCTTCAGTAGTCTTTTGGACCTTCTTTTCTGTTTGGCTAATTCTGCCTTTCAAGGCATTCTTCTCCTCATTGGCTTTTTGGAGTTCTTTTGCCATTTGAGTTAGTCTATTTTTTAAGGTGTTGTTTTCTTCAATATTTTTTTCTGTATTTTTTTGGGTCTCCTTTAGCAAGTCATTGACTTGCTTTTCATGGTTTTCTCACATCATTCTCATTCACCTTCCCAATTTTTCCTCTGCTTCTGTAACTTGCTTTTCCAAATCCTTTTTGAGCTCTTCCATGGCCTGAGACCAGTTCATGTTTTTCTTGGAGGCTTTTGCTGTAGGCTCTTTGACTTTGTTGACTTCTTCTGGCTGTATGTTTTGGTCTTCTTTGTCCCCAAAGAAAGATTCCAAAGTCTGAGACTGAATCTGTGTCCATTTTCGCTGCCTGGCCATGTTCCCAGCCAACTTACTTGACCCTTGAGTTTTTCAGTGGGGTATGACTGCTTGTAAAGAGTATTTTGTTCCAAGCTTGAGGGGATGCACTGTTGTTTTCAGAGCTATTTCTATACATCCAGCTCTGCCACACCAGCCAACCCAGAACTGACTCAGATCTTAAGCAGGCTCTGCACTCCCTCTCTGATCTGCCACTTAATTCCTCCCACCAGGTGGGCCTGGGGCCTGAAGCAATTGCAGCTGTAGTTCAGCAGCTGTGGTGGCTGAACAGTGAACTCTTTTCACTCTGTCTCCTGCAGCTTTTCCCACTAACCTTCTCTGTTGTCTTTGGTGTTTGTGGGTTGAGAAGTATGGTAACTGCCACAGCTCACTGATTCAGGGTGCTAGGGCCTGTTCTGGTTGGTCCTGCTGCCACCCACGCTGGGCTCCACTCCCCTCCGCTCCCCTCCCCTCCTAGCTTTGTGCATGATAAACCTCACCCAGCGACCATCCAGGCTGTCCTGGGCTGGAGCTTCCCTCTGCTATTTTGTGGGCTTTGCAGTTATAGAATTTGTTCAGAGACGTTTTTTATAGGTTTATGGAGAGACCTGGCGGGGAGCTCACGCAAGTACCTGCTTTCCAGCTGCCATCTTGGCTCTGCCCCGGAA
Organism: Trichosurus vulpecula; assembly: GCF_011100635.1. Lineage (NCBI taxonomy): Eukaryota > Metazoa > Chordata > Mammalia > Diprotodontia > Phalangeridae > Trichosurus > Trichosurus vulpecula. The sequence continues at coordinate 231,818,730 of NC_050580.1, forward strand.
ATGTTTTTTTAAAAATACAGTATGGAATGTTAATTTGTTATTTTATAAGTCAATATCTAACCTGTAGGAATTTGTTTCTATTTGAGTTTGATACCACTGATTTCCACATTTTCTGTATCTGTTTATGATCTCTTTTGAGTCTTACATACTTTCTGGTTTTGTTTTGAGGTGAAATAAAGCCTGTCCTCTACCTGACATTTATTCCAAGCAAGCAACATTTGTTTATTAAGTGTCTACTATCCCCCAAGCACTGTGCTAAGCACTGAGGATATAAAACATGGCTCCTCAAAGAACTTTCAATCTATTGGAGGAAGCAATGCATACATAAGTATATCTAGAATATATATGTTTACATACATATATGTATGTTTATGTGTGTATTGAATAAATACAAGATAATAGGATAATTTTGGGTGAGAGGGCACCAAAAGCTGCGAGGTGAAAAGAGGATTCAGACTTTCTTTTGGCTGGTCACCTTCTATCTCCCCTGCTGCTCATCTCCCCTGAGGGAAGACTATAAGAGGCTGAGCCAGTTATCTAAGCTCCATTCATTATCCCCTACCAGCCAATTCCTTATTCCCATAGCCATCGATCTTCCTATCCCAAGGTTCCAACCCAACACCACCTACCATTTTCACTGTGCCCTCTGGAATGCCTATTCCACAGCCAAAAAAAATTTCCATTCATCCTAAATATTTTCCTCTCCCACTCCTTTCATCTTCTAGCTATTACTGAAACCTCGTTCCCCACTAATGACACAACCTCGCTGGACACCTTTTCAAATTCTGGCTGTACTTTCACTCATTTCCCTTGGCTCTCTGGTCAAGGCAGGGGAGTTGGAATATTTCTTGCCCTCCATTGCCACTCCCAGGTTCTTTCCCTACCTGCTTCACTCAATAACCTTTCTTCTTTTGAGGTTTATGAGATTCATCCTTCGACATTGTTGATCACCCTCTTCTTAAGACTCTCTTCTCTTTAGGTTTATAGGATCCCACTCTCTTCTGGTTCTCCTCCTACCTATCAGACTGCTCCTTCTTAGTTTTCTTTTCTGGATCTTCATCTAAGTGAAGTTCTATAATTCTGAGTTTCCATAAGGTTCTGTCCTGGGTATTCTCCTCTTCTCCCTCTATACTACTTCTTTTGGTGATCTCATCAGCCCCCATGAATTTAATTTTCATCTTTATGCTGATGATTCTCAAATCTACCTATCCTGCTCTAATTTCTGACCTCCAGTATCACATCTCCAGCAGGCTTTCAGACATCTCAAACTGGATGTGCAGTAGACATCTCAAACTAAACATGTCCAAAATAGAACTTGCTATCTTTTCCCCTAACCCCTGCTTTCTCCTACTTTCTCTCTTACTGTCTAGTACACCACCAACCTTCAAGTCACCCATGTTCAAAACCTAAGAGTCACCCTTTACTCCTCACTACCTCTCACTCCCCAAATCCAATGCATTGCCAATGCCTGTAGATGTCACCTTTGTAACATGTCTCAAATACACCATCTTCTTTCCTCTGACATTGTCATGACTCAGGTGCAGGCACTTATCACCTCACACTTGGACTATTGCAAAAGCCTGCTGATGGGCCTACTTGCCTCAGGCCTCCAATTCATCCTTCATTCAGCTGACAAAATGATTTTCCTAAAGCGAAGATCCAACCATATTACCTCCAAATTCAGTAAACTCCAGTGGCTTCCTATCAGATCCAGAATCAAAAACAAAATCCCTTTTGGTATTCAAGGTCCTTCATAACTTAGCCCCCCTCTTACCTTACCAGTCTTCTTAGACTTCACTCTTTGATCTAGTGACTGGCTGCCTTGATGTTCTACACACAAGAGATTTCATCTCTTGGCTTGGGGCATTTTCTCTGACTCTGTCTCTCCTGCCTGGAATGCTATCTCTTCTCTTTTCTGCCTTCCCTGACTTCCTTTAAGTTTCAACAAAAATCTCATCTACAAGAAGTTTCTCCCAACCCCTCTTTTTTTGGAGGGGGGCAGGCAGGGCAATCGGGGTTAAGTTACTTCGCCAAGGTCACATAGCTAGTAAGTGTGTCAAGTGTCTGAGGCTATCTTTGAACTCAGGTCCTTCTGACTCCAGGGCCAATGCTCTTCTCACTGTGCCACCTAGCTGCCCCCAATCCCTCTTAGTTCTAGTGCTCTTAAATCTAGTGCTCTGGTTCTCTTAATTATTTCCTGTTGATCCTATTTATAGCTTTCTTGTTCATATTTGCTTACTCATTGTCTCTGCCATTACCTTGTGAGCTCCTTGAGGACAGGGACTGTCTTTTGCTTCTCTTTGTATCTCCAGCACTTGGCACAGTTTCTGGGATATAGTGGTTGCTTAACAAATGTTCATTGACTTACTGACTGGCAGCTAGGGAATTAAGAAAGGCTTCACATAGAACAGGCCTACACAACCTGTGGCCCATGGGTGCCGCTTGTGCTCTGCCAAAAGATTTCTCCATCCCATAGAAAACATGGGGTTGCCACTGCTTACACTCTCTCCTGTTTGTCACGTGGCCCATGGCAACCAACAGTCTATCTCTAACCTAACCTATCTGTGGCCCAAAGAAGTTTATAAATTGTGCAGGTCTGATATAGAAGGATGTATATTAAGGGACTACATTCCAGACATGGAGAACAGTTAGTGAAAAGACAGATGGAGAGTCATGTATGAGAAACAGCATGTTCACAACTGAGGTGCTATGTGCTAGCTACTTCAGATTTCAGACCCCACAGCTCTCCTTCCAAGAGGTCCTAGAGATTAGGTGAGGTGGCCAGTGAAGAGACACTTTTTCCTTATATCTTATTTTAAAAATTATGTCTCTTTAATTTTTATTATATATATCAAAATGTCTTTAAATCAGTCTCTGATGGGCTTTCAGAAGGGTAGCACTTGCATCCAGATGATAGCAGCAGGTAGAGCGCTGGGCCTGGAGTCAGGAAGATTTAATTCAAATCCAATCTCAGATACTTACTAGCTATGTGACCCTAGACAAGTTACTTTAATTACTGTTTGCCTCAGTTTCCCCATTTGCAAAATGGGGATAATAAAAACATTTATCTCCTAGAGTTGCTGTGGGAGTCAAATGAGAAAATATTTGCAAAGCACCAACTACATAGTAAGTGATACAAAAATGCTACCTATTGATGATTGTGCACTCAATTCAGCCTCTGAAGCTGAGATGCAATAAAGTATCGATCAATTCTCTGCTGCTTGTGCTGATTTTGGCCTAACAATGAACACCAAGAAAACACAGGTGCTCCGTCAGCCAGCACCACACCATTCATACATGGCACCATCAGTTACAGCAAATGGAGAAGTTTTGAATGCTGTGGATAAGTTCACTTACCTTGGTAGTGTATCTTCCAGGGATATACATACTGATAATGAAGTTGACGCATGCATTGCCAGAGCTAGCTCAGTGTTTGGGAGGCTCCGAAGGAAAGTATGAGAGAGAAGCGGTATTAGACTGGTTACCAAACTGAAGGTCTACAGAGCCGTGGTGCTGACCTCATTGTTGTATGCCTGTAAAACCTGGACAGTCTACCAGTGCCACGCCAGGAAACTGAATCGCTTCCATTTGAATTCTCTTAGGAAGATTCTGAAGATTACCTGGCTGGATAAGGTACCAGACACTGAGGTCCTTTCTGGAACTAAACTGCACAACTCCAATGGGCTGGTCACACTTCAAATGTAAAACGTACACTTGTCAAAAAGACTATTTTATGGAGAACTCACACAGGGCAAGCATTCACAGGGTGGTCAGAAGAAACGATACAAGGACACTTTCAAGGTCCCTCTTAAGGAATTGATTGTGTGACATGGGAGACGCTGGCACAGGTCCATTCAGCATGGCACGCCCACATCAGAGAAGGTGCTGTGCTCTCTGAGCAAAGCAGAATTGAAATAGCTCGAAAGAAACCCAAGGTGCGCAAATTTAGAGAATCCACCCCAAATATTCACACGAACTATTTGTGCCCAACCTGTGGTAGAACATTCCAAGCTCGTATTGATCTAATCAGCCATAGTCAGACACACTGACTCTGGCATAGCAATGTCATTTTGGTCCTCTTGGAGAAAGAAGGACGACAACCAACAAACCTATTATTACAGTTTAGTTTTTCTATCTTATTTTTTAGAATAAAAAAAGGTCAGACCTGACAGTTCAGAGCTTCACTTGAACATTAGAAACATTAAATAGAACATCTCCTCACTTTGCTCAGCACTTAGCATAGTGCCTGGCACATAGTAGGTGCTTAATTAATATTTATTGAATTGAATCGAACTGCCAGTAAATAGTGTTTGCTTCTTGTATTTTTGGTTTACATCTGCTACAGAAACTGGTTCTAGTCCTACACAGTGGTCCTCAATCGATGATAGTTTGAAAGAGTTTTCTTGGTTTCATGAGACATTATTTTTCTTTTTGCCAGGCACTGTCCCAGGTAGTGTAGATGTCCTAGGCAACCCCTGGAGAAGCCTGGGCAGGTGGCCAGGGAGATGCCAGGGCACAAGGCCAGAAGCCAGAGGCAGGTACTCAGAGCTGGGCACAGGGGCCAAAGAGCAGCATCTGGGGCAGGTTTTGTGGCCATCTGGCAAGGAGGGTGACCACAGGCAGCACTGGGGCCTCCAGGACCCCATTGCTGCTGCTAGTGTCTAGGCCCAGAAGCCCCTCAAGTATGTCAAGGGCCAGAGCCAGGACCATTGAGCCCAGGAGAATAGAGTTGGTAGTGGTCAGGGTTACCTCACATACTGCCCCACTGCCATAGTGAGGGCATCATAGGCAATTCCATAAAACTATATTATAGATGAAAAAAGTACTAGTGGAGGGACTTTACACAGAGGGAGTTCCCTCAACTAATTTAATCACCTCTCAACCCCAATGAAGAAAAAATAGCTGAAATTTACTTAATATTCTAGTGCTTGAAAAATGCTTTTTAGACATTATCTCATTTTGATGTTATGGATGATACTGACAGTGTTGACCCCTCCCCCTTTCCCCACCTGGTGCTCTCCTTTCTATTCTGCTTCTAGTAGAGACAATCAGACTACACCTGTGAGCCCAGATATAGCTGATGACTTTCTGAGGGTTTTAATTTCTGTTTAGGAATGGTAGATATGTGATTCCTTTGATCAATGGTGATTGCACCATTGGGTCACACAGTCATACATTCCACTAACTAGACATTTTCTGCCCTTGGCAATGGCTACCATCAGGAGAGCTTATTGCTTATGATTTAGCCAATTTCTGATCAATTTCTGATCTGGCCAATTCTGTTATGGTTGTTTAATCATTTTCAGTCATGTCCAACTCTTCGTGACCCTATTTAGGGTTTTCTTGGCAAAGATACTAGAGTGGTTTGCAATTTCCTTCTCTAGCTCATTTTACAGATGAAGAAACTGAGGCAAACAGAGTCAAGCGACTTGCCCAGGGTCACACAGTTAGTAAGTGTCTGAAACTGGATTTGAACTCAGGTTGTCCTGACTCCAGGCCAGGTGCACCACCTAACTGCTGATCAACTACTTACATGCTAAATTAGACTCTCATCTGCTGGTATTTCTGCGCTATGGCAGCAAACTGGGGGTCCCTGGTTTAGAGAAGTAACAGCTACAACAACGATGGACCCCCTCTCTCTTACCGGATTTACTCCCTGAAACATAATAGCTGTTTAAAAATAAAACCCGTCCATCTCTCACATCCCAGATGACACTTTGAAAAATCCTGGGATACTGGAAATAGTACCCAGTTCCCAAGTTCTTTGGACTAAATTAATTCTAAATCACAGGAACTGTTATACCTCTCCTCAAGCAAGTTTTTCACATATGTTTTAAACATGACTGAAATGCATTTTCTTCACACCTCCACCCCTGAGAATACCTAGGGTCCTTCAATGTTCAGTCCATAAACCATCTCCTATGGGAAGACTTTCCTTCCCTAAGCCCTGTAGTTGGTAGTAGAATTTCCCTCCTCCAATTTTCAAGTACTGTATTAGGAGGGCAGAGTTTATAATCTCAAAGAGGATCATAAACATGTCTGAAAGGTTCGGAACCGCCGGATATAAGAAACTCTCAAAGTAGAAGGCAGAAGAATCAAAACATATTTAGGCTCCACAGTAACCAACCCATGAACCAGCAACCCCATTTTGATATATTGATCGAAAGCTTCCAGGCCCAATAAGTACGCCTTGAAAGAGTAACCAGGAGGCTACAGAGAAGCATGATTGCGTAAAGCAAAATCATGCTTCCCCCTCTATGGTAAAAAGATTACCCACTGGCTTCAAGTCCTTGTTCAGCTTCCTCCTGCAGGTCAGCTCTGCTACTGGCAGCTCCTGCTTCAGCTGTGGCTGTGGCTGTGGCTGTGGCTGTGGCTGTGGCTGTGGCTGTGGCTGTGGCTGTGGCTATAGCAGCCTCTGGCTCCAACGGGAGCTGCTTTTAACCATCCGGCTTCTGCGGGGGTGTAAGGTACGCCGGAGAAAGCACAGGTTCTTTCAATCTGCTTAAGCAAGGTGAAGGGGTTGACCAGGAAAGCACAGGTTCTTTCCATCAGCTTAAGCAAGGTGAAGGGGTTGCCCGGGAAAGCACAGGTTCTTTCCATCAGCTTAAGCAAGGGAAGCAAGGTGAAGGGGCCGACAAGCTTACTCCAGTCCAACATACAAACAGCATTCAGTTCAGGGGAAAAGGCCAAACTAGTCAAGGGCACTTGTTGACTAAGTGCTAAGGAGCCCATTTTTGGTTGCCAACACAAGTACATATGTGTTTGTCTACGTTTCAAATCCCTCCATCCACTCTTCATCCCGACCCCAGAGAATATAATCTCTTTGAGGGTAAAAACTGTCATTTGTTTGTTTGTTTTGTCATCCTCACACCTAGCTCTGGCCTGGCACATAGTAGATGCTTAAGAAATGTTTGCAGTTGGAATGGATGATCATTAATGATTTGATCAGGGTTCTTTCCTTTCCAGGATTAAGGATAGGGTACTTCTTGAGACAGCCAACTGCCAGTCACAACACTTCTCCTAAAAGAAAGAAACTGAAAAGGGAAGAAAAATTTAGCCTTTTCAGGGAGCTTTAATTAATTAATTACTTTTACTTATTTAAATACCTTCGATATATTGAACTTGGAGAATTATAGAATCTACCCTAACCTGATATGAAGGATAGGCTCAAGTCCATATTGAGATTACAGATTATCATATGGAAATGAGTGCTTAATAAATGCTTTATTTTAAAATGATGATGAATAATGTGATGATAATTGGGTGTAAGTCCGTTCTATAGGTGTCGATCTTCAGGGGTTTAGTGGTAGAAGGGCCAGGGCACTGAATCATAGAAGCAAAAACCAAAACCATGATGTACTAGGAGAAAAATTGCCAATGGTCACCTAAAGACCCATCTCTGGGAGGCAAAGAAACCCTCTCCTCTATTTTCAAAAGCTTGGGTTGCTGACACTGTTTATTGTCTGGCAGAATGCCTCCTAGTTACCTTCAATCCTATACCTTGGAATCTCCCCCTGTGCATCTGCTTAACCTTTTAAATAGAAAGTAAAAATGAGCTGACAATGTTAGAGAATGACAACATTCTTAGAATCCTAGAGTTTTAGAGATCATTTAGTCCAAAAACAACCTGATATGTGAACCCCTCTGCAAAATCTCCCACAAATAATCACCTAGACTTTCCAGTCCTACTTCCAGTGGTGTGAAGCTCAGCTTTACTTTTTAACTTCTAAAATTGCATTTTTGGATTCTGGTGTCTGATGAAGGTGTTTATTAGCACTTGTCCTACATGCCCAGAATTAAATTAAATTAATCTGGATTGTGTTCTATTTACAACGCATCTTGGAGATATTGTGGCTTCCAGACCACTGCAATGAAGCAAATATCACAATGAAGTGAGTCATACAAATTTTTTGGTTTCCCAGTACATATAAAAGTTATGTTTTACACTATACTATGGTCCAATAAGTGTACAATAATACTGTGCCCAAAAAAGTACATACCATAATTTAAAAATACTTTATTGCTAAGAAAAATGCTAACCATCATCTGAGCCTTCAGCAAGTCATAATCCTTTTGCTGGTGGAGGGTCTTAGCTCAGTGTTGATGCTGCTGACTGATCAGGGAGGTGGTTGCTGAAGGTTGGGGTGGCTGTGGCAATTTCTTAAAATAAGACAACAATGAAGTCTTCCTTTCCCTTGAACACTTAGAAGCCATTGTACGGTTATTAATTGGCTTAATTTCAATATTGTTGTGTCTCAGGGAATAGGGAGGCCTGAGGAGGAGAGAGAGATGAGAATGGCATGTCAGTGGAGCAGTCAGAACACAACATTTATCTATTAAGTTCACTGTCTTATATGGGCATGGTTTGTGGCACCCTCAAACAATTACAATAGTAACTTCAAAGATCACTGATTACAGATCACCATAACTGACATAATAATAATAATAATAATTTGAAGCTTGAAATATTGAATTCCCAAAATGTGGAGACACAATGTGAGTATGTGCTATTGTAAAAATGGCACCCATAGACTTTGCTCCATACAGGGTTGTCACAAAACTTCAGCTTATAAAAAACACAATATCTGCAAAGCACAATAAAGTGAAGTACAATAAAATGAGGTATGCCTGTAGATTGACACCAGGCTGAGTTCTGTAATTAAGAATCAGATTTGTCAGTTTCAGCTTTTTTCCAATAGGGAAGTAGTCCTCTTGTTGATTCATATCTGATAAGTACAAGGATTCCTGGAGGTTAAAGTCAAGGTTCAGAGGTCCTAAGAGTCTATCTATCCTCCTCTAGACAGTCATATAAGGAGCACTGATCTAGGAGAGCTGGGACTTGGATTTGAATTGTGACTGTCACTTAGGAGCTATGTGACCCCAGGCACATCACTCACCTCTCTGAGTCTCAGTTTCTTCATCTCTTCATCTCCAGCCTGGGGAAATTCCTTTGCACTTTTCACATTCTCTTTGGTCTGAGAAAACAATTTCCATCTCTATTGCCCTTTGTAATAAAGGAGGATTTGTGCTGTTTTGTATTTTCTAAGAAGAAAACTAAAAGAGCAGAGTGCAGTAAAAACTACTATAAACCCCAAAGAATGGTTTTTTAATTAAATCTTTTTTCCCTCAATGTCAAGATTTTTTTTTGCCCCCTCCTACTCCCTCACTGGCAATGGTGGGGTAGGGTAGGGCAGAGAGATGAGAAAAACAAAGCCCTTGTAATAATTGCTCAGAGTTAAGCAAAACGATTTCCTATAATGGCTTGTCCCAGAAGAATATCTTTTTTTAAAATTTATTTAATACTTTTGGTTTTCAGCAATGATTTTCACAAGAATTTGAATTACAAATTTTCTCCCCATCTCTACCCTCCACCCACTCCAAGATGGCATATATTCTGGTTGTCCCGTTACCCAGTCAGCCCTACCTTCTCTCATCCCACTCCCCTCCCATCCCCTTTTCCCTTACTTTCTTGTAGGGTAAGATAAATTTCTATGCCTCATTACCTGTATATCTTATTTCCTAGTTGCATGCAAAAACTTTTTTTTTGAACATTTTCATTCAAAACTTTGAGTTCCAAATTCTCTCCCCTCTTCCCTCCCCATCCACCCTCCCTAAGCAGGCAAGCAATTCAACATAGGCCACATGTGTATCATTATGCAAAACCCTTCCACAATACTCATAAGTATATTTTGCTCCTTCCTATCCTATCCCCCTTTATCCAGTTTTCTCCCTTGACCCTGTCCCTTTTCAAAAGTGTTTGCTTTTGATTACCTCCTCCCCCATCTGCCCTCCCTTTTATCATCCCCCCTTTTTTATCTCCTTCCTCCTTCTTTCCTGTGGGATAAGATACCCAATTGAGTGTGTATGGTATTCCCTCCTTGGGTCAAATCCGATGAGAGCAAGATTCACTCATTCCCCCTCACCTGCCCCCTCTTCCCTCCCAACAGAACTGCTATTTCTTGCTACTTTTATGCGAGATAATTTACCCCATTCTATCTTTCCCTTTCTCACTCTCTCAATATATTCCTCTCTCATCCCTTAATTTGATTTTATCTTTTCAGATATCATCCCTTCATATGCAACTCACCCTGTGACCTGTGTCTATATATATACAGATTACATATATATATATATATATATATATATATATATATATATATATATATGTATGTATGTATATATGTACATTCCCTTCAGCTACCATAATGCCGAGGTCTCATGAATTATACATATCATCTTTCCATGTAGGAATGTAAACAAAACAGTTCAACTTTAGTGAGTCCCTTGTGATTTCTCTTTCTTGTTTACCTTATCCTGCTTCTCTTGATTCTTGTGTTTGAAAGTCAAATTTTCTATTCAGCTCTGGTCTTTTCACTGAGAAAGCTTGAAAGTCCTCTATTTTATTGAAAATCCATATTTTGCCTTGGAGCATGATACTCAGTTTTGCTGGGTAGGTGATTCTTGGTTTTAATCCTAGCTCCATTGACCTCCGGAATATCATATTCCAAGCCCTTTGATCCCTTAATGTATAAGGTGCTAGATCTTGTATTATTCTCATTGCATTTCCACAATACTCAAATTGTTTCTTTCTGGCTGCTTGCAGTATTTTCTCCTTGATCTGCGAGCTCTGGAATTTGGCGATAATATTCCTAGGAGTTTCCTTTTTGGAATCTTTTTGAGGAGGTGATTGGTGGATTCTTTTGATTTCTATTTTACCCTCTGGCTCTAGAATACCAGGGCAGTTCTCCTTGATAATTTCTTGAAAGATGAATATCTAGGCTCTTTTTTTGATCGTGGCTTTCAGGTAGTCCAATAATTTTTAAATTATCTCTCCTGGATCTATTTTCCAGGCCAGTGGTTTTTCCAATGAGATATTTCACACTGTCTTCCATTTTTTCATTCCTTTGGTTCTGTTTTATAATATCTTGATTTCTCATCAAGTCACTAGATTCCACTTGCTCCAATCTAATTTTTAAGGTAGTATTTTCTTCAGTAGTCTTTTGGACCTTCTTTTCTGTTTGGGTAATTCTGCCTTTCAAGGAATTCTTCTCCTCATTGGCTTTTTGGAGCTCTTTTGCCACTTGAGTTAGTCTATTTTTAAGGTGTTGTTTTCTTCAATATTTTTTTCTGTATTTTTGGGGGTCTCCTTTAGCAAGTCATTGACTTGTTTTTCATAGTTTTCTCACATCATTCTCATTTCTCTTCCCAATTTTTCCTCTGCTTCTGTAACTTGCTTTTCCAAATCCTTTTTGAGCTCTTCCATGGCCTGATACCAGTTCATGTTTTTCTTGGAGGCTTTTGATGTAGGCTCTTTGACTCTGTAGACTTCTTCTGGCTGTACATTTTGGTCTTCTTTGTCACTAAAGAAAGATTGTAAAGTCTGACTCTGAATCTGAGTCTGTTTTCGCTGCCTGGCCACATTCCCAGCCAACTACTTGACCCTTGAGTATTTTGTTGGGGTATGACTGCTTGTAGAGTAGGGAGTACTTTGTTCCAAGGTTGGGGGATGCGCTGCTGTTTTCAGAGCTATTTCTCACAGCAAGCTCTGCCACACCAGTGCTTCTCCTCCCCCAAGAACCACCAACCCAGACCTGACTCAGATCTTAAGCAGGCTCTGCACTCCTGCTCTGATCCATCACTTAATTCCTCCCACCAGGTGGGCCTGGGGCCAGAAGCAACTGCAGCTGTATTTCTGTAGCTGTACCACCTCCACTGCCCCCAGGGTGGTGGCTGAACCGTGAACTCCTTTCACTCTGTCCCCTGCAGCTTTTCCCGCTAACCTTCTCTGTTGTCTTTGGTGTTTGTGGATTGAGAAGTCTGGGTAACTGCCACAGCTCACTGATTCAGGGCACTAGGGTCCTGAATTCCACCCGGCTCCCAGTCTGTTCGGTCAGGACACAGCCCACGCTGGGCTCCCCTCTGCTCCCAGCTCCGTGCGCAATAGACCTTACCCCACAACCATCCAGGCTGTTCTGGGCTGGAGCTCTGCTTCCCTCTGCTATTTTGTTGGTTCTGCAGTTCTAAAATTTGTTCAGAGCCATTCTTATAGTTATTTGGAGAGTCCAAGGTGGGGGGGGAACCCCTGTTTTCCAGTACTTGGCTCCACCCCCCAGAAGAATATCTTAAGTCCAAGTGTTAACCCTGTCCCCAAATATGAAGGGACCCTTAACCATAGGTCTAAGTGGACCTAAATGTGAGAGGAGTCATGCTTACAACAACATCTCTGCATTGAGCACAAAGCATATAGTTGTGGGTTTGGACTAAGCCATTTTCCCTTGCCCTTAAATGAAGCCATGGAGGGATCATCTTGTGTTTCGATAGGCCTTTCCTCCAACCCAGAGGTCATAGGATTGAGATCATCCTGACTAGAATTATTCTAGGAGATTTGAGTGAGCATTAGAAATCCTGTACAACTTGTCCTTGAAGATTCATGGGAATCCCTGGGGAGGTGAATGGCAGGTGCTTCTTGATTGAAAGTTAGTCTGGATGCTAGCTCTAAGTCTCCAATTTTTTTGTGCTTTCTAAATACAAGCAAACATTCCCCTACTGACAAAGAGGTGATGAACTTAAAATTTGGAAAGAGACTTATGCTTTCAAATGTGTGATGATAAAATGAGACAATATTTATAAACTTCTTAGCACAGTGCCTGACACACAGTAAGTGCTTAATAAATGACTGTTTTACTTATTCTTTCTTTCCTTTCTTCCTTCTTTTCTTCCCTTCTTTTTTGCTTTCTTTCCTTTCAATGATAGAATCTCCAGGAAGGCAGATTTTTGGATCAATATAAGGAACACATTTTCTAAGACTTAGAGCTGCTTGAAATTGTGATAGGCTGCCTTCAACATGGTGTCTTTGGAAGCATACACCAAATAATAGGTGGCCATAGTCAATGATGCTGTAGAGTTCTTCAGTGGGTACTTAAATTGGGTGGCATGTTATGTTCTTTTTGAAGATTCAGTCCACCATATTTGCTTGAGGCTTTGTTCAGAGTTCTGAAGATCAATGTGTTGATTTGTTTCCATGACTATTGTTCTATTAGGACTCAACCATGAAGGAAGGTCCCCACCCAACATGGGTCACAAAGTTCCTTATCTGACTTTGCTTTTCTCTCAGAGCCTTGCTTGCCCACTGTGAGGTGTGACTAGGAACAAATAGTCCCAGCTAGGGTGACTTCAGTTTATTGTTTAAGGACAGGGGACCATAAATGGGGTCCTGGGTTGGGTCTGGACAAACAAGCCTGATTCCGTGGATACTCACTGAGAAAGATTATGCTGACAGCAAGCAAGGAGTAATGCATCTATCACACTTTGATAAGGAGCAAAAAGTACAGAGGCAGGCAGCATGAGGAATGGAGTGTGGAGGGGTAGGGCAGACCCAGCTAGGATTGAAAGCAGACCATAGAGTCATGTAACCATAGGTCAGTGTTGGGGCCCCTCAGGTAGTGTGGACCAATGGAGGAGCTGGAGGAGGTCTTGTGGGGCAAAGTTTGGGGGTCCCATTCTTATAGGGTTCTGATCTCTTATCCTTGCCACCTTGGGGCTTGCACATCATTTCAAAGTTATCCTTGCCACCTTAGGGGTCCCTTATCAACATAACGTTTCTGTGCAGGATTTCTAATGCTCACTCAAATCTCCTAGACTAATTTTAGTCAGGATGATCTTAATCCTATAACCTCTGGGTTGGGGGAAAGGCCTGTTAAAATACAAGAAGATCCCTTCATAGCTTCATTTAGGGGTAAGGGAAAATGGTTTAGTCCAAACCCACAACTATGTGCTTTGTGCTCAATGCAGAGATGTTGTAAGCATGACTCCTCTCATATTTAGGTCCATTTAGACCTATGGTTAAGGGTCCCTTCATGTTTGGGGACAGGGTTAACACTTGGACTTAAGATATTCTTCTGTGACAAGCCATTATAGGAAATCTTTTTGCTTAACTGAGCAATTATTACAAGGGCTTTGTTTTTCTCATCTCTCTGCCCTACCCTACCCCACCATTGCCAGTGAGGGAGTAGGAGGGGGCAAAAAAAATCTTGACATTGAGGGAAGAAAGATTTAATTAAAAAACCATTCTTTGGGGTTTATAGTAGTTTTTACTGCACTCTGCTCTTTCAGTTTTCTTCTTAGAAAATACAAAACAGCACAAATCCTCCTTTATTACAAAGGGCAATAGAGATGGAAATTGTTTTCTCAGACCAAAGAGAATGTGAAAAGTGCAAAGGAATTTCCCCAGGCTGGAGATGAAGAGATGAAGAAACTGAGACTCAGAGAGGTGAGTGATGTGCCTGGGGTCACATAGCTCCTAAGTGACAGTCACAATTCAAATCCAAGTCCCAGCTCTCCTAGATCAGTGCTCCTTATATGACTGTCTAGAGGAGGATAGATAGACTCTTAGGACCTCTGAACCTTGACTTTAACCTCCAGGAATCCTTGTACTTATCAGATATGAATCAACAAGAGGACTACTTCCCTATTGGAAAAAAGCTGAAACTGACAAATCTGATTCTTAATTACAGAACTCAGCCTGGTGTCAATCTACAGGCATACCTCATTTTATTGTACTTCACTTTATTGTGCTTTGCAGATATTGTGTTTTTTATAAGCTGAAGTTTTGTGACAACCCTGTATGGAGCAAAGTCTATGGGTGCCATTTTTACAATAGCACATACTCACATTGTGTCTCCACATTTTGGGAATTCAATATTTCAAGCTTCAAATTATTATTATTATTATTATTATGTCAGTTATGGTGATCTGTAATCAGTGATCTTTGAAGTTACTATTGTAATTGTTTGAGGGTGCCACAAACCATGCCCATATAAGACAGTGAACTTAATAGATAAATGTTGTGTTCTGACTGCTCCACTGACATGCCATTCTCATCTCTCTCTCCTCCTCAGGCCTCCTATTCCCTGAGACACAACAATATTGAAATTAAGCCAATTAATAACCGTACAACGGCTTCTAAGTGTTCAAGGGAAAGGAAGACTTCATTGTTGTCTTATTTTAAGAAATTGCCACAGCCACCCCAACCTTCAGCAACCACCTCCCTGATCAGTCAGCAGCATCAACACTGAGCTAAGATCCTCCACCAGCAAAAGGATTATGACTTGCTGAAGGCTCAGATGATGGTTAGCATTTTTCTTAGCAATAAAGTATTTTTAAATTATGGTATGTACTTTTTTGGGCACAGTATTATTGTACACTTATTGGACCATAGTATAGTGTAAAACATAACTTTTATATGTACTGGGAAACCAAAAAATTTGTATGACTCACTTCATTGTGATATTTGCTTCATTGCAGTGGTCTGGAAGCCACAATATCTCCAAGATGCGTTGTAAATAGAACACAATCCAGATTAATTTAATTTAATTCTGGGCATGTAGGACAAGTGCTAATAAACACCTTCATCAGACACCAGAATCCAAAAATGCAATTTTAGAAGTTAAAAAGTATAGATGAGCTTCACACCACTGGAAGTAGGACTGGAAAGTCTAGGTGATTATTTGTGGGAGATTTTGCAGAGGGGTTCACATATCAGGTTGCTTTTGGACTAAATGATCTCTAAAACTCTAGGATTCTAAGAGTGTTGTATATGCAGTATACAGAACGAAGGGCTGGTATTGGGACAGAGGGGCCTTTACAATGGCAACTAGCTTACTTCTAATTTAGCACAATTTCTGGATATGGCCTTAAATAATTTAGGAGGCAGATTTTGCAAGTGGCTTCTGTTCACTTTTGTACTCTTAATGACTATTTCCTATCTATTGTTACCTTACTGGTAAACTAATATTCCTATATATTCTTACTATATTAACTGATTGGGTGGTTAAGGGTACCAAAAAAGATACAATTTCAACACAACTATAAATAGCTGTTATAAGAGAAGGTTTTTATTTGGAAGAGGAAAGTATAGTCTAGTAAAGAGTTATAAATATGGGAGGAAAAGCATCAAATTTTTTTTCAAAGAACAAGAAAAACAGAAATTCAGAAAAGGACCACAAAGAGAGCAATATGGTTATAACTTTGTCAAATTTATATAAATATACTTAAAAACTATACAACAGAAGTTCATAGCTTCTAATACAATCCTCCTTTGTTTTTTGTATGCTGAAATTTTTTGTGTTTATTGATAGCTGCTATTGTGAATTCACAACTCAAAGGAAAAAAAAAACTAATCCAAAATGAATTATTCAGGTAACTTTTCCTGATCCTGTCTTACCTCAGAATGAGGTTTCAAGGTGTTTACATGCCTAGGATAATCATGAGCAGAGATCTTTTAACTAATAACAGAGCAAAAATTAGGCCGATAGCTTTTATTAAATGCCTATTACATTCCTGGCACTGTGTTAAGAGCTGGAGTATGAAGAAAGGTAAGACAGCATTTTCTGCTCACACGAACTCACAGTTTAATGGAGCAACAACATGCAAACAACTATATAGAAGCAAGATATGTATAGAATAAATGTGTGGGGGTGGGGTGGGGGGAGGATCTCAAAGGAAGGTATTAAGATTATGGAGAACCAGGAAAGTTTTTTTGCAGATGATACCTGAAGGACACCATGGAAGCTAGAAGGAAGAGAGGGGGGAGAACATTTCAGGCATAGGAGACAGCTAGTGAAAATGCTCTGAGTTGGGAGATGAGTATCATGCAAGAAAAAAGCAAGGGGGACTGAGTCAGTGGATCACCAAGTATACGAAGGTGAGTAAGGTGTAATAACACATGAAAGGTATTAAGGCACCAGGTCATAATGGACTATAAGAGCCAAATGGAGGATTTTGTATTTAATCCTAGAGGTAATAAATTGGAATGTATTGTTAGAGTGTGAAATGGTGAGATGCTTTAGGAAGATCACTTTAATAGCCAAGTGGAGGATGGAATGGAGTGGGAAAAGACTTGAGACGGAGAGAGCCTCAATTGACCACTAGTCAATTGCAACAGCCCAGGAACAGGGTACAGAGGCCCCATGAGAAGGTGGGTAGCAGTGTTAGTGGAGAGAAGGAGCCATATGTGAGAGACATCATAATGGTGAAATTGCCAGGTCTTCATAACAGATTGGGTATGAAGGATGAGAAAGAGTGAGGAGTTGAGGATAACACCTAGGTTGAAAGCCTGGATGACTGAGAATAAGGTGGTAACCCCAACTCCGTGTAAGAAAACAGGGAAGACAGGAAGAGCAGAGGACTTGGGGTGGGAAAGATAATGGAATAAAAATAATAATAACAAGCATTTATATGACTTTTAGTTTTATGAAGAACTTTACAAATATTCAACTCATTTTATCTTTACAACAACTCTGGGACCTCAGTTTTTCAAATGGGGAAACCAAGGCAAACAGAAATTAAGTGACTTACCCAGGGTGAGGCTGCTGAGCCTCATTCACTCATTCATTCATATAATAAGTATTTAAAGTGCTACTAGGCACAGGGAACATCCTTGCCCTAAACAAATTAACACTGTTAGGGGAAAACCACATATACACGGAGAAGTAAATTTTTTTACTTTGTATATATTTTGTAATTTGAGGGGCATTAATGCCTCTGGGGGTCAGGACAGGTTCCTGTAGGAAGGGGTGCTTGACCTGAGCCATAGAGGAAGCTAAAGATTCTAGGAAGCAGAGGTGAGGAGGGACCCTATTCTAAGTCAAAGTGACGGCTTGTGTAAATATCCATGGATGGGACACAGAACTCTTTGAAATGGGACCTTCGAAAGATCAGTATGGATGGAATGTAGAGTGCGTGAAGAACCCAGCGAGCCTGGAAAGCGCAAGAGCTTCTTGAGCAGGGGAGTGCCTTGGTCAGACTTGTGATTTAAGAAAGCCTGAGTGTGGCAGCTGTGTGAAGGAGGGAGTAAAGAGGGGAGGGAATGCCTGCAGGGAGATCAGCAAGGAGGTTATTGCAATAATCCAGACAAAAAGTGATAAGGGTCTGAACTGGTATGGTAGCTGTGAGTGGAGAGAAGCCCTTTTGGATATGGAATATTATTATTTCAATTTTACACATGAGAAAACTGAGGTTCACAGAAACTTAGAGATTTTTCCTCTGATTACACAGCAGTGTGTCAGAGTCTAGACTCCACTCTAGATCCTTGAACTCCCAGGTCAGCGCTCTCCAAGGATTTCAGGAACCACCAAAAGGACAATGTGATTTCTTGCCTTCTATATCAGTAATTGCTGCAAAGATAGCATGTGACCTAATACTTCCCTCCCCCTTTCTACAGGTTTCAATGCCAGTGAGTTCTATGCCCTCTCAACAATCCTGAATCTCTTTGTGATCCTCAAATAACTAGTAAGATATCCACCCAAAGGATGCTGTTTGTGGGTAGTTGATGGGCAAGTTAGCATAGGATCAGTGAATTCTGGGGATGGGAGCCAAAATGTTGGTATACTGGCAGCATCTCTTCTACAAAGGCTGGGATGAAGTCACTGTTCCTGCTGCATCACAACATCTGCTGCTGGAACAACATGAAAAGGAAGAAATCTGTCTCTGGTCTCTCTGCTTAGCAGACACAGTGGCAGCTTCTCTGGACAGCTGGCTTTCTAATGGAGGAGATGAATTATTTCTGTGTCTTTAGTCTCAAAATCCTTTGACCCATATATTGCTCCTGGTTAGTCCCAGATCTGAGTGTGTGTGTGTGTCCCAGGGTAAGAAATGAATGCTGGCAGAATTGGCTTGACCAATATCATCGAAGGAATGGTTGGGCTATGATCTCAGGCATCTGGCTGGATAAAACTAAATATATAAGTAAGCCTCATTTATTCTTTAGGCATTTCACTAATGGATACTCTGCCCTGGAGGTAAGAGTAAAGAGGGGGATATAGGTAGTGAAGGGAAAACTCAGAATGAGGTTTCCCTTCTTGCCTCTCAAAGCAGCTGCATTTAAGGAGAAGAGGTAAAAGGAAAGAAATAGAGGGAAATGCCAATAATTGAAATTTATTTCACATTTTTTCTGGCCTGTGCTCCCAGTGGAGGTATTTGGGGCTGTGTACCATAGGATCACAGATTTAAAGCTAGAATGGACCTTAGAGACCATCACCAGCAGACCAACGGAGACTCAAAGAGGTTAAACGATCTGCCCAGGGTTATACAGGAATGGCAATGGGAGGCTAACAGTAAGCACCAGATTACAAATCAAGCTGCCCTTCCATCACACTATGAGGGGCAGTGGCATTGAGAAATAGAATGAAATCTGCTTCATTGTCTCACTTCCCCCTTGACCCATTTGTGGTACATGTAGTAGGAGGTACAGCTGTTCAGCATTTCCCAACAGTCTAGGCTTACATCCACAAGCATATAGACTTAGAGCTTTAAGGAACTTTAACCTAACTCCCTCACTTAACAGATGAGGAAACTGAGGTCTGAGAGGTTAAGTGACTTGTCCCAGATTACATAAGTAGCCAATGGCAAAGTCAGGATTTGAACCCAGGTCCTCTAACTCCAAATCCAGGATACTTTCAACTCTTACTTTCTGATAATTTTTATTATATGCCTTTGTCCTTATCACTAACTAGATTCCAAGTGTGTAGAACAGAGGTTCTCAACCATTTTTGTGTCATGGACTGCTCTGGCTTCTGGTGAAGTCTATGGACCCCTTTTCAGAATAATGTGTTTTTAAAAAAAAAAACAAACCATAATATGAAATGTATGGAATTACAAAGGAAACCAGTTACAGCTATCAAAATATAGAAACCATATGTTATATATGTGTATGTATATGCATATATATATATACACATATATGTGTGTATACACATACATATATATGTATATGTGTATATATATATACACATAGCTATCAAGATTTTTTTTAAAGGTCATGAACTCCAAATTTTAACCCTTAACCTAGTGAGTATGAACCTCCTCAGCTTTTCCTTTCTCTTGAATCTGCCCACGCAGTACTTGGTACACATGGTATGCTGCTCAGTGTACATTGACTGACAGAACCAACTATAGCTTGAAACTCCCTTGGAAGCTATCAGAGCTCTCCTGTAGAAGCATGTAGGGAGCAGGCTGGGGCCTCCAACCATTCCTGCCCTCCGTAGGTTACGGACAGTGTCAAACATGTTCCCCAACTCATGAACTAGCTTCTGTGTGGGGCTAGTCGGACCAGGTAGTTTGGTGGTCTAGTTGATAGGGTGCTGGACTTGGGGTCAGGAAGACCTGAGTTTAGATCTGGCTTCAGACAGCTTACTAGCTCTGTGACCCTGGGCAAGATTCTCAATCTCTCTCAGCCCAAGTATCCTCCTCTGTAAAATGAGGATATTGGATTTGATGATCTCTAAGATCTCATCTGACTTTGAATCTGTGATAAGACTTCTTCAGTTGTGCTTTATCAAAGGCCAATTGAATCTACAGGTCAAAGATATTTTAGTGGATCAGGAAAACATGAGTCTATATGCCCAAAGGGCTGTAATACTGTGCATACCCTTTGAACCAACAATACCACTTCTAGGGCTGTATTCCAAAGAGATCATAAAAATGGAAAAAGGACCCACATGTACAAAAATATTTATAGCAGCATTTTTCTGGTGGCAAAGAATTGGAAATCGAGGGGATGTCCATCAATTGGGGAATGGCTGAACAAATTGTGGTATATAATTGTGATGGAATATTACTGTGCTATAAGAAATGATGAGCAGGTAGATTTCAGAAAAACCTAGAAAGACTTACATGAACTGATCCTGAGTCAAGTGAGCAGAACCAGGAGAACATTGTACATAGTAACAGCAACATTGTGTGATGATCAACTCTGATAGACTTAGCTTTTCTCAGCAAAACAATGATCCAAGACAACTCCAAAAGACACATGATGCAAAATGTTATCCACATCCTAAGAAAGAACTGATGGAGTCTGAATGCAGATTGAAGTTTGCTATTTTCACTTTCTTTGTTTTTTGTGTGCTTTTCCCCTTTTGTTCTGCTTCTTTTTTCATAGCATGACTAATGTGGAAATATGCTTTGCATGACTATACATATATAACCTTTATCAGATTTCTTGCCATGTTGGGGATGGGGAAGGGAAGGGAAGGAGAAAAATTTGGAACTCAAAATCTTATATAAAATGAATGTTGAAAATTATCTTTACATGTAATTGGAAAAGAAAATACTATTTAAATTTTTTTTTTAAAAAAGGAAAACATGTTCAAATCCAGTCTTGAACACTTATTAGCTATATGACCCTGGGCAAGTCACTTTGGCACTGTCTACCTCCATTTACTCAACTGTAAAATGAAGACAATAATCACACCCATCTCACAGAGTTGATGTGAGGATCACATGAGATAACATTTGTAAAGTAGCATAGTGACTGGCACATAGTAGGTGCTTAATAAATAATTTTTCCCTCACCCCCTTTGCCCTTTTCTGCTCTAAAAGGTGGGACTGGTAAGACAATTACTTGCGATGAAGCTTGGCAGAAGCCCCTGACATCTCTTGCTTGCTTGCATCATTGGGGTGGCATGAAGGCAGAGGGCACTAGCTACTCCCTAAGTGGACTATTGCAACTTCCTCTTTCACTGTGGTGAAACTCAGGAGAGAATGAAATCTTCGGGCCTCAGCACCACCCCCAAGCCATTGGACCTTGACAGCCAGATGATATATACATACATATTTACCTACACACACATACATACATTTTTGGATTGCATCTGTGTTTTCATTAGTATAGTTAGTCAGTCTCTTACAAGCATTTATAAATGCTTACCGTGGCAAACTCTGTGCTAACTGCTGAATAAGAAATTTAGCATAGGGAATTTCTTGATAAAAAAAAACAAAAAACAAATGCAGATCAGCATCTGGTCTTCAATTTAGAATTGTCTGGGACGCTGGGAGGTGAAGTCATTCATAAAAAGGGTAAACCTGTGGTAGGAAGTGTTGACACTGTAGTATTGTCAGGTCTACGACATGCCTCCTGGTTTTATACCAGTGCTTCCCCTCAGGGGAGGTTTGGCCTTAGGGAATTGAGAACTATATTATGCTGGTTCATCTTACTTCACCTTACACCTGGTGTAACAACAACATTACTTGCTGATACTGTGGCTGTGTAAGGCCAATAACACCAGCACACAGGAGGGCTGCTAGCACAGATTCTTTGATCTGCTTTTCCAAAGAAAGCAACTTTAAGGGGTTTACAATCTCACTTTAATCAAACAAACATATATCATTCACTTAGTTCAGGGGGAAAAGCCAGCACCCTGAACTTCAGAGCAAACACAAACAAATTACAAACATCAACAGACAGACTTTGTCTGATTCAAATCTCAATTCATAGTTACTGGAGTTTAACAAAGTTCGAAAAGCCGGGTTTACAAGCTGGAGGGCTCTTAACTACAGCTGCCCAGAGTCTCCACACCAGCACACCTCCAAGGGTGAGAGCCCTAAGCAAATAGCTCTGTCTTCTCTTTTTATGCACTCTTTAGCTGTCATCAAACATCATCTGAGCCACCAGAACTTAAGCTCTTACTATTGGCTCTGGTCTTAGCAACTCACACCCACATCAGCTTAGCACCTAGTAGCTAGGGGTTTGGGGCCTACTTGGGAGCGAAGATATAATCAGACCTCCTTTCATTGGCCCCACCTGGAGCCCCACCTTAGTTACCAATGCACTAACTTGCTATTCCTTTTAAATATATAATAAAGTTATCATGTACACTTCTCTTTTTTTTTTTACTTTTTTTTCCTCCTTCCTCACCATAGTCTGGAGAAGTAACATGAGGTACAAATATGTATCTTTGCAAAATCATTCTATACGTACTTCTATTTATCAGTTCTTTATCCGGATGCAGATAGCATCTTCCTTCATATGTCCTTTGTTATTAATTTGGGTATTTATAATTGTCAAAATGACTCAGTCACTCAAAGTTGTTCTTAAAACATTATTGCTGTTACTATACACAATGTTCTTTTGGTCCTGCTCATTTCACCCATCATCATTTCTTGGAAGTCTATCATTATCATTAGGCCCAAATCTCTACCTAGCCTCGCCCTTTGTTGTTCAGCTACTTCCCACCCTTAATCCCATTACCTCACCTTGCCCTCCTTAGATTTCCCCTCAAGACCCTCCCTAAACCCCTCCTCTGGTCACCCCAGACCACCCCTCAATCCCTCCTACAATCTTTGTGTATATAATCTCCATCTTGCCTTGAACATAAACCACTGGACCGAGTACCTGAGAGCGTCAGGCTGAGTCCAAGACAGCGAGCAGCTGTCTGACCTACTGGGACCTGGGAAGTCAGGCCCGAAAAGCACTTCCAAAATGCTTGGAGAGCAAGAAGGGGTTTGGGTTAGGGAGAGGCTTACCTTCCAGTCCTGGCTGGAGAAGAACTTGAGATTAGCAGTCGTTCCCGGCCAACGCACCATAAAAATGAAGAGGTTAAAGGTTGAGGGGTGCTGGGCACCCCAAAATATTGACGCACCGGGTCCTGCCGAAAGAATTCGACTCAAGCCTTCTCAGCCAAGGGAAAAGACAAAGTTTATTAGGGATTCACCACAACGGGCTGTCTTAAGAAATCCCCCCCCCCACCTTGTGACGCCTGTTTCCACAAGCGGGCCAGATCCAACCTACTGAATTAGATTGAATCTGAGCACCTTCATGGAGGCAAGATGGAGATTATATACACAAAGATTGTAGGAGGGATTGAGGGGTGGTCTGGGGTGACCAGAGGAGGGGTTTAGGGAGGGTCTTGAGGGGAAATCTAAGGAGGGCAAGGTGAGGTAATGGGATTAAGGGTGGGAAGTAGCCGAAGGCATGGATACCGATATATCAAGGGTGGGGAAGTGGCTGGACAACAAAGGGCGAGGCTAGGTAGAGATTTGGGCCTAATGATAATGTGAGGCTTGTGGCCTTAGGGGAAGGCCAGATCCAGTTGGAAGATTCAAGGACAGTTCAAGGGGGCTCCCAGAGACTGTATTCCAGATTCAAGGGGGTTCCCAGAGACTGTGCCCTCATCAGTTATTATATCAATATATTTTATGTTGGTTATTAATAATGGACAAAATCCCAGCAGTGAAAGTGGGCTACCTGTGGAAATCTGCTGTGTGGTCCCTGTGTCTTATTCCTGCAGCCAGCGAAATCTGGACCTAGAATCAGGAACATCTGGATTCAAATCCAACCATCTGTGTGAGACCTTCCTTACTTGTTCCTCACATTGTGATTGGACAAATAATCCTCATTCTTGCCAACTAGCCAATCTCTTCTTATCATACAATTCGCTTTTATTTCTGGGCAAGTTACTAAACTTTTGTCTGCCTCAGTTTTCTCATCTGTAAAATGGGGATAATAATACCACCTACCTCCCAGGGTTGTGGTGAAGATCATATGAGATAATAATTGTAAAGCACTTTGCAAACCACCTTAAAGCGCTGTAGAAATGCTAGTTATAATTACTTCAAGAACTCTTTGTTGAGACAGTTGTTCCTCATGTGAGAAACATGGTTTTGGGGATCACTGGACTTCCTAGGCAGGGCCAAAGTCCTGAAGAAGAACCCTGTGATAATCCCTAGGGAAGGCTGTACAGACCACAGGACTCCCAAAGGAAGACCAAGTGGTAGCCATCCCTTAATCTGTGGGGATCACAGGGCCTCCTAGGGGTCAGACCCTAAGGAAGACCCAAGTGATGGCCCCTTAGGATGGCAGTAAGATCACAAGGCTCCCAAGACAGGGCCAGAAGTCCCATGTGATGTCCCCTTAAGAAAGCCATGCAGACCACAGGGTTCCCCAAGGGAAGCCAGAGTGGCAACCCCCTTGACACCACAGTGGGGACCACAGGACACCCCAAGACAAGATCCAAGAGTAAGCCTAGCAAGCTTCCACTGCCTGTTACTTCCCTTCACCTGACCTTAGGAAAATCCATGTGATTTGCCCATTCTCACCCAAAGAACTCAGGACTAGAGTGGGCAGAGGAAGGCATTTTATTACATTCCCTGAGAGAGCAGGTGTAGTGCTCTCAGGAACACACAGTGGTATAGCTGTAGGAGCAGGGGTAACCATTCCCTCCACTCCTGCTAGAGTCATGGTTAATTTACAATCTTTGTTTTTTTACATAGTTTTCCTAGGTTATACAGTTTATATAAATAGGATAATAAGGATACAGAAGCAAAAGTGAAGTTAATTAGATTTTCCTTGTCTTAGTTTAGGATTAAACTATATTCTTTTACTTCCCCTACTTTCCCTCTTTAACATATGCAAATTACACAAATCAGTAGGCCTGGATTCTTGACCAAGACCAGACCCGAGATAAGCTTGAATAGGTTCAAGTGGGTTTGGCCTCTCTAATTCCCCAGACTGCCTTCTCAAAAAGCATGCACATGCGTACAAGCCTCTGACCTCTCACCTGACCGACCTTGAGGCCTGGTCTCTGCTAAAGCTGGGGTGGGGGAGGGCAGGGAAGCACACCTTTAGTTCTGTGGAAACAAAACTCCTCCTCCCATTTCTTACACTCACATTTGTCTTTTTAGAAAGGTGTCCTTGATGCTGCCGTTAAACTTCTTCCCACCTAGAAAGCAGCATAGGGCTACAGATTCACTTTCTTCTCTGAATAAGAAAATGGGAAAGTCTTGGTGTATGGAGGCTTTCCTCTCCCCAGTTACTAAGTTACTTGCCACTATGAGGAAAGAAACTCTTGAGCTAGGAGCTACATCTGTCAAATATGCTTCATAAGGTACAGGTCTGATTAGTACTCAACTAGAAAAACGTGGGGACTTCCTCCTGATTCTCTTCCCTCCTGTTTCCAGACAGACAACAGTGGCGGTTTATTCCATGTCCCTGGTGGGCATGGTGGTGTTTACTGTGACCTTGGGCCTTGGCTACCTCTGGGGTTGTGTTCCTCACAGCAGGCATGCTGGGGTAAGTTACATCTAATATACTTTAATTGGCAGGTGATGTCCCCTTATCCTTCAATACACTGGCATCCTAGGAAGCAATATCTGCTTCTTCCTGCCTTCTCCAGTCTGTAATATGGACCAAGTGACCTACATGATGACCTTTACAAATGGGCCCTTTGTTCTGTTTGAATGGGTAGCACAAGTCAATGTTCCGTTGTATACTTTAACAACAATATTGTACGATGAAGAACTGTGAATGACTTGGCTGTTCTCAGCAATACGATGATCCAAGACAAGCCCAAAAGACTAATGGGCAAGCATCCTATCTGCCTCCAGAGGAAGAACTGGTATTGTTTCAATACAGACTGAAGTATTCTATTTTTCAAATTCTTTCTTTCATTCTTTATTTGAGTCTTCTTGTACAAAATGACTCACATGGAAATGTTTTACACAATTGCACATGTATAGCCTATATGTGATTGATTACTGTTTTGGGGAGGGTGGGGAGAGGGAGAGAAAAAAGGATAGAATTTCAAACTCAAAACTTTAAAAAAAAAGGCTAAAAATTGTTTTAACATGTAATTGGGGTGAAAATAATATATAATATATACACACATACATATACATATACACACATGCATACATCTCGTGTGTGTGTGTACACACACACACATAAACAAGACGAGTCCTTGGGCCTTCAGTCTCTGTCACTTTGCTGGTACAGAGTAAATTTCAGGATACTTCTTTTTCAGAGTTTCTCTTGGTATCTTAGGAGCGTTTAGATACTTTTATAGGATTCTATTCCACGTTTATATGCTACTTTTAGAAACCCCTCTGAATTATTTTTTTAAAAAATCACTGCTGAGAGACAATAGAAAATAGTATGTTTTTGCCTGGTTGTGTCTGCTTATCACAGGGAATTCTCCCTTTGCCCTGCCACTCCTTCCCTGATCTTTTCTATAGTATTCCAAGCACCTAGTCCTGCTAGGGAGCCATTCCTGGGAAAGACAGCAGTTTAGTTATTGTTATATAGTTGTTTTTCAGTGATGTCTGACTCTTCATGACCTCATTTGGGGTTTTCTTTGCAGAGATCCTGGAGTGGCTTGCCATTTCCTTCTCCAACTCATTTCATAGATGAGGAACTGAGGCAAACAGGATTAAGTGACTTGCCCAGGGTCATGTAGCTAGTAAGTGTCTAAGGCTGAATTTAAATTCATGAAAAGTCTTCCTGACTTCAGGCCCAGCATTCTATCCATTGTGCCACTTAGCTGCCCCATTCTATGTATCTAGTATTTGTCAAAACTATCTGTGATTCCACAGCTCAGGACTGAATTTTTTTTGAGGGCAAATTAATAATGGGTGTTTTCCAAAAAGAAAAATGTGTTACTTTTCAAACAAATCAACTCCTCTGCAAGTAAAAAATCCCCAGGGATTTGGCAGGTGATGTTCCCTTATCCTTCAATACACTGGCATCCTTCCTGCCTTCTTCAGTCTGTAATATGTATGGACCAAGTAACCTACATGATGACCTTTACAAATGGGCCCTTTGTTGTGTTTGAATGGGTAGCACAAGTCAAGGTTCCATTGTATACCGTAACAACAATATTGTACAATGAAGAACTATGAATGACTTGGCTATTCTCAGCAATACAATGATTCACAAGCTGACATTACAAATGCAGGAATCAATTTGTGACTAAGTCACTTGTTCAGTTCATGGTTCTCCTCTCGGTTGTTTAGTTGAATTTACAACATCAAAAAGTAAAGTACTCTCAGTCGTTGCTAAGTGCAGTCTCATTAATAAATAGTGCCTCTAGTAAATTAGTTTATTTTTCTGCTTTTTAAAAGCATCATCAATAACCACCTGCTTTCTCTGTACTATCCCTGTACTTCTCCCAAGAGAATGGAGCTCCACCAGAACAGAGACCTTCATTGTTTGTATTGCTGCAAAGCACCCAGGCCAAATGGCTGAACGATAAGAATGTTATCTTATATTTGCATAGACTATTACAGTTTACAAAGCACTTTGAAACAAAGCCTCATTCACTTCTCACAACAACCTTGTAAGCTACATAGGAAAAGTATGTTATTGGGCCTTATTTTGTGGTTGTTCAGTTGTTTTAGTTGTGTCCATCCTCATTTGGGGTTTTATTGGCAAAGTTACTGGAGGGGTTTACCATTTCCTTCTCCAGCTCATTTTATAGATGAGGAAACTGAGGCAGATAGGGTTAAGTGACTTATCCAAGATCACATGACTAGTTAAGTGTCTGAGGCTGGATTTGAACTCAAATCTTTCTGACTCCAGGCCTAGAGCTCTATCCACTGAACCAGAAATGCCTTTCTGTGCATCTTTCTCACCTTAGGGACTCTCATAACTAGTAAATAGGATTGATCAAATGTCCAGGGCTTCCAGTTCATTGGCATGAAGGCAGAGTTGCAAGGCTGCCAACTAGTTGGGATCACTAATCAAATCTGAGTGAAGAATGCACAATCCATAGAAAATGACCTCTCTTCTGTTAACTTTATTGACTCTAGGGACTTACCAAGACTGTTGTTAATGTTGAAGCTTCTTCTGCAGGAGTTTGGGTGCCACGATAACAGGCATTTATATAGGCCTTAGAGATTTACAAAGTGTTGTACATAACAAGATTTTACATGACTATGACAACGACCCTTTGAAGTAAGCACCATAGATACTATCTACATTTTACAGATGAGAAAACTCACAGGCTCATAGATTTGGAACTAGAAGGGACAGATGAAGAAACTGAGGCTTAAAGAAGTTAAGTGACTTGCCCAGGGTCACGCAACTAGTAAGTGTCTGAAGCAGGATTTGAACTCAGGCCTTTCTGACTTGAGAGCTCAAAGGTTATATGGTTTGCCCAGGGTCACAAAGCTGGTGTCATAGGTGATTAGATGAATCATAGGTCCCTTAGCAAGAATCATAGATGTCCTTCGTTCTTGAGAGGGTCTAAATGATGACACTATGTTAGGGTCAAGGTACAGTGTGGCCGACTGCGGCTAATCAAACCAATGTGAGCTTGGAAGAGCTACTGCAATTCTGCTTTGCTCCCTACTAGCCTTGCCACTCTGCCATCATGCCAAAGAACTGGAAGCCCTGGACATTTGATCAATGCTATTTACTAGTTGTGAGAGTCCCTAAGGTGAGAAAGACGCACAGAAAGACATTTCTGGTTCAGGGGATAGAGCTCTAGGCCTGGAGTCAGAAAGATTTGAGTTTAAATCCAGCCTCAGACACTTACTAGTCATGTGATCTTGGACAAGTCACTTAACTCTGTCTGCCTCAGTTTCCTCATCTATAAAATTAGCTGGAGAAGGAAATGGTAAACCCCTCCAGTATCCTTGCCAAGAAAACTCCAAATGGGGTCATGAATAGTTGGCACAGTGCCTTCTTTGATGTAGGTACAGCATGCTGTGTGGTCCTGTGCCAGTCTTCCAGGTCTCAATCAATTCCAAAGCTCTTCAGAGAAACCTTGAGAGTGTCCTTGAGGACTAGAATCATAGGTGAAATCAAAGGGTGTTTGGAACATCTTTTGATTCCAAGCCAAGCACACCTTCTTCCATCATACAGTTGAATAACTCTACAAACTGTTCTATAAACAACTATGTACAAACAAGCTGTATATAGGACAAATTGGAAATAATTAACATATGGAAGACCTTAAGAAAGTCTGCATTCTTTGAGGAATAGGAAGCCCATAAATCAGCAGAAATACCCTGTTAGAGACAGGCCTAACACCGGTACTCATATTAGGACACAGTGAGACACAGTCAAGTCATTGAACAATTAATAAAATGTGGTTACTTTGCCCTAATATGGCAAGGATATGCAGCAAGCATACAATAGCACTTGTGTCTCTGGATGTTTCCCTCCTCATCTTTGTAGGAAATTAAATCTGGTCCACAAAGCAGGCTAACGTGATTCATAGCTGGAGAGTATTCCCCAAATGGGTAGAACTTTTTGTTTCTTTAGGTAACCAGAAAAAGTTACACCAAAGGAGGCAGGGGCCAATCAAGTCCCAGGCATAGCTTCATTGTCCTTTTTTGTTTTAGCTCTAATGTATTTCATTTGTTTCAAGTATTTCCCAATTACATTTTTAAAAAATTAACATTCACTTAAAAAATTGAGTTCTAAAATATGTTTAATATGATTGTACAAGTATATCCTATATCAGATTGCTTGCCATCTTGAGGAAGGGGGGGAGGGAGGAGGGAAAAAATTTGGAACTCAAAATCTTATAAAAGTGAATGTTAAAAACTATCTTTACATGTAATTGGAAAAAATAAAATACTTTAAGTGGGAAAAAAGAAAAAAACTTGAGCTCCAAATTCTCTCCCTCCCTCTTGCCTTTCTCTTGTCTCTTGAGAAGGCAAGTAATATGATATCTATGATCCATGTGAAATCATGCAAAACATTTCCATATTAGCCATGTTGCAAAAGAAAACACATAAACACAAAAACAAGAAAAATAAAGAAAGTGAAAAAAGTAATAAAGTAAAAAAAAAGTAAGCTTGGTTACCTTTTAAGGACAACTAACATCTATTATATGGAAATAGGGAATCCTTGCTCCTATCACAGATGCTCATCCTTATTTATGGAAACAGAACTATGCTTCATTTTCAGACAGCCTTGGTGTTATCTGTTTCTGAATGTGGCCCAAACAACCAATTTGTGACAAGGAGACCTCAGTATCCTGTTTGTACGTAACTTCTGTAAGGTTTGGCAGCTGTTGGCGGAGTTCTGCCTCAAAAAGAGCATCAAGTATTTTCATGCAAAGCAGCACTGCTGAATGCCAAAGTTGTCTGGCCATTGGTGCTGTTTGCTAACATTTCAAAGCCCCCATTGCTTGAAGTCATAATTTAATACACTATTATAGTTTTACTCTGTGTGTCTTGCTTGCTGTCCCTCCATTCTAGGTCATCTTATAGAAGATGTTTGGGTTATCCTGCTGTCTCTAATTCTCATGGCTTTTTTTCTTCTTTTTTTGGTGAACTGTGTTATAAAAAGAGTCATTTCTATGCCAATAGAATGTTTTAGCCTCTGATCAAATTTGTCCTTTATGGAGAAACTGCATTGAACCCCCTGCTTTTCATCATTTTTCCTTTCTCAAATCTACACGTCTGGGTTAGGGAGCAACCCCTTGGACATTGAGACTATATAAGATACACTTCAAGTCTTAGTTTATTTGAAATTTATAGATATTCTTGACACATGGGAACACAAATTGAGCATTCTTTGACACTTTTCCCATGGATATGACTTTTGCTAATGCACCAGTTAAAGAAATTTGATCATATACTTAGAAGAAAGGGCTGGAGAGGATCAGGAGACAAGGAGGTCATATCTTGCCTCTAGCACTTACCTGTTTAACTATAGACAAATCACTAAAACTCTCTATCGGTCTGCTGATTTCTAAAGTGGGAACACGACCTGTAGTACTTTCCTCATAAGATCATTTGATGGTCCAGATAGGGTACATAAAACCCTATGTGCCCATGGGCAAAGTCAGAAGAAGAGTATGCTTATAAATGCTTATGCACTGAATTGTGTGGTGGCATCACAGGGCATGCCCAAAGGAAGAGTTAATATGAAAATTGCTTGTCTGGACTTTAGCCTGCAGAAAACAAAAATGAAGCTTGATGCACAAGTATTCATTATGGACCCAGAAAAACTGGATCAAATTAGAAAGAGTGAATCAGATATCATGAAGGAGATAATTCAAAAAATACTGGCCACTGGTACCAACGTTATTCTAACAACTGGTGGAATTGATGATATGTGTCTAAAGTACTTTGTTGAGTCTTCAATTATAACAGCCTGAAGAGTTTTAAAAAGGGACCTTAAGCAAATTGCTAAAGCATCTGGAGCAACCACTTTGTCAACGCTAGCTAATCTGGAAGGTGAAGAAAGTTTTGAAGCTCCAATGTTGGGACAAACAGAAGAGAGGATTTGTGATGATGAGCTAATTTTAATCAAAAACACTAGAGCTCAGACATCTGCCCCAATTATCTTACAAATGACTCCATGTGTGATGAGATGGAGTACTGATGTTCTTTGTGTGGTTGAGGGTCCCAGAGTCAAAGTCTGGAGTGCCAGGTCGTGGTGCTGTAGAAGCAGCCCTTTCCAGTTATCTGGAGAATTATACAACCAGCATGGGATCATGGGAACAACTTGCTATTGCAGAATTTGCTGGATCTTCTGTCATTATTCCCAACACATTGGCAGTTAATGCTGCCCAAGACTGTAGATTTGGTTGCCAAGTTAAGAGCTTTTCCTAATGAGTGCAAGAACCTAAAATGGATTGGCCTTGACTTAATCGATGACAAAACTGGAGACAACAGGCAAAGTGGTATGTTTGAACCTACCATGGTTAAAGTTAAGAGTCTGACATTTGCTACAATTACTGTTCTTTGAATCGATGACCTCAATAAGTTACATCTAGAAAGTAAAGATGATAAAAGAGGAGGAGAAAGAAATTATGAAGATGCAGTTCCCTCTGCGGCTATTGAAGACCGATCTGATTTTCTTTATAACAATGTTACTGATTAATTTCGTCCTGTACCATTTTGTCTTGTACTTAGTGTATAAACATAAAAAATACAACAACCTTTCATGTTGAATTTTTATAAGGGACATGAAAGAGAAAATAAAACATCTTTCCTCTGGGAGGGAAAAGTTTTGATGCCTTTTCTTTTCTTTCTACCAGATATATTCCAATATATCCTCTCTTACAATAAAAACAAAGAAAAGCAAAACTAACTGCACCAATAGTCCCCTTATTACCCTTCTACTAGGAGGAATTTCACTATCTGGCCCCAGGACCAATATTGGTCATATAATTGGTAAACATACCCATATACATATATAATTATATAATATAATTAATTATATATTAAAATCACATTAATTGTATATAATAGATAAAGTATAATATATATATAAAATTGGTGATATAATGCATTATATTGAATATAACCTGAGTTCAGCTACCTTTCGGCATTTGTTATTATATAGTAGCCATTGTAATGTGGTTGTGTTAGTAGATTCTTATTGTCTTTCTAAGAACTGAAACAGGAGATTTTTATGTATACCTCCCTGCTTAGTCTCCACTCCACCGCAAAGACTTACTTGATTACTTTGTTCCTCATTAATTTCTTTTCTGAATGCTCACAGTAATTAGAGTCATGCCATAGAGCTCAGGAACCAATTAAATAAAATCAGACTTCTTGGGGCAAAGGTCATGACTTTACTTCTAAATCCTACTGCAGCCCTGACCATAGGCATTCATATACTGCTGAATGACTGACCACATGCTAGAGAAGGCAGTTTATGGCTTCTGTCTCTTTCCTCTTCTGCACCGTCCTTTTTTTTTTTTAATTGCTACCCAAGGCTGGTGGTTGTACTTGTCCTTTGTCTCTCAGTTTGATCTGCTTGCCCCCTTGGCCGTAACACTCTTATTTAGCACCCTCTTCCCTATGAGCCTCCTTAATCTGCTTGTTGGTCACCCTAGTCTGGTGTTCTTGATCCTGATTAGCTCCATGACAACATAGGTAACGTCTAAGGTACAAGTTCTAATTTGACTTGGATGTGCCTGATTTCAAAACTAGCCCTCTATTTACTATTCCATGCTGCCTTATGTATTTTCCTGGTATGTGGCTTGCAAGGCTTTGCCCTGTTTTGGTATAGCACAGTTAGGCATAAGAAATTAAATGGGAATTTTGGGGGAGTTTTGTGAAAGCCACAGATGACACAGAGCCTATGACCAAATAACTAACCCAAATTTTACAGTAAGGCACTGTAAACACCCCATAAAAGAAAAAGAAAAAATTCAGACTTCTTCTCTGGTACAAAGGGAAGGCCAAAAAGTTTTTCACGGATTCTCCAGATTGCAGGGGCACCCTACCCCTAACTGCTGGGTTTATCACCACTAAGGGGCCAGGACACCAATCATTAGAGTGGCTATCTCCTACAGGAGCACCTTAGAGAGAAAATGTCCCAAGGCAAGGAAAAAAAGTCCAGAGTATAATGTGGTGGAGGCTGCAAAGGAGCAGGTATTAAGAGTCTGAAGTTACTGTTTTGTGGGGTCCAGAATATATAACTCAAAAGGAAAAGCAAATTAAAAGACTCCAATGGCCACAACATATAAAACCATTCAGTGGGAACAGATGACTGGCAAAAGAAGGCATGCAAACCCCTAGTTCTTGGGGGAGTTCTAGAAATAAGCTAAATTCTGCCTTGTCTTTTTAGAGACACCGTCTCCTCCTCAGTCATAGCCCAAGCCAACATAACTAAAGAATAACCATGAAGGTTTTCATTTGCTAGAGACATGAGAAATGGGAATTTTCATGACTTTATAATCAAATGGTTACAGAGCTGGTGAAACAGAAGGTTATGATTTGAAGAAGAGCTACAAACATGGTTCAGGGATTCGGGGGGTCACATCTACTTTGGGGAAATCTGAAATGAGTATAGAAAAGCTGGAATTTTAAGAATCCTGGCTTTTCATGGCCTCATCCACAGATGTGGCTTTGGAAAGATGCCTGGGATTTTGTTCTGGCCATGAGTGCTGTAGAGAAGGAACCTCTGAGCACTCTCCAGTGGTTTAAAACAGGATAAAACCAAGCATTATACCCTGGTGTGCTTCCCAAACTAAAATTTGGCCATCAGATATTTTGAGGCTTGAAATATATTGTTAGAACCCATAAATGCTAGTTCAGTGGGTTAGAATAAATGGAAGTCAGAAATTTCAGAGAAAATAAGCTTGTTTTCATATTGAAGTAACTGCCACACAATATAAACGTTGACCTCTACATGCATAGATATAAAATCATTAATACTTTAAATGAGAAAGTACTGCTGTCATTGAAATTCTCTCAAGGACTTTTCCTCAACTCTCTAAACCCATTATATCATATGAAATACTGTTTTAGAAATGCTGGTCTACAAGATTAAATTACTCTTTAATTTTGAATCAATAGAGTTTTCTTCTGTGAAAAAGAGAGACAAGCATAGAATACTTGCATAATTTGTTGTTGTATTTTGGTTATTTCAGTTGTGTCCAACTCTTCCTGACCCCATTTGGGGTTTTCTTGGCAGAGATACTGGAATGGTTTGCCATTTCCTTCTCCAGCTCATTTTACAGATGAGGAAACTGAGGCAAATAGGGTTAAGTGACTTGCCCAGGTACATATCTAAGGTCACATTTGAACTCAGGTCTTCCTGGAGGTGGGGGAGTAGAGCCAGATAAGGCAAAAAGTCAGGTGAAGGAAAGCATAGGATGAGAAGAGCCAGGAGAAGGGAATGAAAAGGTCCACAGAAAGGTGGGGTGGAGGTGGAGTGCCAGACATCTATTCGTTCTTTTTCTCCACTGCCAATCTCTCTCCCCCATCCTTAAATCAAAGAGACTCCTGGAGGGCACCACCTCTTTCCTTAGCTATCTCTCTGACCCTTTTTTCTAACCCCCCAGACCTTCCCTATTCTTCACTCCCTCATCTCTTATCCTCTCCTTGGCCCTTCCCCCTGACGTCTCACAGGCTCATCCTTACCTCTCCCCCTTCTCTCTGATTTCTCCAGATGGTCCCCACCTTTAGAGATCTCCTTCCTCCCAGAGGGACGGAGCACAGAGCACTGTGAGGGAGGGAGACAACCAGGGCACTAGACCACAGTGAGACCCACAGTATAATTTCAATTCTCCTGTACATCTAAGACCCCCATCTGGCTACACTCACCCCTTGAACTAGATCAGTAAGGTTCACTTTGTACCATCCTTTAATTTGATTGGCTGAAGTTGGCATTACATCTCATAATAATGCAATTTTTTAACCTGAAAAATCCCTTCCTGAATCCATAGTTTGTATAGATTTTGCTAATAAGTAAATGATTATGCAAATACACATAGGACCATAAATTTAGAAACAGAACTCATTTCTCCCTGTCTTTTTTTTTTTTTTTGCAGAGGGAAGGCAGGGCAATTGGGGTTAAGTGACTTGCCCAAGGTGACACAGCTAGTAAGTATGCCAAGTGCCTGAGGTGGAATTGAAATCAGGTCCTCCTGACTCCAGGGCCGGTGCTCTACTCACCGCACCACGTAGCTGCTCCTCTCCCTAACTTTTCTTAATGTCACAGATGAAGAAAAGGAGGCCCCAAATGATAAAGCAGCTTGCCCAAAGGCACACAGGTCGAAATGGCATATTCTCTGATTCCCAAGTCTGTGTCCTCTGTACAGTATCATGCCACCTCTTAGCACAATACAACTTCCCTCTGTGCGTCTCATAAACCAATGAAGCTCACTGGAACATGTAAATGCCCTAAGGTACTCTGTAAATACTTTGATTTATGCTAGGATTTAAGAGATAGTGGAATAAATACTAGTTTTAAATCCTACTTTGACCTCCTTACTAGGTGGGTTATGACTCTGGGCAAAGCATTTAAGATCTCTGAGCCTCAGTTTCTTCCTATGTGAAATCGTGATACCAGTAGCATCTACCTCAAAGAATTGTTACAAGAATCATCTGAAATAAGATATGTAAAGTATGTGGCAGATTTTAAAGTGCTAGATGTTAGCTATTGTGATGACATCCTCTCTTCTTGACTTTCTCTAGCATTTATTGTATGTATTGTTAATTTGGGGCAGATAGTTGGTGCAGCGATAGAGTGCCAGGCCTGAAGTCAGAAAGACTCATCTTCCTGAGTTCAAATCTGGACTCAGACACTTATTAGCTGTGTGACCCTGGGTAAGTCACTTAACTCTGTTTGCCTCAGTTCCTCCTTGGTAAAATGAGCTGGAGAAGGAAATGGCTAAGCACTTCAGCATCTTTGCCAAGAAAACCCCAAATGGGGTCATGAAGAGTTGGACGTGACTGAACAACACCAAATTGTTGATTTGACTTTATTATATGCTATTCTGTGGTTCTATGAATCTTTGCCTCCCTAATTTTATTGTAAACCCCTTATGGGCAGAGATAACATTTTATAATTCCTCGCATCTCTCTTACATTATACAGTTCATTGAAAATACTCAGATTTCCTTAACTATTGGTCACCTGGGAATGATACAGCAAATGTCTCGTTTATAATGATTTCGGAGCATTACATGGCCTGTGACGTCCCTTCCAACTCCAACATTCTGCGATACTGTAATTTCTCACCACAGCCCTGTAAGCTAAGATGATAGGTACTGCCAGTCTTATTTTCAGCATGGAGAAGCAAAAGCTTAGTGAATTGTTCACAGTCATCTAGATAATTTCCGATAATTTCAGCTTTGCAACTAGACTTCTAAGTTTTTTATCTCATTCTTTGCATTTCACACCATGTTGTTGTTACAACATATATTGGTGAAAATCAGATGAAAATTCTAGATCTCATTTTTTGGGGGAGGGAGAGAATGGGAAATTGACTAAAAATGGTAGCACAAGATGGTAAGAGACTAGAATACAACTCTCTATTATTCCTTTATCCTCATTCTAATACTACACTCCATACTCGGGGTGGGGAACCTTCAGCCTCTAGGTCCTCAAGTGTGGCCCTTCCCGGAAGTTTGGATTCCATCAAAGGGCTATACTTGAGAACCTAGAGAGCCACATGTGGCCTCAAGGCTGCATGTTCCCCATCCCTGCTCTATATCCTACTACACTTTGACGTCCCTACAAAGCACAGATTCCCTAATGTCACAGCTCCCCAATTTCAAGAACTAAAACACGAAGAAGTTTGCTATTTTTTCCTCCTTTGTATCCTTAGCTGTTTAGCACAGTACCTGATAAAATGTAGGCTCTTACTTGTGTTTGTCCTTCATTTTAGAAGAGGACCATGACATCAGGAAAATGATGCCATGACTTGCAGTAGACTTTGATTTGAGTGAGGGAGGGCTGTGCAAGGTCACCAGTCTTACCTTCCCCTCCAGAGCCATCAGGCTCTTACTCAATGCAGGTTGATTGGTTAAATCCAATTTGCTTTCCTCAGCCAGGTGAGAGGGATGCAGATGCTACTGAAGCTTTAGGGTAGTTTTTAAGTGTGTCCAGTGGAAGGAAATAAGCATTTTATCAAGTTCTTCTTACGTAGTGTTCCATGTGTTACTGTGTACCAGGCACTTTACCAATCAATATTTGATCCAAACAACCCTGGGAAGTAGGTGCTATCATTATCCCCATTTTACAATTAAGGAAACTGAGTCAAACAGAGGTTAAGTGACTTGTCCAGGATGTCTTCCTGACTCCTGGGCCAGCTAGCAACCTATCTCAAATAAAGTACAAAGTGGTTATTGTCTTTGCTCAGTGGCAGTGGATACGTCTCAGAAAAATGACCGTGAAAGTGCTCTTTGACTGGAGTGCAAGGGAAGCCTTTCTTTCAAGAGGATGCCAACTTAATGTTCCCTGTTTTGCTTTGGGGTTGTTGATTTGAATGAAGTAGGGGGAAGCGGTAGCGTGTGCCGCCTAGTGGGTATAAAGAGTACTTAAGAGGGCAACATTCTGATTCATTGTTAGTTAAACTTGGAAATTCCAAAGGACTTCAAAGAAGCCTGCTCCAAAAGACCTTGCCCACCGGCCGAGATGCCTCTTCTTTTTCCTGGTCGTTAGCCGCTCCCCTCTTCCTTACCCTGCTCCGCCCCGCCCCTTCTCTCTTCTGCTTGCGCTCAGTCCTTCAGTAAGAACAAGCTTATGGTTTCCAATATGAGCAGTGACTAAAGACCATCCCGCTTTCTCAAACGAACCGCATAGCAGACGCGTTGTTACAGAAAGTAATGGATTTGGATGTCAGACGACATCCAGGTGTTTCCTCACCTGAAAATAAGGGAATCGGTCTAATTGATCTCTAAGTCCTATGCTCTGCTTTTTTTTGGTGGTGGGAATAGGGAATGTAATTTATTTTAGGGCTGGAAATAAAAGAAAATGGAAGTGTTTGTGACCCACTCTTTGGGAGTGAAAGTTTTGAGGTATTTGGAAAGGAATCGCCACGATAACTTTGGAGTGTTCCTGTTTGAACAGCGTGTGTCAAGAAGGGATAGTAGATTTTTGGAAAGGGGGGGATGGATACTGGGGGCTTAGCTTGGAAAGGACAGGCTAGATCGTGAGGGCAGGGGCCGTGGTTTCCATGGCTACGGGTATGTGGTAAGGGGCCTGAATCCTGTGGAGACACTGTGAAGAACAGAAAGGAGGGACTTGCCAGCAGTTTGAGCGGACTAGGGGAGGGGGGCGGATCACGTGCGTAAAAGGGGGTGGGACCCAGAAGTTGTTCCAGGTACTATTTGAGTGACTGCAAGAGGGATCCGGGTCTCTGCTCTGGGCTTCTGAACTGCAAGCCTGGCAGTGTCTGAGTGAGAACAGGAAAGCTGTAGGGGTTCGAAGCAAGAGGCGACAGAAGAGAAGCAGCGTCATCAGCTGAGACCCCCAGAGGGAACGAAAAGAAAGTGACAGCCGGAAGACTAGGCTGAGAGGCGATCCCGGGTTGTCTTGTATAGATTTCGGTGCTCTCTTTTCTCTGGTTTAGCGACTGTCTAAGCTGACTATTTTTCTCTTGGAGTGAGATTTTTGTTGCTTGTTTTGCTTTTTTTTTTTTTTTCGTTTTGGGAGGAGGGCAGCGCTGTAAGCGCTAACGTGAGGCCAGAAAGGGACATCCTGAGAGGGGGGCAGAGAGCCCAAGGCACCTGAATAGTAGGGAGGTGGGGATTAGTGGGGGACAGTGCCATTTGTAGACATGGTGAGTGTGACTTCAGTTCCCACCACTGCCGAAGGGCAACCTCAGCAGCCTGAAAGGGAATCCACTACGGACCCCGATGACTCAGCCACCCAAGAACCCGTTAAGATCAAGGTGTCCAGTCTCCGCTGGTTTATCGTCCTGTTGTTCAGCTCCTATTCGCTGTGCAATGCCTTCCAGTGGATCCAGTACGGTGCTGTTAATAACGTCTTCGTGCACTTCTA
Source organism: Trichosurus vulpecula (assembly GCF_011100635.1). NCBI lineage: Eukaryota > Metazoa > Chordata > Mammalia > Diprotodontia > Phalangeridae > Trichosurus > Trichosurus vulpecula. The sequence continues at coordinate 231,858,486 of NC_050580.1, forward strand.
TGGGGTCAGCTCCTTTTCCATTGACTGCTTGTCCATGATTTTCATGGTGACCTACATCCCACTACTCTTCCCCGTGGCTTATCTTCTGGAGAAATATGGCTTACGTACCGTCGCCCTTTTGGGGTCATTCCTTAACTGCTTGGGAGCCTGGGTGAAATTGGGCAGCTTGAAGCCAAATCTCTTTGCCATCACCGTGCTGGGGCAATTTATCTGCGCTGTTGCTCAGGTTTTCATCCTTGGCATGCCCTCCCGCATTGCTGCCGTCTGGTTTAGTGAACGAGAGGTTTCTACAGCCTGCTCCCTGGCTGTCTTTGGTAATCAGGTAAGTACAGAAATGAGTGTCTGGATTTTTTTTTTTTTTTAGTGTGTTTATGTGTGAGAAAAGTATGAGGAAACTGAGGGGAGAATTGGGACCCTTCTCTATTTCACCTAAAGAGTAGTATTGCTCCTGGGAAGGCAAAGTCTCTGGAGTTCTGTCCTGAATTGTGCTGGGTAAAGCCAATAGCTTGTGTCTACCCCCTCCCTAGTAAGCTCTAACACTCTGGCCACTTTCAGACTTTTGACAGTGTAGTAAAGCTATTATAAATATCATACATATATGCACATATACACATATTTGTGTTTATGTGTTTCTGTATCTCTGTTATCATCTCATGTTAGCAATTAGTGTTCTTAGCAGAACAATCCATTCTAGAGTGCCATATCTCATGGCAGGAAGGGGGAATCCTTCAGGATGAATTTTAAAACCTGTAATGGTGATATTTTGTGCACCTTTGCCGACCTTTATACCAAGTTTTTAAAATTTTTTTGTTTTGTGTGTTTTTTGGCAGGGCAATTGGGGTTAAGTGACTTGCCCAAGGTCACAGAGCTAGTACATCAAGTGTCTGAGGTTGGATTTGAACTCAGGTCCTCCTGACTCCAGGGCGGGTGCTCTACTCACTGCACCACCTAGCTGCCCCTATACCAAGTTTTAAACCAGTACGGTGGGAACATCATGTAATTGAAAGCATTTCTGCCACAATTAGTTCACATCTCACATTTCTTGCTATCATAGTTTAATGCAAAAGACTACTAATTTCTCTGCAACTCTAGGTTGTGTAGCTGGACCTGCAGAAATGACAGGGAGAATTGAAACACTTGTTCAGGCCCAGTAAATAAAAAAACAATAACAGAATAAAACTTTTGACTGACCTCTTCAGCTAGCCGAAGAGAAAAATTACATTGACATTTTTTTATGTAGATGGCTTCCTCAATATTTTGGTTCATATTGGGAATTTTCACATTTCACATTTAACATGTGAAATGAACTAGCTAGTAACATCTGAGTCTTCTAGGCTTGTTTTCTCTTGCTTGAGGTTGTCAGTAGAGACTTGTCATTTTTTGTTGGAAATCTTCCACACACTCTTGCTTCCCAAAGGTGAATTCCCATTTTTTCTAGCTCCACTACAAGGTGGAAATTTTGAGCTAAATTTGAATCTTGGACTTTTTATAGTTGAAAGAGACCTTTGAGACCATTTTATCCAATCTCCTCATTTCATAGATGAGTGAACTTGCTTGGTGCCACATAGTTGATTAGTAGCAGAACCAGGACCAGAACCCAAGGGTGTCTTCTGTTTCCAAGTCTGCCCTAATCTACTCCTGAGTTATTAATTTGAATGGAATTTAGAGGAAGTAACCACCTTTAGTAAAACAAAAACCATCCCCCACATTTTTTCCTATGGCTTATGTTCCTTGAAAAATTAAATTGAGCATTTGTTATAAAATCAGATGGATTTTATATTAGAGGTAATTTAAAAATAATTTTGGATGTTGTGTTTATTCTTCATCTCTTCTCTTCCCCTCCCCCCAAGTTTTATGACTGAATTTTAATGGCTCTAAAGCATGATATACATTTTTACCAGTTTTAGCAAGTGGCTCTTTAAAGCTTTCAAACTGGACATGGGGGGTGGGCTTAAATTAGATTTAATTAATCAACAAGCATTTAGTGGTAACCTACTCGTTGTCAGGCACTGCACTAGACAGATGAAGATTTTAAGGAAAAAGAAAATAAACTTCTACTACTTAAGACTCAAGCCACGTTTTTTGTTTCTTGAAATTGGGGAGCCATGGCATTATTAGGGAATACATGCTTTGCGGGGTGTAGGGGTGTGAGGGTGTAGGAAGCTTAGTTTATGCCTGCACTTGGTTTATGCTAGCATGACTAGCAGTCATGATTCAAGTAGAATTAAGGCTTCAAGTTCCATACCTGTTTGAAAAAGGCAGAAGGAATACCCATCTTTGGCCCTCTTAGCTGGTACAAGGAGAAGAGAGAATCTTGCCTTTGTTTTTCCTTTTCACATTAAAGGTCAGACTAACTGTTTGTTTTCTTAAAACCTGTTAGGGGATGTAAATTTAAAAACACATCTTCGAAACTTAAAATCACAGTGTTTATTTATGAAATTCCTCAGAGTTAGGAAATGCTAAGATTCTTATAACAAACTTATTCATGCTCTGAAGCCTTGGTATTTTTACATCCCAAAGTAGTCTGTTTAGTGTTGTCTTTGGGAGTACATTATGTGCTGAGTTAAACATTATGAGCCACTTGGAAGTTTTTCCTTCTCTACTTTGTGAGGTTTGTACTCCCATGTTTTCCCGTTTTCTGAGAGTATCTTGACTGAATAGGTGAGTGATAAAAGTAAAGCACTTTGAGTTATATTTGAGAGAAAGGTATTTGGGGGAATAGTGGAGCCTTAAAAGATAAATTCCACAGACCATTCAGATTATAAGAATGTAATTTGGCTAGCAAAATCTTCATTGGTCCTGCCCACCTTCACCTGTGCAAACCACTCAGCTCTCAACAACCTTTACCTCCTTTTGCTGTTCTCTGCCTGTTTATTTTGAACACTAAACCTTGGAAGGAGAATCAGAATATATGAAATGCCCTTCTTACTTGTCTGTCTATTTCATTACCTATTGCCCTATTAAATCACAGCCTTGAATTACTTTTATGTGAAGTGCCTTGCTCACTTTAAAGTGTTTGATAAATATTATTATTTATTCTTCTCCTTGTATAATTGGACCAAAATTTTTTCATGGCATAGAGGTTACCCTAGGCTCTCAAAAGCCATGCCTGAAGAGTGCAATCTCTGATAGGTTCTAACAATTGGTAGAATCAGATTTAGAACTAGAAGAAAGTAGAAAGAGTTCCTTCCTTTTAGGCTTTCCGCCATCATTTTACAAATGAAGAAATTGAGGCTCAGAGAACTGGAAGGATTGATCCAAGGTCACTCAGGTAATAAGGGGCACAGATGGGATTTGGTTTCATGTATTCTTGATTCCAGACCCAACATTCTTTCCACTGTATTACACTACCTCTAAGATTCAATTCAGTTCATTCAACAAACATTTATTAAGTGCTTACTCTGATCAAGGAAGGTGTCATACTAGGCCCTAGTGATACAAAGACAAGAATGAAATGGTCCTTATCCTTAGGGAGTTTACATTTACAAGCAGAGTATAGGGAAAGCTAGTATGATATGATATTCCTGTATTTTTGTTGTGTTCAGTCATTTTCAGTTACATATGACTTTCTGTGAGTCCATTTGGGGTTTTCTTGGCAAAGATATTGGAGTGGTTTGCCATTTCTTTTTCCAGCTCATTTTACAGATGAGGAACCCAACACCAACAGGGTTAAGTGACTTGCCCAGGGTCACACAGCTAGTAAATGTCGAGGCCAGATCTGAACTCAGGAAGATGAGTCTTCCTGACTCCAGGCCCAGTCCTCTATCCACTGCACCACCTAGCTGCCCATTCCTGTATTAGAGGTCTTAAAAAGTCACAGTTGCATATGAGAAAGCCACATGAAGAACAAAGTTCTAGTCCGATTATCACTGCTGTGCATACACCACAGTGGAAAGGGCAGGCAAGTGGCCTGGTGATAGAGGGTCAGGAAGGCATCTCACAGAGTTCAAATCTGTTCTCAGACACTTCTGGGCAAGTCACTTAATTCTATTTGCCTCAGTTTCCTCATCTGTAAAATGAGCTTTGGATGGCAAACCACTCCAATATCTTTGCCAAGAAAACCCCAAATTGGGTCATGAAGAGTCTGACAGGAATGAAAGTGTTGTACAACAATGAGACGACGAGTGAGGATTTTCATTGTCAGTGTTATCACCAAACAGATCGAGTGTGATAGAATGTATAGAAAATGTTACACAACTCTTAAAGCACTGTGTAATTTTCATGTATTATTGTTATTTAAAATAACATTGTACCAGGTGGGGGTGGGAGGTGGAGGGGATTTAGAGACCAAAATTAAATAAACAGTCCCTGCCCTCGAGGAGCTTATATGCTACCAGAGGAAATAATATACATATGTAAGTATAAATCAAAATAGTTGCCAGGTGATTTCAGGAGTATTGGGGGGAAAGGCATGCTAACTGCAGGATTAAGAACAGTCTTGTGTAGGAAATGGTACAAAATCTGTGCTTTAAAGGAAGCCGGGAATTCTAAAAAATGAGGTGAGAGGAAAGTGTGTTCTAGAAGTAGGGCACAGCCAGTTCAGACAAGATGCGATGTCAATAGCTAAAAAGACCAGTTTGGCTGGATCATTGAATGAATAAATTGGCATAATGTCTCAATAAGCCTGGAAAGATCAGTTGTGAATGCCTTCAAGGGCCAGGGTAGTTTGGTTTTGGTCTTAGAGGCAATAGTGAACCACTGAAGCTTACTGAGCAGGCCATGATATAGTCAGATCTGTGCTTTAGGAAAACCACCTCCGCGGCTGTTTGGGAGCTTTTCTGTAGCCCAGTCAATAATAATTTATTGCGTGCTGACTATGTGCTGGCCAGTGTGCTACAAATACAAAAAGAAATAAGCCTGACTCTTAAGGAGTTTACATTCTATTAGGGGAGACAAGTATAGGTATATATGAAATTAACATAAATATGAAATATGTAAATATGTCACTGAATAAATACCAATAAATAAATATTAAGAGAACACATACAATGTAGAGATGGAGGGAATAGTGAAATGCATCATGTAGGAGATGGTGCTTAAGTTGCCTTTTTGAGAAAAGAGAAATAGTATCAGGTGGACCTGAGGGGAGAATGCATTCCAGGCATAAGGGATGGAGGCAGTAGATGCAGTGTTGAGGAGACTAGGCTGGATCACAGATAAGGTATAATGAGGCTGGAAAGATAAGTTGGGGACAGGTGGTGAACAGTTTTACAAGCTTGGCAGCATAGATTATGTCTTACGCTAGTGGCAATAAGTAATGACTAGAGTGTGCTGAGTATGGTGGAATAACATATAGTACAGTGAGTATAAGGGTAAGTCAGATCTATAATTTAGGAAAATCTCTTTGGCAGCTCTGTGAAGGATAGATTAGAGTGGAACTAAACCCAGTCATTCCTTTGCCTTGGACTCTTTGTAGCCTGTTGCCTCAGAGTATAATAACAAGGTATTCGGAAACACTTGTTTCACATTTTCAACAATAAATCTGTTTGATTTTGAGAGATGTCCGTGAACTATTCTACATTCTACCTTCACTCAAGAGTTAAGGAGGAAATCTTGCAGTTGCAGAGTCACTGACATCTAAAAACTATAGAACGTTAGAGCTAGAAGGGATGCTGAAGATCTTCTAATTCAATCATTTCATTTTAATAACAAAAAATCTGGGAACTCCAAGAGTCAAGTCAAGTCAAGAAGCATTTATGAAGCTTCAGGCACTGTGCTAAATGCTGAGAATGCAAATATAAGCAAAAAGAAAAACAGTTCCTGGCCTCACGGAGCTTACATTCTAGTGAGGGGAAGACAACATGCAAGAGGAAGCTGAAAATCTGGGGCAAGCGAAGAGAGGGAGAAGGCATTTGGCAGGGCATGGTGGAGAAAGTGGAGAGACTCAGGACTGGAACTCTGAGTGGACACCACTGGCCTGACACTTTCCTTAAAATGGAGGTTCAAGAAAGTGTTAACTACAGGAAGGAGCAACAGGGTAGGCAGGAGGAGTAACTTCCTAGGGGAGGCTGTTGTTGTATTTGTCCTTCAGTTTTGAAGAGGACCATGACAGCAGGAAGATGAGGACATGACTTGCAGTTGACTTTATGATTTGAGTGAGGGAAGGCTGTGCAAGGTCACCAGCCTCACTTTCTCCTCCAGAGCCATCTGCGTCCGGTGGCCTGATATCTTCATCAGGACAACTGGAGATGGCGTAGGATGCAGTGGGAGACCCTGGCCCTTTCAGGCTAAGGACTGTTCAGGTTCTCACTTAGAGTGAGGTAACGCCCATTCAGTGAATAGGCCTCTTTAAGAAGTGAGTCAAGGGATGGCCCCTTTAATTAGAAAAAAAGAAAAAAATCAAACTGGGAGGAGAAGACCCTCAGGGTTGCTGGTCAAAAGAGAAACAGTTACCACTGACACAGCTGTTCTGTCATGGTGAAGAAAGTAACATAGGGTCAGGAACCAAGCCTGGAAAGGGAGGAAGATAGGGTTGTACAAGGCACCTTCCTTAAAATGCACATTTCATTTTTATCTTCTCCTCCAGACCACCCTCTCTTGCATAAAACAGGGTTCTGATAGCATGATGTCCCTATAGGGACTAAAACTATTTTAATGGTAAATATAATATAATAATGGCTGTTAAGTTGTTTTTAGTCATGCCTGACTTTTTGTGACCCCATTTGAGGTTTGCATGGCAAAGATACTGGAGTGGTTTTGCCATTTCCTTCTTCAGCTCATTTTACAGATGAGGAAACCGAAGCAAATGAATTAAGTGACTTGCCCAGGGTCACACAGCTAGTAAGCATCTGAGGCCAGATTTGAATTCAGGAAAATGAGTCTTTTCCTGACTCCAGGCACACCCTGTGCCACCTAGCTTCCCTCTAATAATCCTATAAAAGCCATAATTTTGATTCCTTGGCTGAACGCAGAGTTTCAGTGTTGGTATAGGTACCCCCAGGTAAAATCTGATTCTGATGGACAAAGAAAGCTACTAAAAATTGATACATGAAGTACTTGGTCATACTTAATGGACACATTAATCACACAAGAAAATCTAAGGGAATCTGAGAGAACTTAATTATCAGAATTACTATCTGAGGAGCCTAGTCTGAGATAAAAATCAACAAGCATTAAGTCCCTAACACATCCCAGGCAGTGTGCTAGGTGCTAGGGATACAAATAAAGGCAAATTACAGAACCTGCACCCAAGGATATCACAATCTAATGGGGGAGACAACATACCAACTACTCTGTGTGTGTGTGTGTGTGTGTGTGTGTGTATACAGGTTAAATTGGAGGTACTCTTAGAGGGAGAGCACTGATATTTAAGAGGACTGGAAAAGGCTTCTTGCAGAAGGTGAGAATTTAGCTGAAACTGGAAGGAAGTTAGGGAAATCAGAAACCTGTGATAATTTTCCATTTTTATTCAAGATTTTGTCATCTTTGGCAATGCCATCCCACTCTTCTCTCACTTAGGACTTTACCTCTTCATTTATTGAGAAAATTGAAGCCATTTGATGTGAGCTTACTCTTCTCCCATTCTCTTCATCTCAAAACCCTTTAATATCATTCCCCACTTCCTGTTCTCTTCCCCCAGTCTCTGAAAATAAAGTGGCCTTTATCCTCAACACTTTGACAAGACCAACCCATCTACATGTTCCCTTGATCTCCAGTCCTTTCTGTTTTCTCCAGACTAACTCTTCAGTATTCTCTCCCTCTCTCTCCCTCTCTCTCTTCCCCTCTCCCTCCCCCTCTCTCTCCCCTTCTCCTCCTCCTCCTTCCCCTCTCCCCTCCTCCTCCCCCTCCCTTTCCCCCTCCCCTTTCCTCTCTCCCTCTCCCCATCCCCCCACTCTCTCTCTCTCTCTCTCTCTCTCTCTCTCTCTCTCTCTCTCTCTCTCTCTCTCCTTCCTTTCCTCCCTCCCTCTTTCTCTCTTCTCTCTCCTCTCTCTCCCTCCCTCCCTCTCCCTCCTCTCTCTTTCTTCTCCTTTTCTGACAATTTATTCCCTACTGCCTTCAAATGGGTCTGAGTCTTCCCCCAACCTTAAAAAACCATCTTTAGATCCAACGATCCCTCAAGCTATCATCTTATATCTCTCTTGCCTATCTCAGCCAAACTCTTAGACAAAATTGCCTATGTACACTGCTTCTACATTCTCCTTTCATTCCTTTAGCTTCTGACCTCATCACATAATGGAAACTGCTCTAGCGTTCTTGTCTCAGTCCTCATCCTTTTCAGCCTATGTGCTGCATTTGACACTGCTGACTACTCTCGTCTTGGATACTCTCTTCTTTCTGGGTTTTTGAAACACTCTTATTTTCTGGGGATTTTTTGTTCCTTCTCCAACTCCTTGTCATCCATAGGACACCCCTTGAGTGTTCTCTAAGAACAGATGTTCCCTAAGACCCTATCCTATGCTCTCTTCTCTTTCTACACTCTCTATTTTTTGGTGACCCTGTCATCTATCCTGGGTTTATTTATCTGCATAGGTGACTCCCTAATCTAGTCAGGCCTAGTGTCTCCCCTGGCCTTCAGTGTCACATCACCAATGACCTTTTGGACATTTCAAACTGGATGTCCCAGAGGCATCTCAAACACATTTCCAAAACAGAACTCATTATTCTTCTCCCACCCCTAAATTCGCTCATCTTCTAAACTTCCATAAGGCTATTGAAGGCAGATATCACCATTCTTTCAGGTTCAGAGTCTTAGTATGCTTCTCAAATCCTCACTCTCCCTCCCCAGACATATCCAACCAGTTGCCAAATATTGTCATTTCTTTCCCCTCCACCCCCTTCTTTCTCTTCCCACAGCCCCCACTATAATTCAGGCCTTCATCATCTCTCTCCTAAATAATTGCGACAATCTTTTATCAGGACTTCCTACCTCAAGTCTCTCTCCTCTTGAGAATCTTCTTCAAATTGTTGCCAAATGACTTCCCTTAAGCAAGTTCTGACACTTGCTTGATAACCTTCAGTGCTTCCCTTTGGCCTCGAAGATAAAATATGAACTCCTTTATTTAGCTTTGAAAGCCCTTTGTAAAATGGCCCCAAACCGAGAGCCTCACTGGACATTGCCCCCTTTACTGCACTCTGTTGTGTATCCAAATGTCATCATCTCTTTTCCTCACATGTGATACTCTACACCCCCATCTTCATGCCTTTGCAGTGGTCTTCCTCTGCGCCTGGAATGTACTCTCTTCCCAACTCTGCCTCACAGAATTTCTTTATCCTCAAAGATGCAGCTCAAACACTGCTTTCTAAATGAACCCTTTCCTGGCCCTTGCAACAGCTAGTGCCCTGAATGAATATTCCCAATTTAAAAGAAAGGATAGGGAAAAGATTGAGGTTGAGTTGCCTTATACATTGAGAAGGTATACTTATTTGAGGAAATTCAGGGACTAGTGGAGAGCAGCTGGGTAAAGATCACTGAAGAAACTAATGATTTTGTCATTGGAGTATAGTACATTTCACCTAGTTTGAATGAGGATATAGATGAGTTTGACAATCATTGCAAGCCTGGCATGGAGACATAATTTAGTAATGATGGGAGACTTTAGTTATCTAGTTAGTATTTTTTATCTAGTTATCTATTTTATCTATCTATATACATACACACATATATACGTATGTACATATAGAGTATGTGTGTGTGTGTGTGTGTGTGTGTGTGTGTGTATACTCTCTTCCCAACTTTGCCTCATGGAATTTCTTTCTACCTTCAAAGACGCAGCTCAGGCATTATTTTCTAAATGAAAACTTTCCTTGTCCTTCCAACAGCTAGTGCCTTCCTTCCCCAACTACCTTGAATTTAATGACCTTGCGCTGATTTTTAGTTATCATTTTTATATTTATTCTTTGTTTATATATAAACTTGTCTGCCCTGTTAGAATGTAATATAATAATATTATATATTATTTATTTATTTTTATTTAATTATTTTGAGCTTTCTCTCTCTCTCTGTGTGTCTCTTATCTGGCCTTCTCTGCTTAAAGCAGTGATTAATTATATAAATAACATTATATATTATATGTAAATATATAAAATACATAATAAAATATAATATAAATAAATATAATATAAAACTGTCTTGTTTGATAGTTAAAACTCTTTATAACCACACACAGGCATGTAGCACGCGCGCGCGCACACACACACACACACACACACCTGACCTTCCCAGTTTTCTTACACCTTACCCCCCTTTCCCCAGATAGTCTCATATTCTGTGACAATGGCTTCTTTGCTACTCCTCCAACAAGTCACTCCCAACTTTGGGTATTTTCACTCAATGTCCCCCCATGCCTGAAGTGTTCTCCCTCCTCATCCTTACATCTTGGTTTCTCTAGCTTCCTTCAAGCCCCAACTAAAATCTCAGCTTCCATGGGAAGAATTTCCTGATCCTTCTTAATTCCAGTGATTTCGCTTTGTTGATTATTTCCAACTTATCCTCTCTATAAGTTGTTTGTACATAGTTGTTCCAATGTTGTTGCCCTTAGCCCCCACCCCCACTCCACCTGTGCAATGCACTGTGAGCTCCTTGAGAGCATGGATTGTCTTTTATGCTTCTTGCCTGTGATGTAGTAGGCACTCCACTGAATGACTGAAAATTGAATAGAATTTCAAGAAATTGGAAAAATGATGGTTGTCAGAAGAGAGCAATATGGATAAACAGAAAACTCACCATACAGATTAGTTTTTAAAAGGGTATGTACAGAAGATGGAAGGAAGGGCATATAACAGAAAATGAATAGAAAAGCTTGGTGTCATCCCCTAAAAATATTTTTAGGAGCCTTAAAGGGAAGCAAGCACAACAAGATTGTGTGTGTGTGTTTAAATAGTTATTTTGGTGGAAAGACAAATATTGAAGAAGGGCTAGGACTGTTGCTTAGGGGTGGGTAGAACAATGATAACTGACAACAAAGATAAGACAGTGCTGCTTAATTCTTTTTTCTTCTGTTTTCTTTGCCACGGAGATTGACTTTTGCACTGGATGTGACAGAGTAAAAGTGGCTAATAGAATTGATACTCAAGATAAGTAAGGAAATTATACTTAGTTACCCCTGATAATTTCTAGTCATCTAGCCCATATGAATTATATCCATGGGTACTTAAAGCACTGGAAGTTATGATTGCTAATTCACTGTCAATGAATTTTACAAGATCATATAAAATGGGAAATGTGGGGAGAGGGACAAAGGATTGGAGAAGGGCAAATGTTGACATGATTTTCAAAAAGGAAGAGAACTCAAAACTTAAGGTCAATTAGCTTGACTTTGATTCCTGGGAAAATCCTAGAATAGATCATCAGAGAGATGATTAGTGAACATTTAGAAAAGGAGATAGTATAACAAAGATCAGAATGGCTTCACAGAGGACAGGTCATGCCAGACCCTCCTTTTTTTTTTTTTTCCATAAGGTTACCATACTAAACTCATAGATCAGGAGAATGCTGTAGATAATAGTTTACCTAGACTTTAGCAAAACATTTGTTAGAATGTCTCCTACCCTTCTCGTAGAATATTTCAAGAGATGTGGATTAGAGGATTTGGGACTGCTTAAAGGGGCAGATTCAAAAAATAGTCATTGATGGTTCAGTTACCACTTGACATGAAGTTCAGTGTTCCACTATGGCAAGGATTCTCCATTAGAGTGCTCTAGAGATCCTTGCTTGTCCCCATGCTGTTTAAAATTTTATCGATAACTTAGATAATAGTTCAGATAATATATTCATAAAATTTTCACATTGGATGACAGTATCAAGATCCAAAAGACCTTGAGCGTTGGGCTGATGATGTAAGTTGAAATGCAACAGAGATAAAGTAAAACATTATACTTGGATTAAAAAAATCAACTTCACCAGTACATGATGAGAAAAGCATGGTGAGATAGCAGTTTGAGAAAGATCTAGGAATTTTTGAAAGATTGCTTATTCAATATGAATCCTTAGTGTGATATGGAAACCAAAGAAACTGATGTGATCTCAGGCTTCATTGAGATACAGCTTTGCCTTGGTCAGAATACATCTGGAGGATTGTATTCTCTTCTGGGTTCCAAAATTTAATTTAAGCAGCACACTGATAAGCTAGAAAGCAGGCAGGGGAGAGCATCTAGGATAGAAAAGAGCTTTGAGTCTATGTCATATGAGGGTCAGTTAAAAGAACTGAACATATGTAGCCTGGAGAAGAGAGAACTCAGTGAAAAGGAAAGCTATCTTTAGGGATTTGAGGAGTTGTCTTATTGAACAGATTTTAGATTTATTCCCTCTGGCCCTAGAGGGAAGAGAGGAGCAATAGCAGAGGTAGAAAAGAGGCCAATTTAGTCTTTTTTTTGCAGGGGGGAAGGCAGGGTAATTGGGGTTAAGCGACTTGTCCAAAGTCACACAGCTAGTAAATGTGTCAAGTATCTGAGCTCAGATTTAAGCTCAGGTCCTCCTGACTCTAGGGCCGGTCCTCTACTCACTGTGCCAGCTAGCTGCCCCCAATTTAGTCTTGTTAAATCAGGAACCTTAACAGAGCTGTCCAAAAGTGAAGAAGGTTACTTCAGGAGCTGTGGATTACCCATCAGTAAGGGTCTTTAAGCTAAGGCTGAGTGGTCACTCATACGAGATGTCCTAGAGAGGATTTCTCTTGAGGTTTGAGTTGGACTTCATGTCTTCAGCAGACCTTTTTGACCCCCAGATTTTGAGATTTTGTAGGTAGTGAGGCAACAGATTGAGAACCCTAGTAGAAAAAAAATACTATACTATGGGATTTCAACTCAAGTCTTTCTGGAAACAATTTTATTTATCATTCATCTATTTTTTGGTGGTCCAATTTTCTTGTATTGTCACTTTTTTATAAATTTATTTTTTAGTTTTAGTTTACAACTTTCAGTTCCACAAGTTTTCGGGTTCCAGATTTTCTCTTCCTCTCTCTCCTCCCCCTCCCCCCCAAGATGGCATGTGATCCATTGTAGGTTCTACATATACCTTCACATATTTACATAATAGTCCAGTTGTAAAGAATTATAACAAATGGAATGAAACATAAGAAAGGAGAAACAAAACCAAAAAAGAAGGAAAATAAGAGAGCAAATAGTTTTCCTCAGTCTGCGTTCGGACTCCATAATTCTTTCTCTGGATGTGCATAGTTTTTTCCATCATGAGCCTTTTGGAGCTATCTTTGAACCTTGTATTGATGAGAGGAGTCAGGTCTATCAAAGTTAGTCCTTACAGATACTGTGTGTCTGTAATCGTATATAGCGATCATTCATCTACTTAAAGCCATTTCTAGCTTTTAGTGAGAAACATCCAAACTGGAAGAATTCCCCATGTCCTCCTTGATGCTCCAAGATTTCAGGTGACTTTTATTTTGTTATTGTTTAGTTGTTTTTCAGCCCCGTGTAACATTTTGTGACCCCATTTGGGGTTTTCTTGGCAAAGATACTGGAATGGCGTGTCATTTCTTTCTCCAGTTCATTTTACTGGTGACGAAACTGAGGCAAGCAGGGTTAAGTGAAGCGCCCAGGGTCACACAGCTATTAAGTATTTGAGGCTGAATTTGAGCTCAGGTCATCCTGACACCAGGCCCAGCATGCTATCCATTGCACCACCTAGCTGCCCAAGCTGTCATTTACAGTCATCTTGAACAAGATAAAAATACAGTCTGTGTTAACATTCCATTCCTCCTGGAACGCTCCCCTCAAGGAACCTATTGAGCTCTTAGCAAATATCTATATCAAGAAGGCAGAAGGCATGTCCCTTGAGTGAGTCCTAGCCCCAGTTGCTTCAGGGGTGGGAAAGGCAATGATCTTATCTTGTTAATTTTGGTTATTACCATTTGGCTAATTTTTTTTTCCCACCTGTTCTATCATGTGCCTTTCTAAGGAAATTTTTCCACAGGTGTCTAGAGAAACTAAAAAGGAAGTTTTACCTATGCTCCATAATTCTCCCTTTTGTTCTATTTGCACAGCTTATTCAAAGGCTAATCTATATTAATTCTAAATATCTCAATATCTCAAATATCTCAAATAACTCCCAACTCCCAAGTGAAGGTTACAGGATTATAGGAATGGCAATCTAGCTATTCTCTTCTTATCTCAATGAAGTCTAAAAAGCTTCTTTAAACTTTTCTTCCTATTTTCTAAAATAATAGTATTTTATTCTAAGTTGGCAAGTTTTTAATCTAGGTAGGTCCTTGCTGGAGATTCTGATAGTGGGCAAAAAATGAGAACCATGGATGGTCCCTATTTAAGTAAAAAAATCACTCATTTTATTTTCCTGCTGTTGGGAAATCAGAAATTAAAACCACCCATATATGCTCTAAATGAGTTAGAATTTTTTACTTTTAAGAACACCTTTATATACTTTTTATTCATACTTAATTGAGCCTCTAGTCTATACTGCATTGGTGTAATCTATTACAGTTGTTTTCAGGCCTGCCCGACTCTTTGTGACCCCATTTGGGGTTTTCTTGTCAAAACACAGGAGTGTTTTGTTATTTCCTTCTGGATTTCATTTTACCTATGAGGAAACTGAGGTAAACTGGGTTAAATGACTTGCTTAGGGTCACACAGCTAGTGTCTGAGGTCAGATTTGAACTCAGATCTTCCTGGCTCAAGATACTATTAATAGGTTTTTCCCTTTGGTCTGAGATTCCTGTCCTCCTTATTCCTCTTCAGACTTCAGACTGGGCTCGAAGTTGGAGCTGAGACCTTGTTCTACCCACACCTGGAGTCAGAGTCACACAGGTGCTCCTGGCTTCTGGGATTATTCCTTTCCCAGTACACAGTTTAGGGCCTACAACTACTCCTTACTCTCGAAGGCCACCCGTAGGCACAGGTCTCCACCTCAGTCCACTGGGAATTTGTGACCTGGAACTGGGCAGTGATTAACAGAGCTGCCAGTTGACACCTGTTTGGGTACAAATTTGGGTCTTCACATGCTCTTCTTGTCCTGGTGCACAGCCTCTAAGAAGACCCTGTGTGACACCTTTCTATCTGTCTCCCTCTGCTGACCTGGGCTTGAAAAATGACTCCCTTGGATTTTTTTTTTCTTGGATTTCCTGAACAGATTTTAGTCTGGTGTGTTTTCTAGATTTCTTTGGAGGATTTGTGGGGGGAGAGTCAAGACAGAAGGAGCTTGCTGCCCTTCTTATATCTCCACCATTTAGGCTCTACCTCTCCCTGTAACACTGCAAAACTTTTAATTTCATGTAACTGATCAGCCGTTCATAGAATTGTTTCCATGGAATAATTGCCCCTCCTGTAATATTATTTCACCTAATGTTTTCAAAGAACTACTTAATATTGTGATGTAGAATATATCTGTACTCTGAATTCCTTCTACAATTTGTACAAAGCTTAATTTATATTACTATGCAATTTATTTTACTTTCTAGTTCTATCGCGTGTGTGTATTTCTTCTTTCCTTCCCCACACATCTGTAGTTAATGAGCTCCTCAATCTTGGGACTATTTCTTCTGCTTCTTTTTTATATTTCATAGTGTCTAGCATAGAGATATATTCATAGCAGGCCCTCAATGAATGCTTTTGCTTGAGTGTTGAAGCACCTGCAAGAAATTTACAAGGATTTGTAGAAGAAAGGCTGTCAGACCAAGACAGATTTTGGCACTAAATCCTTTCCCTCATTTTGTTGCAGACACTTAAGTGATTGGAGCTTCTAGGAGGTATAGGAAGTGATATGCACATCTTTAAAGGGACACTTCTTTTCTGTGAAGGTCTTTTGTTCCTGGGGTAACACAGATACAGGTATCCCATTGGTCAGCTCTTTAGTCTCCTAAACATGAAGTCCTGCTGAAGAAAGTGAGGCAGTCCAGACCCATCAAGTATACACAGCTGTTTCCTCAATCGTCTTCCAGCAATTGCGCAACAGGATGCCCTTCCCTCAGCCCCAATCCCTTGTCCAGAGAGTCAACCCTTTCTAGCAGGAAGAATAAATACTGAGCCCTCATTTTGGCATTAGGTTTCTCTCTCTTTATACTCTTTCGTAATGTTTACATTTTCTCTGTTTCTCTTTACTCTCAATATTTTAACACCCAGCAGCTTCCTTAAGTTCTTTTTGGTTCAAAGTGAAATGTTTTCTCTTTTACAACAGCAGTCCTAAGGTTTTTTTCTCTTGTAATTTTGTTAAGGGCAAGAAAGCTACAACTTAGAAAGCTGTGGATTCTTCATCGACTATTTGATTGTCCTTTCTTCTTTATGCAGAGTAAAAATACAGTTTAACCATCATTTTCTTTTTTATATAAGTTTTTATTGATGTCTTGTTTCTTACATCGTCATAGTTACCCAAAGTATCCCTTCTTCTCTCCCTCCCAGAGAGCCATCCCATATAACAAATGGTATTTTTTAGAGAAGAAAAAAGTCAGCATGACTGATAAATACATTGAAAAAGTCAGAAAACATTTGCAATGTGTAATACTTGTATACCTCCCACCTCCATTAAAGGGTGGGTTTAAAGGTGTCTTCTCATAGCTCATATTTAAGTCCTTTTTGATCTTTATAATTTTATTACATTCACTTCTGATTTTTTGGTGTTTCCTCATTTTTTCCATTTATACTGTTGTAGTTACTGTGTGTACTGTTTTCGTGGCTTTGCTTACTTCACTTTGCCTCAGTTTGTGTAGCTCTTTCAATGCTTCTCTGTATTCATCACTCACGTCATTTGTTATAGTACGGTAATATTCCATTATATTCGTGGACCACAATTTGTTTAGCCATTCCACAGTTGGTGGGCATCTACTTTGTTTTCAATTCTTTATTATCACAAAAACTCAAGTACCATTTTCAACACCCAAATTTACTCTCTTATGGAAGCTCAAGGAGGGCAGTCATCATATCTATGATATGGACTTAATCACATCCTTTTCCCTGTCATCTGTTAGAGGAGAGAAGCAGCTATCAACCATTTTATTAATTAATCAAATTATTACAAATTACTATTAATGAATTAATAATTATTAATTAATCAGCAATCATTTATTATAGGGGCAGCTAGGTGGCGCAGTGAGTAGAGCACCAGCCCTGGAGTCAGGAGGACCTGAGCTCAAATCCAGTCTCAGACACTCAACACATGTACTAGCTGCGTGACCTTGGGCAAGTCACTTAACCCCAATTGCCCTGCCAAAAAACAAAAAAAAACCAAAACAAACAAAATCATTTGTTATAAACACCTAAGATGTCTCAGTCATTGTGCTGGATGCTAGAGAGATAAAGACCAAAATGAGACACTCCTCTGCCCACAAACAGCTTACATTCTGTTGAGGAAGAAAATATATACAAATATACAAAATAAATCCATGGTAATAGGAGGGACAATAGCAACTGGACAATCAGGAAAGTTTTCATGTAAAAGTTGAGACTTTGAATGAAACTAGGGATACAAAATAGTGGAGGGGAGGTTGGAGGACATTCTAAGCATAGGAGATGGCAAGTGCTGTGTGGAAAAAGAGCAGATGACTGTTTTGGCTGGTCCATAGGGTACTTGAAGGGGGGTGATGTATAATTATCTTGGAAAAGTCAGTTGGAGCCAGATGTGATGGGCTTTAACTGCCACATAGGGAAGTTTATGTTTCACCCTGGAGATGATGGAAACTGCTGGAGTTTGTATAGGGGAACAACATAGACCTGTGCTTTAGGAAATTCACTTTAGCAGGTAGAATGGGGAGAGTTGTGAATCAAGGAAACTAATTAGGAGTTTATTGTAATAATTCAGGTGAGGGGTGATGGGCCTGAACTAGGGAGGTGGCTCTGAGTTAGAGAGAAGGGCTTGAATGAGGGAGATATTTTGGAGGTAGATAAGACAGGACCTGGCAACTGATCAGTGTGGGAGATGAGCAATAGTGAGGAGGTCTGGAGAAAGAGGGGTATGGGTGTGACTAGAAATGATGTGAAAAGAGGAACAGCAAAGCAGCTATCAGACTGGATTTCAAGCCTTTCCTGTCGCAGATGTATTTTTAGGATATCGGTGGAGATTATGAAAAAGCAACATTTGTACTGGTTCCTGTTCCAGTACCTTGGAAAGGATAATGCCCTTTTGAATGAACAGAGTACCTAGGGGGTGGAGGTAGGTGGGAGGGAGGGGAGGGTGTTAGAAGGGGGAGAGAGAGAGAGAGAGAGAGAGAGAGAGAGAGAGAAATAGAAAGAGACAGAGACAGAGAGACAGACAGAGAGATAGAGACAGAGACAGAGAGATAGAGACAGAGACAGAGAGACAGAGACAGAGAGAGAGAGAGAGAGAGAGAGAGAGAGAGAGAGAGAGAGTGAGTCTATGTGCTTGCCTGTCTGCTTTTTGACCTGTCTTCTCCTATTCCTCTTCCAGGAGAATTTCTACCTGAAATGACCCAGATTGACAATGCTGTGTCTGGAATAGCTTTCTGTTTATTGCCAGATACTGATTGCCACGCACTCGCATGTGGTATATGTCTTCTGCCCTTAAAAACACAGGAAACTGGAAATGATGAGTCATACAGACCAGATGAGCCACAGTCTATGGGGTTCCCTTCCTAGGAGACAACTATTCCCTTAAAGACATATCCTGGCCTCAGCTGTCTTCCCCCCTCCCTTTCTTCCTAGTGTGGTATTGAAAACACATTTACAAACATCCATAAAGTAATGAGTTAACACAGGGAACTATCCTATCTAGGAATACATTTAGAGTCTAAGCCTTCCCAAACTGGCAAAATTTCCTACTCAAGTGGGATCTGGGAAAGCTGACACTTGCCCAGTGGTTTTCATTCTGATGTTATTTTTGCTTCCTTGGTGGGACTGGCTAAAATGAATTATGAAAATATAAAAATATTAAAAATGAAATATAAAAATGAACAAATACGGACACTGCTGTAGTCAGTCTTTTCTGAAAGGCTGTTCCTTGGAAATGCCATACTAATGAACTTCGAATGCTAAGAATTCACAAGCAGAGGGAGCAAAATTACTCTGACGAATGTTTCCTTCCCCTTCCAACAAGCTCAGGGTTTACTCTGGGTTTCATCATTTATATTCAACAGGTATCTGTGGAGCACTTACTGTGTTCTAGGCACTGTGCTAGGTGATAGGAGTAGGGACTGGGCCTGGGATTTCCCTGGCATATAGAACTCTCAGCTGGGGAAACTCCATCTATAAGTGCAGGTCGGCACCATCTTTGTAACCTTTAGTCTTAGAGGGTTGCTTGGGAGCACTGAGGGACTTGCCCAGGGTCACTGAAGCAAGTAGGTGTCAGAGTTAGGACTTAAGCTAGACCTTGGCTTGGAGGCCAGCACTCTAACCATTATGTTTTCTCAAGTGCTAGGGATACAAAGTCAAACAAAAGTTTCTGCCCTTAAGGAGCACAGCATTTAAAAAAAAATCAATTCTATTACTCTTTTGTTTATGCAGTGATTGTATTTCCCTCCTGTATTCTTGTCCCTCCCAGAGAGTCAGAAATTAAGTCTATCCTACAGAAACTTGGAACTTTTCAAGAATAACTGTCACCTCTATAGCCTGTTTCTTCTCAGCGATTCAGTGATTGTCATCTCA
Source organism: Trichosurus vulpecula (assembly GCF_011100635.1). NCBI lineage: Eukaryota > Metazoa > Chordata > Mammalia > Diprotodontia > Phalangeridae > Trichosurus > Trichosurus vulpecula. The sequence continues at coordinate 231,877,977 of NC_050580.1, forward strand.
GTGGTCTCATTTCTGTCCTGGAATTATCGAGAATGAATTTCAGACTACCGGTGAGGTGAGCAAGGGGAAAGACATTCTTATTTGGCTTCTTGTCAGGGATCATCATTTTTACATTAAGTAAGAACATGACAGAAATCTTAGTTGAGGAAACTCCATTTTGAGATTCTCTGGACTAAAAACTGAGGAGCTTAAGGCTTAACTACTGTCAAAGTCCTTTCTCAAGTTGATGCAGATCAATAGAGGCAGTGGTAGGCTGATAACTGAGATACTCTGGCTATTTGGAATTCTCTCTACTTGTCTTTGCTACTTGCCTTAGCAATTTGGCAGCATTTCCCAGAATAATTTGCCATAAGAACTTTTGGGGGACATAAGATAAATGCTAATCCAGGGAAATTTAGGAACATGTAATTGCTTCAGAATTTTTTAAATGGAAGAAATTTGGGAGCAAATAGAAGAAATTAAGCCTACTGGAATGCTGAAAATGGACACACAACTGCCATCATCAAAATTTTAGAAAGTGAATACACTGGCTTCAGAATTTTCCAAAGAAATTCTATACAGAATACCAGATTTCTGCGAGACAGAGATAGTCTTAGAAGTATTACTATAGGGATGGTGCCATGGCTCAGGAAGCCGGCCTATTTCTTTTAGACTTTAACTTCCTTGCCACCCTTATTTGGATGAATTAGGGGGTGGGGAAGGGTTGTCAGCGTAAAGAAAGATTATAAGAAATGTTCTATGACTATTACTTTGCAGAAATACCTTCCTGGTTATATGAAGGCAACCCAGCGAGTAGCCCTGGAGGGTGTGTTGTCTTTCAAAGGTGCAAAGTTCTTTTCTAGGGAGCATTTTCACATGTTCCCTTACTAATCTGAATCTTGTAGGAATGTCTCTTCACTTTCAATTCCATTCCACAAACATTTATCAAATGCCTACCATCTCAAGGACAAAGGACAAATTCCATCTCTGACACTAACCTCATAATCTTGGGCAAGTTATATTACCTTTCTCTTTTTGTCTAAAAGGAAGGGGCTGGGGGCAGCTAGGTGGCACAGTGAATAGAGCACTGGCCCTGGAGTCAGGAGGACCTGAGTTCAAATCCGGCCTCAGATGCTTGACATACTAGCTGTGTGACCTTGGGCAAGTCAGTTAACCCCAATTGCCCTGCCTTCCCCCTCCCAAAAAAAGAAATTAAAAGGAAGGGGCTGGATTAGATAGCCTCCAAAGTCCCTACCATCTCTCTATCTATGATCCATATGGTCCAAAGCAGCTTTCATTGTTCCCTACACCATTCATAATGGGGGAAGGGGATTTTCCTTATGTGTTCTATTCTTTCCCCCAGTTTCTTTACCATCATTATGATATTGGTGGCATCAGATTTGGATTCAGAGTCAAAAGACTTAAGTTTGATCTCAGTTCTCCTACTTAATATAGGAAACAGGAACAAGTGACCTTATCGGCATGAGCCTACATTACTGTATTTATCAAATAAAGGCATTAGACTAGGTGATCTCTATTGTCAAGCTCTAGATTTGGTGATCCTGTGTGCAAGGCGGCATCGCTCTAGGTTCTGAGAATAAAAAGACAAAACCAAAGGTGCTGCCACTTAGGAGCTCACATTATCCCCGGGCAGGGGGAGGATATGACAGGGGAAAAGATATGTTCCGTACTATGTAGAGTGTGAATGGTACAAAGGAGAGGACAGATATAGTGATGAAGGAATATTTGAGGAAAAAGAGATTAATACCTGAGGAAAGGGTCCTAGGAGGAGATCTCATCTGAGCTGATCCTTAAAGGAAGGAGGAGTTAGGGAGTACTTTACAGTTTGGGGGATTTCATGGAGGCCAGAGATGCTGTATGGAGTTCAAGGTACCAGCTAGTCCAATGCGACTAGAGTAAAAAGACTACTAAAAAAAGACTCTAATGAGATCAGGTATAAATACCAGCTTCTTTTTCTTGTACTAGAAGTATTTCTTGCACTGAATTATAACTCCTATTTAGTTAGGTCTCTGAGAAGACCACAGTGCCCTTCTGTCCTTCAAAGCTAAATCCTCTCCCAGATTCCTAGATTAGCTTGGTACATGGGTTAAGTTATGAGGTGATGGTGCTTCACATTACTGCTCATCTGGTGGGCAGAGCATAAGTCCCAGGGTCAAAGGACTTGGTTTGTTTCCCTCAATTTGCCTCTGGCTCACTGTTTGATGTCAAATAGGACATTTCAGAAATCTCTCTTTCACATTCTCTGTTTGTAAAATAATGAAAGTCATTCATGTCAGTGTTAGCCATTCTCAAGTTTATGAGGGTAAAGAAAGTATTCCTAGTCCCCAGGTCATTCCTGGGTAATAAGCCAGATCCTTATGGAGGTATAGTCACTCTTTTTGCCCATTTGGATCCCATCTGATTTAGTGTTGCTAAAATATGAGATAAAGATGCAGAATAAATATGCTATGAATTTTATGGTGATACTAATCTAATCTATGGAGATAAGATAATATATTCTTGCACACACACACCTATAAAGTTTAAGTCCAATAAAACTCCTTTACACAGTACTTTGCTGTATCAAAGATTGTATCATGGCTAACAATCACAATTTCCCTGAATACTCAGTCTTCTTCCTTCCTCAAGGAGGTCAGCACTTGGCTCACTATATTATCCTTTGCTGGTAATAGGAAATTTTAATACCTATATTGATGCTCTCTCAGGCTCCCAAATTCAGTCTGCTTAAATCTCATGACCCTCCTTCACTCTGTCTTAAATACACATAGGAATGGTCACACCCCATACAAGTGCATAGTAGTTAGGACACTCCTAGTTTATAGATAAAGAAACTGGGACTGGAGGAGGTCAGTTGACTCGACCAAGATCACACAGATAAGGAAGCACAGTGACTTCCCCATGAACCTTCTTAAGGAAGGCCCAGTTCAGACAAAGGAGTTTGGTGAGTGTATCTTAAAAAGTAAGCTTGTGAAAGCACCATCTTATAGTAGCGATGGACACTTCAGGAATGCAGGCTTGGTTTTAGTTATGGGGAGGACTAAATTAGCAGGACTGAATTAGCAAGTTAATTGCAAGTTTCAAGTTAAACTTACAAGATGCAAGCCTCAAATATGGGAGGAAAACAAATTTATCCCCCTAGTATTCCCCATTTGGGAGAATTGATGTCTGTGCTCTGTGGTTTCTGGTCTATCAAGAGAAATCTACTCAGTTTTCGTTTTTACTCTGCTGAGTTGCTAAGGAAGCTTGCTAGGCCTGTTTCATCACTGGTATGTGACAGTTTAAATCAATGGGACCTTTGAATGTGGAAAGCAACAATGAATTGGCCTCTGTGAAGAGGGAAACCGATGAGGCTCTCTCTGGCTTCACTTCTACTCCTTGCTTCGGAAAATCTGCTAGTCTTCTGGGCTGCTGTAGGAGGGTAATTTCTTGTGTTGGGGAGGCAGCCAATACATAAAGAGAGATGCATGTGCTCAGAGAATCTGAGGCAACAGACAGAAGCAGAGGGAACCTTAGACTTCATGCAGGGAAAGCTTTTTGCTAATGCCACTTTTTCCTTGCTTATCACAGTAAACTGCTAAGATTCAAATTCCTTTTCCTGAACATTTTATAGACGTGTTTATAACCAAGGGCCTCTCTGTTTTGCTGCGTGGCATTCCACAGAGATGAATGATAGCACCAAAGCTGATATAAGTCAATGTTAAGATACATTGGATAATTTCCTCAATTGAGAGCTAGACATATGTTGCTTGGTCTTTTTTCTCAGGAAGGAAACAAGCATTTATTAAGCACCTACTATGTGCAAAGAGTGTTTTACAAATATTATCTCATTTGAACCTTACAACAACCCTAGGGTATAGGTGCTATTATTATCCCCATTTTACAGTTGAGAAAACTGAGGTAAAGAGGTTAAGTGACTTGCCCAGGGTCACACAGCTAGTAAGTGTCCGAGGCTGGATTTGAACTCAGGTTATCTAGACTTTAGGCCTAGCACTCTATCCACTGAGCCATTTAAATAATGTGATGTATCTGGAAACAGCATGATTTTGGAGTCAGAAGAGCTGGGCTTCACTTGCAACTCTGTTATTTGCTAACTATTTGATATTATTTAACTTTTCTGAGTCACAATTTCTCATCCATCATTGATACTTATACTATTTGCCACACACATCCCATGTATCAAATACTTTGTAGCTATAAAGCTTTCTGAAACACTAGTTGTCTTAATGTTGGCTGACTTGTTTGTGAGAATCTCCCCACCCACACTCCTGCCAGGGCCAGCCCACAGTTCTGGTCTGATTTATAAGATCTTACTCTGTGGATGAAGGCTCTTTTTGTTACTCTAAACTAGCATCTGTCTGCTTTTGGTAGTTGGAGCCACATAATTTGTGTGGTTGGGTGACTCTTACAGCACAGGAATCTACTGGTTATAGTTAAACTGTCCAGTTAAAGTGTCCAGTCAAAATGGGAGAGTGATGCACCATACTGCAGTGACCAGTTAGACCAGCATGTGGGTCTAACACAGTTGATAGTCAATCAGCAAATGAAGTTCCCACATCCACAGCACATTGCTATGGGGAATACAAAGTGGAAGAGAATGGTTCCGATATTTTTGAAAGGAGCCCCCTTTTTAACAGCAACATCAACAAACTTTTACATGATGATAGTTTTTCTATTAGTATGTGTTGTTTGGGGAAAATACATAATCAATAAATGTTTATAATGCACCTAGAGTAATGACACAAAGCTACTATTTAGTAATGATTTTAAATGAATCTGTATTGTATTAATTTGGGAAATTTTACAGTGCTTTTAGTGTTCTAAGCTGCTCCTTGGTACAAGCACAATGTTCTCCTGGTGATGCTGTGTGGGTTTAGATCTTGTAAGACCAAAATTTCAAAGTAAAGTTGCAATCAGTCCAACAAATACTGGAGGAATGTGTGAGGGGCAAAAACAGGTTGTAGTATTTTTTCACAATAAAAATAATAATAACAGCCAGCATTTATATAGCACTTTAAGCTTGCAAAGCAGCAGTGCTAATGATAGCGGTTACCTCACGGAACTGTTCTGACAATCCAGTGAGGTTACTTATAAATAACAGTTCTATAAGGTAGATGTCATCATTATCCGCATTTTACAGGTGAGGAGACTAAGACAGAGAAAACTGAGTGACTTGCCCACGGTCACATAGCTAATATCTAATGTTTAAGGCAGGATTTGAACTCAGGTTCTTCTAACTCTAACACTCTATCCTCTGCATCACTTAGCTGCCTATGACTTAAGCTCAAGAGGTGGTTTAAGGAATGTCACTGGAGAAATGTATGTTTGGAAAAGGCAATGGGACGGGTGTGTGGCAAGAGTGAACGATAACTGTTACATGAACAGAATGCTCCTCTGACACTCATGAGAAGTTGGAAGGAAAGCCTTCAGCATATATAGAATTATAGAAGCACATGGGCAAGACTGACACAGGATGAGAAGGCATGAATGCAATTGTGATTTATGCCAATGGAGGGAGTACATACCTCAATGAGATGTCAGATCCATTGAAGTATATTTCATTAAATACAAGAGCACACATACATGTATAGGTATATAAAGTAATTATAAGTATATTTACAGGGCATATTATTTGTCTGACTTGTAGAAGGCATATCTGCTTATTTCTTATACATCATGTCCAAAATATCTCATGAAGCTTAAAAGCTTTAGCTCTAAAGTTTAAAACAGCATTGAAATATTTGGGACACCTTTTATTGAGTCTTTTAAATAAATAAATAAATCAACTTCGCAACCTCTCAAGAATCTTTAGCCACAACTGGTATAAGACTATATAAAATTATATAAGACTATAGTCTTATTATATATATATATATGTGTATATATATATGTATATATATATATATATATATGTATATATTATACATAGTCTTAGTGCCTAGTCTAGCAGGGGGAACAAAATGCAGAGTTGAAAAGTTCTGAGCAACAGAAGATGTCATTAGGCAGTATATTATTTTAGTACAGCATGAGTGACCTACTACAGGTTAGTACCCCTCCTCAGTACTGCAGCTGTATCTCGCCTGTCTGTGAGCTAGGCTAGAGAATGAGAAAATTACAAAGCAGGGCAGCTTCTTTGGGTAGAACAGAATGTCCTTTCTCTGAGTCCGAACCTATGTTTCCTAGCAGTCTTATAAGAGTCAAGGACTGGGATTCACCACTGACTTCCTGAGCAGTCTTGGCTTCAGCACAGCCACTGCCACTATTAGGCACTGTTCCAGATGAATTAGGAAGAACTTGGCTGTAGAGTAATGGAAGCCAGCACTATATTCCCAGACTTTGCCAAAAGACCCAGTGATTTGGGGCCCATGCAACTGGACAGGCAACAACTTTATGCCTTTTGTTCTTGAGGACTTAACCAAGCTTCTGAATCCCAATCTTGATTGAGTTTCATTAAGCCCTAGGGATTACATGAGGTCCCGTGGGTTTACTGCCACACTATTAGCACTGAGCTAGCATTTGAGGAGGAAGCTTAGTGTTTAGATATAGTGATTTCAAAAGCTAAGCCTGGGGAACAGAATCTGCAAGCTCCATTATTGCATACCATGAGGTTTTTCTAGGTACTGCTCAGCATTCCTGGATGACTTTGGCCCCCAAGCTCGTGACTGAACTAACATATTACATTTTGAACCCTGTGATTGTTTCTACCCCACTAATAGTTAAAATGGCTCTATTGTGACTTCCTTCTTTGGTTTCTTTGTTACTTAGTTCTAGGGACTCCCACCACTGAGCTGCTTTCAAAGATCTTAAAGTTGTCTGGTCATTCAGAATAGATCCATACTGGGCTAGAACTTTGCCGTAGGTCTTACTAAAATTATTAGTCAGAGCCGTGAGTAGCATGGAGGTCACTGCAGTTTTGTCCCAAGGCACTAAAATGAAGAGAGCCCAGCATTTGCTCTTCTGGCCACATGAATCTACTAGAGAGACTGATTTTGGAATCAAAAGAAGATTCAGTTGTAGCTGTTATTTGTTAACTATCTGATCATCATTTAATCTCTTGAGCTAAACTTCCTTACCTATCTCAAATACTTAGACTATTTATCTCACACACAAATCCTATATTGCCATATACAAAAATGTGTTGATATCACCCATGTTAAATGCTTTAGTAGCTATAAAGTTTCATGTGAATATGAGTTGTGTTATCATTGACTGATTTGTTTGTGAGAAAGACCATAATGCCCATAGGCTTGTTAGAGATAGCCCACAGTTCTGGGCTTGGTGACTGCCAGATTATAAAGTCTTAGTATATGGATGAAGGTCCTTTTTCTTGCCTTCTCATTCAACCAGATTTTTTTTCATTGATTGTATAATTTTCACATGAAAAATTACAAAGTTGATTGGGAAACTATTTTGTGCTGCTCACAATTTGAGCTGATTGCCCCAGGAGCCAAAATCACTAGTTGCAACTCTGTGTATAATATACACATACACACATATACATATACATTGTGTATATATGTAAATATATGTGCATATATATACATATATATTAAATTGCTTAAATAATGGTGTTCTTAAATGAGTGTTTTTAAAATGTCCAAGCCATATGGGGAGTAAGCACTGAAGTAACCTTTTAAGGGACAGCAGCATTCTCTAGACTTAGCCTTAAAATAAAGGGAGCTTTATTCTTTCTAATGGGAGCAGTGGTATTTGCAAACTTAGAATTAAAGCAAAAATAAATATAGCAATTCATAAATGTTCCAAACACTTTGGACTTCCATAAAAAATTGTGTGTGTGTGTGTGTGTGTGTGTGTGTGTGTGTGTGTGAGAGAGAGAGAGAGAGAGAGAGAGAGAGAAAACAAGCATTTATTAAATGTGCTAAGGAAAGGCGCAAGACCATCCCTACTCTCAAATGGCTCACCATCTAAAGGTAGCCATATCTATGACATATCTGTGTGGTTTTTATTTGTAGAATAGGAATTAGGCATAGGGTTTTGTTTTGTTTTGAACACATCAATATGAATTTTCTTTGATAACAGATGAGAGACAGCTATAGTGTTGTTGATAAGAAACTGGCTTCAGAGGAAGAAGAGCAGGGTCAAGTTCTGCCTCTGATAGCATTCCTTTATTGGGAGTTTGCCACATAGGTGAAATCACAGACCTAGTCCTCTGCTCACCAAATAGATAATAGAATTTTCTATTATACAGTTTACCTAGCAGTGTTTACACAAATTAAGAGATACTCCTTAAATGTGTTTATTATGTCTCATAATCTGTTTACTCTGGTTAACCACAGAACAAACCTTTCTGACTTTAATTCAGTTCGACAGATGGTTGATGCACTGAATAAATTAGAAGTCCTGTCCCTGTTAATTACTTTGTTCTTGGGTGACGGTAAGTACACCTACATATACACCTTATCCTAGTGTTTTTTTTTCAAATATTGCATGTTTATTGTGTATTCAGCATTGGTCTATTTTTTATAGTTCAGCTTTGCTTTAAGCAAACCTGCCCTATGAAAACTGAACAAGTTGACCTGTCTAGGTTTTTTTCCCCTCATTTATAAAGTGGCAGAATTAGATTAGATGACTTTTAAAGGCCCTTTTGAGTTCTAAGAGTCCACGAAAACTTGGACACATCTCAGAATTCAACCTGGCCATGACTTTTACAGGAAGAATCTGTAGCCAAAATCCTTTCAATAGTAAGTTCTCCTAATGCATTTAAAATCAGATTTGATTCTCCTCTCCTGCCAACTTATACCTAAAAATTCTTTAGGATTTGACCTATTATAGAAATTGCTATGTACACACACATAAGCATAGAGATATGTGAGCAGTTTTACTGTCGTTTCTGACATTTACTAATGAATTGTGGGGCCCCTGACTCTTTGCTTCAAGTTTTGTTACTGAGGACAACTGGATGGTTTTAGTACAGTTGATACTATGGCAAAAAGGAGGTCTGTGTCTATGACTGGCTCTTAAGTATTATGATCACCTGAGCCTTTCTAAAAGAAATAGTAGTTAAAAAAAAGTAAAAAAAAAAATAAAAAAAAAGAAATAGTATTTCCTGAAGTATTGCACTATTAAAATGTGTATTCTGTATACTACCTTACTTAGATAGAGAATCGTATTGCTGGAAGGAATCTTAGAGATCTAATTGTAGAATCTCAGATTTAGAAGAAACATCCCAGGGATCCTTCTAGATATCATCCACTGAAATGAAATAATTTAATTTTTCTCAGCAACAAAATATATAGCAAAAAGAATTAGAGGCATTGAAATTCAAGATAAAATGTCAGAAACTACAGTAAAATTGTTCATGTATCTGTGAGTGTATGTGCATGTGTGTTTGCGTGTGCATGTGCGTGTGCATGTGTGTGTGTGTGTGTGTGTATAGCAACATAAAATTGTGGCCTTCTGTGATAGATCAGTTCCTGAAGATTTTATGTATAGATTGGGTGATGCAGGGTTGGGGAGGGGGAATCAAATCCTCTTTGGCCATATAGTCCAATCCATAGCCTGACAGAAAATTCCTTCTACAATGTCTCTAGTATTTACTCGAAGACCTCAAAAAAAAGGGAACCTACTACTTTACACACACACACTTCCCCCTCCCACCCCAATTCTATAACTAATTGTTAGAGTGTTTTTCCCTGCACTGAGCCCAACTCTGAGTGTTGCTTCCATCTGCTCCTAGTTCAGCCCTCTGGGACCAAGCAGAAAAATTATTTAGTCCTTATTCTATATGACAGCCTTTCAAATCATTGAAGACAACTTTCATACCCCTTAAGTCTTCAGTTCTCTAGACAAAACATCCCCAGTTTATTCAACTGATCCTCATGTGGTACAACCTTGAGACTTTTCACCATCCTGGTCACCCTCTTCTAGATGAACCTCCAACTTACCCATGTTCTTCCTGAAATGTGTGATCTAGAATCTGAGTTGAATAGTGCAGAAAAATGTATAAAACATAGGCCTACTAACCCAAGCATGGCACATCATTGAGATAACTAATGGTTTTGTATCCCCAGGACCTAGTACGGTATTTGGCATACAGTAGGCGGTTAATATAGTATAATGCATGGCACGTAATAGGCTTGTTGATTAATAATAATGCTGCTGTTTGTTGTTCAGTTGTGTCCAACTCTTCAGGATCCCATTTGGGATTTTCTAGCACAATATTTGGAACATAGTAGGTGTTTAATATAGTATAATACTTGGCACATAATAGGCTTGTTGATGAATAATAATGCTGCTGTTTGTTGTTCAGTTGTGTCCAACTCTTCATGACCCCATTTGGGGTTTTCTTGGCAAAGATACTGGAGTCATATACTATTTCCTTTTCCTGCTCATTTTACGGATGAAGAAACTGCGACAAATAGGGTTAAATGATTTACCCAGGGTCACACAGTTAGTAATAAGCATCTGAAGCTGGATCTGAACTCTCTAAGATAAGGTTTCCTGACACCTGGCCCAGCACTTTATCCACTGCACCACCTAGCTGCCCCTTATAATAATGATAGCTAGTATCTGTATGGTGCCTATTATGTGCCAGGAGCTTTACAGATAATATTTCATATGATCCCCACAACAATCTACTATTATTATCCCCAGTTTACAGTTGGGGAATCTAAGGCAGAAATGAAATCACTTGCTGTAGCAACAGTCTGCCAGCCCTGCTGTAGGGGTGTAAGACCCACCAAAAACCAGCACAAAGAAAGTTGCCAGCACAGGTTCTTTGATCTGATTTACTAAGGAAAGTAACTTTAAGGGGTTAACATCTCAGTTTAATCAAACATACAAATATCATTCACAGTTCAGGGGGAAAAGATCAGCCCCCTGAACTTCAAGGCAAATACAAACGGAAATTACAAACATCAACAGACAGACCTTGTCTGATTCAAATTACAATTTGTAGTTCCCAGAGAAACACCAATACCTGGCTTGCAAAGCTGGGGGGGCAGTTTGCAGCTTTCCCAGAGTCTCAACACTCCTTCCATGAGTGTGCCCCAAAAGTCAAAAGTGTGCCCCAAAAGTCAACCACCAAGCTCCCCTAGCATCACATCATATACAATTCAATGACTCTCTGATTGTCTTAATGCTGAGAAACACTCCAAGGCAAAATCCCACTTTTTCTGCCCCATTCAAACAAAGGCCAGAATCCTTAAAGGCACTTAAGAGAAGAACAGTAAAAAGTCCCACCTTAATTACTATTACATTTGCCCAGGGCCACTTAGCTGGTGTCTGAGGTCACATTTGAATTCAGATCTTCCTGACTTCAGGCCTAGTGTTCTATTCATTGCACCATCTGGATGAGTGATATGAGGATAACAACTTAAGATTCTTGCCCAGAAAAAAACCAAAAACTACAACACTGCCTAGAATTTAACACAGATGTGATCTGGTCAGTGCAGGGGTCAGTGAAATTGTGAGCACCTTGTTTTAGGCTCTCAACCTTGCATTTTACAGATAAGGTAACTAAGCCAAAGAGGGCGCATTGTACAGGGTGTTCCTAAAGTGTGGACACATAGGCAAAAATGCGTATTTTCAAGAAATGAAATTTTCAACAACATTTTATTTAATTGGAATATTAACAAATAACATCGTTAATATGATTTCCATCATTTGTGATGCTTTGCAAGATTCACATGAACTTGATTCAATAACTCCACATTGCCATCAATTTTAACACATTCACTCTTTATGTGTTCAATCGAGTGTGTTGCATCTGTGATTTTCATTTTCATTTTCATTCACCTTCTCTTTTGGCATACCTCAGGAAAAGAAGTCACTGAACAACAGAGAGTCTTCAGTGAAATGGTTAATGAGATGTTAATGAGATGGCCTATGTGTCCAGACTTTAGGGACACCCTGTACCTTAGCAGAGAGAAACTCTGACTCAAGGCTACTGATTCCCAGTTCAGTATTTTTTCTACTGAATCACAGTCCCCCTCACTTGACTTTCTAGACTGATCTTTCTCTTGAATCTCTTGAATGTCCTTTTGATTATTAAGCCGATGTGTATGGAGTACATGCTGTGTGCCCTGTGCTTGGTGCTGGAGAACACAAAGATGTATAAGATGTGATCCCTCCCCTTACTGAACTTACATTCTAATTGGGGAATTTTACACCAATAACTAAGCTGTGTATGGTAAGCATCATACACTAATAGAATAAGCAAAAACACAATAGAGGCAAAGAGGAGGAGAGGTGACTTCTGGATCAGGTGATCAGGGATGGCTTCCTGGAGGAGGTAGCATTTGAAATGAGTCTTGAAAAAAAAGCTTAGTTAGTGTTTTTATAAGAAAAGATAATATTGGAAAAGTGTTTCAAGTGTATGGAGCAGAATAAGCAAAGGTGAGTAGCCTGGGAAAGGGCAACAGACAAACATTTACTAGAATTTATGCTGTGTTAAAAAAGCACTAGGAATTGTTTTTTAAATAGCAAAAACAGCCCTGCCATCAAGGAGCTTACATTCTAATGGAAACAACATATCAAGGTAATGCTGTAGTCCATTTTGGCTTGAGCATAAGGCACGTGCAGAGGCATAATGGTAGATGATGAAGACAGAGTTGGACCTAGACAATGGAGGACATCCAAAGGCTGGGGGGAGTTGTGCTTTATTTGGGAGGCAGCAAGGATCCATTGGCAGGTTTGTCAGCAAAGGCAGTGACAATTAAGATACTGGTATAGGAGGGATTATGGATTGGGACACGGTGAGGAGAGAGAAGGGAAATAGGGAGACCAATTAGAAGGCTGTTATAATAATAGCTCTCATTCATATACTACTTTACATGCATGAATTTAATCAAGGAAGTGGATCCAAGGGTGTAGGTAACATGGTTGACTTTTGGTCCCTGACACAGGTAGAAAGGAAGAAGATGAGTAAAGATGCAGGCCAATTTTCAAGTGGAGAAAAGTAATGGGAACTCACGTGAAGAGGCCTTGATCTATTCAATGAAGTTAGAGACAGGTTCCTGCAGAAAAAGTAGGTCAGTAGAAATTGAGATTGGAGACAAGTTTTGAAAAGGTTTTCAAGAGCTATTGTTTATAGTGATTCAATAGCGTTTATATGTCTATTATATTTCTATTTAATATTATGTATAATTTTATGTAATATAGTTTATATATGATAGAATTTATTATATAATACATAAATACAATATATATTTATATTCAATAGTGTCCATATTCAAAAGCGTTTATAGGGATTCAATAAGAGAGAAGAAAAGGCTGACTGAGCAACACCGAGTCTCCAACTAGAGAGAAGCCAGTCAGTGCAGTGCCTAACCAGAGCCCCAGTGTTTCAAAATTTCAAGGTCATGGACTGGATGAGTACATCCAGGGTTCTATTGCCATGAATATCATACTAGGACATCTCAGTGACCTGATGACTCAAGCAATCTCACATGGACTACATCTATGTAATGGAAAAGATGTTGCTTTGTAAGACAAGGGCCCAGAGTTCTAATCCTGAGAAGTCATTTCAGTTCTCTGGGCCTCTGGTTCTTAATTTATAAAAAATGGGAGTTAGACTAGATGCTCTCAAAGATATTTTTCAGCTGCAAACATCAGATTCCACTGTGACCTTTGAACTTTCTTCTGTGTGATCATTATTATCTTTAAGCCATTTTATTTTCAGGGAAATAGCAATTTAAATATCACAAAGTTTGAGAGATTATTTTCCATTCAATGTCTTGACCTTCCACTTAAAATAGAAAACACGACCTTGCCCTTGTTTCAAAAGAAATTCTAACTACAGAATCATATAGTTAGCCTCTTCTATGGGAGGGATCTTAGGAATTATCTTAGGAAATAGCAAAACTACTCCAGCGTCTTTGCCAAGAAAACCCCAAATGGGGTCATGGAGAGTCGGACGTGACTGAAACAACTGAACAACGGCAGCCACAGTAACCAAATCTTAGAGCTCCAAGGAACCTGGAGTGATGAAGTGATTTTGCTTAAGGCCACTGAACCAGCCAGAAGCAGAGCTGGAATAAAAATCCAGGCCTCCTGATTCCCTCTGTGAGTACCAGAAGACATGTAGTCTTTTCTCTGCCTAGTCTGGAGTCTTCTCCATGGTCCATGGTTCTCAGTCACCTAAAGGAGATGAAGACCACAGGACTGAAGTTAATGTAGAGGATTTAGACAGGGACCAGCTATAAAGATGGAAGATATTACCATTCATATGGTTTAGGCACAGAGAGGTTTCTTGGCTCTTGTAAGGGTTGGAGGGTCTTCTGATGGGCATTTATACTGGTGGGCCCATTAAGCTAACAGGAATATTTCTAATCCCTGGGAACACACAGAGAGATAGAGGGTATCCCTCTTTTTCCAGCAACTTTACTCAATCTTGGTTGAGCCTTTTTGGACCATCGTGAGTACACACTGTTATCCATTAGGCATATGGTAAATGTGCTTAATAAGCAATAACTAAAAGAAAGAATGGGACAGCTAGGTTGCACAATGGTTAGAGCATTGGGCCTGAAGTCAGGAAGATTCAGCTCCCAGAGTTCAAATCTGGTCTCAGACACTTACTAGTTGTATCACCCTGGGAAAGTTACTGAACTCTGTTTGCTTTAGTTCCTCATCTGTAAAATGAGTCGCAGAAGGAAATGGCAAACAACTCTAGTATCTTTGCCCAAAAAAACCCAAATGGGGTCAAGAAGAGTCAGACACAACTGAAATGACTAAACATGACAAATAAATGAATGATATTGACTGGTATAGGCTTGTCAGAATCATAGGTCTACAACTGGAAAGGACCTTAGTGATTATCTCATTCAACCCTATCATTTTACAGATGAGGAACTGAGGTCCAGTTGACCAAGGTCACATAAGTTATAAGTCAAACCAAAATTCAACTTCAAATCCTCTTATCATTCCACAGCACTATGCTGTCCACCCTGCACTTTGCTAAAGGTCCCCTAGAACAATGCTCTCCAAACTTTTTTGATAATATACCCCTAATCAGTAAAAAAAAATTCCGAGCACATTTCTCTATTTGTTATTTATGTATACTACTCTATTAATAATTATGTACATTATAAAACATATACAAAAGTAGGTATTTTAAAAAGGATGAATTAAAGATGATTATTATATTTGATCCTAGAGTCAAGAGGGAGCCACTGAATTTATTGAGTAGGGGAGTAACATCATCAGACATGCACTTTAGGAAAGTCACTTTGGCTAAGATTCAAGAGGGAGAGACTTAAGGCAGGGAGACCAATCAGGAGCCTGTTACGATAGTCTAGGCAGGAGGTGATCAAGGGCTGAATTAGGGTGTTGGCTCTGTGAACAGACAGGAGACAGATGTGAGAGAGGTAGATATGGCAAGATTTGGCAGTGGATTGGCAGTGTGGGGCAAACGAAAGTGAGAAATCTAGGATAATGTTAATATTGTGAAACTGGGTGTTGGGAAAGATAATGGATTCCCTGAACAGAAAGAGGGAAATTTGGAAGAGGGATTAACGAAAGCTGTTTTGAACATGTTAAGTTTGAGATGCCTATGGAAGATTCAACTGGAAATGTCTATTCCATAGTTGGTGATGTGAGAATGGAACTCAGGAGAGATGGTAGTCCTAGCTAGACCCAGATCTGCATAGGGATGATAATTGAACCTGTGAGATCTGATGAGGCCACCAAATGTTAGAGTAAAGAGACAAAAGAGAAGAGGGCCAGGAGCCAAGATGGCAGCTGGAAAGCAGGGACTTGCATGAGCTCCCTGCCAAGTCCCTCCAAAAACCTATAAAAATGGCTCTGAACAAATTCTAGAACTGCAGAAACCACAAAATAGAAGAGGGAAGCAGGGCTCCAGCCCAGGACAGCCTGGATGGTCACTGGGTGAGGGCTATTGCTCACAGAGCTGGGAGCGGAAGGGAGCGGAGCCCAGAGTGGGCAGTGGCAGGACCAACCAGACCAGGAGCTGGGTGGAACAAGCCCTAGTGCCCTGAATCAGTGAGCTGTGGCAGTTACCAGACTTCTCAACCCACAAACACCAAAGACAACAGAAAAGGTTAGTGGGAAAAGCTGCGGGGAGTGAAAGGAGTCCGTGGTTCAGCCACCCTGGGGGCAGCAAAGGTGGTGCAGCTACAGAATTACAGCTGCAGTTGCTTCTGGCCCCAGGCCCACCTGGTGGGAGGAATTAAGTGGCGGATCAGAGAGGGAGTGCAGAGCCTGCTTAAGATCTGAGTCAGGTCTGGGTTGGTGGTTCTTGGGGAAGGAGGAGTGCTGGTGTGGCAGAGCTGGCTGCATAGAAATAGCTCTGAAAGCAATAGTGCATCCCCTCAAGCTTGGAACAAAGTACTCTCTACTCTACAAGCAGTCATACCCCCACAAAAAAACCCAAGAGTCAAGTAAGTTGGCTGGGAATATGGCCAGGCAGCAAAAACGGACTCAGATTCAGTCTCAGGCTTTGGAATCTTTCTTTGGTAGCAAAGAATGTATGTTTTACAGCCAGAAGAAGTCAACAAAGTCAAAGAGCCTACATCAAAAGCCTCCAAGAAAAACATGAACTGGTCTCAGCCCATGGAAGGGCTCAAAAAGGATTTGGAAAAGCAAGTTAGAGAAGTAGAGGAAAAACTGGGAAGAGAAATGAGAAGGATGTGAGAAAACCATGAAAAGCAAGTCAATGACTTGCTAAAGGAGACCCAAAAAAGTATGAGGAAAAAATACTGAAGAAAACAACACCTTAAAAAATAGACTAACTCAAATGGCAAAAGAGCTCCAAAAAGCAATGAGGAGAAGAATGCCTTGAAAGGCAGAATTAGCCAAATGGAAAAGGAGGTCCAAAAGACTACTGAAGAAAATACTACCTTAAAAATTAGATTGGAGCAAGTGGAAGCTAGTGACTTCATGAGAAATCAAGATATTATAAAACAGAACCAAAGGAATGAAAAAGTGGAAGACATTGTGAAATATCTCATTGGAAAAACCACTGACCTGGAAAATAGATCCAGGAGAGAGAATTTAAAAATTATTGGACTACTTGAAAGCCATGATCAAAAAAAGAGCCTAGATATCATCTTTCAAGAAATTATCAAGGAGAACTGCCCTGATATTCTAGAGCCAGAGGGTAAAATAGAAATTGAAAGAATCCACAGATTGCCTCCTCAAATAGATCCCAAAAAGAAAACTCCTAAGTATATTGTCACCAAATTCCAGAGCTCCCAGATCAAGGAGAAAATATTGCAAGCAGCCAGAAAGAAACAATTTGAGTATTGTGGAAATAATCAGAATAATACAAGATCTAGCAGCTTCTGTATTAAGGCATCGAAGGGCTTAGAATACGATATTCTGGAGGTTAATGGAGCTAGGATTAAAACCAAGAATCACCTATCCAGCAAAACTGAGTATCATGCTCCAAGGCAAAATATGGATTTTCAATAAAATAGAGGACTTTCAAGCTTTCTCAGTAAAAAGACCAGAGCTGAATAGAAAATTTGACTTTCAAACACAAGAATCAAGAGAAGCATGAAAAGGTAATCAAGAAAAAAGAACAAGAAAAAGAAATTGCAAGGGACTTACTAAAGTTGAACTGTTTTGTTTACATTCCTACATGGAAAGATGATGTGTATGATTCATGAGACCTCAGTATCAGGATAGCTGAAGGGAATGTGCATATATATATATATAATATATATATATATATATATATATATATATATATATATATGTGTATATATATGTATATGTATATATATATACACACATATATGTGTGTGTATGTATATATGTATGTGTGTATATATATACATACATATATATATATAGACAGAGGGCACAGGGTGAGTTGAATATGAAGGGATGATATCTAAAAAAATAAAATCAAATTAAGCGATGAGAGAGGAATATATTGAGAGAGGGAGAAAGGGAGAGATAGAATGGGTTAAATTATCTCGCATAAAAGTGGCAAGGAAAAGCAGTTCTGTAGGAAGGGAAGAGGGGGCAGGTGAGGGGGAATGAGTGAATCTTTCTCTCATCGGATTTGACCTGAGGAGGGAATACCATACTCAGTTGGGTATCTTACCCCACAGGAAAGAAGGAGGAAGGAGATTAAAAAGGGGGGATGATAGAAGGGAGGGCAGATAGGGGGAGGAGGTAATAAAAAACAAACACTTTCAAAAAGGGACAGGGTCAAGGGAGAAAATTGAATAAAGGGGGATAGGTTAGGAAGAAGCAAAATATAGTTAGTCTTTCACAACATGAGTATTGTGGAAGGGTTATACATAATGATAAGCATGTGGCCTATGTTGAATTGCTTGCCTTCTTAGGGAAGGTGGGTGGGGAGGGAAGAGGGGAGAGAATTTGGAACTCAAAGTTTTAAAAACAGATGTTCAGAAACAAAAAAAAAAGTTTTTGCATGCAACTAGGAAATAAGATACACAGGCAATGGCGTGTAGAAATTTATCTTGCCCTATAAGAAAGGAAGGGAAAAGGGGATGGGAGAGGAGTGGGGTGACAGAAGGGAGGGCTGACTAGGGAATGGGGCAACCAGAATATGTGCCATCTTGGAGTGGGCGGGAGGGTAGAAATGGGGAGAAAATTTGTAATTCAAACTCTTGTGAAAATCAATGCTGAAATTAAATATATTAAATAAATTTTAAAAAAAAGTTCAAAAAAAAAAAAAAAAGAGAAGAGGGCCCAGGATAAAGCCTTGGGGTATACCTTAGTGGGTGTGATGTGGATTGTAAGCCAACAGAGCAAAGAACAGTTGTCAGAAAGGAAGAGAGAGAGAAAGACACACAGAAAGAGAGAGAGAGAGAGAGAGAGAGAGAGAGAAGGAGCTGTATAGCAAAAATATAGGGAAGAGAGATAATCTAAGGAAGAAGGAGCAGAGAGGCTGGTCCACCAGTGTTAAAGGCTGCAGAGGTAAGGAAAGATAAGGATTGAGAAAAGGCGATTAGATTTGTCAATGAAGAGATCATTAGTAACTTTCAAGAAAGCAATTTTAATTGAATGAGGAGTCAAGAATGAACTAGAAGTTGGAAACCTGAGAGACTGGAAGGATGGTGGTGGCCTTAATGCAAATAGAAGAGTTGGGAAGAGCGGTGAGTTTTTGGGGGAAATAATTTAATTGCAGCCCAATCATGCCTATTCATTCTGTGCTGCTCACACTTTACTACCGAAAAATGAAAAATATATGTGTGTTTATTGGCTGTGGGGAGAAGAGAAAAACATTGCTTATTCACTGAGCATGACCCTAGAGTACAGAGCCTGTCCTTGGGGGATTTCTACAGCAGCCAAGAGATAAAAGGGGCAGGGCTTAGGGACTCTGTAGGGAGTGGGAAGAAAACAATAAATATTGTCTAGTAGCTTCTGCTAGTTGCCTAGCTTCAGTTAGGTTATAACCACCCTGAGGTGGTTATAATGCAGCCTTAGGAGGGCAGAGGTGAGAGGGAGTGGAATAGAGGATTGGCATAATTTTGTTAGAGTTAAACCCGCTATTGGCTGAAAGCCTACTAGGGATATGAATATGAAAAAGACAGCCCCTGCCCTCAAGGAGAGAAAGGGAGGGGGAAGATAACACTCAGAAAAGGGGGAAGGAAGTCAGCTTGGGATCATGATGAAGTCTGAGAAATCCACAAGGAAAGCAGCTGAGTGGGTACTAAGGAGAGAGCTTTGAGTGAGGGAAGGATACTACCAATATTGCCATCCTCTGCTCAGTTTATCAACACCCCTTGGGATCATGCCATAGTTTCATTAGGATTGTGCCACAGCCCCCCACTTTGGAGACTACTCTCCTAGAGAATAGGATCCTCTTCTGGTTACACTGATTTTAATCTTTTCTGTCATCCATGGATCTGGATATCAAGGGATACATTTTACAAATGTTGGTTCTGTTCATGCCTTCCTGATGTGCATCACATGCTTATTAGAATCTGTAGAAAAAATATTTGGCAACCATGAAACTTATTTGGAGACACCTATGGACTTTGACGTTTAAGCCTTATGCCTAGTCTCTCCTCCTATTTTTAATTTATGGCAAATGCAAAAATAAGTGGAAAATGAAAAGCAAGAGAGTAATCCAGGCAGTATTTATCTTATTTTGTAAATAATGCAGCCATTCACCCCTCCTCCACACTGAAAAGATTAAAGTTCTTAGACAGCAGGGACTGTTTGTCTTCATCCAGATGTTAATTTGATGACTGATGAAGGGATGAAATTAGTGTGCTTAAACCAAGTCAAATGTGACTTTCAGTAATTGGCATCTGTGTCCCAAGAACTTCCCCTTTCTCTTTTAGCTCAGGAACAGGTGACGGCTCAATGCAGAGAGGGTTTTTCTACTTCTCACTCGACTTGTCTCTGCTCTTGATTGAACTCCAAAGTCTCTAGTTTCACCTTGCCTACTGAGCTCTGGTCTTAGAGACCACATTAAAAAACTGAATCAATCAATCGAATACTCAACAAGTATTTATCACCTATTATATGCCAGGCCCTATGCTAGGTGTTGGGGATACAAAGTCAATGTCTGAAACTATTCATACTGGTAAGCAGAAGGCACTGAGAGTGTCTTCTCCAGATTATGGAAACTCTTTTGAGATAATCACAGAGTTGGAGACATTGGTGTGCTGGTAAATATTTGACAACAAGCTCTCCACACACATTAAACACACACACACACACATATGTGTATATATATATATGTGTGTGTGTGTGTGTGTGTGTATATGTATGTATGTATGACTTTTCAGATTACTGGATTATTAACACTTTCTTTTATCTTTTCCTTAAATGTAGACAATGAACAAGAACCATAAATAAAGCCCTCCTTTGTAGCATTACTAATTTCTAAGGCATAAATATCCATTCTGACACCTTTAACAATCAGCTACCTGCGGTAGGAACCGGTTCTGGCACACCCTTGTTGGGAGCGATTAGAGAGGTCAGAAAGAGCTGATTAAAGAAATCAAATCCAGATGAGTGATACCAACAGCGTCCTTCTGGTCTGTGTCTGGTAATGATAACTGTCATTACTGATTTATATGGAAGCCTCAATCAGAGAAACCTCACGCACAGCAATGAAGAGATTTTTGTCACCATTTTGGGGGGTGGGGGTGGGGAGAGGAAGGAATGCACTGTGATTTCATTACTATAGGGAACTTCCACTAAAGAAACTCCTTTCATCAAAGCAAATTGGTATGTGCTTTGCAATTTATAGATATGGTTACCTTGGACACATTGAAAGGTTGTGACTTGCCCAGGGTCCCACAGAATGTGGCTGTCATAGGCAGGACTTAAACCTACATCTTCCTGACTCTTCTTCCATTTCATCAGAGAGCTGAAAGCCGCCTCTCAATTCTGTCACATGGTCCATCACACCACATCATACCGCACTGTCAAGTGTTGATATAATTGGCCAAAAAAGAAGACCAGAAATCAAGGTCAGCATGTCCTTTAGGAGATTGGAAGCAAGGCACTTAACCCCAATTGCCTTGCCTTCTCCACTCCAAAAAAAAAAAAAGAAAAAAAAGATTGGAAGCTCATCCTGTCTCTAAATCCTCTAGAGGCCCTTACTGGAAAAACAAGGCCCAAGGACAGAGGAACGTATTATTTATCAGTACTGTTGGGATTTGGAAGCCTGCTTGGGCCGACTTCCTGGTTTCTGCCCTAAAGTCATTAATAACCTTCAACTGTTTGTATGGAAAGAAGGTTTGAGATTAGTTTCCCTTTTCAGTTTGTGGGTCTCACTCCGAATCAAGATGATTATGGCTGTAGGAAACACTCACAAGTCATAGTCCAAATGGAGGCCATGTTGGAGGCCTAACTCCATTAAGAAGAAAAGCATGTTCTCAGTGTGTGTTTCTGTGTATATGTTTGCAAGTATACATGTGAGATGCAATGTAATGTGAGCTGTTTGTGGGTTGTGGTTGATGGAGGTAATGGGATACGTTGGAAAGAAGGCTGGATTTGGTGTCAGGTGGCCTGGGATTGGAATCCTAGCTCTGCCACTTACTTCCTGTGTGAACTCAGGTTAGTTATGTAGCCTCTCTGGGTCTCAGTTTTCTCATCTGTGAAATGAGAGGGTTTGAGTAGATGACCTATCAGGTACTTTCAAGCTCAAATTTATAATCCTAAAATTGTTTGCTGTGTAAGTACCCATGTGGCTCTTGCTTTTTTTCATTCAGGCAGTGGAATTAACTTTTGCTTATTAGCTGTGTGACCCTGGGCAAGTCATTTAACCTCTTTTTTTGGCCTCAGTTTCCTCATCTGTAAAATGGGCATCTACCTGGAAGGGTTGTTGTGAGGATCAAATGAAAAAATAATTGTAAAGCACTTAGCACAGTGCTTGACACATAGAAAATGATATATAAATGTTGGCTACTATTATTATTAATATACAGTTCAAACTGCAGCTGCCTTTTTAACAGGGTGATAGACTTGGGTGAGGTGGCCAATGAAGAGACAGTTTTTACGTATATCTTATTTTTAAATCATCTTTCCTTCAATTTTTATTATTATGATTAAACAATTCTGCAAAGTACTAACATCTTGCCACATAATTAAATTATCTTCTAATCATTATTAATTATATACATAGTTTTTCCATAGTTAAAAGTGGTGTGTTGCTATTTTATAATCTCACAAGATGTGTCAAGATTTTATTAAGAATTTTTCATCTGTATTTTACAAATGAGATTGGTCTTTTCCTTATTTTTTGAGGAGGAAATGTTTTTCTTTTTTACATACTCTTTTACTCAGTTTTACTCTGTTTAGTAAATACCCAGATGCGTATATATGTATACATACATATGTGTGTATATATATAATATAATGTGAATCTATATGTATTTTCCTATACATATATGTTTCTTTTTTCCTTGATAGTATTTTAATTTTTTCCAATTATATGTAAAGATAGCTTTCAACATTCATTTTTGTAAAATTTTGAGATCCTAATTTTTCTCCCTCCCTTTCTCCCCTCTCCCATCTCCAAGGCAGCAAGCAATTTGATATAGGTTATACATGTACAATCATGTTAAACATATTACCACATTAGTCATATTGTGAAAGAAGAATCAGAAAAAAAGGGAAAAAAACACAAGAAATAAAAAAGAAAAAGTGAAAACAGTATGCTTCCATCTGCATTCAGACTCCATAGTTCTTTCCCTAGATGTGGATAGCGTTTTCTATCATGAGTCTTTTGGAATTGTCTTGGATCATTATATTGCTGAGAAGAACAAAGTCAATCATAGTTGATCATTGCACAATGTTGCTGTTACTGTATACAATGTTCTCCTGGTTCTGCTCATTTCACTCAGCACTAGTTCATGTAAGTCTTTTCCAGGTTTTTCTGAAATCTGCTTGTTCATCATCTCTTAAAGCACAAGAGCATTCCAATATGCCACATTCCAGATGCCACAACTTGTTCACCCATTCCTCAGTTGATGTGCATTGAGGGAGACATATTATGCACATAGTTCCGAGAAGGGTTGAATTTGGGAAATATGACTCTAACTGACATCCTTCTCTCTAAGAAGAGTACAGATGTTGATATAACCTTCACTGGAGTAATAGGATTTCCATCCCTTTTCTCTCCTTACAGGTTGGTATTGCCTTAGGGTTCTTGGTTCCTCCTCTTTTGGTACCCAACATCCAGGACCGGGAAGAACTTGCCTACCACATCAGCATTATGTTCTACCTGACCGGAGCTGTGGCTTCCTTTCTCTTCATCCTTGTCATCTTCAGTAAGTATATGAGGCCTAACCTAGAAGGAGTTGGTCCAAAAGATCTCCCTCTGAGGTGTGGAACTGTTGGTAGAGAGTTGTGAGCTTAGCTCCCAGAGTGTCACAACCTGGATCTCAGACTCTCTGAGAAGAAATTGCTCCATTTACTGAGGAAGCATTGATAGCAAGGTGACAATAGCCCTGAACAGTCAACAAGCATTTCTTAAACACCTGCTATATGCCAGGAATAGTGTGGACTTGGCTTCAAACCTCAGAGTCTCTATTTGTCTAATTGATCATGCCAAATACTGGAATGATTTGCTGGTGGATGGTTTCTGTCTTCTGCCTTCAGCATTGTTCTCAACCTCCCTTCAGAATGGAAAATAGTCCTCCCTTCCTTGTTAGCACTAAGTTTAGATTTAGTGGTTTTGATGCAGTTTGGGGTTGCTGGGAATACTGAAATGTCAGGGTATGGGTGCGGGGGAAGGGAGGTTTCCTCCTGGAAAGAATTCAAGCACTCAAGCATTCTTTCAGTCAAAGTAGTAAGGTTTATTGTAAGGCCTGTGGAGCAGGCTAGATTTCTAGAGAATCTGCAACTTGATGGGGATGAGACTGATACTTGTATACAAAAAAGGAACAGTGAAAAGATCTGGATGGGATTAAGGAGTGGTAAGCATCCTCTGATGGGCCAGGTGAGGGAGAGTGAAAGGAGTTAAGTGGTCTAGAGTAGGAAAGAGAGGCTGTGAAAGGAGGCCAGTGATCTGGGCTGCTGAAATGTATGGGAAAATTTAGGAACTGAGTAGCTTTCAAAGACATGGTCTTTTCCTTTTTTGGGGTCCAGGTCCTATTACCCCATCATTTTGGCAGCGCATTATTAATAAGCTCTTAAGAAATGCTTGTCAATACGGGGGTTTGGGTCACAGACTTCTTAGGCTAGTACAAATGATGAAGTCTTATTTAAATTCTGTTCTCATACATGTTTCTTTCTCTTGATTGCCAGTGGAGCCTTTGGCAATAGAACAGATTTAAGGAGATTGGACACCAAGGAAAAGTTGTTTCAAAGGATTATAAATTAAGAGTTGGAAGGGACTTGAGAGGTTATCCAGACCAGAGATATCAAACTTGTGGCTTGATGGACATCTGGGGACGGGGGGGAGAAGGAAGAGATCCTTCTGAGGTAGTGAACCCCTGGGGTTGTCTATTCACAAATTGATGACTGTCTATATTTTCATTTGATGGGTGGAAAGCAAAATTAGAGCCAAAAAGCAAGTGTCAGATCTTCAATGTCAAATTTCCCTGCAGTTATTTCCAGATTCTGACATTTTCAGCATACAGACAGCAGTTGGCAATTACTGACGTTTCTGGGGTTTTTTGTTTTTTTATTTTGTTTGTTCTTACCAAGCACTGGTGAAAATGGTTGAGTAAAGAGCTTAGAAATCTAGACAGAATTCTGATGTGGAATGCCTTAAACCTCATTGCTACTTGTCCTTACAGAGACCTGTGGTGTTGCCCTGTGTTTATTCCCATACTTAAAGGGGAAGTGAGGTGGATCACACAATGGTGGGTGGAAAGTTAGCTGAGACTTTCCTGGAGAGTGAGAAACCTGAACTTTGAAGTCAGCCTTTCTAGGTAAAAGGTCAGCTCTGATCTTCTAAAAGAGAGTACATTCTTGTTTTCCAGGGTTTCCTCTTACTCCAGATAAACTTTAGAGATAATTCAGGGTTATGTTTGAGAGTTGAGAGGGAGGGATGCTAATGATTTTTATTAGGAAGGGTCAAGGTTAAATTGTTTATACACAGCTAATCATTTTCACTGAATGGATTAAGCCAAATAACTGCTGACTTTAAAAAAAAAAGTAAATAAAATTAGTGGCTTGACTGGGTTGAATGACTAGACCTAATTACCTAATTCAGTCAGTGCTCCATTGTTTTGGTTAGTGGAGAGAAGGAGAGAAGAGAAGGAAGCTAGAGTTTAGATAGATAAACTAGACCAATTATTAAGGTTTATTATGTTTAGAACTAGTTCTAAGAAATGGCCAATACAAATGAAAGCAAGACAGTGCCTGCCATCAAGGAATTTATCTTCTAATGAGGGGGATTACATATAAAGGAGTGCTGGAAAAAGGGTTGCAGTATGTGAAGGGTACCCTTGCTAGATAAAGTATAGTGAGAAAAGCACAGGAAGGGTAGGGCTGAAGAAGGAAGAAATAGATGGTGAACTGTTTTGCATTCACCCCATCCTGTTGCTTTGGAAGATAAACATTTAGGATTCTTTATTAAAATTCCTTTTAGATCCTTTCTGAGGCAAATATTGCATCCTGTTAATGAGCAACTTCTTCAGAGAATTAATGCCAAGTACTCTTGCTTTTGCTTTCTTTGCTTCTTATATGGGTATTTGGGTGGCACAGTGGATAGAGTGTTGGACATCGATTCAGAAAAACCTGAGTTCAAATCCTGCCTTAGACTCTTACTAGTTATATGATCCTGGGGAAAGTCAATTAACTTCAGTCTGCCTTGGTTTCCCAATCTGCAAAATAAGGAAGATAATATCACCTACCCCCCAGGATTGTTGTGGGGATAAAATGAGATAATATTTGTAAAGTGCTTTGCAAACCTTAGAGCGCTATAAAAATGCTTGCTATTATTATTATACATTTTCACTTTGGAGCTTTGCAATTTCCTCATGGTTTTCTGGTATGTTATCTTGCTGCTTATCCCTGGAATTCTCAGTTCTCCAAACTGTTGCATCTGTACCTGCAAATTGGGATGAATTATTAACCACAGAGAACACTCAGGAAGCAGGAAGCAGTGAGGAGTTGCTTCAGGGGGTAGGCTCTCGGGAACCCTTCCAGAACTAAACTTTATGCTCATTCTGTTCCTTGGATGAGGCAGCTCTCGTTTGCCTGCCAATTTCAGCTTCCATGAGATGGTGTGGCTTTAAGGAACTGGTTCAATCAGTTTATGAAGTGACTATATATAAATATATTTATTAAGTAAAAAAGACATTTATTGAGTTAATGTTGCATGTAACACACTGTTCTGGACTCTAAGGATGCAAAAATTAGAAATGATATAGTCCCTGCCCTCCAGGAACTTATAATCTTCTAGGGGAAAACATGATGTGTATACAAGTATCATACAAGGTAGAAGGACAGAACAGAGAGCTGCTTTCCACTGGGAAAATCATCGAGGTTAGCTTCACGAAGGTGGTCATACCTGAATTATAAAAGAAAGAATGGATTTTAATAGACAGAGCTATGAAGGGAATATAGGTAATGAGTATGAATAGATAGAAGTGGAAGAGTTTAGGGCATAATTAGGGAGTACCTGGTGGTCCTTGATGACTGGAATGTGTATAGAGAGCGTGAAAGGGAGTAGGGCAAAATAAGATAAGAGAGATAGGCTGGAGCAGGTTCCCTACCCCTGAGCTGGAGGATAGATTGTGGAGGGCCTTAAATATTAAGCTAAGGCATTGTGTTTCATCTATAGCTGCTAAACATTATGTGTGGGTTACTGACTTGTTCATTCTTTTCTTATTTAAAAGTATTCAGGGAGAAGCCCAAATATCCCCCAAGCCATGCCCAGCACTTGAGCCAAAGGATGGAAGTAAATAAGGCTGCTTATTTTAAATCCATTGGTCGGCTGATGAAGAACCAAAATTTTCTGCTACTCTTGATCAGCTATGGTAAGGTTTAAAGATAATCATGCAATCTACATCTTCCACCCAATCAAAATCCTGCTAGTTGTTGTCTGTAAACCTCCAGGTCATTCCCCTCTCTTTCTCAAGGAATGCAATACATGGCTCACAATATTTCTCTCGTTCCCAAGTCCTGCCTTTACAGTAGGGAATTTAAACACATACATTGATAATCCTTCAACCACCTTAACCTCCCAATGCTTTAAACTACTTATTTTCCATGACCTTTATTCCACCTCAGCCACACATAAAGATGGCCACACCTTTGATCTTACCATCATCTACCAATGTACTGCCTCCAGGTCCACAAACTCTGAAATTCCCTTATCTGATCACAGTCTATTGACTTTCTATCTCTCTCCTTGCTTCTAATACTAAAATCTGATCTTTGCCTACACCATGACCATTTAATCACTTTATCCCTCAGTTCTCATCACCTCCACATTAGCAACACTCTCCTCCTTTCCCCATTCTGACCTCTTGGTGAACTCATTCAGAACTCTATTCTGTCCTATTTAGAGTCTCTTGCCCCTTTATCATATTCCAGATTGTGCTCTGACAAGCCTCATCCCTAGAGCACTCCCATGACTCTCTGCCTTTTCTTCTACACACGTGCTGCTGAATGAAGGTAGAAAAAAATCATGCAACTATTTTGACTAGCTCCACCACAGACTTGTGTTACATAACCTCAACTGGGCCCTCAATGCTGCTAGGAAGTCCTAATTAATTCACTACAGAGATTCTTCCAAACTTTTTCATTCCTTCTCAAGCATCTCTCTCTACCTCTGACCTCTCAGCTTAGAACTTTTCCTCATATTTTACTCAAAAAATTGAGGCTCCTCATATCAGATTGCATGCTGTCTTGGGAGTTAGGAGAGGGAAGGGGAGAAAATGTGGATCTCAAAAGCTTGTGGGACTGAATGCTGTAAACTAAAAATAAATAATTTTTTAAAAAAAATTGAGGCTCTTTTCTGAGAGCTCCCTCTTCTCCCCTCCTAATTATTGAAATGCCTTCTGCCACTATTTCTTCCTTCACTCCTGTCTCACATGAAGAGGTGGTCCTCTACCTGGACAAGTGATCCCGTTGTATCCTCTCATCCAGCAGATTGCTTTGGCATTTTCCCACTCTCATTTATGTTCATTCTCCCCCGTCTCCTGACTACTTCCTCCTTGCCTACAACCATGCCCATGCCTCGCCCATTCTCAAAAAATCCTCATTTGGTTCTGTTTTTTTTCTACTTCTTCTGGCCGTGCCTTCGCTTTCTTCTCACTCTCTTCTTTACTCTTTATTGTACTTTATCATCCAACCAAAATTGCTCTCTCTAAAGTTGTCAGTGATCTCTTAATTGCCAGATCCAATAGCCTTTTCTCAATTGTTGATCACCCTCTTCTCCTTGACGCTCTCTTCTTTCTAGGTTTCTGCAATGCTGCATTCTCCTGTTTCTGCTGTCTTTCTGACCACTCCTCAGTCCCCTTTGCTAGATCTTCATTAAGGACATGCCCATTAACTCTGGGTATCCCACAGGGCTCTGACTTCAGCTGTCTTCTCTTCTTCCTCTACGCTGTTTCACTTGGTGATCTCATCAGCTCCCCCAGATTCAATTATCATCACTATGATGATGATTCTCAAATTTACTTATCTCTGCTGATTGCCAGTCTTAAATCTCCAACTTGAACTCAACATGTCCAAAACTGAACTCATTATCTTTCCCCCCAGACCTTTACCTCTTTAAACTTCCTTGTTAATGTCTAGGGCATTACCATCCTCTCAGTACCCCAGGCTCGAAGCCTGGGTGTCATCCTCCACTGTTCACTCTCTTACCCCCATATCTAATCTGCTGCAAAGGCTTGTCAGTTTTACCTTCATCATATCTCCCCCATCTCTCCCTTTTCTCCTCCAATGCTGCCACCCCCTGATGTAAGCCCTCACGTCTTCACAGCTGTCCTATTGCAATAGCCTCCTTTGTTGGTCTGCTTGTACGAGTCTCCCCACTCTAATCCAAAGTCCAACGTGATTTTTCTAGAGCATGAGTCTGATGATAACCCTATGCTAGGTAAACTCCAGTTCACGATCACCTCTAGGATCAAATGTACTATCCAGTCTTTGGTGTTCCACACTCTTCATCATCTACCTGCACACACACATCTCCCCAATCTGCCTTATACTTCACCACATATTCTTCAATCCAGTGATACTGGCCTCTTTGTTGTTCCTTGAACAAGATATTCCATCTCTCAGCTCTGGGCATTTTCACAGGCTGTATCTTAGACCTGGAATGCTCTCCCTCCTCCTCTCCATCTCCTGACTTTGTTCAAGTCCTAGTTAAAACCATAGCCTCAACCAGAAGCCTTTCTCAGTCTCTTAATTCTAGTGCCTTCCCTCTATTGATTAATTCTTGTATGTAGCTTGTTTGCACATAGTTGTTTGCACATTGTCTCCACCATTAAATTGTGCGTCCTCAAGGGCAGGTACTGTCATTTGCTTTCCTTTGTATTCCTAGCACTGAGTATGGTGCCTAGCACATAGCAGACATTTAACAAATGTTTTTTCAGTGACTGACTGACTGACTAAAGATACACAGAAGGGCATGTAAAGTGCAAATATATACAAGGCAATCACTTGCTCATATATGTTTATATGATGTATTTTGTTCCCTCTGAGTAAACATGTTAAGTTACTGAGACTGATATTTTTCCCCACACGAATAATTGACAAGTGAGATCTCCATTTTATGCTTTTCCCCAATTTAATTTTTTATTTAAAAATTATGGATATTATTTGTTTTTATATCACCTACATTGCCCAATTTATCCTTCTCTTCTTCCTCTCTTAGAGAGCCATCCCTTATAACAAAGAATAAAAACAAGGACGGAAGTAGTTCAGCAATATTAGTTAACATATCTGATTCTATCTTTAAAAAAGGTTTATTGATGTCTGGTTTTAAGCCATTATCATTTCCTGACCTACTCAATGGCTCCTTATTACCTCCAGGATTAAATATAAAATCCTCTGTTTGTAACCTGCCTCACCCCCAGCCCCACCTTCACTCCTTCCCAATCTTCTTATACCTTCCTGACTTCCACATGTCCTATGATCCAGTGATACTGGCTTCTTTGTTGTTCCTCGAATTTAAAACTCCATCTCCAGACTGGACATTTTACTTGCTGTCCCCCATGCCTGAAATGCTGCCCTTTCTCATCTCTGCCTTCTAACTTCCCTGCCATTCTTCAGATTTTTCCGTGATTTTAGTCAAGTTAACATCAAACTTTCTGCAAGAAGCCTTCCCCAGTCCTTTTGAATCTTAGTGCCTTCTCTCCAAGACAACCTCAGATTATCTCAGAGCCTCTCAATCATTCAAACAACATTTCTTAAGCACCTGGAGAAGTGATGGAAGGGACAAATTCCAAGAAAAAACAGGATCCGAAATAGAGGAGTTGGCCTTGGTAAGAAGAATCAGCTGTTGTAAGACTGGAGGGCAAAGGAGGGTAGAGTGGAATATAATGCCCAGAGTTTTGGATATTACCCTTTGGAAATTGAGGCAGCTAGGTGGCACGGTAATTAGAGCACTGGACCTGGAGTCAAGAAGATCTGAGTTAAAATCCTGCCTCAGCCACTTACTAGCTGAGTTACCCTGGCTGGGTCACTAACCCCTGGCTTACTCAGTTTCCACATCCATAAAATAAGGGTAGTGATAGCACCTACCTTCCACAGTTTTTGTGAGGACAAAATGAGAAAGAAGACTTGTAAAGCGCTTTGCAAACCTCCAAATGTCACATAAATGCCAGCTATTATTAATCCTATGTACGATCATTAAATAGCACTGATCTTCACTGACCTACACCCATTTCTATCTGAAAGATCCTAATCACTTAAACTCCACTTTTGGCCACCAAATAATTCATCTTTTCAGTCTTATCAGCTCAAGAAATGATCTAGCAAGGTATGGAAAGGTTACAATCTGTGTGAGTGGAGTTAGTGTACTGACGCAGAAGAAATAATGGGCCCTCGAAGTGATTATTTATTTTAACAAACTCTGCCTCAACCTACCAGTTTGGATGCCTCTTGAAGTCTGTCTTACAGCCACATCACAATTAGTATGAGTAATGATTTCCCTAAAGTGGCTGCATGTATTCGAATTTGCACTATTTGAAGTTATAATTGTATAAAATATGGTCATTGGTTCCAGTCCAGTGAAAATGTGCACGTGATTTTCAATAATGCAACCACTTCAGAGGATTCATTATTTGAAAGGGCTTTTACTGATGTTAACGAGCCCATTTGTGCATGATTTTCCTGGGTGCTGTACAAAGTTGGTAAAGCAGAGAAGGCTCCTGTTGGGCCCCATTCCTTCACCCGTCTTCAAGCACATGTTGGCATTGGCCTAGCTGAGTAGGAAAGGGAGTGAGGGGAAATGTAAGGTCACTTGCAGCTGCTCTACCACTCAATGATTCAAAATTTCTAAAGATTTACTTGTACCACTCACGAGTAGATCTTGTTGGGGTAGAAGGCTGAAGTGTGTGGGAACAAGCTGTTTTCTAATCTCTAATACTAGAGTTGGCTACACTGCCAGCCAGTGCTAGGGAGGACAGAGAAGTCTGTTAGAATTACATTCTTCGACTCCGCATCTCTTATTAAAAACATTTTTCCCCTTTGTGTTCCCTTAACCCTCTGTGAGTAAAAAAACAAAAACCAAACCTTTAAATTTAGTGAATCACAAAATTTTTGAGTTCCTTCATTCGTGATCTAGTCCAAATGACCCTTACAGTTAAGTCATCCTCAACTTAGTATACCCAATAGGTAGTCATCCAACCTCTGCTTGAAGGCCTCTGTTGAGAGGGAACCTCAGAATTAGGCTTAGAATAGTTCTCATCTTTAGAACATTTTCCCTGACATGGAGCCCAAATTTTCCTCTTTGCTGCTTCTCTCCATTGTTTCTGGTTCTGCCCTCTGGGTATAAGCAGAACTAGTTAAAGCTTCCTCCATAGGATAGTCCTCTGAGACATCTACAGGCTAAATATACTCAGTTCACGGACCTTGGTTGCCCACCTTTGGACAGTCTCCTGCTTTCTAAACTATTGTGCTCAGGATTGAACACAATACTTGAGATGAATTCTGACCAAGGCAGGCTAGAGGGAGGATCACTTCTGCATTCCTAGAGATTCTGCCTCTCTTAGGGCAGTCTAATGGAATCCCAATTCCAAAGCCCATTGGTATCAAGGGGACTCTATCCTCATTGGTGGAGATAAATACCCTTCCCTGAACGAGGAGAGGGGTGGAATTGGTGCAAACCTAAGAGAACTGAAGAGCTCTGCTTTCTCCCAATCTCATCAACATTTTTAGTGGGTTTTAGGAGTGGGGTTACATTCAGATCGCATTAACTTTTTTGTCCATCACATCAAACTGTTGAATTATATTGAGGTTGAAGCCCAGTAAGAGTCCCAGATCTTTTTCAGAGGAACTCTGAAATACAGACCTTCTTGATCTTTAACTTAAGTTGATTTCTTGAACTGAGTATGTCTCTACATTTCTACCTATTAAATTGCAGCTTTAGTTAAACTAGTTAAAATATATTTTATTGATTTCTTTAATTATATTTCTTTTTATTTTATGCCTACTTTCCCCAAAGTACCCCCCTCCCTTTCCTTCCAAAAGAGCCATACTTTATAACAAAGAATTTCTTTTTTAAAAAAGGAAGAGGAAAAAAATTAAGAAAACCAGCCAACACATTGTAAAAAAAATCTTGTGATATGTAATGTTCCACCCTTCACCCATAGATTCCTACCTCTGCAAAGGAGGGAAGAAACTGTGGCTAAGGCTAGACTTTCTAGTTTTGCAACATTTGGTTTCAGTGGTTTCTGGCTGCTGTTCTTCCATTTCCATTGTTGCAGTTGTGTATGTTGCTTTCTTGGGTCTGCTTACTTCACTGTGCATAAGTTCATTTAAGTCTTCCTAAAGCTCTCTGTATTCACCATATTTGTCATTTCTTACATACAGCACAGTAGTATCCCACTACAATTATGTACCAGTTTGTTTAGCCATGCCCCAATTGATGGGCAGTTTTTGCTATCACAAAAGTACTATGAATATTTGGGTATATAGGGAAACTTTTTGGGGGGTATATGACTAAGCAGTGGAATTTGAGGTCAAAGGGGATGGACATTTTATTCACTTGATTTGCATATGAATTGCATTTTATGAGATGTAAGCCAATGTTCTAGCCTAACAGTTCTCAAACTTTTTGCCTCAGGACTCCTTAACACTTTAAAAAAATTATTGAGCGGGGATAATTAGGTGGCACAATGAGTAGAGCACTGGCCCTGGAGTCAGGAGGACCTGAGTTCAAATCTGGCCTCAGACACTTGACACACTTACTAGCTGTGTGACCTTGGACAAGTCACTTAACCCCAATTGCCCTGCCTTCTCCCCTCCAAAAACATTATTGAAGGCCCCCCAAAGAGCTTTTGTTTATGTTGGTTGTATCTATTGATATTTACTATGTTAGACATTGAAATGACTCAGTATTATTTTGAAAATAGTTTTGGAGAGCAGAGCCAAGATGGCGGATGAAAAGCAGGGACTTGTGTGAGCTCCCCTCCAGGTCCCTCCAAAAACCTATAAAAAATGGCTCTGAACAAATTCTAGAATGGCAGAACCCGCAAAATAGCAGAGGGAAGCAGGGCTCCAGCCCAGGACAGCCTGGATAGTCGCTGGGTGAGGTCTATTGCACACAGAGCCGGGAGCAGAGAAGAGCAGAGCCCAGAGTGGGCGGCAGCAGGACCAACCAGACCGGGAGTGGGATGGAGCGGGCCCTAGTGCCCTGAATCAGTGAGCTGTGGCAGTTACCAGACTTCTCAACCCACAAACACCAAAGACAACAGAGAAGGTTAGTGTGAAAAGCTGTGGGCAATAGAGTGATAGGCGTTCTGCATTCGGCCACCACCCTGGTGACAGAGGGGGTGGTGTAGCTACAGAACTACAGCTGCAGTTGCTTCTGGCCCCAGGCCCACCTGGTAGAAGGAATTAAGTGGCAGATCAGAGAGGGAGTGCAGAGCCTGCTTAAGATCTGAGTCAGGTCCGGGTTGGTGGTTCTTGGGGAAGGAGGAGTGCTGGTATGGCAGAGCTGGATGTATAGAAATAGCTCTGAAAACAACAGTGCATCCCCTCAAGCTTGGAACAAAGTACTCTTTACTCCACAAGCAGTCACACCCCAGCAAAAATCTCAAGTCAAGTAAGTTGGCTGGGACATGGCCAGGCAGCGAAAATGGACTCAGATTCAGTCTCAGACTTTGGAATCTTTCTTTGGTGACAAAGAAGACCAAAACATACAGCCAGAAGAAGTCAACAAAGTCAAAGAGCCTACATCAAAAGCCTCCAAGAAAAACATGAACTGGCCTCAGGCCATGGAAGAGCTCAAAAAGGACTTGGAAAAGCAAGTTAGAGAAGTAGAGGAAAAATTGGGAAGAGAAATGAGAAGGATGTGAGAAAACCATGAAAAACAAGTCAATGACTTGCTAAAGGAGACCCCCCAAAAATGGGGAAAAATACTGAAGAAAACAGCACCTTAAAAAATAGACTAAGTCAAATGGCAAGAGCTCCAAAAAGCCAATGAGGAGAAGAATGCCTTGAAAGGCAGAATTAGCCAAATGGAAAAGGAGGTCCAAAAGACCACGGAAGAAAATACTACCTTAAAAATGAGATTGGAGCAAGTGGAAGCTAGTGACTTCATGAGAAATCAAGATATTATAAAACAGAACCAAAGGAATGAAAAAGTGGAAGACATTGTGAAATATCTCATTGGAAAAACCACTGACCTGGAAAATAGATCCAAGAGAGAGAATTTAAAAATTATTGGACTACCTGAAAGCCATGATCAGAAAAAGAGCCTAGATATCATCTTTCAAGAAATTATCAAGGAGAACTGCCCTGATATTCTAGAGCCAGAGGGTAAAATAGAAATTGAAAGAATCCACAGATCGCCTCCTCAAAAAGATCCCAAAAAGAAAACTCCTAGGAATATTGTTGCCAAATTCAAGAGCTCCCAGATCAAGGAGAAAATACTGCAAGCAGCCAGAAAGAAACAATTTGAGTATTGTGGAAACACAATCAGAATAATATAAGATCTAGCAGCTTCTACATTAAGGGATCAAAGGGCTTGGAATATGATATTCCGGAGGTCAATGGAGCTAGGATTAAAACCAAGAATCACCTACCCAGAAAAACTGAGTATCATGCTCCAAGGCAAAATACAGATTTTCAATAAAACAGGGGATTTTCAAGCTTTCTCAGTGAAAAGACCAGAGCTGAATAGAAAATTTGACTTTCAAACACAAGAATCAAGAGAAGCATGAAAAGGTAAACAAGAAAGAGAAATCATAAGGGACTTACTAAAGTTGAACTGTTTTGTTTACATTCCTACATGGAAAGATGATGTGTATAATTTATGAGACCTCAGTATTAGGGTAGCTGAAGGGAATGTGCATATATATATATATATATACATATGTGTATGTGTATGTATATATATGTATATTAGATTTTTTAAAAGATCTATGCAGGAGATGGAAGCAAGAACAGGTAATAGACCATGAATACCAAAGAGAATAGTGTCAGAAAGTGCAAAAACTGAAAATGAACTTACAATAGGGAGAGAAAAAGAGATTTCATCATATTGGATGAAAGAGGAGGATTGAAGAAAAGATAGGACCACATGGTGTGAATGGGACAATGAAACCCAACAACAGAGAGAAGGCAATCCTTCATCTTCATTTTCCTTCCGTTTTCGCTACCAAGGAGAATGACTTTGCTCTGGGGAGGCCAAAATAAAAGAGTATCTAGCTGTATATACATATATACATATATATATATAGACAGAGGGCACAGGGTGAGTTGAATATGAAGGGATGGTATCTAAAAAAATAAAATCAAATTAAGCGATGAGAAAGGAATATATTGAGAGAGGGAGAAAGGGAGAGATAGAATGGGCTAAACTATCTTGCATAAAAGTGGCAAG
The DNA here is from genome assembly GCF_011100635.1 of Trichosurus vulpecula. NCBI lineage: Eukaryota > Metazoa > Chordata > Mammalia > Diprotodontia > Phalangeridae > Trichosurus > Trichosurus vulpecula. The sequence continues at coordinate 231,914,350 of NC_050580.1, forward strand.
AAAAAGCAGTTCTGTAGGAAGGGAAGAGGGGGCAGGTGAGGGGGAATGAGTGAATCTTTCTCTCATCGGATTTGACCTGAGGAGGGAATACCATACGCACTCAATTGGGTATCTTACCCCACAGGAAAGAAGGAGGAAGAAGATAAAAAAGGGGGGATGATAGAAGAGAGGGTAGATAGGAGGAGGAAGTAATCAAAAACAAGCACTTTTGAAAAGGGACAGGGTCAAGGGAGAAAATTGGATAAACGGGGATAGGTTAGGAAGGAGCAAAATATGTCTTTCACAACAGGAGTACTGTGGAAGGGTTTTACATAATGATATGCATGTGGCCTATTTTGAATTGCTTGCCTTCTTAGGGAGGGTGGGTGGGGAGGGAAGAGGGGAGAGAAATTGGAACTCAAAGTTTTAAAAACAGTTGTTCAAAAACAAAAAATAAAAGTTTTTGCATGCAACTAGGAAAAAAAAAGAAAAAAAGAAAAAAGTTTTGATCTCATGGAGACCTTTGTAGGGGCCTCCAGGGACTTTAAGCAGTCTACAGAAAACTCTTAGAGAATTGCTACTCTAACTTGACAAGATCTTTCTGGATCCTGCCATCCCATGTGTGAGCTATCTTTCCCAGCTTTCTGTCATCTGCAGATTGGATAAATATGACCTCTGTTTTTATTCAAGATGCTGATAAATGTGTTGAATAGCACAATACCTAGGGCAGATCCCTGGGACATTCTACCGGAGATCTTTTCCCAAGTTGCCACAGAACAGTATTTCAGCTGGCTGCTCAGCTGCTTCCAAGTCCATAACATTCCACTGTCATTTATCATATATTTCCCCCCACAAGGTTAGGGTGTGATAATTTATCCAATACTTTGACACAATCTAGTTATACTATATCTACGGCATTCCACTGACCTCTCAAGTTACTAACCTTCTCAAAAAAAGAAATGCAGTTAATGTGGCATAATGTGTTCTTGACTAAAGTCATGCCCTCTCTTTGTGACCACATTTTCTTTTCTAGATGTTCATTTGCCATCTCTTTATTTGAGCTAAAATCTTTCCCAGAATTGAAGACAAGCTCATGGATACATAGCTTATAGACTGTATCTTCTTCCTTTTTTGAAAATTGAGACATCTGTTCTTCTCCTGTCTGGTGGTACCTCTCCCACCTTCCATAATCTTTAAAATATTAAAGAGTGATACAGAAATTCCATCAGTGCCTAGTCCTCATCTGGGTAGCTAGGTGATCTTTTATTTTGGCCTCCCCAGAACAAAGTCATTCTCCTTGGTAGCGAAAACGGAAGGAAAATGAAGATGAAGGATTGCCTTCTCTCTGTTGTTGGGTTTCATTGTCCCATTCACACCATGTGGTCCTATCTTTTCTTCAATCCTCCTCTTTCATCCAATATGATGAAATCTCTTTTTCTCTCCCTATTGTAAGTTCATTTTCAGTTTTTGCACTTTCTGACACTATTCTCTTTGGTATTCATGGTCTATTACCTGTTTTTGCTTCCATCTCCTGCGTAGATCTTTTAAAAAATCTAAATTGGTTGGCACGTGCTCTGTGTAGGCACACTGTTCTCTCCAGATAACTTTCCTTCCTTCTCATTAGAAATGATTCCCTTTGCATTTTCAGAATTACATTCTTGAGAGCCTCTCATCCCTCCTCAGATGACCTCTCTTTGAAAAATATTAGTCTTTGAGTCCTATCTACCTACCCTTCTTCCGAACGCTACTGTTCTCCCAAAATCACAGGTGAATGGCAAAATATGCCCTACTCTCTTCTTCATCACAAATTCTAGCATACTTCCCTCCAAGATTCCCACTGTTTTCACCCCAGCAGCAAGTTTCTCCAGGGTAGTGAAAATAAAATCCAGAATAGAATTTCACATTATTGGTTTCTCTACATTTTGAAGGGATTCCAGTCAGAAACTCTGAGGGTCTTCCCTCCCAGATTGATTCTTTTATGAAAGCAAACTAGGCCATCTTTTGCCTCAAACAAGAACCTCTATGAGTATTAGTAGGCACCGCCCCACTGGAGACCCAACTGGAACTAGCCAGTTGAACAACACAGCCCTTCCCTCCTTCCTTCCTTCCTTCCTTCCTTCCTTCCTTCCTTTCCTTCTTTCCTTCCTTCTTTCCTTCCTTCCTTCCTTCCATCCATCCATCCATCCTTCCTTCCTTCCTTCCTTCCATCCATCCTTCCTTCCTTCCATCCTTCCATCCTTCCTTCCTTCTTCCTTCTTTCCCTCCCTCCTTCCCTCTCTCCCTTACCTGCAGGTGCTCTGCCCAAAGGAAAGGAAATTTCCATTGCTGAAAACTTGCAAGAAATCTTGGGGTTTGCAAGTTAGATTTTTTTCCTTAAGGATTATGACTTAAACCCAAAGAACTCTGGCTCTCAATGATTGGCCAACAATAGGCCCCAGGCCAAGCCCCACTTGGTCATTGTTTGACTTGTTTCTAATCTATTAATTGCATACTGGATTAGTTTCTCATCTGCTGCTGTCTCTCTGCTATGCCAGCAAACTGATGATCTCTGATTTGGAGGAATGTATGGACCTCTCCCCAGATTTGCTCCCTGAAATGTAATTGGTTTAATTCATCCCTCACATAAGAAGTATAGGGTAATACAGCAGTTATCAAACTTTTTGGTCTCAGGACCCCTTTACATTCTTAGAAACTTAGGATCCTCCTCCCAAAAGCATTGGTAGCCTCAGGCTGTCTCTACTGATATTTACTGTATTAAAAATTAGAACAACTTAGTATTATGAAAATAGGTTTGACTTTGTGTACCCCCTGAAAAGGTCTCGGAGACCCTCATCCAGACCACACTTTGAGACAAAACTGTGGGTTATTAGAAATAACACTCAATCAATGTCCAAGTCTTCTGGTCTAAATTCATTCCAAATTACAACAGCTCTTACACTTCTCATTAAGCTAGGGGAGAAGCTGTTCACATGTCATACTTTGAACATGCCCAAAATGTATTTCCTTCTCACCTTTATCACTTAGATCCTACTCTTCTTTAAGATTCAGCTCATGTACCAATTCCTATGGAAGGCCTTTCCTACACCACCTAGCTGTTAGTATAATTGCTCTCCAGTTTCTAGGTATGTGCTTATCTGTTGACATCTCATAGCTCTCCATCCGCTCTCTACTCCTGAGAAGGTAATTTCCTTGAGGGTAGAAAATGTCTTTTTGTTTGTTTCATAATCCTATCTCTTGTGTTTTGTACATAGTAGATGCTTAATGTTTATATTGGACAGAATGATCATGAATGACTTGGTCAGGGCTCTTCCCTTTCCAGGATTGAGTGCGAAGTACTTCTGGAGATAGCTAGCTGCCTGTTATAGCACTTCACCTTAAAAAAATGGAAATGGCATAAAATTTAGCCTTCTCAGCAATTAAATGCCTTTGGTGCACTGAACTTGAAGAGTCATGGCATCTACCCCACCCTGACACAAAGGCTAGGACGAAGTTTACATTGCGATTACAAGATAGTCATGTGCAGTAAAGTATTAATAAATACTTCATTTAAAAAATGATGATAAATGATGTAATGGTGACTGGTTACAAGTCTCATTCTATAGGTGGTAATCTTCAAGGGTGTAGTAGTAGTAGTAGGAGGAGGAGGAGGAGGAGGAGGGCCAGGGCACTGAGTTATAGAAGCAAAAAAACCCCATAAACATGATGTTCTAGGAAGAAGGTGGCCAATGGTCACATGAAAACCCATCTGTGGGAGGCAAAGAAAACCCTCCTCTATTTTCGAAAGCTTGGTTTGCTGACTGTCTCTCATCGGGCAAAATGCCTTCTAGTTATCTTTAATCTTGTACCTTGGAATCTCCCCCATTCATCTGCTTAACTTATTAAACAGGAAGTAAATATGAGTTTAAGGAGGTTACTATAGGACAATAATCACAGAATCCAAAGTTTTGGAGATCATGTAGTCCAAAGGCGACCTGGTTAGTGAACTCCCTCTACAAAATCTCCCATGAAAAATCACCTAAATTCTACTGTCTAGGTGGCATAGTGGATAGAGCATTGAGCCAGGAGGCAGGAAGACCAGAGTTCTAATTTGACTTTACAAGCTTTGTGACCCAGGCAAATCACTTGACCTCTGTTTGCTTCAATTTCCTCAACTGTAAAATAGTGCCTTCTCCATAGCTTAGCATAGTGCTTAGCACATTTTTTATTGTTATTCAGTTGTTTTCCATTGTGTCTGACTCTTTGTGGCCCCATTTGAGGTTTTCTTGGCAGAGATACTAGAATGGTTTGCCCTTTCCTTCTCCAGCTCATTTTACACATGAAGGAACTGAGGCAAAAAGGGTGAAGTGATTTGCCCAGGGTCACACGGCTAGTGTCAGAGGCCAGATTTGAACTCCAGAAGATGAGTCTTTCTGACTCCAGGCTTGACACTCTATATACTGCAACACAAAGCTGCCCTGCCTGGCACATAGTAGGCATTTAATAGATGCTTGTTCCCTTGTTTCCCTTCCCTTCTCCTTACTATACTATTTCCAGCTCATTACTTTTCCATTTGAGCTTCTGAAATTCTTTGATTTTAGTGTCACTTGAAGGTATTTATTAATATTTGTCCTTAAGGGCCAAAAACTAATGGAGTTAAATTTATCTGGCTTGTATTTGCACCTATTCTATTTAGATCGGACAGTGAGGGTGAGGGGTGGGGTTGGGGGGTGGTTCCATAATAAGGAATCACATGTGTCAGCCTTAGCTCTTTGCCCATAGGAAATTAATCATCTTGTCGACTCACATCTGATAAGCCAGAGAAGGATTCCTGAGGGTGGAAGTAAAGGCTCAGAAGTCATCATAATGTAATCTCCTCTAGACAGAGAGTAGTACAAAGAGCACAGACCTTGGAGAAATGAAATCTGGATTTGTGCTCTGCCTTTGTCACATACTCGCCATGTAACCCTGGGCAAATCGTTCACCTTTCTAAGTCTCAGTTTCCTCATGACTAAACCGGAGATAACAATTCTGGTACCACCTTGTGGCATGGAGTTGCTGTGAAGTAGATTGAGTGCTAGACTTGACATTAGGAGACCAGGGGTCAAATCAGTTATTTCAAATCCAACAGGAATTAATGAATTGCCTACTATGCACTGTGTTAGTCTTCTGGAGTAGGGGCTTGCTCTGTATTTTGGAATAAGGCCTATCTATTTCCTGCCTTTATGGTTGGAGTTTGGGATTTAGAGGTGGTGGACCTCCACCTGTTAGGTTTTGGACTTCATGTTGTTCCTTATTAATCTTAGTCTGGTTTCAAGGCCTATTTAATTAGTTCCTTTTCTTGATTTGGAGTGAGTCTTACTTGTAATTATTAATAGTGTTAGGTTATCCCTCTGGTACCCAGTCCATTGATTTTTTTCTACTCTATTCCTTTGCTGCTTCTTGCCCAGTGGTATAGTAAATAGAGCATGAGATTCAGGATCAGGATGACCAGGATTCAAATCCTGCTTCAAATACTTTAGCTGTGTAACAATGGATGAGCCAAATAACTACATTTAGCCTCAGTTCTCTCTGCTGTAAGATGAGGATAAAAATTACACCTACCTAACAGTGTTGTGAAAATCAAATGAGATAATGTGTGTAAGAGCACATGGCAAATCTTAAAGCACTATACAAATGTTAGCTATTATTACATATTGTTGCCTTTTGTCTTTCTTTTGGTCTTGACTCTTGCTATATGCACAGTAGGACAGTTTGAAATATTCCTGAATTGATCCCAGAGTTATACCAGATTGGTTTCTGTGAAAAGTGGTCTGCTTTTTTATTTGCATCTCAGGCAATATGATATAAGAAATAGCCTTGGAGTCAAGCCCTGCCCCCTGCTTTGTCTATATACCCTTCATGCCATTGATCCTCTTTGATAGGGACACAGCAACATGACCCCTGTGAAGTCTCAACCTCTCACTGGCCCAGGAACTAGAAAACTAAGGCTCTTAATTACAGACGAGTTTCTGATTTGGATTGGTAGAGAGAATTCCTTGGTGAAAATTTCCTGCACCAATGAAATAACAGGTCCAGACAAATATAATGCTCCCACAGGGTTATTCCCCCAACTTGAACTTGTAGGTTGGATCTCCTGGGGGAGGGGAGGTGGTGATAACTATCCCAGATTAAAGGTTCGTATTGAACATACACTGGTATATTTACTTTTACTCAGCCAGTAGTGTGTGTGTGTGTGTGTGTGTGTGTGTGTGTATGGTAAAAATGCTGTCTGTTCTGGATTTTCCTCTCCTAAAAAGAGAACTGGGTACCATATTTACAGAGAATATTTACTGGGGGTGGGAGTGGTAGGAGCCTGGGGGCCCAGAGGCCAGAGGAAAACAAGTGGTAGAAAGCCTTGAATACTATACTGAGGAGTTTAGATTGGATATAGTTGGTAATAGAAGGCTAGAGTTTCTGTTTTGGCTCTTCAGGATACACTCTTTTTTTTTTTTTACAAAGGCAACCAATTTTATTGAAATATAATGAGCATGATATTAAAAAGCTCCTTTCTCTGAGGTTAACAGCTCCTGTTACAAAGCTTTTCATTAACCTCCCAACCGTGGCACCTCCCCACAGAGTATCTTGTATTTATTTTCCTATATTACATATAAAATTATCTATGTGTATTATTTCTTATATGTTAAAACGTAAGTTCCTTGAAGAGAGGAATTGTTTTATTTTTGTCTCCTTTCCCCCAGTACCCAATGCAGCGACTGGCACATGGTAGGTGCTTTGCTGGTGGGACATGCTTATTGACTGCGTGACTGACTCAAATTTGAATAGGTACTGTAAAATCCAGTGATCTGCATCTGCCATGGCCAGAAGCTGAGGATCTGAGCTAAGTGAAATTGATTCTTAGTGATTAGTTCTGCTCTACTGACCCATGACACTGCCATTCTTTTTTTACTTTATTATTTATTTATGGCCGCTTAATAGTATTTCATTTTTTCCAATTACATGTAAAGATAGTTTCCAACATTCATTTTTATAAGATTTTGAGTTCCAGATTTTTTTTCTCCCTCCCTTCCCCCTGCCCCAGATGGCACGCAATCTGACATAGGCTCTACATGTACAATCATATTAAACATATTTCTACACTAGTTATGTTGTGAAAGAAGAATCTGAACAAAAGGGAAAAACCACGAGAAACAAAAAACAACAAAAAAGAGAAAATAGTCTGCTTCAATCTGTATTCAGACTCTACCATTTTTTCTCTGGATGTGGAGAGTATTTTCCATCATGAGTCTCTTGAAATTGTCTTAGATCATTGTATTGCTGAGTACAGCTATCAAAGTCGGTCGTTGCACAATGTTGCTGTTACTGTGTACAATGTCCCCCTGGTTCTGCTCACTTCACTCAGCATCAGTTCATCTAAGTCTTTCTAGGTTCTTCTGAAATCCTCCTGCTCATCGTATCTTATAGAGCAATAGTATTCTATTACATTCATATACCACGACTTGTTCAGCCATTCCCCAATTTCTAATTCTTGGTCGCCACAAAAAGAGCTGCCATAAATATTTTTGCACATGTGGGCCCTTTTCCCTTTTTTATGATCTCTTTGGGATACAGACCTAGAAGTGGTATTGCTGGATCAAAGGATACGTACAGTTTTATAGCCCTTTGGGCATAGTTCCACATTTCTCTCAGGAAAGATTGGATCAGTTTACAACTCCACCATACATTAGTATCCCAATTTTCCCACATCTTCATTTATCATTTTCCTTTTTTGTCATATTAGTCAATCTGATAGGTGTGAGGTGGTACCTCAGAGTTGTTTTAATTTGTATTTCTCTAATCAGTAGTGATTTAGAACATTTTTTCATATGCCTATAGATAGCTTTAATTTCTTCATCTGAAAACTGCCTGTTCATATCCTTTGAACATTTATTAATTGGGGAACAGATATACTCTTGAACAATTCATTTACCTCTCTGAAAATCTCTTTTCCCTTCCAAAATAAAAGTAATAATAAAATCTGCTTCCTACCACCAAGGTGCTCTGAGGGCCCCATTTAAATGATGTTTGGAAGAAAGATTCCATATGAACCCAGAGTGGTATTGCTCATGGGTCTCTCCTCTCCAGTGGGATAACTTCTTTTCATTTTCCACATTCTCTTTAGTTTGAGCCAACAATTTTTAACTATGATGCTTTCTTGGGATTAGAAAAGGTCTGTGCTGGTTTGAATTTTCTAAGAAAACTGGCAGAGCAAGTAATAACTACTGTAAGCCCAATCTTTTTTTTAAATAATTTTTTCAATTACAAGCATTTACTTTTTTTCTTCCCATGTTTCCCCCACCCCAATGAGAAAAACAAAAACAAAACCCTTGTAACAAATAATCAGGCAAGTAAATCAAGACAAATTTTTCATATTGGCCATGTCCCAGGAAAAGTATCTCAAATCCTTGTGTTAATTCTGTTCCTAACCATAGGCCTAAATGTGAAAGAGAAGGGGTATGCCTGACATAATGTCCCTGCATTGGGCACAGGGTACATGGGTGTGGGGTTGGACCCAAAATGAAGCTATTGAGTCTTCTTCTTGTTTTCATACAAGCCTGTCCTCTAAGCTATAGGTCAGATAATTGGGCTCATGCTGACAGTATTAGTGGAGGGGACTAGTGTGAGCATTAGACAGCCTGCACAACGAAATCCCTGAGGATTTAGGGGAGTCACTGGGTAGATGATTGACAAGTGTTTCTGGATTGAAAATTGGCTTAGTAATTGACTCTAAGCCCTCAATTTTTCTGTTTTCTAAATATAACCAAACCAATAGACAAGTGATAAACAAAAATTCAGAAACATATAGACACATTTCCAAAGGATAAAATGAGATAATTGTGCTTAGCACAGTGCCTGGAACATAATAGGTATTTAATAAGTGCTAGTTTCCCATCCCTTCTTGCCTTCCTTCTGCTCCCCTTTCCTTCCAATGAATAGAATTTCCAGGGAAATAAACTGAGGCAAAGTGAAGTGAGCAGAACCAGGAGATCATTGTACACAGTAACAGCAATATTGTAATGATGAGTACACCAACACGGTGGCAGTTTCAGTGGGCAGAAGGGGTATCACTTGAGAGACGTTTTGAAGGTCAAATTGACTAACCTTAATAACAGATTAGATATGAGGGATGGGAGAGAGAAAGGAGTTGAGGATAACGCTTAGGCAGCAAACCTTGGGTGACTGGGAATATGGTGGTATCCTAGACTTAAGAGAATAGCTAGAGAAATTAAAAAGAGGGGAGCACTTTGGGGGGAAGACTATAGAATAATCATAATTAGCAACTAGATAGCACTTTTAGGGGCAGCTAGATGATGCATTCAGTGGAGTGGACTCATGCCTGTAGTCAGGAAGACCTGAGTTCAAATCCAGCCTCAACCACTTACTAGCTGTGTGACCCTGGGCAAGTCACCTAATCCTGTTTGCCTCCATTTCCTCATCTGTAAAATAAACTGGAGAAAGAAGTGGTAAACCAGTGCAATATCTTTGTCAAGAAAACCTCAAATGGGATGATGAAGAATTGGACTGAATAACAAATAGCACTTTAAGATTTGCAAAGTACTTTACAAATATTATCAACATTGAACCTCCCAACTACCCTGGGATGTAAATGCTACTATTATTCCCAGTTTTACAGATGAGGAAACTGAGGCATAGAGATGTTAAGTGACTCACCCAGGGTGAGGCTGCTGAGCCTCATTCATTCATTCATTCACATAATAAGCATTGAAAGTGCTGCTAGGCACAGGGAACACAAAGAGAAAAATAAAACAATCCTTGCCCTCAACAAATTAACGGTGTTGGGGGAAAGAGCGTGTACATGGAGAAATAAATTTTTTTACTTTGTATATATTTTGTAATTTGAGGGGCATTAATGCCTCTGGGGGTCAGGACAGGGTCCTGTAGGAAGGGGTATTTGACCTGAGTCTTAAAGGAAGCTAGCAGTTCTAGGAAGTGGAAGTGAGGAGGGACCCTATTCAAAGTCAAAGTGACAGCTGGAGTAAATGTCCATGGATGGGACATGGAACTCTGTGCAACGGGACTTTCAAAAGGTCAGTATGGATGTAATGTAGAGTGTCTGAAGAACTCAGTGAGCCTGGGATGGCCGAACAGAGCCAGGTTGGGAGGAATTTGTGTTTTACCTATCTTAGAGGCAATAAGAAAGCACAAGGGCGTCCTGAGCAGTGGAGTGCCTTGGTCAGACTTGTAACTTAAGAAAGACTGAGCATGGCAGCTGTATAAAGGAGGGAGTAAAGAGGGGAGGGAATGACTGCAGGGAGATCAGCAAGGAGGTTATTGCAATAATCCAGACAAAAAGTGATAAAGGTCTGAACTGGGATGGTAGCTGTGAGTAGAGAGAAGGTCTTTTGCATATGGAGGATGAAGGAAAATTAATCCAAGTATGACTCTGAGGTTGCAAATCTGGTGCCTGGTAGTATAGTTGTGCCCTTAACAGAAACAAGAAATTTAGGAAGAGGGGAGTATTTCTGTAGAATCTCCGTAAGTATATATACCTTTTGTATCTCTGAGTTCTGTTTTTTGCAGGGATCTACATCAAAGTAGTAGGGTCAAAGAATGTACTTAATACAGAATAGCTAGGAAAAATTCTTGAGTTCCTTTAAATATCTTCAAGCCTATATGTAGGAAAATCAGCAGCGAGTTCCTCTTCCATTGGTGTAAATGGGACCATTTCTCTTTCTTCACCTGCTCAGCCAGACAAGTCTCAGAACAAGCATCTTTGACTTTTTCATCTCTTACACATTAAGGTTGGGTTGGCAAGATGAATAGAGTTCAGGAGTCTCAGCACTAAGTAATAGAATGTTATTGTTGGAAAAGGGAACTTGACCATTCAGAGCTCAGGCCAGTGCCTGGAAAAATGGACCCTTAATAAATGCTTGCTGACTGATTTGACTAAATCCAATCCCCTCATTTTATAATTGGAAGTCCCAGAATGTTAAGTGACTTACTTGCCCTAAAGTCTTCTGTCTTGTTAATACCAAAGCTAGGACTAGGACCAAGGTCTCTTGACTCCTAGTCTAATGCTCTTTCTAGTACATTGTACTGGCCTGTCACTTTCTTATTTGCAGTTTTTCCCAGATGGAATCTGGATTGGGGAAGGGGTTAGGAATTGAGTTTGGAGGGAAGGCTTGCTGTCTGAATAACTCAGGGCAGGGAAAATGCTGTTTCTCAATCAAACTGATAGCTTTGGATATTGGAGTCCCAGTAAAACAAGTAGTTGCACTCAGAGATACATTTTTTATATGTTTAAACAAAATTTTGAGGGAATTTCTTGGAGTCCTGAATAACTCTTATCATAAATAAAGATATGACAGAAATCATGTAATAATGAATTTGGAGCTTGAAGGAACCTTAGAAGGCATCTAATTCCATTTCACAATGAAGAAACTGAGGACAAGAGAGGTTAAGTGATTTATCTCTGAGAGCACAGGAATGACAGAATTTATGCCTAGGGTTTATAACTGCAAATTTAGCATGCTCTGCACTCTACTATGTTGCCTTTTGTAGGTTGGGGAGTAAAGAAGGTGCCCTCGATGGGGAAGGAGTAGGGGAAGCACTTTGTTCAGTGGTTTGAAGGATTCTGAAAAGAATGTGACAAATTTAAGGAAGGGAGCAGGTGAATCAGCAGCTGTGATGTAACTTCATGGAAAGTAAAAAGAAGAATGTTGTTGGTTCCATCCTTGGAGAAATGTAGCATTAAAACAAGGATACACTCCCTGGTCAGTATTAAGAAGATTGAAACCAAGCGTGGCAAGGTGCTGATAAGGATTCTTGTCTTTTAGCAACCATATAAATGTTTCTTTGGGAAAACCAATGGGGTAAATCAAAATAGATGCATTACAGAATTCACATTTCTAAAGCACTGATCCTTTTAGAGGCTTCCTTCACAACCCTCCATGTGAGGTAGGTAGAATACTATTAGCCTCATTTTACACATGAGGGTACTGAGGCTCATAACTTAGTAACACAACTAGTAAGTGTCAAGAGTCTAGACTCCAAGCTAGATTCCTGAACTCCCAGCCCTGTGCTCTCCAGGGATTTCAGGAACCATGGAAGTGGCAATGAGATTTCTTGCCTTCTATACCAGTAGCTGCTGCAAAGATAGCATATGACTTAATAATTTCCCCCTCTTCTACAGGTTTGAATACTGGTGCTTTCTATGCCTTATCAACGTCACTGAGCCGCGTGGTGATCTTCTACTTCCCAGTAAGATATTTGCTCATGGATGCGTTTGGGTAGTTAATGGGCTACTTAGTATCTTCTCCAAATTCTTCTGTGACTTAGTTTCTCCATAGTTAAGGTAGGACCACTGAATTCTGGAAATGGGAGCATAAGTGTTGGTACATGAGGAGCACCTCTTCTGAAAAGGCTGGGATAGAGCCACTGTTCCTGCTGCATCATAACACCTGCTGCTGGAACAACATGAAAATGGAGAAATCTGTCTCTTGTCTCTGCTTAACCGACACACTGGTAGCTTCTCTGGACAGCTGATTTTCTAATGGAGAAGATTACTTATTTCTGTCTTTAGTCTCAAAATCCTTTGATCTATATGTTGCTCCTGGTTGCTCCCAGATCTGAGTGTGCATATGTGTGTGTGTGTATGTGTGTCTCAGGGTGAAGAAGTGAATGCTGGAAGAATTGGCCTGACCATTATCATCACAGGAATGGTTGGGGCTATGATCTCAGGCATCTGGCTGGATAAAACTAAAACATACAAGTAAGTCTCACTTATTCTTTAGGCATTTCATTAATGGATACTCTGCCCTGGGGGTAAGAGTAAGGAGGGGGATGTAGGCAGTGAAGGGAAAAGTCAGAATAAGGCTTCCCTTCCTGCTTCTTGAGCAGCTGCATTTAAGGGGAGGAGGTGGAAAGAAAGAAAAGGGAGGGGAGGCAGGAAACAGGCCAATAATTGAAATTTATTTCACATTTTTCTGGCCTGAGTTTTCAGAGGAGGTATTTTGGTCTGTGTGCCATAGGAGTCATAGATTTAAAGCTAGATGAGACCAGCAGACCAACCGAAACCCAAAGAGGTTAACCAATATGCTTAAGGTTATACAGGCATGGCAACGGGAGGCTAACAATAAGTGGCAGACTCAGGATTTGGAGACTGAAGAGGTTCTTAACCATTTTTGTGTCATGGACTGTTTTGGCTTCTGGTGAAGCCTATGCTTGCATCCACGAGTGTATAGATTTAGAGGTTTAAGGAACTTTAACTTAATTTCTTCACTTTACAGATGAGGAAACTGAGGTCTAATTGAGAGGTTAAGTGACTTGTCCTAGATTACATAATTAGCAAATGCCAAGGTCAGGATTTGAACCCAGGTCCTCTGACTCCAACTCCAGGATACTTTCCACTGCTAATTTCTGATAATTTTTATCATATTCCTTTGTCTTTATCACTATAACTATATTCCAAGTGTGTAGAACAGAGGTTCTCAACCATTTTTTGTGTCATGGACTGCTGGAGCTTCTGGTGAAGCCTATGGACCCCTTTTCAGAATAATGTGTTTTTTTAAAAATACATAATATAAAATGCATAGAATTACAAAGGAAACCAATTACAGCTATCAAAATATAGAAACCATATTATATATGTGCGTGTGTATATGTGTGTACACATACACAGATAGATAGATAGATAGATAGAAAGATAGATAGATAGATAGATGGATGGATAGCTATCAATATTTTTTTAAAGGTCATGAACTCCAGATTTTAACCCTTAACCTAGTGGGTTGAACCTCCTCAGCTTTTTCTTTCTTTTGAATCTGCCCACAGAGCAGGACAGTACTAGGTACACATGGCACGCTGCTCAGTGTACATTGACAGACAGAACCAACTATAGCTTGAAACTCCCTGGGAACCCTGGAAAGAGATGGCAGCAGCAGCTGGGGCCTCTAACAGTTCCTGCTTTCTGTAGGTTATAAACAGTGCCAGATTCATGGACTAGCTCCTGTGTGCTGGTAGTCAGACCAGGTAGTTTGGTAGCAGATGGGGCTAAACTTGGGATCAAGAAACCTGAGTTCAGATCTGGCTTCAGACACTGTGTCTGACTCAGTTGTAAAACAGGAATAATGACAGCACCCACCCTGCAAGCATAAAATAATATTTGTGAAGTACTTAGCACAGTGCCTGGCATACGCTCCCCCTTTCCCCCTCCCTTTTCTGCCCTAAAATGAGAGAGGGACTGGTGACACTAAATTGCTTGTGATGAAGCTTGGCAGCAGCCCCTCACCTCTCTTGCTTACTTGCATTATCAGGGTGGCACAAGGGTGGGGGGCACTAGCTACTCCCTAAGCAGACTATTGTAGCTTCCTCTTTCCAGGTAAGACTGAGGAGAGAATGAGATCTTTGGGCCTCAGCACCACCCCCAAGCCACTGGGCCTTGACACCAGATAATTAGCACTAATTATAGAAACATACGCACATATTTACTTCCATGCACACATATATGTGTGGGTGTATTTGAATTGTGCCTGTGATTTCATCTGCATAGAGAATTTCTTGATAAAAAAAAGCAAACCCATGCAGATCAGCACCTGCTCTTCAATTTAGAATTGTCTGGGACAGTGGGAGGTGAAGTCATTTGCAAGAAGGGCAACCCTGTGGTAGGAAGTGTTAACCCAGTAGAGTGGTCAGGTCTATGACATGCCCCCTGGTTTTATTCCAGAGCTTCCCCTCAAGGGAACGTTTGGCCTCAGGGAGCTGAGAACTATATTATGCTGGTTTGTCTTACTTCACTTTACACTTGATCCCCTATCCTCACACTCCAACCCACTTGTGGAACTTGGTCCTAGAAGAACTTAAAAATGATGTTACCATGTTCTCCCACTGTCACCCCCCTCCTTCACCCTCTCCTCCTACTGTTCCCAAGTAGAGAACCCTACTAGATCCCTAGATCAATCCATCATCACCTCTCACCTGGACTCCTCTAGTAACCTTCTTTGCCTCATTCTGCCCACAGTAGATTGAGTATCCTTAGGTACACAGATTAATTTTCTAGTTGTGGTGCTATAACCTCCTGATTCTTCTCTTACTTATCAGAACTCTCCTCAGTTTCATTTGTTGGGTCTTCATCCCAATCCTATCCACTAATCATGGTTGTCTTTGTCCTGGATTCTCTTCTCTTTTTTATACTCTCTCATTTGGTGTTCTCATCAGCTTTTAAGGGTGCAATTACCATCTTGGTGCAGATGATTCTTAGCAGTTAGTATAGGGTTTGGTGTATAGAGTCTAAAAAATGCTTGTCAACTGACTACCTGATGAACTTGTGGGAGTGCTGAGAATAGTGGTCCCACTGTACTATTTATGCATACATGGCTATTTTTTTTAAGTGGAAGGGTTAGTGGGTAGGGATGGAAGGAATGGAAGGGGAAGAAGGCTGTTCGCTCCCAGCTGCTTCTGACTGCTCGGTGGATTCTATTTCTGTGGTCACAATGCTTAACAGCAACGAAAAGCTTCTTTCAGAACTGCCAAGGCAACCAAAACTCCTTGAATCAAATGTCACTTTAATCTGAATCGACAAGAGCTGTGTCCTTATTGATGCCCTTGAGTATTTCTGAGCCTTTGGATAAATATTATAATAGGACTCCAAATGTTTTTCAGACAAGAAAACTGATGGGGCACGAGAAGTGTGCTAGGAAAGAGATGAGGGTGTTTGCAGGAGCACTGGGGCTTGTGGTGGCATCAGGCAAGGTTTTCCTGTTATCACAGGAAGAAATAAGAAGGACAAGAAGCAGGTGTGAGCAGAATCATAACTCACAACTCTGGCACCTGGGAAAAGAAGCATTAAATGTGCCCTCAAATTACCTTATTATTAGTGATGTGAAAATAATACAAGAATTAAGCTAAATTAAGTGGAATAGGGAGAAATAGTTACTACCAGTGGCCTAATGGGTACAGACTCAGAGTGGGAAGTGACCTCAGGATGTGTGTATCAAATGAGATATTTGTAAAGTGCCAGGCACATAGTAGGGACAATATAAGTGCTAGTTGTTGTTGCTATCTAGTCCTACCTACAGAATTTGGGGGTCCATGCTCTTTCTGTTTTACCCTAGGGGTCTTGGCCAAGCAAGGAGAAGGGAGAGTGGCACTGAGGATTTTTAAGGCAGTAAAGAGGTTGCTTATCCTAGAGAGAATGGAAGGAGGGAATTGACTAAAGGGGGGGGCACAAAGGTGAATCAGGTTTTTCTTTAAGAGAGAAAGGGAATGAAGAAGTTCCAGGGGTGGGGGACCTGCAACCTCAAAGCCACATGTGGCCCTCTAGGTCCTCAAGTGCAGCCCTTTGACTGAGTCCAAGTTTTACAAAACAAATCCTTTTATTAAGGGGATTTGTTCTGTGAAGTTTGGATTCAGTCAAAGGGCTACACTTGAGGACCTAGAGGGCTACATGTGGCCTCAAGGCCACAAGTTCCCCACCCCTGAACCTTTGTCTTCTGCCTTATCAGTTTGAGATCTCAGTCCCCTCATCTTTGTCTATCATGCTAAAGGAACAGTTAAACTAAGTCAAACAAATGAGCATTTCTCAAGCACCATGTGCCAGACACTGTGCTAGGAATACAAACAGTAGCCGAAGGAAAGACAGCCGCTGTCCTCAGGAAGCTCAGGTTCTAACAGGGGACGACAATCCGTACAAGGAAGCCGAGCAGCAGTGGGGATGAAGGGAAGGGAACCAGGTTGGGCCATGGTGGAGAAAGAAGGTCCAGAGAGTCAGAATTGGCATCTAGAGACGAAAAGGGGGTGAACATGGCTGGCCTGGGCACTTTCCTTAAAATGGAGTTTGGGGAGGAGCTGACCAATTAGAGGAAGGGGTATCAGACGCATTTGAATATTCAAATAGAGCTATGATCTCATAGATTCAGGCATATTAGGTGCAGTGGATAGAGTGCTGGGTCTGGAGTTAGGAAGACCTGAGTTCAAATTTGATTTCAGATCCTTGACCCTGACCTAGTCATTTAACCTCTGCCTCAGTTTCCTCATTTGTAACATGGAAATAATAATACCACATACCTCCCAGGGTTATTGTGAGAATAAAGGAGATCATTAAGTGCTTAGCACAGTACGTGGCACACAGTAAGTGCTATATAAATACAGGTTTTATGATTATTATTACACAGCTATAAAACAATGGCTTATTGCTATTCCCTTTACGCTTTCCCTACTTTCGCAATAGGAGGTCCACCTAATCTATTGAAGGCCTTCTTTTCTTCCTCCTGATATTGTAATTTGGCTGTTCACAAATAAGTCCTTATTTTGGCCGCGTGACTGGCTCCTCTTCTCATCATATGACTCATAAGTATATCTTTTACTTCTATTCTCCTTTTGAATTCCTCATTAGTTATATGTCTTACCCTGCTTCAACTCACCATGTAGTCCTCCTTTGCCCTCTGTGTAGGACTCATCCTTAAGTCTTTGGAGGCAGTTGGAATACATGAGTTAAAAGAAGAGACAGACTTAATGTTTGCACTGTGTAAATTTCACACTCATGGGCCCGGGTGTAGGTCTGTGATATTTTTCCCTTGAGATAGAGATGAAGGCGAGAGGTTGTAGGGAGATGAGGATTCTTATAGGGCTTCTATCCTGTTTCTCTAGTTTTGGAGTTAGGAGAGTAAGCCCTCTTTTGAGCAGCCGGCTAGATTGTCTGAAAAAAGAAAACCGGATTAAGGAAAACAAACTGCAGTTTGCTGAGACTATGAAAAACTATAACAGGAAGCAGCCTTAGACGACAGAAGAGGAACCAAAAGCAGCACTGTCACCCAGTGTTTGCACATGGCTTCTGGTCAGAATCAAGAAAGGAGAGACAAGACTGTCATAATCATAGGATTTGGCACTAAAAGAGACCTTAGAGAAGATCATTCAGTTCAACTCTCTAATTTTTCCAATCAGAAAATCAGTGCCCACAGAAGTTATACAATTTGCCCTGGGTCACATACTAAGTTGCAAAACTGAGATTTGAACCCAGGTCCTCTGTCCTGAGAGTCATTGTGCTTTCCACTTGATCATGCAGTCTCCTATGACATCTTTGCTTCTATAATGCCCATGCAAGTTGCTGCCATTTAACTATGGACGCTGGGATTGGTTGTGCTGGGGTATGGAATGACTTCTGGTTGTTGCTTTTGTGTAGGACAGGGCAAGGAGAGACGGTATTGTATGCACTCTTGCACTGGAATAGAAGCCAGGCCCCGGACTCTGTCATCTAGCCAAGTGTCACTATGTAACTGTCTTAGCTACTTGGCTTCAGTTTCCTCATTTGTAAAATTGGGACAATGGTATCTGCCTTTTGTATTTGATAGGATTGTTGTGAGGTTCAGGTGAAACAATTTACACGAGAACATTCTGTAAATCGTAAGGCGTGGTTAACATATTAAATATTATTAAAGATACTGAAAGGCCGGTGTAGTGTAGCGAATAGGAGACTGGCTTTGGAATCAAGATGATCTGGGTTCAAGACCCATCTTTGACAAATACTAGTTGAGTGAAGTCAATGGAGTTGGCTTCTAGTAGAACTCATTTCTAATAGAATTCTATTCTAGCGAAGTCAATTAACCTCTCATTATCCCAAGGCAATTTTCTAAGACTTTAACTTAGTGACGGATTGGCAATCAGAATTAGTGGAGGGAATTTCCATACTACAAGTTCCTCATATTGATGAAATACAGGTCCAGATTCCACTTCCCTTCTCTCTCCTGACTTTGTTGTTGCCGTTGTTCCCAGTCATGATCCCCATCTGGGGTTTTCTTGGCAAAGACGCCGGAGCAGTTCGCCATTTCCTTCTCTGGCTCACTTTACAGATGAGGAAACTGAGGCAAACAGGGTTAAGTGACTTGCCCAGGATCACACAGCTAGTAAGTATCTAAGGCCAGATTTGAACTCAGGAAGAGGACTCTTCCTGACTCCAGGCCTGGCACTCTATCCGCTGTGCCGTCTAGTTGTTCCCTTTTCCTGACTAGTTAGTAATAATGGACAAAATCCCATCAGTGAAAGTGGGCTGCCTCTGGAAATCTACTGTGTAGTCCCTGAGTTTTATTCCTGCAGGCAGGGAAATCTGGACCTAGAGTCAGGAACATCCGAATTCAAATCCAACTTCAGATGCTCATCATCTGTGTGACCCTGGGCAAGTTACTAAACTTTTATCTGCCTCAATTTTTTCATCTGTAAAATGGGGATAATAATACCACCTACCTCCCAGGGTTGTGGTGAAGATCATAGGAAATAATAATTGTAAAGCACTTTGCAGACCACCGTAAAGCGCTATAGAAATGCTGGTTATATATATGTCAAGAGCTCTTTTTTGAGCCAGTTCTTCCTTGAATTTGCCTTTTTAGAAAGATGTTACTGATGCTCCCGTTTACCTTCTTCCCACCTAGAATGCAGCATAGGGCTCCAGATTCACTTTCTTCTGTGAACAAGAAAATAGGAAGGTCTTGGTCTATGGAGGCTTTCCTCTCCCCAGTTACTAAGTTACTTGCCAATATGAGGAAAGAAACCCTTGAGCTAGGAGCTACATCTGTCAAATATGCTTCATAAGGTACAGGTCTGATTAGTACTCAACTAGAAAAACGTGGGGACTTCCTCCTGACTTTCTTGCCTCCTGCTTCCAGACAGACAACAGTGGTGGTTTATTCCATGTCCCTGGTGGGCATGGTGGTGTTTACTGTGACCTTGGGCCTTGGATACCTCTGGGTTGTGTTCCTCACAGCAGGCATGCTGGGGTAAGTTACAGCTAATATACTTTAATTGGCAGGTGATGTCCCCTTATCCTTCAATACACTGGCATCCTAGGAAGCAATATCTGCTTCTTCCTGCCTTCTCCAGTCTGTAATATGGACCAAGTGACCTCTTTGATGACCTTTACAAATGGGCCCTTTGTTCTGCTTGAATGGGTAGCACAAGTCAAGGGGCCTTGGGCCTTCATGTCCTTGTCACTTTGCTGGGATAGGGTCAGTACCAGGATACTTCCTTTTCAGAGTTCATCTTGGTGTCTTAGCAGCTTCGGGGTCCTCTGCTAAGGTTCTATTCCATGTTTATATGCTATATTTAGAAATCCCTCAGAATTATTTTGTGGAAATCACTGCTGAGAGATAATGGAAAACACTATGTCTTGTCTGGTCTCTGCTCCTCCCAGGGAATTCTCCCTACTGACCCACCACTCCTTCCCTGGTCTGTTCTGTAAGAAGTTAGTGCCTAATAAATGCTTGCTGGATCGACCTTGGAGATTCTTAGTCCAGCCCCTCTTATTTATAGATGAGGGCTAAGGCAGAGAGGAGTCAGGTGACTTTCTGGGTTACACAGGTGCCAGAGCTGAGATTCAAACTCACTTCCTCTAAGGTTACCTTGTATTGTCTACTTTGTATATATATCTTATAGATCTTTACTTCATATGTATCTTTGTGTTATCTTATTTATCTGCGTATATGTTCAGAGAGGATTAGCACTTCTGGTGTGAGGGCTTTCTGAGCCTTTTTAGGGGTGCTCATCCACCTTTGGAGTCACCCTGATTCACTGTGGCTCCAAGAAGCTGGAGCATGTGCAGAGGCCACCCCCTGGTAAAACTGTTAAGGCAGACGGGTTAAACCAGGGTAACTGACAGGCCTCAAACCTGTCAGTGAATTAGGGGGATGTTTACCCCAAGCATGTGAAGACTTCCCTTGTGGAATGGGTGGATGAAAACAATTTGTTCCAATAGTGAAGGTGGGTAAAGCAGGTCCTATGGAGCACTGAGAGTTTGGTCAGACATCAAAAACTCCAAAGTCATCTACTGCATCCTGGGACACCACCGTTTGTCTTGACTTTTTTCTTGTCACTGAACTCTGATGACTCTGGAAGAGATAGAGAGGCTGATGACTTTGTGCAACGCTGCCCCACTTAAATCCAATTCATGTTCAAGTCAAGATATCACCTTGTGATGTCATTGGTCCTCTTCAAAAACAAAGGATGAACAACAGCAGTATTCCAGGCACTTAGTCTTGCTAGGGAGCCATTCCTGGGGGAAACAGCAGTTCAGTAGGATTTGGAAATAGGAAACAGTAACCCCGAAGTTCTCAGCTTGACTTGCTGGTCTGAGTTCAGTCATCTTTGTGATTAACATAGATGTTAATCGAGAGCTCAGGCATTGTACAGGGTGTCCCTAAAGTCTGGACACATAGGAAAAAATGCATATTTTGAAATATTTGGAATATTAACAGACCTTAGCCCCCTTGACTTCTTTTTCTGGAGTATGCTAAAGGAGAAGGTGTACTCAATGAAAATCACAGATGTAACACACTTGATTGAACGCATAAAGAGTGAATGTGCTGAAATTGATGACAATGTGGAGTTCACGTGAATCTTGCAAAGTGCATTAACTTTTGCATCACAAATGATGGAAATCATATTGAAAATGTTATTTGTTAATATTCCAATTAAATAAAATGTTGAAAATTTCATTCATTTCTTGAGAATATGCATTTTTGCCTACGTGTCCAGATGTTAGGAATACCCTGTATATGCTTTCTCGCCTCTGCCATAGCGATGTTTTTCCCCCAGTGACCAAAAAGTATTAGAATTGACAAGTTGAGCTACTTCTGTTAAAGTCTCTCAGTTAAAGAGCTAAATCAAGGGTTCTCGATATTTTTTTGTGCATGAACCCCTTCAGCAATCTGGTAAAGTCAGTGGAGCCCCTCTCAGAGTAATGTTTTAAAAGATTGAAGAAATTGCTCACCTTCATTTAGAGTTTGCTGAAAATAAATAATTTTTTTCTTATCTAAATTCATGGACCCCTCAAAATCGCTGGATGCAGCCCCGGCTAGGTATATTAGGTAATCCTGGCATTGTCTGTAAACATTGATCCTTCCTTGATGGCCTGCATCAGAACTTCTTCCTGAATTGTAAGGAACAGCTGAGTATCTGAAGCCAGCTCCTTATTCCCTTTCTGCGTTATGATTGGGGGTTTTTGCCTCCTGTACTCTATAGGGATGGCTTGATGCCAACAAGGCCCTGGCTACTGGAGTGAGGAAGATGAAACAGAGAGAGCAGGGTGCTTTCTGGGCAAGAAGTAGAAGAAAGGGAGTGGGAGGGGAGAGGAAGAGGACAGAATTGTGCATACTTGTCACTCCTACCTCATCCCCTCCTCGTAGAAGCTGTTCCTATGACATTGTCTTTAGGTTCTTCATGACGGGGTACCTCCCACTGGGGTTCGAGTTTGCTGTGGAACTGACGTACCCAGAATCAGAAGGAATGTCCTCAGGCCTCCTTAATGTCTTTGCTCAGGTATGTCCCATTTTCCATTCTTTTTGGCTAGCTGTGTTTGAATCCCTCTCTGGATGGCTGCATTTCTTTCAGATGTGATAAAGTTGATTGAATGGATCGACTAAATTTTGTTGTTTGTTTTGTGTCCCCCCTGCCCCCACCTCAATCTTCTTCCTTTCTTCATCTCCAGATATTTGGGATCATTTTCACCATCAGCGAGGGCCAGCTCTTTACCCACTTCGGACCACTGGCTGGAAATGTCTTTCTGTGTGCCTTCCTTGCCTTAGGGACTCTTGTAACTAGTAAGTTGTTGCTGTTTTTCAGTCACTTTTCACTTGTGTCTGACTCTTCATGATCCCATTTGGGGTTTTCTTGGCAAGGATACTGGAATGGTTTTGCTATTTCCTCCTCTAGCTCATTTTTACAGATGAGGAAACTGAGGCAAACAGCGTTAAGTGACTTGCTCAGGATCACACTACTAGTAAGTGTTTGAGGCTGGATTTGAACTCAGTTAAAGAGCTAAATCAGGGGTTCTCGATATTTTTTTGTGCATGAACCCCTTCAGCAATCTGGTAAAGTCAACGGAGCCCCTCTCAGAGTAATGTTGTAAAAGATTGAAGAAATTGCTCACCTTCTGACTTCAGGCCAGATGCTCTATCCACTGTTCGACCTAACTGTCCTAACTAGTAAGAAGGATTGACCAAATGCCCAGGGCTTCTAGTTCTTTGGCATGATTGTAGAAGGCGAGAAGGCCAGCTAGTTGGGATCACTAGAAGGTATACACACACACACACATACATATGTATACATACATACACATACACATACATACATATATGTGTGTATATATGCACATATACACACATGTATATATACATACATACAGATATATATGTGTGTGTTTATATACGTATATACATATATACATATATATATATACATATACACACACACACACACACACACACACACACACACACACACAGCTAATCAAATTTGGGTAAAGAGTACACAATCTGCAGAAAATGACCTCCCTTTTGTCAAGTTTATTGGCTCTGGAGGCTTAGCAAGCATGCTGTTGATGGTTAACATTCCTCTGTAGGAGTTTGGGAGCCATGGTAAAAGGCATTTACATAGAGCTTAGAGATTGACGAAGTGCTCCATGTTATATTACAGCATGAGATGATTTCATATGATCCTTATAACAACCCTTTGAGGTGATCCCTACCTTCAAGAGTCCAACCCCCTCATTTTACAGATGAGGAAACTGAAAGTTAGAGAGGTTAAATGACTTGCCCAAGGTCAAGCTAGTAAATGTCTGAAGCACGATTCAAACTCAGGCCTTTCTGACTTGAGAATTCAGAGCTTAAATGACTTCCCCATGGTCAAAAAGCTAACGTCACAGGTGAAATTAGACCTGCAACACCCTTTGACTCAAAGTCCAATGCTCGTTCCATGGTTATACTGCCTTTATTTGTGGAGAAAATACCTTCTGCACTTGTCCGTGATAATAGCTCATTTAATGATTTTGTGTATCTCTTCTCCTCTGCTTAGTGTTCATTAAGGCAGATCTTCGGAGGCAAAATGCAAATGAATTAACTAAAAATGTAAGTATGTGATCTCTATATTATATCATGGTTAGTCCTGATCCTTGGGTTCTTACCTAGGGGCCAGGTGGGATAGAGGCAATAGGAAAAACCAGGGCATTTTGGGCTATTAGAATGAATGATTTTGGTTGTGTTTTGAAAGAATGATTTCAGAGGCTAGAGGCAGGAACAGTTCAGACACTATCAATCGATTACCCAGATGCTTAAGTGGAAAGCACTTTTCTTCTCCTGCTGCTCTTACCTGGACCTTTCCCTAGTTTCCTTCCCACAAAGGAATGAATAACAAAATTCTTCCTTTTCTCACACTCTGACCCAGCTTACTCCCAAATGACATGTAGCTATTGTTACAGTGTCTGCTAAGAAGGCTCCAGCCCCATGGCCTTCCCACCAGTGGGCACGTAAAGACAAAAACTTAGTTTGTGTCATCATCAAGAAAGTCTGAAACCCAGAGCTCACCTACCATTTGGTAGCATTTCAGAGTGTACTGCTTGGGCTGATGGATGGATGACATGGAGAGAGGCTGACTGTGACTATGCCAAATAAGGCAGAATGAGAATTGACAGGGATCTAGTAAATCCTCAAAGGGACAGATCAGCAAAGCAGAAGCAGATTGGAGGTAGAAGTGGGAATAAATCTATTAGTAGGAAATTATGCCCATTTCTTAAAATCAGCTGTAACCAAATTAAGAAAAGGTACAATACAGTGTCTAGGACAATTAAAAAGAGGATTGTTTTTTGGAGTTCTGAAGGCGAATGTTAGAATGAGTAGGCTCCTGTTGGCCTTCGGTGATGCAATGGGCACATCATCAGACCTAGACTCAGGATGATCTGAGTTCAAATTAATCCTCATACACTTACTAGCTGTTTGGCCTTGGGCCTGTCACTCCACCTGTCTGCCTCAGTTTCCTCATCTGTAAAATAGGGATAATAATCACAACTACCTCCCTGGGTAGGATCCCTGTGAGGATCAAATGAGGTAAAGTGCTCTGCAAAACTTAAAGCAGTATACACATGCTATCATCATCATGATTATTGTTACTTTATCTTACATCTACGGGGGCGGGGGGCAGTGGCAGCATGAAGGAGAGAGGTCACAGTGCCCTCAGATGGTATTACCAGTCTCATCCTTAGAGCCTAACCCTAAAACCTAAACTTGGTCAACTGACAAGCATTTCTTACATGTTCACACGTGCCAGTGTCACTGCATGGGCACTGGGAAAACACATTATTAAAAATGAGGCTGTCATCGTCCCCAAGGAACTTACAGGTGGCGGGGGCGGGGGGGGGGGTCACGTGGAGCTCATTTCAGCAGAAAGAATTTGCCCTGAGAGTCGTATGATAATCATTGTTCAGAGCTGAAAGCACGGTGCCTCGCACTGAGGAAGTCATTGCCTAGCTGATGCTTGCTTGATGACCTTTGAGGGTCTTGGTCGGCCCCTCTTATTTGTAGATGGGGAAGCTAAGAGAGGGGTCATGTGACTTGCTGGGTTTCACAGGTGCCAGAGCTGAGATTCAAGCTCGCTTCCTGGAGGCCTTCCCTCTGAGGTTACCTTGTATTGTCAACTTTGTATGTATGTTATAGATACCTTTATTCCATATGTGTCTCTGTATGTATTTCATTTATCTGTGTGTATGTTCAGGGAGGATTAGCACCTTTGGTGTGAGGACGTTCTGAGTCCTTTTCAGGGTTGCTCATCCACCTTTGGTACCGCCCCCCCCCCCGCCCTGATTCACTGTGGCTTCAAGAAGCTGTAGCATGTGCAGAGGCTACCCCCTGGTAAAACTGTTTGGGCAGATGGGCTAAACCAGGTTGAGAGCGACTGACAGGCCTCAAACCTGTCAGTGAGTTACCATGTGAAGACTTCCCCCTATGAAATGGGTGGATGAAAACAATTTTTTCCAATGGTCATGAAGGTGGGTGAAGCAGGCCCTATGGCGTGCTTAGAGCAAGGTCATCCACTGCATCCTGGGACATTGCCTGTTGTCTGACTTTTTTCTTGCCAGTGAACTCTGATGATTCTGGAAGAATAAGGCTGAGGACTTTGTGCAACTCTGCCTCACTGTAATCCAACTCACGTTCAAGTCAAGATATTACCCCATATTGTCACTGGTCCTCTTCAAAAACAAAGGACAAACGACAACATGCACATGTACGCCATCTCCCAAAAATCACAGTGCGGGTCCAACATTTAATAGCTTATATTTTAATAACTCATTGTTCAGTTGTTTCAGACCCTTCATGACCCCATTTGGGGTTTTCTTGACAAAGACATTGGAGTGGTTTGCCATTTCTTTCTCCGGCTCATTTTACAGATGAGGAAACTGAGGCAAACAGGATCAAATGACTTGCTCAGGGTCACACAACTAATAAGTGTCTGAGGTCAGATCTGAACTCTGAGAGATGAATCTTCCTGACTCCAGGCACAGCACTCCATCCATTGTATCACCTAGCTGCCCCCAGCCCAAAAGAGCAAAAGATCTAAGGACTCATGAGCACCTAAGATTTATGGAGATTAGTTGATAGAATGTATTAAGTAATCAGGTTAAGTGTAAATGCATTGTATAAATGTATGCAATGGAAACTTTTGAGTTCTCAAGCTATATGCTGCGTTCTAATGACTTCCATGGTTCTCCTGGTTTGCTGCTGGGGAATCATGAAGTAGTAGAGACAGGAGAGACAGCTAATTGGTGGAATGTGACACAAAAGAGTTTATTTCAAATTTCTTTGTCACAACTACATATATTAGAATAAGTAGTATTTCTTATCCTGAGGGCCTGGAACCTCCAAATGGTGTTTGGGGACAGTTGCACAGGAATAACTATGGAGGCCTAAAGAGTATAATGACTAAGGCAAACCATAGAATTTTTAAATGGGGAGAGCTATTCCATTATCTCCTCAGTCCTCCCCCTACTCCTTTCTCCAAGGCATTGAGATATACAAAAGACTCCAACCACTAACTGATTAGTGATGGCCATTGTAGCATGATGAACCGTGTGTGTGTGTGACAGAGAGACAGAGACAGAGAGATGAGACAGAGACCCATGCATTACCCATGCAATCCCCACTACCCTTTCCTTTGCCCTGACTTAGTAATAATATTCATTAAACATTTCCAATTTAAAGCTTCTCCCTTTAAATCACCTCATTAAGACTCTTATCAGATATTCTATTTGACTCCCCTCTTGGGCTGTGGGGGCTTGTCCTGAGAATAATGGGGAGTGAAGGATTGGAGACAGAAAGAGAGAGAGAGAGAGAGAAAGAGAGAGAGAGAGAGAGAGAGAGAGAGAGAGAGAGAGAGAGAGAGAGAGAGAGAGAGAGAGAGAAATATGGAAGGGGGGGGAGAGAGAGAGAGAGAGAAGTAGAAAAGGAGAGAGGGAAAGGAGAGGAAGGGTAATGTAGGAGGAAGGGAGAAGGGAAAGCAGAATGGGAAGGAGAGAGGATGAGAGGGAAGGAGGGAGGAAGAGAAAGAGAGTGAGTGATGATTAAGTGCAGATGTGCCTTTGTTATGGAAGCATCCTTTGGGGCACTGGACTCAAGTAGGTCCTTACATTCCCTTTGTAGAGTCACTGAGCTGCTGTATACTCACTGCTGTGGAGCATTTCCCAATGAGCTTTGATGTCATGACCACCTTCCATGTGACATGTTTCTTTGGTCTTGCAGAAAATCCCAGAGGAGCAGCCCTGTCCGGACAAAGATCCAAATCAGTCGCTTGATGAACACTTCTGAGAGTGGAAGCACAGGAACCTGTGGGAAGCTGAATTGAGGTGGCCTGGCTTCCCCCACTGTGGTTGCCAGCAGGAGGTTCCTCACGGAGGACTTGAGAGGGAACCATCTAGGATCTAATGGCCACAACAGCAGGACCTACTCCTTCTAGGAGCCCCCTTCTAGGGACTTGGGACGATTTCGTCGGAATTACACTTTCTCCCTCTCTTGCCATGAATTAGTGGAGATGGTGCTGATAAAGGCCGGCAGAGCAAGCTGCAGTTCAAATCCTGACTTTGGATCTCTGCCTCTTCCCTCTTAACCCTCATTCTTCAATGGACAAAACCTGTAGAATCACTATGGGAAAGAAGTTCCTACAGAAACTAATATTCCTTTAGTGACTTTTTGACCTCTAGATGAAGCACTTTGTAAGGACTAGCTGTTACTTTAGGGAAAACAAAACCAAACCCAGTAATTCCTGGGCTGACCAGGTTGGCTACTGTAGACATTGGGAGAAAAGAGTAGTTGACATAGGCAAAGACACTTGGGACTGAGTTCAAACTGTTTAATGTTGGACTCCTTCTCCAAACTGCCTTTCCTCAGAGTTGGTGAAACCAAATATTGTATTTCAAAGACACTTCCTTTTGTCTATCAAGGAGAAATTATAGGCAGGGCTAAGAGCTTTATGGCAGTGAATGCTAAATACATCATCTATCCCCATGCAGAAGGCTACATTTGGAAACCTCAGATATTTGATTTTTTAATGGAAAAAAAAAGATTTTACACAGAAGCATCTGTGCAAATAACTTATGATGACTTCTAGCTGTACATGCAGAAAGAGGTCTTCACTTCACTCAGTCCAGAGCCAAAGGGCCCCTGCCCTAACTGAAGGTGATACCAGCAATCCTTTTTTGTTGTTCTTCTTCACACTGTCTTCACTTGCATAGCTCTCAGTCCTGAGCCAAAGGGCCCCTGCCTTAACTAGAGATAACAGTAATCTTTTTGTTGTTGTGGTTCTTCACACTGCCATGGCTTCCAACTATTCTAAGAAATTCAGAGCGTCTTCTGAGGGGTGGGTGAGAGGAAGCAGAGGTAAAGGTGACCTTTAAAGTAGGTTTTTGATCTGGGCAAGCCCCTTTCCTGGCATCCAACCTTCAGTTTCTATGCAATTACCCATGCAATCCCCACTACCCTTTCCTTTGCCCTGACTTAGCAATAATATTCACCAAACATTTCCAGTTTAAAGCTTCTCCCTTTAAATCACCTCATTAAGACTCATCAGATATTCTACTTGACTCCCCTCTTGGGCTATGGGGGCTTCTCCTGAGAATAATGGGGAGTGAAGGATTGGAGAAAACCCTTGCTATTGCCAAGTCCCTTGATCTCAGCCTGCTAAGAGCAGGCTATCCTGCAGGAACTCCTTGGACCACTGACCTTGAGGAGTTACCTTTTGTGTATGTATATGGAATACCCTTAGGAAATATCCTGTGACGATGCAATTTGGGGACTTTTGGGGGGAAATGGATAGGTGTTGTGAAAGGCATGAGTGGGAATGTCAAATTGTATCAGGAAAAGATATATATGTGTGTATATGTGTATATATATGCATATATATACATACATACATGCACACACATACACATCTTCCCTATGGAGAGGAAAATTCGTTACTCTCTTCAAACAGTTTAACAAAATGCTTACTGAATGCTGCCATATTTTACAATGAATTAATATATATTTAATAATTATGATAAAATATTGTAAGAAAATATATGATTTCCCAACTATCTTGTCCTTAGATTGGAAAAGAGGAATGGGTTTTGGGGAATGTTCTACTCAGATGCCCCTCATGGTGAATGGGTGAACCCTGGTTTCTATAATGTTTTGCCAATGGAGTGCAAAACCTAGTACATTTTACCAACTCACCAGAGCTTTCTTTGATATTGGATTATGTATGTTGTGTGAGGCCCAGGTTAACTAAGTTCATAGAATTACCTCTCCAGAAAGCTGACTGCCGGATGAATTTTTAAACTCTGTCAACTCATGAAAAATAGAGGGATTTCCATATGCAGTGGTAGAAGTTACAATATCATCAATATTGTCAATGAAGTTACAAGTCTCTCAAAGTGTCAGTCCTGGAGGGTGATACAGCATACACATCTGAGGACAATAACCAACGTGAAATTGTGGGGTAATTTTGGAGGGCCAAGAGAAATAGTCAATAAATATTTATCAAGCACCTACTATAGGCCAGACTGTGCTAATTGCTGGGGTACAAAGAAAAGGAAGAGACAGTCCTTGCTCTCAAGGAGCTCAGTCTAATGGGGGAGACAACATGCAAACAGCTATATAGAGACAAGCTAAATGTAGGATAAATTGGAGATAATCAACAGAGGGAAGTCTGTTTGCATTTAGGTAGGAATAGGATTCCTATAATTCAGAAGAAACCCTGTTAGAAGTAGGTCTAACAACAGCATTCATGTTGGGACACAGTGAGACACTGAAAAATCTTGAACGATTAACAGAGAGGTTACTTTGCTCTAACACAACAAATATACAACAGCACTTAGATTCTCTATTTGTTGCCCTCTTCATCTCCATGGGGAATTGCATCTGGTCAGCAGAGAAGGGTATGGTGACTCAAGGTCTTCAGAAATCCACTGACTTTGGAAGGACCCCAACTCCCCAGTTAGCCAGGACTTTTTATGGCAAGCTATGTCAGTGCAAGCAGGGGCCAATCAAGTCCCAAGGCCAACCTTTTAGCCTCTTAGGGAAGACTAACACCTATTGTACAGAAACAGGGAACCATGGTCCTATCAGATTCCCATCCCTACTTATATAAAGAGTTGTGCTTCATTTTTCAGACAATGCTGGTTCATGGATATGGCCCATTTGTGACAAGGAAACCTCAGTATGCTGTTTACATATAACTGCCACAGGGTTTGGCAGCTATTTGTAGACCCCATTGCTTTTTGGAGTTCTGCCTCCAAAAAGGCATGAAGTATTTTCACCAAAACCAGTATTGCTGAATGCCAAGGCGGTCAGGCCATTGCTGCTACTTGCTAATATTTCAAAGCCCCCATTACTTGAAATTATTACTTAATGCATCATCGGAGTTTTCTTCCATCTTGCTTGCTGTCTCTCCACTTCAGATCATCTTATAGAAGATATTTAGGTGATCCTGCTCCTGTTAGTCCTCTGCACGCCTTTTCTGGCCAGCCTTGTTATAAAAAGTGTCATTTCTGTGACGATAGAATGTTTTAGTATCTAATCAATACTGATCTTATCCTTTACGGAGAGACTGTATTGAACGCCTGCTTTTCATCATTCTCACGCCTAGACACCTGGGTTGGGGAGGACACAGACTGTAAGGACAAACTTCAAGGCCTCGATTACCCGAAGTTACAACCACTCATGAGGACTCAACAGGGCATTTTTTGGACACTTCTCTGGAAATGACTTCTGTTAACTCATCGGTTAAGTGCTGGAATCAGGAGACAAAGGGCCATATCCTGCCCCTGGCAACTTCCCTATTGTGTGATCATGGGCAACTTAAACTCTCCAAGTGTCGGTTTCTTAATTAGTAATACTGGGGACAACAGATATAATATCCTTACAAGGTTATCTGACACTCCAAACAGACAAGCTACATAAAACATGATATAAGTTATTTATACGTTTTGGTGCCTTTTATTTTTTCTATCTGGCATATTCTAATATATCCTCTCATAACAAAGAGAAACAAAACGGTCTGCACCCATAGTCCCCTCTCTCCCATTCTACTGAGAAAAGTTTTGCAATCTGGTCTAGGACCAAGATTAGTCACTGCATTATTGCGTTATAACTTGAATTCTGCTGCCTTTTGGCATCTGTTATTATATTGCAGCCATTGCAACGTGGTTGGTTATCAGATTCTTAATGTCTTCAAAAGAATCCTAAACATAGGAGGTTTTTACGTACGCCTTCCTCCATACCCCTCAGGTACAAGCAGTTGGGGTTTTAGAAATCCAGAATCGCATTTCAATCCCAGCTTACATCTTAACTCCACCACAAAAATTTGCCTGATTACTCTTTTCCTCATTAATTTATTTTCTGAATGCTCACAGTAATTTTCTGAAAGTTCACAGCAAAAAAGAGCACCTGAACGTAGGTGTCACGTCTTTATTTCTGTATGCCACCATAGGCCTAAATACATCCAGTACTGGTGAATGACTGAACACATACTAGGGAGAATAATTCATGACTTCCTTTTTTTTTTTCTTCCCTCCCTTTGCCCTTTTTTGGACACTCAGGCCTGATAGTCTCTCTTTTGTTGTCTTTCATCCCTACACGCTTACTCCCTTGGCTGGTGTCCTCTTTCTAGCAGCCTCTTCCCTGTGATCCTCCTTAATCTGTTTGATGGTCACCCTGGTCACATTCATTTTTACCAATCTTGGTTAGCCCTATGACAACAAACATAGTTCCACAGGTACAATTTGAACTTGGGTGTTCCAGATTTCAAATCTAGCTTTCTATTTATTAACCCATGCTATCTCATGTGTTTGCTGGTATGTGGCTTACAAGGCTTTACCCTGTAGCTTCTGATGACTCTTTACTTGTGTAGGGCCTACATACATCTTCCCCCTCTGCCTTCCCAACTATTCATCTCTTTTTGAGGTTATGAAGAGAGAAGAAAACCAGATAGGGTCCTGGTAATTGTGGGTATAACTGTGAACTCCATACTTGGGAATAATTTTCCTGAGTGCATGGGAAATGAATGGCAAACAGGGAATTAAAAGTTTATCCTATTAGAGATGAAGATTTGGATTCCTAGAATATTTGGACCTTGGGTTACTTTAAAATAAGAAGTGGTTATTTTAATGATGAGGAAGTGGAAATAAATGGCTATGTTTTCTTTTCTTGCCTTAGGTCACAGGTGAGGCAGGGGAACTCTTGCTCTTTTAGATGAAATTAGAGCAAAAAGACCCAAAGAAGCACATGTTTGTTTACCATTTATTACAAAACAACCTACATAGACATCAATTTTCATAAAGTCTACAATAAGACATAGATCTTTCTTCTCCAAATTCAGAAGTAACACATGGTTTTCTATGGGTTTGCTGGTTCACAGGGCCATTTTGTTATCTTAGTAATTCTGAAGAGTCTTGGTCCCAGTGGGAGAGGAGGCCCCATTCTAACCTGTCAAATCCCTGGTACCAAAGTTCTCTTAGAGATGCTCTGTGATAGGATGACAGCTTTAGGATTTCCAGCTCTCACCTTTCCCCAACACAAATAAAATCAATTGATGAAACCAAAAACAAAGGTAGGGGTCAGGAAGGGGAAACCTAGCTGTGGCAGCAATTCAAAACATTAAAAGAATGGGGGTGGAAAAAGGGGCTGATGGCTAAGGAAAGAAAAGACACCAGGAAAGGTGGGGAGAGAACCCAGTCGAGGAAGGCTCAGCAATAGGTAAGTGATGCTGGCAAACATGAGGTGTACACAGGGCTTCATTTTCTCTTCTTGTGCCGGGACACTTGCTCTACCTCCAGGTACTGCAGCCCAAGCAGCATCCCAAAGACAGAGAAACCTTAAATACACAAGAAAAGGTCACCAATCAATTAAGTATTTGGCATGAACATGGTAACTGTCATACCCTTTGTCATTTCATTCCTCCCCTCCCACATTTAGGCCCAGCTTAGAGGGATATGAACCATTCTTCAGTGAGGGGGAGTAAGGCAGCTGCTTTATACTCACTCGCCACCATCAATGGGGCCAGGACTCCAACCGTTGGAGCAGCTGTCTCGAATACAAACACCTCAGTGAGAAAGTGCCCCAAAGCAAGGAAGAAGGTCCAGAGTGTGATGTGGTAGAGACTGCAGAGGAGCAGACATTAAGAGTGTGAAGTTACTGTTTTGTGGGGTGCAGAATATATAACTCAGCAGCAAAGAATCCAATGGCCACAACATATAAAAATATTCAATGGGAAAGGATGATTCTGGCAAGAGAAAGCATGTGCTTCCCTAGTTCTTAGGGGAGTTCTAGAAACAAGGTGAATTCTGCCTTAGCTTTTTGGAGGCACCATCTCCTCCTCAGGCACAGCCCAAAGTCAGTACAACCTAAGAACCACAATGAAGGTTTCCCTTTGCTAGTAAGTGGGATGTTCAGGCAGGGGTGACTTTCCATGTATCAGCAAGTGGATACAAATCCAGTGAAACAGAAGGCTAAGCCACTGTGACTTGCAGAAGAGGTACAGACATGCTGTGAGGGTTCACTTTGGGGAAATCATGATGAAGAAGGTCATTTGTGAGATAAGCTTTGAAGGATAGCTAGAATCTTCCCTGGTGAAGATGGGGCCATAATATGGCATTTGTATGAAGCTTTAAGTTTGGCAAACCACCACTGCCCTAAGGGGTCCAGCCTTTACATTCAGTTTCTCATGTAATCCCCAAAACAAATCCTGTAAGGTAAATTAAGAAACTGGGTCCAGGAGCTAAGTGACTTTCTCAGCATCACTCAGCTAGTCAGTATTTCAGGTCACTTCAAGTCCAACATTCCAACCACGGGCAGACGGATAATAGTTTGGGGATTAAAGAGGGCTGAGAAAAGAAGGGACTTTGGAGTTGTCCTATGGAAAAGATCACTTGTGATGGCAAAGAAAATGCTGTGGTGGAGAAGGGTTAATAAAACAAAAGAAATGGTGAAAGATTCTGTGTGTTCACTCTAAGTGCCAAGAAAAATCTGCCCTTACATATAATAGGAATATTTCATCTTGTATAGCATTTTTAAGATTCTGTTTTATTTTCAAAAATAGTTCCAAGAGTTATGTTTAAGTATTACCTAATTTTATAAATGAGAGACTGAGGCAGGCATGGTCAATCACTAGCTTAACAACTTGCATCTAGTTAGTGGGAGAGCTAGGACCGGAACGAACTTTAATGGAGTCCCAGGCTCTAGCCCCTGATCCAAGATGCCTTCAAAGCCATACATCAGTTATCTTTTGCTGACCTCTTCAAGGGTTACCTCTGGCCACAGCATAACCAGCTAGCAGATGACACACACATTTAGGAAACAAGCCCTCTCTCATCTTGACAAAGGGGTTGATTCTTTGACAGGAGTCACACTTAAGGATACAGAAATAAAATGGCACCATTTCAGGTTCAAAATACTACAATGACCCTGTGGAATCCATAATGAGAACAGCTTCCTTCCAAATCCCTCAAAGCCAGTAGCCTCTCTCAGTTTAGTTCACTTTGGTGTCCTAGCTGCTAGTTCCAGGAAGCGGGAGTGAAATTCTTAAGTGAGTATGGAAAAGCTGGACTCTTAAGAATCCTGGCTTTTCAAGGCCTCTCATCCACAGATGTAGCTCTAGAAAAAATGCCTGGGTTTTTGTTTCCGGAGGGAGTGCTACAGAGAAGAAAGCTTTGGGCGCCCTCCAGTGGTTCCAAATAGGGTATGTTAAAGAGTGTTCATAATATTATTAGTGTTCAAAAATTAAATACTGTTTTTCAAATTAAAATTTGGCCATCAGGCACTTTGAGGTTTGAAATATATTGATGGAACCCATAAATGCTAGTCCAGTGGGTTAGGGTAAGTGAGAGTTAGGGAAGTTTCAGAGAAAAATAAGCCTCTTTTCATACTGAAAGAAATGCCACACAATATAAATATTGACCTCTATGCATAGATCTGAGGCAGCTAGGTGGTGCAGTGGATACAGCACTGGGCCTGGGCTCAGGAAGATCTGAATTCAAATCTGGCCTTAGACCAGCTGCCCTGGACAAGTCACTTAATCCCTATTTCCCTCAGTTCCTCACCTGTAAAATGGGGACACACTGGAGAAGTCAGTGGCACACCACTCCAGTATCTTTGCCAAGAAAACCCCATGGACAAGTCTACGGGGTGACACAGATTCAGACACACGTGAATGACTGAACAACAACATGCATAGATCTAAAACCATTAATACTTTAGATGCTAAAATACTGCTGTCACTGAAATTCTTTCAAAGACTTCTCCTTAGCTCCCTAGCCCCATTCATATTATGTGAAATACTGCTTTTAAAATGCCGGTGTAAAGATTAAATTACTCTGATTTTGAACCAGTTTGAAGCCATGAAATTTTCTTCTGTAAAAATGGAGTTTGTTATAGAATGCTCACATACTAAAAAATACAAATCTCCTAGTATACAAACAAGTGAGGCATTAGATAGAAAAGTCAGGACCCCGAGATTTACTCCTGCTGACTCGCTGAATAATTTGGAGTACCCTAGCTTCTCTGGATTTAACAAGAGGATTGTGATACCTAGCTTCTTCTGCTTCCTAAGGGTAGAGTTAAACTTACATAAGAGATCTCTTCTAGGTACCTTTGGAGACAATGTTTAAAAAAATGGGCACCACTAGGATAGCAGCACCAATGGACCTTAAAGACACTATAAAACCACTTGAGGGTCTCAGGCCCTAAGGGGGAAGATGTGATTAACACCATTATCAATATAAACTGAATATAATTATGATTAAGCAACTGGCTGAGAATGAGGCTGTATGTTTTCCTGGTGTCTGAACGCCAAAAGAAGCTCCCCCTTCCTTTACTTACGTCTTGTTGTGGATATCGATGGCACAGAAGCAACGAATTACTGATGAGAGCAGAGTCCAGATGCCAAAGGTTCGGGCTTGGAGGCCATTCACTGTGTGGTAGAGAAATGGCAGAAAGAACCTCAGGAGAAGAATGTCAACAGGGAGTATTTCTACCAAGCTCCAGAAATCTGAACTCATGGGATATAGGGAGCTGGACTTTAAATTACTCTGGTTGGGCAGAGGAAAAGTTGTGTTGTATGTAACATGGGGATGGCAAAGGACTTCTCCTTTTGGGAAAATGTAGAAAATTGGTCAGGTGTCTTGAAAGTGAGAGTTGCCCAGCTATAACATTTTCCATTGGTGGGCAAACAGGGCACCTGTCATAAAACTTCAACCACAACAATTATTTATTAAGTATCTGTTAGGAGCTAATCATGCTATGTACTAGATAGTGTGGGAAAGAAAAAAAAATTAAATTACCCAGCCCCTCACACTCACACACACAAATAACTAATACACAAAGATATGGATGTATAAGAAAGGTCCAAATAAGTGTTATATAAAGGTCATGGTAGTAGAGGGCAAGCAGGGAGGGAATAGAAAGATTGTTACTGTTTAGGGTGTAGTCGAGGAAAATCAAAGAACACTTCATGAAAGAAATAGCAGTTGGGCAAGGTAAGATTTCAACTGGTAAATATGGCTGGGTGGTGGTAGAAGAGACATTTGAGGAATATAAAACAGCAAGAGCAAAGATACACAGGCAGGTCAACAGGATATACACAAGGGATATCCATTTTGGTTAAAGGGAAGTAGTATAAGAAGGATGACAAGGTAGGGCTCGTTACAGATCACAAGATGCTAAGCAGAGAAATGGCACAACAAAGTTGACATAAGAAGAACTAATCTGACAGCACTATAAAGGATGAATTAGAGGAAAGACAGCGGAAGTAGGAAGACTGGTTAAGAGACTATTGAAATAGTCCACAAAGAAAAAAAATCTTTGTATCAAATAACTGATAAGGTTTTAGAATCCAAGATAGAAATTTAACAGAAGTATTTAGGACCAAAAGCCAATCCCTAAGAGAAGTGATTGGAGCATATTAACAGACAATTCTCAAAAGAACAATTTCAAACTATTAACAATCATATCCAAGAAATCTCCAAATCACTAACAATTAGAGAAATGGAAACAGAAACACCCAAGGTTGTGCCTCACTCCCAGCAAATTGTCAGAGATGACAGGATATCGGAATAGTCGATGCTGGAGAGAGTATTTACTATGCCTACAGTAAATGGATTCTTGATCAAGCTGTGAATTCTGGAAAGCAATTTGGAATTATGCAGATAAATGACTAAAATGTTCATAAATTCTGACTGAGAGATTCCATGTCTAGGTATATATCTCAAAAAAGTCATTTTTTGGAAAGGCTGCATCCACATGCACTAGACTTTTTTTGATAGCAAATAACTAGAAACAAATCGTGTTGCATGAATTTAATGAACTATTTGTATGCTGTAAGAACTGATGAGTAAGTTGAATATAAAGAAACTTGGGAAAACTTACAAGAACTGATGCAAAGTGAAGTAAGTAGCCAGAAAAACAATATACATAATGATTACATCAATGTAAATAGAAGAAAAACTATTCATGAGGATGAATGGTAGGAAATTATAAAGAATATGTTTGACCCCAAAGAAGAATCTCTCCCAAGCTCATGGTTATGGAACACTGCATAGAATGTCAGATTTTTTAAAAAAAATATTGATTTGTTTTGCTAATTTCCCCCTTATTTCCTTTTATAAAAAATTATTTGTTATAAGGGCTGAGTCTTTATGAGGAGGGTGAGACATAGAGGAAAATCTAGTTGATGTAAAAAAAAAAGACATTAATAGAATCCACTAACAAAATAAATGTTCAAGGAAAGTGGTAACAAAAGCCTATACTAGTGGGTTAGGGATACACAGTTTTCCATGTGGGGTATGAGGAAGGGAAAAGCAAACAAACTGACTAGTTCAAGGTTTTGAATAGTCGAGATGAATACAGAGACGTTTATCACCAGAAGGTTTGGCACTGACACCAAAACCCGAGGTAATCTTAACTCTAATTACCCAGTTCAACTTTATGCAGTCCTCTACTTTCACATCCCTTTCCTTTTTGTCTCATTTTCACTTGTGCTCTTCCAAACACTAATATGGGTATTTTACCCACCCTTTACCAACAGAAAAAGCTCTGGTCCTACTCACAGCTGCTGAAAGATGCTGTAGGAAATTGCACAACTGTGCTGATTAGTTCCACTACAAATTTGTCATCTAATCTTTACTAGTCTCTCACAATCCTTGGGCTCTTCCCTGATTGACTCCCTCTCACTCTTTGCAGCACATATTCCAAACCATCTCTCATCTCCTAAAGTCACCTGTGCCACACCAAGCTCTACGTCACCTTTTGTGGGAGGCTTTTCCCGCTCCCCTTCTCTCTCCTCCTTCCTTTTCCAGCTGCTAGAACTTTCTCTTCTAAGATTACTTTCCACCTACTCTAGCTGGATCCGGTATGTACCTATTTATTGACATACCATCTCCAACAGTAGAACTGAAACTCCTTGCAGAAAGGGTTTTTATCTTTCTTTGTATACTCAGTGCTTGTAGATATAGATAGACATAGCACTTATTAAGCACTTACCATGAGCCAGGCATTATGATAAGTGCTAGGGATACAAATACAAGAAAACAAGATGGTCCCTGTGTGGGAAAGATATCAACAAGAGGGAAAAGCTATTAGTAAGAAGTCCAGAGGGTGAGCTGAATGAAGTGAGCATGGCTGGGGTTCCTCATAAACTTCCCAATCAGAAGAGTTTGCCCAAATGCCTTACCCAGCATAGTACACCTAGGAAATAATAGGTGATTAATATATGCCCCTCGACAGACTGACCGTCCCAGTTTAGAGATAATTTAGTTTCATACTTTATTGATAAAATCAAAGCCATTCATTGTGTGATCCCTCTTTTCCCCAATTTTATACCCAACCCTCTTCAACATCATCTTCTCCTCCTTTGCTCCAGGCCTAGAGAAAAATGGTGGTTCTCCTTGGCAAAGCCAACCCTTCTACCTGAGTCCTTGATCCCATCCCCCAACTGGGATGTTTGCTCTTTTGTTTACTGTCTCTCCTAATCTCAATCTCTCTTTAGTAACCACTCCTTCTTTCTTGCGTTCTATGGGGGATTCTGGGATTATTCCCAGATTTCTGTCTTTAAAAAAAACCTTTACTTGATCCACCTAAAATCTAAGCTAACAGCCTGTAGCTTTCCTTCCTTTTTTGCTTAAAGACCAAAATGAAAACTATATGACCAGGGATTACTAATGCAGATATAATCAAGATAAAATAGAACTACTCTCAGGCCTTCTGCTTATAGACTCCCTCTATTAACCCGATGATGAAGAGGGTTCAGAAGGAATATGCAGTCAATTCTCAACTTTCTTGGAGGTAACCATCTTAGAAAATAAGGATGAGGGGGGTGGAGCCAAGATGGTTGCTGGAAAGCAGGGACTTGTGTGAGCTCCCCACCGAGTCCCTCCAAAAACCTATAAAAAATGGCTCTGAACCAACTCTAGAACTGCAGAACCCACAAATTAGCAGAGGGAAGCAGGGCTCTAGCCCAGGACAGCCTGGATGGTCTCTGGTAAGGTCTATCCCACACGGAGCTGGGAGTGAAGCAGAGCAGAGCCCAGCGTGGGCGGCGCAGACCAACCAGACCAGGAGCCGGGCGGAGCTGTGCCCTAGCGTTCTGCATCAGTGAGCTGCAGCAGTTACCAGACTTCTCAACCTACAAACACCAAAGACAACAGAGAAGGTTAGTGGGAAAAGCTGCAGGAGTGGTAGGAGTTCTTGGGTTCGGCCAAAACCCCGGGGGCAAAGGAGGTGGGGCAGCTACAGAACTAGAGCTGCAGTTGCTTCTGGCCCCAGGCCCACCTGGTGGGAGGAATTAAGTGGTGGATCAGAGCAGGAGTGAAGAGCCTGCTGAAGATCTAAATCCAGTCCGGGTTGGGGGTTCTTGGGGGAGGAGGAGTGCTGGTGTGGCAGAGCTGGCGCATCCCCCCAAGCTTGGAACATAGTTCTCTTAACTCTACTTTGGAATCTTTCTTTGGTGACAAAGAAGACCAAAACATACAGCCAGAAGAAGTCAACAAAGTCAAAAAGCCTACATCAAAAGCCTCCAAGAAAAACATGAACTGGTCTCAGGCCATGGAAGAGCTCAAAAAGGATTTAGAAAAGCAAGTTAGAGAAGTAGAGGAAAAATTGGGAAGAGAAATGAGAAGGATGCGAGAAAACCATGAAAAACAAGTCAATGACTTGCTAAAGGAGACCCAAAAAAATACTGAAAAATATACTGAAGAAAACAACACCTTAAAAAATAGACTAACTCAAATGGCAAAAGAGCTCCAAAAAGCCAATGAGAAGAAGAATGCCTTGAAAGGCAGAATTAGCCAAATAGAAAAGGAGGTCCAAAAGACCATGGAAGAAAATACTACCTTAAAAATGAGATTGGAGCAAGTGGAAGCTAATGACTTTGTGAGAAATCAAGATATTATAAAACAGATCCAAAGGAATGAAAGAATGGAAGACAATGTGAAATATCTCATTGGAAAAACCACTGACCTGGAAAATAGATCCGGGAGAGAGAATTTAAAAATTATTGGACTACTTGAAAGCCATGATAAAAAAAAGAGCCTAGATATCATCTTTCAAGAAATTATCAAGGAGAACTGCCCTGATATTCTAGAGCCACAGGGCAAAATAGAAATTGAAAGAATCCACCGATCACCTCCTCAAATAGATCCCAAAAAGAAATCTCCTAGGAATATTGTCGCCAAATTCCAGAGCTCCCAGATCAAGGAGAAAATACTGCAAGCAGCCAGAAAGAAACAATTTGAGTATTGTGGAAACCCAATCAGAATAACCCAAGATCTGGCAGCCTCTACATTAAGAGATCGAAGGGCTTGGAATACAATATTCTGGAGGTCAATGGAGCTAGGATTAAAACCAAGAATCACCTACCCAGCAAAACTGAGTATCATGCTCCAAGGCAAAATATGGATTTTCAATAAAATAGAGGACTTTCAAGCTTTCTCAGTGAAAAGACCAGAGCTGAATAGAAAATTTGACTTTCAAACAGAAGAATCAAGAGAAACATGAAAAGGTAATCAAGAAAAAGAACAAGAAACAGAAATTGCAAGGGACTTACTAAAGTTGAACTGTTTTGTTTACATTCCTCCATGGAAAGATTATGTGTATGATTCATGAGACTTCAGTATTAGGGTAGCTGAAGGGAATATGCATATATATATACACATATATATGTTTATGTATATATATGTATATGTGAGTGTGTATGTA
This sequence comes from Trichosurus vulpecula, assembly GCF_011100635.1. Taxonomy (NCBI): domain Eukaryota; kingdom Metazoa; phylum Chordata; class Mammalia; order Diprotodontia; family Phalangeridae; genus Trichosurus; species Trichosurus vulpecula. Next base: position 231,955,833 of record NC_050580.1, read on the forward strand.
TGTATATACGTATGTGTGTATATATATACATAGAGAGCGAGAGCGGGCATAGGGTGAGTTGAAGATGAAGGGAAGATATCTAAAAGAAATAAAATCAAATTAAGGGTTGAGAGAGGAATATATTGAGAGAGGGAGATAGGGAGAGATAGAATGGGGTAAATTATCTCACATAAAAGTGGCAAGAAAAAACAGTTCTGTAGGAAGAGAAGTGAAGGCAGGTGAGGGGGAATGAGTGAACCTTGCTCTCATCAGATCTGACCTGAGGAGGGAATACCATATATACTCAATTGGGTATCTTACCCCACAGGAAAAAAGGAGGAAGAAGATTACATAAAAGGGGGGATGATAGAAGGGAGGGCAGATGGAGGTGGAGGTAATCAAAAACAAACACTTTCGAAAGGGGATAGGGTCAAGGGAGAAAATTCAATAAAGGGGGATAGGTTAGTGAGTCTTTCACAACATGAGTATTGTGGAAGGGTTATACATAATGATACACATGTGGCCTATGTTGAATTGCTTGACTTCTTAGGGAGGGTGGGTGGGAAGGGAAAAGGGAAGAGAATTTTTTAAAGTTTTAAAAACAGATGCTCAAAAACAACAACAACAAAAAAAGTTTTTGCATGCAACTAGAAAATAAGATACACAGGCAATGGGGCGTAGAAATTTATCTTGCCCTACAAGAAAGGAAGGGAAAAGGAGATGGGAGGGCAGTGGGGTGACAGAAGGGAGGGCTGACTGTGGAACAGGGCAACCAGAATATATGCCATCTTGGAGTGGGGGGAAGGGTAGAAATGGGGAGAGAATTTGTAATTCAAACACTTGGGAAAATCATTGCTGAAAACTAAAAATTTTAAATAAAAAAAAACTGATAAAAAAAGAAAATAAGGATGAAAGTAAAAAAACTCGAATGCTGATACACTGAACCTATGGGAAATAGGGGGTTAGGTTCCCATGAACACCTCAAACTGTAATCTTTGCTAGAGATTGCCTAAAAAAAACTTTTTTGCACAAAATTCTTTGTAACATTAATTCTAATAATATGTACTTTTACTAACATAGTAACCATGAAATAACCCATAAAACAAAATAAAATTGGTAACATATTGAGAAAACCAAGTATTGATTTTGTATTTTCTATTTGATTCCACTCTGTAGTTGATTCTATTTTGCAACTCTATTCTGTATTTTATATAACAACCCAAGGCCTTTTTTTCTGTCTCTAAGTAAAAAAGCTCATGAGTTCAAAAGTTCAGTCTTCTCTCAATTTAAATGTAAAAGTTTAGTTTTCACTATTGATCACTTTTAGTTAAAGAAAAACTGAGCTAAGTTTGGAGGTTCAATGTTCTAATAAAACTAATTCAAAGGGAATTATTATCTCAACACTGCCTGCAAATCACTTTATGCTAAGGAAACTTATTATTCTTCATAACTTCAGCTCCTGAAAGAATCCACATCTATTTGTACCCTTAAGGGCCTACAGGCCCATTTGGTTCCATCTTTGCCCATCCTTGCCCAATTAAAAAGGGGTCTTATCTCACTCCCAGGAGCCAGTGAGTCTGCTATCCCTGGTCCATTATCAATAGCCTCAGACTGCGGATGGGTCCCCTAAAATCAATCAGGTATTCCTCTAAAAAAGAGAGGAATGGTTACTGGCCCCATGTGAGGGTTAGCCCACTTTTCTTAAGGTAAACGATCATGTTGTCCTCACCCCCATGATGCTGCCAACCATATATCCAATTGTATTATTTCGTCACCTCCCCTGTTCTGATCTTTGTTCTATGTTTATACAGAGATGCTGTGCCTCCTCCTCGGGGTCTTTTGACCTAACTGAGGTAGCTTTTTGACACACTTTATTAACAAGTCCATGCCCTGTTATCTTGCTTGGAGAAAACATGTCTGTTTATTTTTGTTGAATTTTATTCATCACAATGCAAAAAAATTTCCCCCACCGGCAGTTCCCTATAATTCTGTGACCTTTTTTTTTTCTTTGCTAAGATCTTAATAATTAAAAAAGCCATTTCAGACAATATTTACTTTTCATAACACATGAAATCTACAATATCATAAATTTTGTGGTTGTTGTTGTTCACTCCTTTTTCAGTCATGCCCAACTCTTCGTGACCCCATTTGGAGTTTTCTTGGCAAAGATACTGGAGTGCTTTGTCTTCTCCAACTCATACTGTACAGCAAATAAAATTCTCAAAAATAAAACATCTTTTAACCTGAATTTTATTTTTCACTGTGTCAAATAACAGTGTGAGGATATTATACCGTCTTTCCACCTTGGCTGTCCTCTGAAAATCAAGGGAGAAGTTTTGGAGACTTTAGTTTCTGCTACTGGAGGACACCAAGACCCAAACTGGTGAGGTCTTGACATCACCTCCTTCATAGCTGGTGGATGGTACTGGAGATCACGAAAGATGCACCAGCTTGAGAGAACCCATAGCATCTGCTTTGTGTGCTGATTGAGTCTTAAGGGTCTCAGAGCATGGGGGCACAGCAGAAGTGAGTTGACATTTAACCTTAAGGTTGCTATTGATGTTATTGCTTTGTGTTTGTAGCCAGCTGGTCGGTTATGCCAACAGCTACACACCCAGGGCCTAGAGCCCAAAGAACTTGTGCTATGCTTTGGGGGCATAATTGCAACACAACACCCTGAGTTTTAAAGGCAAACAATGAGAACATGCAATGAATGTACAAAGAGCTCTTCACAAAGGTAGGATAAATAGGACCTGCGAAGCACCTAGTAGGATACCAGCTGCTTCACAAAGTTGCTCATGTCAAGTCCCTCATTTTTTCTCTACTGTGCATAGCTTGCCAATGCAATCCTGCGCCAAAGTTAAACATGAGAATGTTGAGGACTGACTGTATGTATCAAATCCCTGTATTACAGTTCATTCTTGTTTTAATTCCTTTTGATTATACATTCATGTTTACCTTTTTATGTTTCTCTCAACTCCTGTGTTGTTTTTTTTTTCAAAGTTTCTACTCAACTCTTTTCATCAGGAAGCTTAGAAATCCTCTTTCATTTAGAGTCCATTTTTCCCCCTGAGGGTTACATTCAGTTTTATTAGGTGAAGTTATTTCTGATTGTATCTTTTGTCTTCTGGAATATAGTATTCTAAGGCCTCTGCTCCTTTTTATGGTGGCTGCTAAGTCTTGTGCGATCCTGACTGTGTTTCTTTGATATATGAACTCTTTCTTTTTGGTTGCTTGTAGTATTTTTTTCTTTGAACAGGGAATTTTGAATTTTAGCTATGACATTCCTGGAAGTTTTCATTTTGGGTAATTGTTGGATTCTTTCTATTTCTACTTTATCATCTGGCTCTTTTATTTTTTACATTTGATTTTTATTTTATTTTTTTCTCAATTACATGTAAACAAAAAAATTTTAACATTTAAAAAAAATTGAGTTCCATATTCTCTCAATCCCTCCTTTCTTCCTCCCCTCCTTGAGAAGTCAAAGAATTTGATATACTTTACACATACATAGTCATGCAAAAAGTTTCCATTTTAGCCATGTTGCAAAAAAAAAAAAATGCAGATCAAACCACCGCTCCTGCCCCCCCACCAGAATAATTTTTAAAAAGTGTGCTTCATTCTGCACTCAGACTCCACCAGTTACTCTACTCTGGAAGCAGACAGCATTTTTTTCATCATAAATCCTTTGGAGTTGTCTTGGGTCATTGCATTGCTGAGAAAAGCTAAGTCATTCACAGTTGATCACTGTGCAATATTGCTGTTACTGGGTGCAATGTTTTCCTGGTTCTGCTCATTTTATTTTGCATTGGTTCATGTAAGCCTTTGCAGGTTTGTCAGAAAGCATCCTGGTCATCATTTGTTATAGCATAATAGCATTCCGCCACAATTATATGCCATAACTTGTTTAACCATTCCTTGACTGATGGCCATCCCCTCAATTTCCAATTCTTTGCTATCACAAAAAGAGCTGCTATAAATATTTTTGTACATATACACCCTTATCCTTTTCCTTGGGGAACAGACCCAGTACTGGTATTTTGCTAAGTCATAGAGTATATACAGTTTTATAGCCCTTTGGGCATGGTTTCAAATTACTCTCCAAAATGGTTGGTCAGTTCACAACTCCACCAACAATGCATTAGTGTCCCTATTTTTCCACATCCTTGCCAATGTTTGTCATTGTCAGAAAAAAGGTAATTTTTTTCTAGATAGCATAAATACTACTAGTATATGCCACTAATTCTAATCAGACTATGCATCAGCTGACACTTGTAGGGGATTGTCTAGAGTATTCCTAAGGATAGCAAATTAATGTAATCTAGTTGGGAGATGACAGATAATTTGTTTAGCAATCCCACAATGTCTATTTCAGTTGAATTCCCCTTCTTTCTCATTAATGTTAAGAGCTAACAGGGATCACCTTTCCATCTTTGGTCAGTCTGAGGCTTCTTGTGGTTTATTGCCTGTGGCAACAGCTAAGAGGGTCCTTTTTCTCTCTCAGACTTGTGGTCCAGTTAATTATTATTTCTAATAATAAGAGCTAGCATTTATTAAGCACTTTAAGGTTGGCAAAGCACTTTACAAATATTATTTCATTTGATGTTCACAATAACACTGTGACATAAATGCTCTGATGTTCCCTATTTTACACATGAGGAGACTGAGGTAGACAGTGGTCAGCTGACTTGCCCAGGGTCACGAAGCTAGCATGTGCCTGGACTCCAATTCCAGTGTCCCATCCACTTTGCCTCCTAATTATTTAATGTTAAGAGCTGATGGGGACAACTTATCCATCTGTGGGCGACCTATAGATGTTTATAGTTTTGTTGAAGATGTATTGTCCCTGGCAACTGTTAGAGGTTCATTCTCTTTTCTATTATAGATACCTAAGGCTAGGTCTCTTCTAGCTTCTCTGTATTGCTCTCAAATGGGATAAGAAAAACTGGTTTGGCCTAATATGGGAAAATGGGCAAATGATCTGTCCAGGAAATTATATGACTGGAGCAATGGTTAAGGTCTTCTAAAGCCTGAAAAACTTGGTGGAAATGACCTGGTAATTGAGGGATAGTAAATACACATTTGGGATTATAACCTCTTTTGGTAAAAAATTTTTTTCTAAAAGGCCAATCCCACTCATTCCTCCAGGTACTTTTCTCCTAGGTATTTTGTAGTGGTTTTGTTTAAAGTCAGGCATAGCCTATACCAGGTCATTCTCCTCCCAGATGTTGCAGACAATAGGATGGAATTTCTATCTAGGTTAGCCATAAATGTGACACAGAACTGTCAGCTGCTAGGAGATTTTTGCTGAAGCCAAAGCCATCTTAATACCCTATGCTGGCTCTATGTAGTACATATCACATCAGAGAAATAAGAAATCTTACAGCATTCATAGCAGAGAGGCTCTGGAAAAAGGAATGACTATCTCTAACTTCCCCCAGAGGAAACTGACTCTTCTACGGGATCCAGTCAAGGGAAGGGAGTTTGAATTTTTTTCCTCTGGGGGAAAAGCCCCTGACTTTGCTGTGACCATAGGTAAGTCATTCTCCATCTGCATAGTAAAGAAAACCCAATGAGTCACTGTTTTTTTATTTCATAAAAAGTTATGATTATAAGAAAGGCTACTAAAATGATATAAGAAATGAGAGCAACATTTCACTGGGATCTCACAGGGGAAAGAGGTGCATTTGTTGTTGTTGGTGAGTCATTTCAGTCGTATCTGACTTCTCATGACTCCATTTGGGATTTTCTTGGCAGAGATACTAGAATGTTTGCCATTTCCTTTTCCAGCTCATTTTACAGAAGAGGAAACTGAGGGAAATAGGATAAAGTGACTTACCCAGGGTGACACTGCTAGTAAGTGTCTGAACTGAAGATGATTAGTCTTCCTGACTTCAGGTCAGGCACTATAAGTACTGTGTCACCTAACTGCTTAAAGAGGCGGCAATCTGCTGCTATAGTCACATGTGGTGTTATTTTGCTTTCTATCCAGGGTTCTCTGTGGATAACGAGATCTCATTGCCACACATAGTCACAGCCAACGTGTAGATTTGTTTTGTTTGTCTATGTTTACTGATTACAAGGGAGGTTCTTTGTTTTTTAATCTTTTGGAAGGTGAATATTAGGTGAGGCTATAATGATAATGAAGTAGAAAAAAAAGAACAAAAGAATCACTAAAGCACTTAAAAAGCATACAGAAGAGACGGAAGTTCAGAGGGTAAGACAGACAAGCAGGAAACCTTAGGACACAATGTACTATATATTATATATTTAAAAAAACCCAAGTTTTACACCATGAAGGTTTCATGTATAATTTTCTTTTCTTTTTTTACCAGGTAAATGTTCATATTTACTGGTCAAGTTCAAAATGGCCAAAGAAATTTAAAACTATTTAAAAAACCCCAAACTTATTGAGCACTGGACCATCATCATCCCCCACTCTTGGATAGAATATGATCTCCATGACACTCACCAAGGTCTGGCTTGCCAGTGTACAGCTTTTCATAGAGGAAGGTGTGGTCTCGGAAGCTCTGCAGTGTGTTCCCCATGGCTATAATGGATACTATAACCAACCAGCTGCGTAGCACATTCAAGAAGCGGCTCATTTCTCACTTCAGCACTGGGGGGGCTTCTCTGTCAGGAGCTATACTAGGGAAAAAGATTAGGGTGTCAAGATAACGAGACAACACGGAATCTGTTATTGGGGAATGAATTCAGCTCTAGCCAGTTAGTCACTTTGTTGCTTCTTACCTGTAAGAGGGTTTCTCTTCAAATGTTTTGTATTTGGGAGTTTTAGTAGTCTACAAATGCTGTTGAGAACCTTTAGAAGTCTTTCATTTCCCACCTTTGGGTATCCAGCATCGAAAAAAAATCCACAGGGTGTTAAGTAGGGCTTGTACCTTGACTCCCGGTTATTCTATGGATGTCTACATAGGAGCTGCTAATTTTTCTACTTTCCCTTGAGAACCATACATGGAAGTGGCTAGACAGAACCTGTTAATACTTCTTAGCAACAATACAACAGATAACACCAAGAAATTTATCACAGAATGGAAGGCTTATGCCTGCCAATTGTAAAGTTGGGTTATCATGCTGCAGTTCAAGATATGGAGCCTAAACCAAGCCTGCTATAAATGAAAAAGAGGCAAGTTGGGAGTTCTATCACTCAGCTGCTTCTGTCTTTTGAGGATGACTACAGCCCTAAGCTGGTCCTGAAGGGATAGTTACCTTCAGCTTTCTCCACACTGAAGAGACCAGAGATTAGCTGGCCAGTGGAAATGGAAGAAGGGAAAGGCTTTTGTTCTCCCCTGGATCCTGATATGAATCCCGAGAGAATCATTGAGTCATAGATCCCTATAGTTCACTGACTCTAACCTCTCACTCCATGCAGATATCTCTGTAACAACCCTGAGAAGCAGATGGTGACATACCAGAGAAAAGGGCTTTGGGATCATCAATCTAGAGCTGAAAGGGATCTTAAAGGTCATCTTCTCTAACCTCTTCCTTTCACCCAATGAGCAGACAGGCAGAGCAGAGGTTCAGTGACTTGCCCAAAGTCATGCAAGTAGTGAGAGACAGAGCTGAGGCTAGAACTCATGTCCTCTGATGCTAAATCATTCTTTTCACTGCAAACCTCATGTCTCTGCTAAGCACTACCCAGCAGCTTCTGTGATCAGAGGTGTCTATGACAGAACTAATTTTAGGGCATGGAGGATGGATAGGTTCACTTAATAGTAGGGACAATCTTTTCATTTTTAGAGAAGTAAAGCTTTCGAACTGTATTCATACATTCCAGATTAATGCTGTCCTCCCCAGGATTCTCTTACATGTTTATCTGTGCTCACCCACAGAGGATCTTTTATCTTTATGGCTGTTCTCACAAAACCAGCAGTCTCCTTGGCGTTTATCCTAAAAACTAGGGCTCAGTTATTTCTTAAGTCCCTATTGACATGGACTAAGCAATGTCCAAAGGTACATACTACTGGTAGTTTTAAAACAAGGAAAAAGGGAGATGAGCAAAGGGTGCATAGCATATCTTGTGGAAACTGGCCTCACTGCAGTCATGCCAGCATGCCAATCATCAAGGATAATACTTTACTTTTAGACACACACACACACACACACACACATACCCCATATGCGTTAATTTTTTATTTTTCTAATTACTTTCACATTTATTACCTCATTTGGTCTTCATAATAATTGAGGTACACAAAACAGCTATTATCCCCATTTTACAGATGTGGAAATGGAGGATCAGAGAAATTAACTGACTTGCCTAAAGTCACCCAGCTTGTGAGTGGAATTCATTCTGTCTGGAACTCAAGACTCAAGTCTTCTGATCTTTAATCTGGTGCTTTCCCCACCGTATTCTGCAGCTTCTCTGTAGACAGGTAGACTACTACAGGTATTCGTGGGCCCAGGGCTTTCTTCTGTATGAAGCTGTTCTAACTCTATTTCCTTTTGGCTTCAACTGCCTTCCTATATTCTTATTCCGAGCTGATTTTTAATCCTTTGTGTTCTAAGTGGGTAAAAGTTCCCCATAACCTTAATCAGAGACTCTTGCTTTACTGGTTACAGAAGAGTCCTCTATCAAATTTTTTTGTTTTGTTGTTGATGATGCTTATACCTACCTAGTCTACTGCTTCTAGTGAAGTCTTTTAGTAAATACCCCCATTACTGTTGAATACTGTTAGGGGAAGTCACAAAACCAAGCCATGTTGAGTCCACTAAAAATTCATGTTATATAATCTCAATTGGGGCCTCGTTGCTGAATGGCAATCCTGTTAGCTTTTTGTGGATTGATTATTACACTCATTGCAGTTGACATTCCAAAACTTATCTTTTCTCCCTAAGCTTTCAACATTACCCCTACAATCCCTGCTGAGCAGATGAACTCACTTTGTTGAAAAAAAAAATTGAGTGAAGGCCCCCATGAAGTCCTTTTCCTTCCCTAGTCTATACTTCAAAAACCTTCTAAAACTTCACATATCTTTTGCTCCAGTCAGGATGAGGTGACTCTTCTACTTGTGCCCTTGATCCCATCCATCTGGGAAGATAACTTCAACTATTCCCCCATCAATCTCATATTTAATTTCTCCCCATTTATTACCTCTTTCCCTGTGGCCTACAAATATAGTCAGGTCTCCTTCATTCTTAAAAAAACTTGTACTTGATTCTCCTGTCACCTCAATAGTTTATATATTTATAAATTCCTAGTGAGAGAATACTGTTTCCACTTCTTCATTGTCCATTCAATTCTTAGTACCTTGAAATCTGACTCCCATACAAACCACTCTACTGAAACTACAGTGGATTTTTTTTTTTCCTACCAGACCTTCCTACCTTTCCTTCCTTGGCTTTCATGATGCTACTCTTCCCTAGCTCTCCTTCCATCTGTCTGACTGCTACTTCCCAGTCTCCTTTGCTGGATCACTATCCATTTCCTATCCCTTAGTGTGAGTATACCCCAAGGCTCCATCCTGAACATTCTTTTCCTCTATCTTAATGGCCTTTACCTACTACCAGAGTACCTATCTAGACAGGTGACTCATACATACATCTCCAGTCCTAATGTGTCTCCTAGACTATATTTTTATCTCCTAGATGCCCACTAATATCTCAAACTCAGCATGTCCCAAACAGAATTAATTTTTCCACATACCCTTCTCCCCTAACTCTCTACTCCTGTAAACTTGCCTATTTCTGTTGAGGATACCACCATCCTTCCAGTCATCAAAGTTTGTAATTCCGCAGTCATTTAATATATAGGTTTTTTTTATTATTTCCTTAAATATTTCCAAATTACATGTTAAAAATTAACATTAATTTATTAAAAATTTGAGTTCCTAATTCTCTCAGTCCTTCTTGCCCTCCCCCAGTCCTTGAAAAGGCAAGAAATGTGATATCAACTATACATGTTTCACAGTCATTTTTGACCCTGCCTTCTTACTCACCCCATCATATCTGACCAGTTGCCAAGACCTCAATTCAACCTGCACCACTTCCCCTTCTCTTTGCTGTCATAACATTTCAGAATTTCATCTCTTTCATAGTTTACTGCAAAGGCCTCTTAACTGACCTCCTCACCTCTAGTTTCTTCTTTCTCCAGCATGACTTTCATATAGTTGCCAAAATAATCTTACCAAGATAAAGATGTGACCATGATATTCCTATGCTCAAAAACCTTCCACAACTCTCTGCTGCCTTTAGGATAAAACAGATGCCTTAGGCTGGCATCGAAGGTCCTCTAAGATGTGGTTCAAATCTACTTTGTCATCTTTATTTTATATTTCTTCTATTTAATCAGTTTATGCTCCAGCCAACCAGACTAGTTGAATTTAGGAAGAGTTAGTCATTTCCCATCTCTATGCATGCACACAAATTATCTGCCATGCCTCAAAAGCATTCTCCTTTCATTTCCACTTTTCTAAATTTTTTTTTCTTCAAGATTCAGCAGTTACTACCAATTCTATGAAGTATTTCCTGATCCCAACTGCATCTATGACTACTCTCTCCCTCCTCCAATTTTTCAAGAGAACTGTCTGATGTTTCTTTTCCCCCTTCACTTCTTACCTTGCACTATACTCGTCTGTATACATGTTGTATTATTCCCCTAGTAGAATGTAAGCTCCTTGAGGGTAGGGACTATTTGTTATTTTCTTTGTATTCCCAGCATCTAGCACATTAAACAATGTAGACATTTGATAAATGCTTGCTGAATTGCATTAAGTTCTACAAGTCAGGAGAACATTCCAGAAGTCTTAAATATAGGGCATTATCTCAGGAGTTATAATAGTTTTTAGAATTGAAGGGACCTCAGAGATCAAGTAATCCAGTAGTTACTAAAAGGTATGCTATGAAATCCCTGCTCCCCATTCCTAGCTGCAGTTTTTGCTTCTTGCTTTTTCCAAGCATGGTATGGGGAAGATCACCATACCAGCTCTAATCCTGGGAGGTACAAAGCTGCCATCTCCACAGTGACTCCTGGGGAATTAAAGAGGAGGATGAAGGGGGAAGGGAAAAAGAGGCAGAAGAACCCAAAAGTCCATTGCTCTGGAGACACCGCTGTTCAGGAACTCTTCTTTTGTTGCAAATTTAAGATGTCCTGAGATTCCTTATGGCAAATAATAATACTGTGATATGATCAAAAAGAGTTTGAGAACCACTAATTTAATACTAAACACACATTTTATAGATGTGGGAGTTGAGACCAGGGAAGTTAGGGGCTGTCTCTAATGTCAGGCATTGGTTTGATAGCTAGAGAGGGAATCATAAGGCTGGAAGAGACCTTTCTCATCAATAATTTAAGATTCCTTTATTTCATGGGTGTGGGCACTCTCTCCAATGAATGAAAATGATATCCCTTCTTAAACCTAGGAGACAGTTCTTGAGAGATGCTGTGGCTGAAAAATCCATCATCCTGTGGTCAACTTGGTAGTTAGTGTCTTTAGCTAAGCTGGTCCTTAGATGAAAGATACATAATGTCTATCACCTATCACCTTGAAGCTTTTCTAGCTTGGTAGGACCTGTCAGAGGACGCAATCTGTTGGCATAGACTTCAAGAACACAAGATGTCCTTCACATCACAATGAGGCATCAGAAGAAAACTGAAGTGGAATGACCCTGTTTGGTAATATTTTAATGACGTTTCTCTACCTGTGAAATAGACATCGACACTCAAGTTGAAGAATCTAAGGTTAAATCTTATAAAACTATACTTTTAAAAAAACAGCCACCAAGATTCAATTGAGTGGGTCCTGGGTAACAATTTAAATCAAATCAACTTGATTTAACTAAAATGAACCCATGAAAAACTCTAATATGATACTTGGAGGTGGAGTTGGAGTCTCAGAATGGAAGCCTTTAGTTACCCTAGGTGATAATAGAATGTAAAATCTGCAAAAGCCCATGCAGTTACCCAAAATAACATGACGAAGGAAAAGGATAGAGGATATGGATCTCAAGTACTACTTTCTATCTGAAGGCTATCCTGTTCCCCTCCAATTGCTAGTACCTTTTTTCCTATGTATACATGTATATACATACATGCTGTCTCACTGAGAGCAGGGAGTACTTCCATTGTGTCTATATCCTCAGTGCCTAGCACAGAGTAGGTGCTTTGGGTAGAGCTAGGTGGCTTCTCAAGTCTTTTCCTGTTCTAAACCTATGATCCTATGATAGTCCTTCAGGGCATGTTTGGAGCACTCCACTCTATCAGAAGTTAGACTGCAAAGGAAGATCCTGCTAGCTGAAAAACAATTTAGAAAGCTGGGGGCGGGGGGCCGGGGAACGGAACCCAATAAAGCAAAGAGCCAGGTGAAGGAGGGGGGAAGGACGAGAGGAGTGAAGTGTGTGTGGGGGAGCGTGAGGAGCGAGGTGGGGAGCGAAAGGAACCAGGTGAAGGAGAGGAAAAAGACCCACGGGGGGGGGGGGCGGGAGGAGGTGAAGAAAAACCACAGGGTGGTGAGGGTGGGAGTAGAAAACCAGACATCTCTCTGTTCTGCTTTCCCACTGCCAACTCTTCTCCATCCTTAGACCAAAAAGCCTCCTGGAGGGCGCCACATCTTTTCCCAGACGCTGCTCTGACCCCTTCTTCAACTCCCCTCTTCCCACCCCCAATCTCCCTAATCCTTCCCTCCCTCATCTCTCATCCTCTCCTTGGCCCTTCCCCTTGACCTCTCGCAGCCTCATTCCTACCTCTTCTCCTTCATTAGCACCTCAGACAGATTTCTCCCCCACCTCCGGACGTCTCCTACCTCCCCGGCCCCGCGCGCCGCATACCTGGCAAACCGAGGCTGGAGCACCAGCGCAACCCTCAATTTCACTTCAATACCCGTGTGTACACCTGAGACCCTTTTGTGGACCCGCCCACCTCTCGAATCAGTTTTGGATTGGTTCACTTTGTATCAACCCTCAGTTTGATTGGTTAAAAATGACATTCCTCCGCGCAGGAGATGGGGAGTGAACGCCTGGAAGGCCAATCAACTGTGAGCTTTGTCTAAACCTCTCCCCTGACACGAGCTCATGTGATCACCCCTCCTCTGGGGAGTGGCGGAAGAATTGAGGGTTGGGACACTCCCCTTTAGACCGCGGCAGAGTCCCGAGCCACGCTCCGAGACAGACAAGGGCGGGCACGTATACGTAAGCTCGAAGGCGATGACGGAATTCTTTCGCGACGGTGGTGGAAGGTGCGCGATGCGTCGGAATTGGGCCTCCTGCGCTTGCGCAGTGGGTTGGGACGGGCGGTTGCTTGTTGGTTGTTGTAGTAACGGGGGAAGCAGCCGTCGGTGGCGGTGGTGAGCCCGGAAAGGGGGAAGGAGGAGGGAAGAAGCGCCCGGCGCAGTCCCTGCCTGCCTGACCCGAACTATGGGAAGATGAGACAGGTACTTGCCGCTGGTGGGCTACTTGGAGCCTTTGGGGAAGTGGGTCCCGGACACGCCGGCGGGGAGTTGTGCTTTCCCTCCGGGCTCGGTTGTGGGAAGCCCCTGGAAAGCCCTTGAGACAAGTGCCTGGTCTCCGGGCACGTCTGGGATAGAGGCGGTGACCGTCTTTTATTTTCCTTCTGTCAGATCAATTGTAGACCCTTCTTGGATCCCGGGGAGGTTGCGGTGGGGACGGAGGATTCCCAGAAAAGAAAGCTTCGCAGCCGGTCACTCCAGGACTTCAGTTCTGTGCCAAGGGTCGTCGTGAAACTCTCCTGGAGTTAGCGGGGGTGGGGGAGGCAGACCGGGAGAGAAAAGGAAGCTCCAAACCTCACGTTTGTCACAGCCTGTGCAAAAGGACTCCCAGTTTACAGACGAGCTGAGACTCGGAGAGGTTGACTAGCCGGTGGTCTCTCTACGACCTCCCCTCATCCCAGCTTTCCTCTTAATGTCCAGTGTAGCTTGTGCCCTCCTTGACCCCGCACTGTTTCCCCCGCCATGTGCAGTTTTAGTTGTCTAGTCCTCTCGTTTCTACCACGGCTGGTACTCAATACCCGCCCCCCGCTCTCCTTCTCTGATACTGCAGCCGCTCTCGGCGCAGGCTGTCATCACTTCACTCTTGGATCGTTGCATACTGGTTGGCTTCTCTGCCTCAATTCTGTCTCCCGATGCGGTCTATCTTTCGTTAAGCTGTCAGATTTACCTTCTAAAGCTCAAGTTTGACGGTGTCACTCCCTCCCCCACCCCCTTCCCCAAAGTCCAGTGGCTCCCTAGTACCTCCAGGATCAAATATAGAATCCTCAGTCTGGCTTTTAACGTCCTCATAACCTGACCCCTTTCTTTTCAGTCGGCTTATATTTTACTCCCCTTCTTATGCTAGGCTATCCAGTGACACTGCCCCCCCCCCCCCATTGCAGTTCTTCAGTTAATTTGGGCTTTTTCACTGACTCCCTCTCCTCTTCTCCTTGCCTCCTCCCCCCCCCCCCCCCGCCCCCAAGTGCCTGAAATTCTTTACCTTCTTATTTCTGCCTACAAGCGTCCCCGGATTCCTTCAAGGCTCAGCCAGAGTCCCATCTTTGGCAAGAAGCCCTTCCCAGCCTTCTTTAATCTTAATGCTTTCGCTCCGAAACAACTCCCAGTTTATCTACTATGTATCCTTCTTGTATGTAGTTCTTTGCATGTTAGACTGTGAACTCCTTGAGGGCAAGGACTGTCTTTTGCCTTTCTTTACATCCCCAGGATTTAGCACATGGCCTGACACATAATAGGCACTTAAATTGGAGTTGATTTTATTAGTAAATGTCAGAGCTCGAACTTACATTCTAGCTAGTTGGCACAGTGGATAGAGTCAAAAAGACTCGAGTCCAAATTCAGCCTCAGACTGAATTAGCTCTGACCTTGGGCAAGTCACTTACCTTCCCTTTGCCTCAGTTTCCTCATCAGTAAAATCGGGATAAAAGTAGCACCTGTCTCCCAGGGTGGCTGTGAGGACCAAATGAGATAGTAATTGTGCGTAGTGCAGTCCTGTGTAAATGTTAGGTATTATTATTAATCCATGTTGTCTCAGTCCTATTCCAACACTTTCTATTACATTTGGTTCAGCGTTCAGCAGAGTTCAGTTGGAAGAGCTGGGGACATGGGTTCTAGTCTCTGTTTTACCACAAACGTGCTGTATGACTTTGAGTAAATTACTTCACTTCCTTCATTTTCCACCTCTTTGAAATGAGAAGCTTGACCTAGATGATCTCCAAAGTCTCTTCCATCTCTAATATTCTTTGTTTCTATATATCCTTTTCTGGGAGATTCTACAAGGACCTAAAACCCTCTATCAGGAATTTCTTTATAGTTTGGGGAGAAAGATTGTTTAAAGAATGACAAAGGTTCATGTGGAACTTCCAGAATGAATTTTAGGTTTAGGAAATTATTCTTTGGGTCAAATTGCAATATTTGTGCTGTGTCACATAACTGTCTTGCAGGTCTCGTTAAAATCTTGTTGGAAAATTTGATTTTGAAATAAGTAGACTTATGGTAAAATTTCTTCGCAATCCAGATCAACATCTGTGGGTTCAACAGAGAAGGATGGTTTTAAAATACATTTGATATGACAGCGTGGGGAATAGAAAGAGCTGTACATTTGGAATCAGAGGAGTTGTATTTGAATTCTGACTTCTTCATTTACCTCCCATGTGAAACAATGGCAATTGGCTTCACTTTTCTGGGTCTCAGATCTCTCATCTGTAAAAATGGATGGATTGAATGATTTATTAAGGTACCTTCCTGGTTGAAATGGAATGTATGAAATGTAATGATTTTTCAGCCTTATGATTAAGCCTTAATCCTGGATTTTTTCCCCTAACATTATACCTGTTGGATTTATTTTACTGCCATAATGGGGTAATTTTGTTGTCTGAGTGCTTGCCATAGAAATATTCCAGAGGAATAATGCTGGAAATGTTAAGGAAATAGCTGTACCTGTGTATTTGAGTTCAGATTAGCTTTGCTTTGCAGGGAGGTTAAGTCCTACCTGCAGCAGTTCTATCAGATTTAGATGGTTAACACTACCCAAACTCTGTATGTCCATATCCTTTCTCTAGTACACGTTAACTCTATTTTAGAGCAAAAGAAAGAGAAGCTCAAGCTAAACAACTTTTTAAATATGTCTGTATAAATATATATATGAGGATACACTACTTTTGAGATCACTTTTCATTTTTGTAATATATGGGAAGCTTATTGCTCTATAATGTAAGCTTCTGGAGGTCTGGGTCCATGTTGCATACATATATGGCATAACACTTAAGATATTTTAAGTATTCAACAAGTAGATTACCATATCGTTTTTCAGAGGAATCAGCTTTCTTTTTGTTGTCTGAGAGTATTTTTCTTGTTAATTATTTCAGGAAACTGTGCCACCCAGATTGTTTGATCCAGTGAGCCTGCAAAGAAAGGTCTCTGAGGCCCCCGTCTGCTGACTGCATGAAAAACCCTAAAGGAAATGCCAGTCGTGATGGCCCGGGACCTGGAGGAAACAGCATCATCCTCAGAAGACGAGGAGGTGGCAAGCCAAGAGTAAGTAATAGCTTAACAGCCTGTGTGATTAAATACAGATTATGGAGTCTGCTAAGCTTATTGTTTTCATCTCTTTCATATTACCCAACTTCGATTTTAACTTCGGTGGTTGGTTTAGATAAAAGTCTTATTCTTAGATCCCTTTCAATTTCCAGAAGCAGAATAAAGACATGTCCTTTTTGAGAGCTCTGGACTTTTGTTGGTAAATTTTCTCTGTCATATAGTATATGTACTTTTGAGGTTTTGATCAGTTAGGATTCCATAAGACCAGTGGATCATTTTGAGAAATAGGTCTCTAAACAGTGTCATCATTTTATGCTTCATCTTTTCAAAGGTCTCTGTATTTATAAATTAAAACATGAAAGACCAAGTGATTTTTCCAAGGTCATAAAGTAAGGCAGAAAGACTGAGACTTAAACCCCAGTATTTCTGCTTTTTCCTAGTCAGTTGGGTCATATTAATTTGTAGAGTTCTTTTAGGGAGAGTTGGATTATTTAATTATTGGATCATTGGATTATTTGACCCATGTCATTACTACTACTAGTACTACTACTATTACTACTGATAACATTTATATAGTACCTACTATGTGCAGGCATTGTGCTAAGTAAGCGCTTTTAAAAATATTATTTTATGCTCAGAACAACCCTTGGGGGTAGGTGCTGTTATTATCCATATTTGACAGATGAGAAAACTGAGGCAAGCAGAGATTAAGTGACTTGCCCAGGGTCACACAGCTAATAAGTGTCTGAGACCTAGATTTCTACTTAGGTCATTGTTGTTCGATCTAGTTTGTTTGACCCAGAAAATGAAGGAGACTTTCTGAGAATAAGATCTGACATTTCAATGTCTGAGATTTCTCAGGTATATTCTTTTCTGAAGTTGGGACTCTGATATTTAAGTGAAGTAGATCTTAAAACTTGTAGCCTTTTGCAAGGAAATCACCCACTCCTGAAATGATTTTGAAAAATTTGTTTAGACCTCTAAGGTTCAGAATTCTAGGCTATTTAATATGAACAAAGATAACAGACTCCTGGTCACTTTCACTCCAGGATGTTTATGTCCTCATCTTACTTCTTCCTGTCACCTTTTTGTTCCTCAGTATTGTCCCCTTAACAATTTCATGAAGTCTTTTCTTCTGCTTTAAAAATTATTCCTTTGCTTCAGGACTATTCAATGTATCAGTGTACTCAGAAGTTAGGCCTTTCCAGGTATTTGCAAGAAGATATTTACAAAGCTATCTCAACTTATTTTCATGAGGATAAATTTACATTAGGTTTACAAATTTAATTTTGACTAAACTTAGCTGTTAGCTTATCTCACACCCTTTTGGATACCCTGTTGTGTTCACACTGTCTTTATTTACTCTTCTTCAGTTTGTATTATAAGACTAAGAGAGGAGGGGAAGTTGAATTGGTAGTTAACTCCAGATCACCTTAAAATTTCTTTTTGCCTGGGGACTTTTAGTCCGCTTCTGTGCTACTAACTACTAACCTTTTTTTTCCTGCAGTCAAGTCTGTGGGATTCATATAGTAGTTGGGCATCCACATGATGGGATCTGTAAAGTTTCCATCACACAACACCAACTTTCTCTTTAGATCAATGCAACTGATTTATTCAAAAGCTACCTAGTTGGTATTCCTTCTACCCCATGGCTAGTAAATCCCAAATTACTGTTCCTATTATCTCTGTCATTCAGAACTACTAAGAGGGCCTGTAGTTCATGCAGTGGATAAGAGTGCTGGACTTGCAGTAAGGAAGGTGTGAGTTCAAATGCTGCCTCAGACACTTAGTAGCTTTGTGACCCTGTGCAAGTCATTTAATCTCTCTGAGCATCTATCTCACAGGGTTGTGAGGTCTCAATGAGATATATTTTGTGCTCTGGAAATCTTAAAGCACTGTATAAATGTGAGCTTTTATTATTAAATATTAGCTACTTGCTTAGGCAGAAATTATTTTCTTCTCCTACATCTTCACATACTATCAGTCCTGTCCCTGGCCAAATTAGCCCCCCACCTCCATGTTCCTATTCTCCTCAGCTTACATCTTTTACTGTGCTCTCTGGAACCCTCATTTTTTTAGGGGGGAAACCAGACCTGTGATTTCACCAGTGTAGGTAACTATGAAGAAACTCCCTCTACACAAAATAGAGTGGCACCTACTCTGAAACTTTTAGTCTTTTAGAGTTACCTTGGGCAAGTGCCCAAGGTCACACAGCTAGCCTTCCTGACTCTGAAGCCAGCTATCTACCCACCACACCAGGTACCTTTCACCCATATTCAATTGTTAAGAAACTCCCGTCCATCTTCAGTCTTTTCCATCTTCTGTCACTAATTAAAACTTTGATTTCTTCTGAACACAACGCGTCCCTGGCTATCCTTCCCTATGCTGGCTAATCCTTTCCAATGCTCCCGTTAGTCAAAGGTCCAGAAGGAGACATTAACATATTATTTGTTTCTTATTATCACTTTCAGACCAAAACTACTCAATGATTCAACTTTAATTCCATATATTAAGTGTCTCTTTGTGCAAGGCACCATAGTATATTGGATGGAGAGCCAGCTTTGGAGTCAAGGACACTTGGCTTCCAGTCCTGTCTCTGACTCACACTAGTTGTGTGAATACAAGCAAGTCATTTAATCTCTCAGTGCCCTAGGCAGCTTTCTAAGACTTTAAGTTACGCATCAAGAGTTGTTACTTTCCATCTGTGGAAGAAGATTCCACATCCAAAGTTCCCTACAATGAAATCACAGTTCTGGGGTGGGGAGTGTATCATTGGAAGTGCGAGGCATTGTGCAAGGTAGCAGTGATACAGAGACAACAACAAAACCCTGCTGTCTGATTATGTTACCCTGTTGATGCCAGCACCTGGCTTGGAAGTTACTTGCTTGCCTTCCTCAGAGACTTAGTACTTGACTTTTAGTCTTCCTTTTTTCTCTAACTCCTGTTACCATTATCAGTGACTTTAGGATTCATGTTGGTGATCTTCCTCAACCCCCACTATCACTTTCAGCATTATTTGAAATTGTGCGGTTTCTAAGATCCCGAACAGTACAATTCCCTTCCCTACTCATAGTATCCTGCCTTTCTAATCTTACACTGAACCACTGAATCTCTTGAACCTGTTCCTCACCTTCGCCTTCACCTCTGGTCCCTCAAACCTTCTGTGCCCTCCAACTGACTTCATTGCTTCATCTTGTAGTTACCTCATTTTAACAAGGCAGTGACCTACACTCTTGAATTCCTTGCCATTTTGCCCTTTCATTTTTCCTGTCCTGCTAATCCCCTAATACTGGGTCACTCCCACCATCTGCCTTCCCTGCACTTGTGTTTCTGAACTGCTGATGGCTCCTAGAGCAAGCCAGGATTGAAATTGGTCCTAACTGTCCCTCTGTCCCCTTAGATTATAATTGCGGGTAGAGACTATTTGATTTTTCATTTTGGCATCACAGGCTTTTAATATGTGTCTGTTTAATTAAATCAACTTTAAAATCTTTGCTATTAAGTTGGACCATAAGTTCCTTCGTGTTTATATAGATTCATTCCAATTCAACAAGGATTTATTAAGCACCTATTGAGTTTAAGACACTGTGCACATAGATTAGTGGGGATACAAAACCCAAAGTCCTTTCTTTAGGGAGATAGATCTGACCTACAGTCTAGTTTCATGAATCTTGTGATAATCAGCTTCTTTGGAAAAGTTGACCTTCATTTTATAAACTATTGGAATTGTGGAGCTTTAATCCTGTTAAGACAGATAATTTGATCCGAATATTTCTGACTGGGGACATCTTTTTTTGTGTCAATGCATGCGCCTGGCCTTTATTAAAATAGTGCTAATTCCTTGTTAGCTCTGGAGTCCAGAGTTTGGATCATTAGCATAAAAAAGCTTAGGCAGCTTCTTCATTAAAGGGGATAGTCTTTGCTTCAGTTAACATAAGTAAGGAGTCATCTCTGTGTTTTGCTCGGGGTGTCAAGTTATATAAATTTATTGCTATTGCTATGGACACATTCATGCTAGGACTTGGTATGAAATCTTTTTGCTTTAGTCACAAAAAATTTTGATTTGGTTATATTTGCGTGACTTATATAAAGGTGATGGTGATTATTAAGAACCATTTGAGTGCTTAATGTTTTCAAGGGATTGTGCTAAACACTGTTAGAGAGAACAGTAGTTTATGTTTATATCATGTTTTAGGGTTACAGGACACTTTCACTTTCACATATCATCTTGTTTGATTTTTGTACCAGCTCTAAGGAGTACAGGTAGTACAGATTTTATGCCTATTTTACAGATGGGTGAACTGAGTCCCCAAGAACTTAAATCACATAGCTGTCCAGAGTCACATGGCTGGGAAGTAGTAGATCTGGGACTCAAACTCCGTGTTCTTTCCTCTCTAGTATTCTGTCTCTTTTGTACAAAAAGATAGACAAGCTGGCAGACTACTTGGGAAGATTGGACATATAAAGGCATGTCAAGTTATGGGTTCAAAGAAGGGAGAAATCACTATGGTCTGGTCTGATCAGGAAGACTTGTGGAGGAATTGTAACTTAATTAGAGAAAAGCAGGGAGGGCTTTTATGTCAAGGGGAATAAAGTGAGCAGTGAGACAGAGGCAGGTACATGAGTGATTCACATCTTCATCTTTTAGTCATATGATTCCTCCTGCTTAACAATGAAGTATTCTCAAATCTGTTTTTTGTTTATGAATATTTTTCCATCTTTGAATTTTATAGAATTACCCTGTTGTTTAGATAGCACAATAGTGCCAGTCTGTAACGAGTGATAGATTTGGCAATGCCTAGCTTGTCTCCAAAGCCTGTGCCCAAGCCTTTGTAGGAAAGTGCACCTGCCTCTCTTCTTTTCTTCACACTTTGGATTTAAAACATGGGCTAAAGTTAAAAACATAACAAACCCCAAATGTTCTTGTTTGCCAAAAAAAAAATCAACTTAAAATCCCACTTTGTCATAGATGGTCATTTTTACCCCAGTCAAAGAGCAAAAACAATAAGCATCCACATTCCATCTCTAGAAAGCTAACTAGGATTGGTGCCCACATTGCTTTCCTTACTAAGCAGCTTCTGGCACCTTGCCCTAAAAGCTGTTCTACTTCCAAGAATGGTAATCCTGGCAGCCAGAATTTAAGGTGTGGATCCTTCTGTACTTAGTTGGGGAGTGCAAATGTTGACATTGAGATTCAAGGGTATGGACTTTGCTAAGGAGGTGGAGGTGTGTGAGTTCTGCCATTAATGCCAAAGGTGTTGCAGACTTCTAAATTAAAAACAATATAAAGTTTGTTCTAATGCCCTCATCGTTGTATGAATAGGCTAGCTCACATTTCCCAAAGAGCCCAGTTTGCTTTTCAAATCCAGACATTGAAGGCATAGAACAAGATGAGAATTTAATTAGGCACATTGAATTTTACAATTATTGAGTTGAAAAGGACCTCAGAGGTCGCCTAGTCTAACTTACTCCCAGAAAAGAATCTCCTCTACAGCATCTCTGACAATAAGGCATCTAGTCTTCATTTAAAGACCTTTAGTAACTAGGAATTTCTCATCTCTCAAAGTTGTATATTTCCTTTTAGAGAAGCTCTAATTGTTAGGAAGTTTTTCCTTAATTTAAGAAATCTACCTCTGTAATTTCTACCCATTGATCATAGTCTTGCCTTCTGGAGCCAACCAGAACAAGTCTGATACCTTTTCCACATAATATATATCACCAGATGTTTGGAGAATTCTTTTCTGGTCCTTTCTCCCATATATGCTCAAAGCTTTTCTTCTTCAAGCTAAATAGCTCATCTCTTTTAAACTAAGGTCTTTTTTAAAAATGGATTTTTATTTGTACCTTTTGTTTTTACTTTGCCTAGAATTTCCCTGTAGGGGCAACTACATGGCGCAGTGGATAGAGCACCAGGCCTGGAGTCAGGAAGACCTGAGTTTAAATCTGTCCTCAGACACTTACTAGCTGTGTGACCCTGGGCAAGTCACTTAACCCTGTTTGTCTCAGTTTTCTCATCCGTAAAATGAGCTGGAGAAGGAAATGACAGACCACTCCAGTGTCTCTGCCAAGAAAACCCCAGATGGGGTCACAGAGTCAGACACAACTGAAATGACTGAACAACAATTACAAAATAATTTCTCCTTGTGTCCCTTCCTCTTCCCCCTTTTCAGAATGCTATCCCTTATAACAAAGAATTGGCTTTGGCTTGAATCTCCTCATTAGTCTGATTGTGTAATATGCGCTATGGCTATCCACAAAGCTGTTCATTTGTTGTTCCTTGTTTTTGACACATGACCTCCTCCTTTTTCTCTCATACTTGATGTTATCCCATCTACCTGCCTTTGGCACATACTGACTCTTAGACACTAGGCCAGTCTCTTTATTTCTAGTGTAGCTAACATTTCCAAGTCTATTAGATTGGTGTTGTTTTTTTTGTATTTTTAAAAATTTATTTTTGCAATTTTATTTTTATTTTCAGTTCCAAATTCTCTTTTCCCCTTCTCCCCTCCCTCACCCAATGAGAAGGCAATAAAAACATAATCCATTACTAATATATGTAGTCATGTAAAACAAATCCATAAATTAGCCATTTCCAAAAACATGCTTTGATCTGTACTCTGAGTTCATCGCTTCTCCATCTGGTGGTGGATAGCATGTTTCATCATGAGTCCTTGGAAATTGTGATTGGTTATTGTGTTGATTAGAGATAGTGAATCTTTCTGAGTTGGTTTTCCTCATGATGATGGTATTTTATAAATTGTTCTGGATTTGCTCACTTTACTCTGCATCAATTCGTACAAGTCTTCCTCAAACCATTCCCTTCATCATTTCTGGCAGAAGGTTTTGATGAAAACGAAGACAAACAGCTAAGACTCTATGCAGTCCAGTCTTATCTCAGCTTACTAGGAATAGAAAATGCATTTTATCCACAGAGATTTCTGCAGGTCTCAAGCTGGGTGAGCAAAGTACATTATAGAAGACTCTGATTAATCTTAAAATCTTATAGGATTGGTTGGTTTTATAGGATAGGATGGTAACTGTCATCAAAGGGGCCATCCCTTGACTCACTTCTTAAAGAGTGTATTCACTGAATGGGCATTACCTCACTCAAAGTGAGAACCTGAAAAGACCTATTTATATCCTTTGACTATCAATTAGGGAATGGTTTTTATTCTTGTAAATTTGACTCAGTTCTCCCTATATCTTAAAATGAGACTTTTATCAGAGAAACTTGCTGTAAAATATTTTATACCTCTCCCCCTCCTCCCATTCCTGCTTCTCTTCTAATTTTAGCAGCTTTGGTTTTGTTTGTGCAAAAACTTTTTAATTTTATGTAATTTAAATTGTCTATTTTAACTTCCTGTAAACCTATCTCTTGTTTGGTCATGAACTCTTTCTTTATCCATATGGGTCTAAGAGAATTCCCATATCAGAAGTTCCATATAGATCCATTCCTATCTCATCCCAGATACCGTGCTTGCTATTCATTTCTCTCTTGTCCTTTGGACCACTTGAAGTTTTGATTCTTTGATTCTACTTCTATTTTGGGCCAATCTCACTGTCCATCTATGAGCTAGTTCCAGATCATAGGGTCATAGATTTAGAGCTGGAGAGGACCTTAGAGGTCATCAAATCCAGCCTTCTCATTTTACAAATGGGGAACTGAGGCACAAAAAGGTTAAGATATATGTACTAACTCAAAGGATTGGCCACATAATTACATGTCATAGCTTGGACTGGAGTTCAAATGTACTTAACACAGTATTAGATTTAGACAGGTACAACTTCATAATTCATTTTCCATTTGTTCCATTTGTACATATTTTATGATGGCAAACAACTCAGTTGTTTTATACTTAGATTGACAGAGGTTGGTTGAACAATTACTTATTAATCCATAAGCATTCATTAAGCTCTTACTGTGTGCCAGGCACTGTCCTAAGCAGCTTGAAATGATAAAGGAATCTGGTATGACTGTAACCTATGAATGAGGTTTGGAGGAGAAATTTTAAGCTATCATTTTGTTTGCCATGTCAAACACTTTTTTCTCCCCAATCAACAAATAACTATGATGCAGGAGGATCTTGTATTTTATGCACTTTTCAGTCAATTGTGTGACTAAATATGTGGTCTACTATAGAGAATCATCTGCAAAGTGCCCCCTCCCGTATTCCCTTTTCATATTTTCATTAAGAAAAACAGCAGCATCTATATAGAGCTTCTAATAAAGATTAGAGAGTAGGCATAAGGGTTGTAGTTATTTGTGCCCTCTTGATCTTTTTTGAGTAATGATATTATTCATCTTTAAAATTTGTTGTCCTCTTGTCGGTTTTATCTATTAAACGGTATCATTGCGTCACTGTACTGTACTCAGAGCCTTTCAAGTATAGCAGAACCAGCCATGCCCTGCTGGCACAGCTATCAAGAACTCATGGTTCCCACCACACCATGATTGCAGCACTGAGGTAGACTGTGATAGAGGACAGGAACTCTATAAAGAAAAAACTATAATGTGTAACATAAGAACAATAACCTCAATGTATTTATTTAGCGTTGAAGGTTTACAAAACATTCATCTCACAAAATGCTCTGTGATGTAAGTAGTACAAGTATGGAGGAAATTAAAACCCAGAGAAGTCAAGTGACCAGTTCACTTGAACTGCTTTTTAACCATGTCTCCCCCAAATCTGCAGTTTACTTTCTTGAGTGAAAATACAGGACTTTACATTTATCTCTATTAAATTTCATTTTAGCTTCAGTGTACTGTTTCAACCCATTGAATAAAGTTTTGGCATTCATTGTTTCCCTCCCAGCTTTGGGTCATAGTTGTCATTTGTCATTTGGGCCAGGCATGTCATTTGTGTCTTCATACATGCTGTTGATAAAAGTCAACTAAACAGGGTTATGGATAGAGCCTTGCAGCACCCAACCAGAGTTAGAACCACCTCCAATCTGACAGAAATCTATTAGTCTGCACCCTTTAGATCCAGTTAGTCAACTCATTCAAAATCCTTCTAGTTGTCTATTCTCTCCTTTGCATCTCTTTTACCTTGTCCCCAAGGACAAGGAGGAACTTTGTCATATTGAGATGATATTTTGTTATTAAAATCCAGGCACACTATGCCCATGTTGTTAGTCTAGTAACTATCAAAAAAAAAAAGAAATAATTAGGTTTTGGGGAGGGGAGAGAGGACATGACATATAAACATTTTTGATATAGTATTATTTTTTTTCTGTTCTGCCTTATCAATATTGTAAGCGTACTTTGATTCTCATCCCTGTTCTGGAATGAGGAAAATCCTTTAAAATTCCATTTTCTTTGTGAGGAAAAATTCCAAACAATTCTGGACTTTTTAAGGAATAAGTTTTTCTAAAATGCTATCTACACCCAGAGAAAGAACTTTGGAGTCTGAATGAAGGTGGAAGCATACTCTTTGCTCTCTCTCTCTCTCTTTTTTTTTTTTGTTTCTTCTTTCTTGGCGTCCCTCTCATTGGTTCTAATTCTTTACAACATGACTAATGTGAAAATATGTTTAATATAAGTGTGTATGTAGAGCCTATATCAGATTGCATACCATCTTGGGGAGGGAGGAGGAGAGGGAGAAAATTTAAAACTCAAAATCTTATGGAAGTGAATGTTGAAAACTAAAAATAAATTAATTAAAACAAACAAAACAAAACAAAAACAAAAAAGAATACTTCCTTCTTCAGCATTCTTTGGAATGATGCCTAACATCATTAGGATTGATTATGCTGAGTATTTTCCCAAAGACAATTCAGATTGAGTCAAAGTCTTAATTCCATATTAGAAGAAAATAGAGGTTATTTCATTTGTTTCCTCTAAAAGAGGTACTGTCTAATGTAATGTTGAATTTAAATGGAGGTATTTGAAGTAAAACAAGGGTTGTGGGTTTGCAGATCTCTAGCTGGAAAGGGCTGTCATGAGGCTATCCAGTCCAATCTGCTGCTTTTTACAGTTGTCTGGCTTAGGATCTTAGGGTAACTCAATGTGTTGATTTATAAGGAAGAATGAATGTGAGAGCCAAAGAGTTGTACTAACTACGGTTTATATACTCAAAAGACCCAGGTTTTTTGGTGCGGTAACAAATGATTATTTTTATTGCTTCAAGGGATCATCCGTGCATTATGTGGACTGGAGGCTGCAGGAGAATTCCTGTGTTAGTGTTCCATGCAGAGGCCATTCTGACTAAGGACAATAACATTCGAGTAATTGGAGGTAGGTGTTGTTGCTGGCACCTTATTTATCTTGCTGTGACATTTCCTGAATATTCTTGTAATGCCTTGTCTTGCAGAAGCTGAAATTACAGAGGGAGGAAAGAAGACTTCCTGTGTGACAATTATTTTGATTTTCCATATTTGAAATGATTTTTCATCTCAGACTACTTTTCCCATTTCATCTTCCCTCGTCACTATCTGGTGCTGTAAGTGTTATCGTTAGCCTGTAGATATCTACAGACTAACCATATCACTAGTTGGTAGTATGAAATAGATTTTTCCCCCCTTAAATGGAATTTAAACTCTGTTCTTGAAGTGCTAGGAAGCTCTTTAAAGTCTCTAATCTCCTAACAGTAAGATGAGTTCAGGGGAGGGTCACTATCTACTTGTGGGATTTGAAACCTCTGGACTTATACTTCCTCCTAATCTTTCCAGCTCATTAATAGGATGTTGCTTAAAGGGACTTAGTTCAGTAGTATCAGCTGAAAATAGAAGAACTGAAATTTTGCTTCTGTTTCATGAGAAACTTTATCTTGATGTGACATTAAATATGCTGAAATTAAAAATTAAAAACATTTTGCTCATTGTACAACAACAATAAACATCTTCTAGAGAAAAAAAGAACCCATCACATTCCTAACCTGCTTTTGCTTAAATGTTCAAGTGATCACTTGTATTCCATAGCAATAGACAGACCTCTTAAGACTTGAATGCCTGCAGGAACCTCATCATCCTGCCATATCACATCAGACTTGGTACTCATACCTCTTCAGTGTGCTCTGCTCATGTTTAGAGTGAAGAACTCCTCTCAAAACTTCCATTGAAGAAGGATATCAGTCCAGCCATTTCTTCATTTCTCACTCAGCTGTATGGCTTTAGACTTCTTTATCATGCTCCCATGCTGGGTACCTCCTTCCCCTTTTCTTTTTCCTTTGATGTGTTGTCTTCTCTTATTAGATTGTAAACTGCTTGAGCTCGAGGACTGTCTTTCTTTTTTTACTTTTATCTCCAGAGCATAGCATAATTCCTGGCAATATGGTAGGCACATAATACATGTTTATTGACTGCCTGACTGACTAACATGCCCACTCTTCACTTGTGGACTGAGAAGATTGGACTTCTAGCTGATCCTATGATGGGGCTGATATTTCTAGATCGTAGTACTGTCTTGAGAAATCTAGGGGTATTAAGGAAATGAGTTACTACTGATATGGAAATCATGAAAGCCAATGCTTTCTGAGGTTGTAATAAGAGAGTCATAGGGTCTTGTATTAGGTGGGTAAATAGTCCTGCTAAACCCAATCCTGATCAGACCAAATCTGATTTGGTATATTCAGTACCATGTTTTGGGAACAATGTTGATTAGTGGTTGTCTGTGGGATCTTAGTTTCAGTATATGTTGTGCTATATGTTTGAGGTCACTTCCAATTCTGATATTTTTGTATTTCTCTGAAAAGTTGTACTTTATAGTTACAGGAAAAAAAATCTCGTTCAACAAATATGTTGTGACTATCCAGGGGATTCTCTTCTCATTTTACAGGTCCCTTTCTCTACACATTATTCCTTTGACTTAGAAAAGAATAAACTAAACTACTTTTCAAAATGTCTGTACTTGGGAGTCTTATGTTTCTGGCAGTCCTTTCATCATACTGACAAGTTCACGTAGCTTATTGTTTAATTATTTCCTTCCTTAACGAAAAGAACAATTTTGTTGATTTTTTACTCCAGTTGCTTCCCAGTTTTCTGAGTTCTTCTCTGTGTAACTTTGTGATTTCTGTAGTACTATGTTTGACTCAAATACAGTATCTGTGATTAAATCCCCTCAGAAACAGATCTAAATCTGCTTGTTCCTTTTCTTTTTACTTTTTTTGTCATGTGTCCCGAATTAAATACCAACATTGTTTTTTATCTTTCTGTTTTTGTGTCAGGGCCTTAAAAATTCAGTGTTGCATTAAGCTTCACTACTCTAGTAAATGTTTTTGTAGGGTATGATTTCTTTCCTATTCTTTAATTAATTTAAAGTGTCTCTTTAATACTTTAAATGTTTCTTGCTTTTTACAATAGTATGTTCTTGAAAACTTGCATACGTAGTGAATTTATATAAATTAGCTTGTGTTTTGGGCAACCAGTGCTTATTGACTTTATTGTGAAGTGCACTAGGAAAATCTTCTGTTTGAAACAGTAGTCAAGAAGTTTTTTTCTTAAGCAGAGATTCTTGTTATAATGTGGCAATCAACGAATACTTGTTTTGTATCTCTAGATTTTTTTATGAAACAGATCTCTTAAAGTAGGGCATATGGTTGTATGTGACTATGGTATGCTAGTAAGTAGTGTGTCACATTTCACAATTTTAGTCTTTTCATATCATTTTTTCATCCTTTTTTCCCATACGGTGTGTATGTGAAGACTTAAAACCCTTTAAAAGCCCACTGCTTCCTTCTCATATACTTGTTCATTTGCTTTTAGATGGACAGATTACTCATTCATTGTAATTGTTTTTACCACAGCAGTTTTAAGAGCTTTTGGTGAGGAGCTCTGACTGTGTGTACACTCATTTCTGGGTCTTGTTAGTTTGAGGGTGGAAAGGAGGTAAAAGTTTTGTGGCTTCAGGAAGACTGGCCTTGGAAGGATGTGAGCTAAGAAATCACATACTTAATAGTCTGGTAGTGGCAAGGTAGAGTAATAGCCTGCATCTTATATCTTAATAGATGAGAATGTAAGGCTGGGATTGTGGTTCTCGACCAGCAGTGTAAAGCACTTCTACACTTTTGAAAAGAGATGTTAATATTATTTTCTGAGTGGCATTTTCCATTGCCGTAAGATCCTAGGATTTTAAGATGTAAAGGGACCTTAGGGACTATCTAGTCTATCCCCTTCATTTTACAGTAGAGTAAATGGAGGCCTAAAGAAATTAATCAGTCTGCTCAAAGTAGAAAAAGGAATGGAATGTGGGCTCCTTTGAGGCAGGCTTTTTCTCTCTGTCCATGGCCCCTAGCATACACCCTTTCTCTGACATATTTGTCCTTAATAAATTATCTGTTGAGTTGAATGTGAACAAAGCAAGTAGCAACACTGGGTCCTCTCACTCCAAGTCTAGTGCTTTTTCTACCACCCTCACAAGCTTATGTGAAAGTTATTAACGAAGAATGTCCTGATCTGTTCTGCCACATCCATCTCACCTCCACCTTTAGAGTTATATCCCTTCTGGTTGGGCTAGGATTGTATCCAGGAGGAAGAAGAGCCTTTGTGCTCCTTGGAGGGGAGGCAGCTCCATCAGTCACTATCCTGAGGGAGACAGTTCCACCAAAGCTAAGGATGAATGCAGTCATCAATTCTATTGTGTCATAATTACTCAGATTACAGTGTACAAAGACTGACTGTTGCTACCCACTTTCTTGTAACTTTATTCCAAAGGTAGTGTGATGCTGAAAGTTATCTTTGGAGACACACAATCTCTTCAGGCTTTAAAGTTTTATTTCATGCATTTAGAGCAAAGCAACTGCTTCTCTTTTCATTCCATATTTCCTGTGTCCAACACTTGGCCAGCCCAACTTCTGGTTGGTTGAAGTGGTTGGTCAGCAGCCGCAGAAGGGATGTAAATCCACATACCTGTATTATAATTCCCTATTGGGTAACACAAATGAAACATTTTGTTAGCTGTCCCTGTGTCTTTCCATTTCCATATACCTGCTTATACCTGGTTGAGTTGCAGCGTGGAGATGATGGTTTGTTCCTTTTTAGTATTTTTTCTTGTGTCCTAAGCACTGGGTTTTCTTTCTTTCTTAAAAAAAAAATTCTGAGCTAACATATTGTAAAAACACCTGAATGTGAAGGTCTAGCACAAAGGGTATGACTATGAAATAATGAGACTTTTCTTTTGTACTTTATATGTGATCTCTCTCCTGAGCCACATCTTGTTTGTGTGTGTGTATCTGTATATACTATCAGTTCTTTAAGAGATCCATGATTTTTATCAATGTGGGTACTAATTCCACCAATGCAGATTACAACCTTTTGCCATGACAGATGAACTTCACGAATTTCTGTGGCCAAAAAATTGTCTCTGGCCATCCTTCTAGTGAAGATACTCTCTGAAGTTAGGCTGGCACACAGATGGCAGACACACAGTTTTAACCCGGGGTTAACAGACCATCTACAGCATGTGCTCTTCTTGCATAGTCTTACAGGATCCAGGGCCACCTTGATGTTTCATTGAGCCTCTTGAATAGGACTTTAAAGTTTTCTAAGTAAAAGTTACAGTAGCTGATTTACCATTCATTTAATGATATAAAGAAACATTATTGTGTTCCATCATTTAGCACAGTTAATAATCAATTTATATAAGTGGAATCAGTAATATTTTTACACAAGCCAATACCATGGTAAGTTTTTTCTTCTCATTTTGTTAATTTTCTGGTAACTATTTCTCATACAATTTTCTCTCATTCCTGATTCTCAAAACTCTCATCCTCCAGGGATGGGGTATGCTTCATTCTGCTTCATCCATCTGGCAGTCCATGTCCTACTACTCCCCATTCCTTGGTGCTTAGGGCTTTAGGAAGCAGAAACAATTGACCGTCAGGCTATTGGTTACTTCCCTGGTAGCAGTGGGTATTGTGGGTGGGCCAGCAGCACGATCTCTACATTCTAACAAAAAAGAAAAAGAAAAAAAATCAGTTGAGCGAAACTCAACAGCCCATCAACTGAGTCTGACATTTTATTATACAGTATTCTGTGCCCATTGTCCCCCACTTCTCTCAATGAAGGGAGGGAGATACATATTCTTTTTTCTCACGTAATACATTCTTAATAAATCTTTGTTGGTAGACTGATTCTTCAGGGACAAACTTGGTCATTATGTTTACACAATATTCACTTTGGAACTTTTTGTTTTTTCCATTTCCGTTGTTCTAGTCATTGTGTGTATTGTTTTCCTAATTCTGGTTATTTTACTCTGCATTAGTTCAGACAAATCCTATGCTTATTTAAATTCTTCATTAATTCTCAGTAATATTCCATTATGTCTATGTGCCATAATTTGTTTGGCTATTCAGTAGACCTATAGATGAATTTTAAATGTATATATCCAGCCTGAAAAGCTTTCTCTTGAACTCTAGTCCCACAGTATCAGCTGCCTACTAGACATCTTTTCTTGGATGTCCAGTGGACACCTTCAGTTCAGTACCCAAAATGGAATTCGTTATCTCTTACTCCTTAAACCTATTCTTTTTCTAAACTTCCCTGTTGAGGGCATTATCATTCCATGCTCCTAGGTTCATCACCTCCAAGTCATCCCAGACTTTTTTCTCTCCTTAATCCCTCCACATTCAATCAGTGCCCAGTGAATGTTATGCAACACAGATTTGTAGTGCACCTTGTAAGAATGATTGCATGATTTTTCCACCTGTTTAGCAGCAGGTGTGTGGAAGGTGATGGATGATCAGAGGCTGAAGTTTGTCAGGGCACAACTGGCAGTATGATAAGGGGACTAACGTCTCAAGAGAAGAGGGTGGTGTTGAGTTGAATTGGTTCACCAAGAGGTCAGGATGGGGAAGGGAGTAGAATACGGCTAGTACAAGGGTGATGGCCTCGGAGAGAACTGAGGAATCAAGATATTGGAAGTCTTGCTGTGGACAAAGAGCAGAGTTTGGTACTGGAAGGAAGAAGGGAGAGTTAGAAAGCCAGTAGATTGTGATCAGACAAGGGAATTTCAGAGTTCTTGAACACAGGGGGTTGTGCATTTATAGGTGATGATAAGATCATAAAATGTCTGAATATCTCTGAGTGTAGCTGAGGTGATTGTGAAGGTGAAAGTCATTAGAGATGAGCAGGCAGAGTAACTGGGAGGTAAAGTTATTTGACAGAGTATTAATATAGGTATTGATGTATGAGGCCAGGAATTTAGGAGGAGAGAGATTGTTAGCCAGGAACTGAACTCACTAAGGAAAGAAGGAAAGGGAGTGTTCTAGAGGTCTGCAGAGAGCAGCTACCAGAATTTTATTGGGTTTTAGATGTGGATTGTATAGACTTCAAAGGAGGTGAGATTATTGAGTAATGGTAGTAATAGGATAACTTGAAAGTGGTAATGGGGAGCAAGGAGTATTCTAACTTCCCCATCTTTATCAGTGAACTGAGGGGAGTGAGTTAAAGTACAGCCAGTGCTGAACAGAATGACCAAGGAACCAACTGAGCCTTGGTCTCAACAAAAGCCACAAAATAGAAAGAGTGAGAAAGGAAAAGATTTAAAATGAAAGCAGCTTTGTTGCCTATGGAGCAGGCATTCTAGAGGGCACAGTGGTTGCAACTTTGGGGTGAGTAGATTGAAGGGGATGGTAATATGGTATTGGATACTGGGGAATAGGATTTGAATGATGACCTATAAGGGCTCATAGTCACTGGCATGTGGAGAGCAAGACCATGTGGGAGTTTATTAATCATTACTTGAAAAATTTAAAGAGATTTTCAAAGTCAATTGTATTATTACCTAAGGGTGGAGTCTTTTCAAAATCTGAGGCAGTTTAGGCTAGCTGGCAAAACTTGGGGTGAGAGTGGTATTACTCTTCTTCCCCATAGTGGAAGACTAGGCTGGAAACGTGATGGAGTAGCACCCTCTCCCAATATCTCAGCAGTGAGAGACTGATAAGATGAAATGGCTCTTCTCCTCTTCCTGCAGGATATTGGAGACCAGGCAAGAAATGCACAGATATGATGTAAAGAATCCAGTTTAGAACCCCAGGGGAGGCTGGAGATCAGGCAAGAGAGGTATACAGCCAGATGGAAGGCCCCCTGCCTCTTGAGCTCTTCTGGTGATCATGGTGCTGCAAGATGGAAGGTATGCCTCCTGGCCTCTCTTTTCTATACTCCTGCCGGAGGCTAGCAATCAGGCAGGAAACGTGCACAGCAGGCACCAAGATGGAAAGAGTGCAGCCAGATGGAAGGCCCTTGGCCCCTCTTCTTTATGCTTAATCCAATTTTATAGCATCAGCTTTTATTTTTTCCTATCTACTTGTCCACCACTTTAGTTCAGGCCCTCATTATCTCTTGCCTCTCTTGTTTCCCTGCTTCCATTATCTCCTATCTTCAATACTTATTCCACACAGCTACCAAAAATAGCATTCATATGGCACAGATCTGACTGTCACTGTCACGTTCAGAAACCTTCAGTGGTTCCCATATGCCTTTAGGACAAAATTAAAACTCCACAGACTGCATTTAAGAACCTTCATAACCTGGTTTCTACTTATCTATGCACAGTTTTATTTCATATTCGTCTCCCCACAAATTCCATGTTGTAGTGACATGGTACAGTAGAGATGACC
Organism: Trichosurus vulpecula; assembly: GCF_011100635.1. NCBI lineage: Eukaryota > Metazoa > Chordata > Mammalia > Diprotodontia > Phalangeridae > Trichosurus > Trichosurus vulpecula. Next base: position 231,989,863 of record NC_050580.1, read on the forward strand.
TTCCTGTTCCCCCAACCCTGTCCTCATGTCTGAAATATCCTCCTTTCTCCATCTTCTACTGAGAATTCTTGTCTTCTTCAAATCTTAGCTCAGGTGCCCCTTCTTCCAGAAGCCTTTCCTAATCCCCTACGCTGCTGTTCTTACCCTCTTCAAATTACCCTGTATTTTCTATTATATAGGGTATACCTCCAGTAGAATGTGAAGTCCTTGAGAGCCAGACAGCCCGTTTTTGTCTTGGCTTCTCTAATAATTAGCATAGTATCTTATGCATATTAAGCATAGATGCTCAATAAATATTTGTTGTTGGATTGAATTCTAGTTTGCCCTGCTTGTTTTGTTCATGAGGATTCTGGGTTCCAGAACAAAATAAAGGGCCTCACCTAAGATTACACAGCTAGACAGGAGCTGAGCCAAGACTTAAACTGAGGCCTTCTGATCCCTATATCAGTATTTTTTCAACTGTACAACTGTATTTCCTTTAAACAGACCCACTTTCTTCAATGGAATCATCCCCTCTATTATAGACTACTTAAAACCCCTTCATTAATTTAATAAAATCATAGAATCTTAGAATTAGAATGGATCTTAGGTTTCATGTAGTCCAACCCCAAAACAAAACCTAAATTTCTTCCATATATCCCCAACAGGTGATCAATCATCAGGTTTTTTGGGTTTTTTTTTTTGAAGACCTCAGTGCCTTTAAGAGGTAGCCCCATTCTCCTTTTAGATAGCTTTTGTTGCTCCCTAAGTTTCTATAGCTTCTACTCATTTGTCTTAGTTTTTCCCTATGACACAACTAGAAAAAATTTAGCCTTTTTTATGTGTGAAAACTCTGTGCTTGAAGATAGCTATCATGTCACCTAAGTAATTTCTTCTTCAGACTAACTGTCCCTAGGTCCTTCAGTGAAGCTTCTTTTGATATGATTTCTAGTTCCTTCACTATTCTAGTTAACCTCTTCTGGTTTACATCCAATTTGTTAATGTTATTCCTAAGATATGATACCCATAATTGGGTATAGTATTCCAGAAGTTATCTAAAAAAGCAGAATTTAGTAGGACTTTCACTTTTTTTGCCTTGGACACTAACTACACTTTTGTTCTGTATCACACTGTTGACTCTTAGGCATTCAGGCTATCAAAATTCATGGGTCTTTTTCACATGAACTGTTATCTAGCTCTACCCTCATTCATCCTATGCTTGTGCAGTTGATTTTTTGAACCCAGCTGTAGGACTTTATATTTATTTCTTTTAAGTTTCATTTTATTAAACTTATTCTGTTGTTTCAGGCTATCAGTAGTATCTTTCTGCATCCTGATTCTGTTTTTTGTTGTATTACTATCCCTACTTGCTTTGTGACCTTTGGGAATTTAATATAGATATCTTTATGTTTTTAAGGAATTAATAAAAATTTCATTAGAACAAGGCCAAAGCCAGTCTTGAAGGACTTCTTGAAATGTGTAACTGGCTGAGAAACAGTATCGAACGATTATTTGTTAAAAGATTGATGTTTACCTAGAGAGAAGTCTTTAGTAGTATCTCATAGTAACACTGTCATTAGCCTTCTCTTGTTCAGTGTTTTTATCGGAGACTTGGGTGAAGACTCACTGGGAAGGCATTGTGTCCCATGCTTGATTTTATCTATGATTCCATTCATTCAGGTGTTCCCTCCAACAATGTAGATCACAGCCTTATGAGTTCCAAATACAGTTCTAGTTGGTTACTGTCCCTGCCCATCCTATGGTATTCTTTACCAGCAAGTTTACCACAGAGTCTATCCAACATGCTTGAAGACCTTCCTCCCGACATTATAAGGTGGTACCAGGAGAACCCTCTAGCTATTCATCAGACCAGCCCATCTTTCTTTTTCTTTTCTGTTAAATAAGTCCTTGATGGCATCCTTTACTCCTATTCTTCTTTTTAGTTCTTCACTGGTTACATACTTAACAACCATCATGTGCTTTTCCGTTGCCCTCTGTGAATGCTTACATTTAGTGCATTCATGTTCTAGATATCATTATAATAAAAAAAACCTCGTGATATGTTTGTGTTGAAAATGTGAGTCTTTGCTGCTACAGGAAGCTTTGGAGTGGGTAGAAGTGCTTGGCAGTTTCCTGAAAGCAATCCAACCTGTTAGCCTCCTCCTTTTCAACTCTGGGCCAGCATTATGTTTCTGGAATATTATGATGGCACCTGTGTAGATGTTGGATTGGGCAGGGTAGGGTGGGGTGGTGAGGTTGGAATCAGACTAAATGAAGAGGCTCTCTGTATTGTCTGTCCCAGATATACCTGTTGGTCAAATTTTATAGGTGATTCAGATGCATCTGATATTGAAATCTGGGCAGTAGACATGCTTTACCTATTCGGTCTTTCCTTAGTGGATGGACAAGCCAAACTCTTTTGAGTGATTATAAAGCTCTTCCAAGGGACTCTTCAGTTTCTTGGAACTTGAAGCAATCAACATTGTGAGAATCACTGAAGATTTTTCGAATAGGGAATTGAAATGGTCAGCATTGTATTTTAAGAATATTCATTGGCACCTGCATAGATGATGGATTGGAAAGGTGATGCCAGAATCAGGAACATCAAATAAAGAAGCTATTGCAATTGAGAACTCTTTAAAAATTTGAAGGTTTGTCAGATGGAAAAAGGATTTAGAGTCACCAGGATAACTGGTAAAGGTCTTCTGTAGAAGGTAGTGTTTGAATTGAGTCTTAAGGGAAGCCAGAGATGCCAAGAGGTGGAGGCAGGGTGGAGATCATTCCACGTGGAGGGGCCAGGCCATGTAAAGGCATGAAGATGGGAGATTGATGGGGCAGGGGTCATGTTTAAAGAACAGCAAATAGGCTACTATGGCTGGGTCTTAGAATGCTTGGTGGGGAGGAAAGCATAAGAAGATTGGAAAGGTAGGAAGGAGCCACATTGTGAGAAACCTTAAGTTCCAAACAAAATACTTCCAGTTTGTTTCTGGAGGTCATAGGGAATAGCTGGAGTTTATTGAGCAGGAATGGGAAGGGTGGGGGAGCAACATGGTCAGATCTGTGCTTTAGAAAAATCACTTGGGCAGCAGTATGTAGGATAGACTGGAGTGGAGAGAGAACTGATGTAGGGAAATAAATTAGAAGGGTATTGTAGTATGATCTAGGTGCAAGGTGATGAAGGTCTGAGCTAGGGAGAAATATAAGTGGAAAGGAGATGGCAAAACCAAGAGATGTTGTGAAATTAGAAACAAAAATAAGATTTGGCAGTGGATTGATTGATCTTGGCAAACAGAAGGGCCACCTTATCCTCAGAGATAGGAGTGAAGGAGGAGATAGTGGTGGGTGGGGGCAGGTTATGTCAGAGAGATATGAGATGAGGAGAATGGGAAAAGAGGGAGCTTTGGGGAAATGGCTTCAATTTTTCAGTGAAATATGTTGCTAGCTCCTTAGCTGAGAGGATAGGCCTGAGGAGAGACAGGAAGGTTTAGAGTAGCTGATAGGGTAAGTGGGATAGGAATCAGAGTGAAGTAGAAGGATTTCCTTGCTGCCAGTGAGGGCCTGGTTGAGATAGGTAGCATATTTGTAGTGGACTTGATTAATGTGGTTTTATCTCTTCCTCTAGTTCTGTTCAGATCACATGAACAGGAGCAAAGGAGGTGGAAGTAGGGGATTGGAAATTGACAACGTACATTTGCAGACAGGAGAAGGCGGCAGGGATTTCAGAGTAGAAGATAGCACAGAGTTGAACTGGTTCACCCAGGGGTTGAGGTTGAGAAGGGAAGAGAATGTAGGCAGTGGAGGGCTTCAGGGGTGACTGATAAGAGATCTCTGTGAGAACAAAAGCAGGGATAGGGAGTCATAAGGCACAGGGAGAGTTGGAATGATAAATGATTATAATTAAAGGCATTTTGGAATTCATGAAAATGTAAGTAGAACATTTTTGAGTGGTATCAAGTTCAAGGTCCTTACCAGATGTGAGTGTAGCTGAGGTTATTGCAATTGAACAGATTAAGGAATTGAGAAGTTAGAGTATTTAAGCAAACATTAATATATATGTTGAAGTCTTCTTGTATGATGGCAGGAGTTGGGATTGAGAGAAAGACAGTGAGCTGTGCCCTGAATTCATTAAGAAAGGAGGGGGAATGACCTGGGGGTAGGTAGAGAACTAGGACCAATGGATAGAAATGGCATAGAGGCAGGATCCTGTAATAAGGATCATAGATAGAATTAGTAGGTATCACAGAGGTCCTCTAAACCAGCTTCTGCATGAGGTTTACATGAAGACTTCTTAGGGCCATTGCAAACATGGTAGAAGTATAATTTTAAAGATTCCTTTTAACTCTGGATAAATGATTAACAGTCTCTGGCTACAAACAAAGTCTTGGGATACCAGTTTGTCATATCAAGGAGTATAGTACTAAATGCAAAGAAAAGGGGTAGGGATTATTTTAGTATTCTGAACATTTTATGGTTTTATTTATTTTATCTTTCAATTTTTTTATGTCAATGCAATCAGCACATTGAGAGTTACTGAAGACTGTTTGCATAGGGGACTGAAATGTCAGCATTATGTTTTAGGAATATTAGGATGGCACCTGTGTAGATGATGGATTGGGCAGAGTGAGGTGGGACGGTGAGGCTGGAATCAGACTAAATGAAGAGGCTGTCGAAATTGAGAGCTCTCTTCTTCACTTTCCAGTCTGACTTCTGAATTCAGCGTTCAGATGAGACTGTTCTCTCCAAAGTTACTAACAGTCTCTTAATTGCCAAATCCAGTGGCCTTTTTTTCAATCCTCATACTTTTTGGCCTCTCTGCAGTCTTTGACATAGTCAATCATTCTCTTCTCCATGATACTTTATTCTCTCTAGGTTTTTGTGACACCACTCTTTCCTGGTTTTCCTCCTATTTTTCTGACTGCTCCATCTCTGTCTCCTTTGCTGGATTTTCCTCTAGGTCATAATGGCTAGCTTTGGATGTCCCATAGGGTCCTCTGTTCTCCCTCTGTACTAAATCACTTGGTGATTTCATCAGCTTCCATGAATTTCAGCTATTACCTCCATGCTGATGATTCTCTGAGCCCTATCTCTAATCTCTCAACCTTCAGACTAGCATCTCCGATTGCAAGTTTTGAACTGGATGCCTGGCAGACATCCTTAAACTCAGCACATAAAAATTTTAACTCATCTTTCCCCCCCAAAACCTTCCCATTTCCAAACTTCCTAATTATTGTTGAGGGTACTGCCATCTGAGTCACTCAGGCTTCCACCCTACTAGTCATCCTAGATTCTTCCCTTTGTCCCTTCACTCCCCTCAACATCCAATATGTTGCCATGTCCTGTCAATTTTACCTTAATAACATCTCTCCTAGCTGCTTCCTTCTTTTCTTTGGCACTGGTACCACCCTGGTACAGGCCCTTGTTACCCCATACCTGGCCTATTGCAATAGACTTTTAGTTGATTTCCCTGCCTCAAGCCTCACTTCCACTCTAGTCCATTTTCTACCCAACTGTCAAATAAATCTTCCTACAGCACAGTTCTGACCATGTCACTCTCTCCCCCACCCTGACATTAAACTGTCACCTCCAGTATCAAATATAAAATCCCCTGTTGGGCATTCAAAGCCTTCATAACCTGGCCTCTTTCAACCTTTCCACCTTTCCAGTCTTCTTAAACCTAGCTCTGGGTATTTTCACTGGCTGTCCACCATGCCTGGAATTCTTTCCTTCTTCATCTCCACCTCTTGGCTTCCTTCAAGTGAATGATAAAAGCATTTATTAATTATTTATTATGTGCAAAGCATTGTGCTAAATGCTGGGGATAGAATTAGAAAAGTAAGACAGTAATTTCTTTCAAGGAGTTCACATTCCATTGGTGGAGGCAATACATTTGGAAAGTTTCAGCTGCAAGTCATATGGAAAAGTCCCATGATCATTTGGGTTCATTGGCGATGTAGATGTTAATGTCTCTTCTTTAATGTCATATTCACTGGTAAAATCATATCAGTTTCTAATATTGAATTCTTTGACAGTGCCAAGGACTTTGGTGGTAAGAACTTGTTTTGTCTGGGTCTTCAGTAGATGTGGCTGTAGCTAGCACCTGTAGGAACGATTTTCAGACTGCATCTCCACAGCTGAAAGCTCTGGGCTGGAAGCATTCATATTTCCAAGACCCTTGGACTCAGGGTCCTGGGCTTTCTCCATTATGGTGTGAGGGGAGATGGTGGTCAAGATGGTAGTGGTAGTTTGATTAGCCTGGCAGTCATGTCTCAGAGTGCCCCTCTGTTTCAACTAATCTGATTTTACAGCTAAAATCCCACCTTCTACAAGAAGCCTTTCCTGATTTCCTCAATGTTAGTACCTTCCCTCAGCTTTGTATCTCCAGTTTATCTGGTACATACCTTATCTGTACAAAGTTGTTTTTATGTTGTCTCCTCTATTAGACAGGGATGGTCCTTTTCCTTTTTTTGTGTGTCTAGTGTGTAGCACAGTGCCTGGAACATAGTAGTTGCTTAGTAAATGCTTGTTCAGATCAGGAGTAATAAGAGCCTTAATGAGGATGGTGACTCTAAGAGTCGAGGATGGGATGTCTCTGAGAGATGTAGAGATAGAAATGACCAGTTTGGGGGACGGAGCCAAGATGGCGGCTGGAAAGCAGGGACAAGCGTGAGCTCCCTGCCGAGTCCCTCCAAAAACCTATAAAAAATGGCTCGGAACCAATTCTAGAACTGCAGAACCCACATAACAGCAGAGGGAAGCAGGGCTCCAGCCCAGGACAGACTGGATGGTCTCTGGGTGAGGTCTATCCCACATGGAGCTGGGAGCTGGGAGCTGGGAACGGAGTGGAGCAGAGCCCAGCCTGAGCAGCGTGGACCAAGCAGACCAGGAGCTGGGCAGAGGGAGCCCTAGCACCCTGAATCAGTGAGCTGCGGCAGTTACCAGACTTCTCAACCCACAAACACCAAAGATTGTGGAGAAGGTTAGTGGGAAAAGCTGTGGGAGTGGAAGGAGTTCGGGGTTAGGCTTCCAGCCCTGGGGGCAGTGGAGGAGGGGCAGCTACAGCTGTTGTTGCTTACTGCCCCAGGCCCACCTGGTGGGAGAAATTAAGTGGCGGATCAGAGCAGGAGTGTACAGCCTGCTGAAGATCTAAGCCCAGTCCAGGTTGGGGGTTCTTGGGGAAGGAGGAGTGCTGGTGTGACAGAGCTGGCACCTCCCCCCCAAATGTGGAACATAGAACTCTTTAGTCTACAAGCAGTCATACCCCACTGAAAAACTTAAGGATCAAGTTAGTTGGTTGGGAATATGGCCAGGCAGCGAAAACATGCCCAGATTCAGTCTCAGACTTTGGATTCTTTCTTTGGTGACAAAGAAGACCAAAACATACAGCCAGAAGAAGTCAACAAAGTCAAAGAGCCTACAACAGAAACCCCCAAGAAAAACATGAACTGGTCCCAGGCCATGGAAGAGCTCAAAAAGGATTTGGAAAAGCAAGTTAGAGAAGTTGAGGAAAAATTGGGAAGAGAAATGAGAAGGATGCGAGAAAACCATGAAAAACAAGTCAATGACTTGCTAAAGGAGACCCAAAAAAATACTGAAAAATACACTGAAGAAAACAACACCTTAAAAAATAGACTAATTCAAATGGCAAAAGAGCTCCAAAAAGCCAATGAGGAGAAGAATGCCTTGAAAGGCAGAATTAGCCAAATAGAAAAGGAGGTCTGAAAGACCACTGAAGAAAATACTACTTTAAAAATTAGATTGGAGCAAGTGGAAGCTAGTGACTTTATGAGAAATCAAGATATTATAAAACAGATCCAAAGGAATGAAAAAATGGAAGACAATGTGAAATATCTCATTGGAAAAACCACTGACCTGGAAAATAGATCAAGGAGAGATAATTTAAAAATTATTGGACTACCTGAAAGCCATGATCAAAAAAAGAGCCTAGATATCATCTTTCAAGAAATTATCAAGGAGAACTGCCCTGATATTCTAGAGCCACAGGGCAAAATAGAAATTGAAAGAATCCATCGATCACCTCCTCAAATAGATCCCAAAAAGAAATCTAGGAATATTGTCGCCAAATTCCAGAGCTCCCAGATCAAGGAGAAAATACTGCAAGCAGCCAGAAAGAAACAATTTGAGTATTGTGGAAACCCAATCAGAATAACCCAAGATCTGGCAGCCTCTACATTAAGAGATTAAAGGGCTTGGAATACGATATTCCGGAGGTCAATGGAGCTAGGATTAAAACCTAGAATCACCTACCCAGCAAAACTGAGTATCATGCTCCAAGGCAAAATATGGATTTTCAATAAAATAGAGGACTTTCAAGCTTTCTCAGTGAAAAGACCAGAGCTGAATAGAAAATTTGACTTTCAAACACAAGAATCAAGAGAAGCATGAAAAGGTAATCAAGAAACAGAAATTGCAAGGGACTTGCTAAAGTTGAACTGTTTTGTTTACATTCCTACATGGAAAGATGACATGTATGATTCATGAGACCTCAGTATTAGGGTAGCTGAAGGGAATATGCATATGTATGTATATGTTTATGTGTATATATAAGTGAATGTGTTTGTATGTATATATCTATGTGTGTGTATATGTATGTATATATGTACATATATATATATATATATATATATATGAGAGAGAGAGAGAGAGAGCAGACACAGGGTGAGTTGAAGATGAAAGGAAGATATCTAAAAGAAATAAAATCAAATTAAGGGATGAGAGAGAAACATACTGAGAGAGGGAGATAGGGAGAGATAGAATGGGGTGGATTATCTCACATAAAGCTGGCAAGAGGAAGCAGTTCTGTGGGAGGAGGGGAGAGGGCAGGTGAGGGGGGAAGGAGTGAACCTTGCTCTCATCAGATTTGGCCTGAGGAGGGAATACCATACATACCCAATTGGGTATCTTACCCCACAGGAAAGAAAAGGGATGAAGATTAAAAAAAAAGGGGGGGATGATGGAGGGGAGGGCAGATGGGGGTGGAGGTAATCCAAAAGAAACACTTTCGAAAGGGGACAAGGTCAAGGGAGAAAATTCGATAAAGGGGGATGGGTTGGGAAGGAGCAAAATATAGTCTTTCACAACATGAGTATTGTGGAAGGGTTATACATAATGATACGCATGTGGCCTATGTTGAATTGCTTGACTTCTTAGGGAGTGTGGGTGAGAAGGGAAGAGGGGAGAGAATTTGGAACTCAAAGTTTTAAAAACAGATGTTCAAAAACCAAAAAAAAAAAAAAAGTTTTTGTATGCAACTAGAAAATAAGATACACAGGCAAAGGGGCGTAGAAATTTATCTTGCCCTACAAGAAAGGAAGGGAAAAGGGGATGGGAGGGGAGTCGGATAATAGAGGGGAGGGCTGACTGGGGAACAGGGCAACCAGAATATATGCCATCTTGGAGTGGGGGGGAGGGTAGAAATGGGGAGAAAATTTGTAATTCAAACTCTTGTGAAAATCAGTGCTGAAAACTAAATATGTTAAATAAATAAATTAAAAAAAAAAAAGAAATGACCAGTTTGACAACTGATTGGATATGTCAGGTGAATGAGAGTGAAAAGCTGAAAATAACACTAAGGTTATGAAAACTGGGGTGAATTAGAAGGATAATGGTGTCCTTGACAGTAGCCAGGAAGTTTGGAAGAGGCATGGTTCTGGGGAGGTTTTTTTAGGGGGGGGATATGGTGAGCTTGAGATGCTTTTAAAATGCCCAACAGGTAGTTTTGTGTTGTGGGACTGGAGTTTAGGTCAGGGACTAAGGCTAGAGATCTGTATCTGGGGACGTCTGCATAGAAAATGACACATGAAAGGAAATTTAGTTTTAATTAAGATGAAAATGTACCTACATGGGGATTTCATATTATAATAGATTTTGTCATATGTTGTTGGCCCTCGGTAGCCAGTATTATCAGATATTTTCCTGAGTTAAATCCTTTTGAGGAGTAAAGAAACAGGTTTTTATTCAACACCTACTATGTGCCAGGCACTGTGCTAAGGACTTTGAACATATCTCATTTAATCTTCACCAGCAACCTTGGGAGGTAGGTACTATTATTATCTCTTTTTTATAGTTGAGAAAACTGAGGCAGACAGAAATTAAGTGCCTTGTTAAGGGTCACACAGTTGGCAAGTGTTTGAGGATGGATTTGAACTCTGGTTTTCCTGAATTCAGGCCTAGGCCTCTGTCCATTGTGCCACCTAGCTCTAGGTGAAACATGGGGATTTCTTATACAGTCCTCACCTAATTGTAACACTTCTTTGGCATAAAGGTGTCTAGTATAACTTTGTTGAGCTTTATCTAGGTTAAAGCTCTTACAGTTTGCGTTTATCTTTATTAACTTCTTGGTAACATACCTTTTTTATTTCTTTAAGAACGGTATCATTTGTCCTATAAGATTGTGCGGACGGATAGTCGTCTGGTGCGTAGCATTCTGACAGCGCATGGATTTCATGAAGTAAGTGCTCTAGTGATGTAAGGTAATTTTTGCTATCTCTGCCATGCCCCATTTGTAAGGCTGAACTCCTAGTCACGTCGCCACCTCTTCCTTTTAACAGAGCCAGAGTTACAAAGCAAATGGACCTACTACCCTGTAGTAGTGTTGCTATTTTTCCTTGTGCATGGAGAATTATGTGCGAGGAAGTATTATGTCTTTTATCTTGAAGACAGTACTTGGATTTTCTTGGCCTTTTTTAGAAGCTGGGAGTGACTTCGTGGCTCTAATTTTTCTACTTTTAGACTAACCTGGATTCTGAAATGGAAATATTGGTGGAGGCCCTGACCATGACTGATAATAGTTTATGTTATAATTTCATTTGCTTCTGAAGAATTCTGGGTCTGATAATGACTTGTACCTAATTGCTGATGGTTATAGGAACATGAAATTATTCTAAAAAGGAATTGGGGAGCGGTGGTGGTGGTAACTTTGCCTTCTTCATTCTTTTAGAGAAAGAATAAGAGACTAGTACCTTTATGATTTGTTATATGAGGACCAATTTATTTCTACTTGTTTCATTTTTGTGATTGGTTGATTCTCTCTTACCTGAACTCTCTCCTCAAAACTTATTCTTCATGACATTTCCACTCTAACATGTCTACTTTGTATGACCGGTTTTTAGCCTCATCTGAAACAAGCAGGACTCTCACTCCTGGCAGTACTGCTTCTTGTCCTTTCTGGGTGGATGACAAACTGATTTTTTTTTTAACATCAGTTAGCTATTGTTTTCCGTAGAAGCAGGCTGGGTTGTGTTCTTATCTTCTCTTTATATGTCCTTTAGGTTCATCCAAGCAGCACTGACTATAACCTCATGTGGACAGGATCCCATCTGAAGCCCTTCTTACTTCGTACCCTCTCTGAAATGCAAAAGGTCAATCACTTTCCCAGGTAATATGAGAGTGCTCACTTTTAGCTCCATTTAAAGCTGCCTCCTTTTAGGCATAGGGGGAAATAGAGAAAACAGTTAATCTGTCCTGATATAGGACATCTAGAGAAGACCAAGGCCTGCGCTCTTTCCACTACCTGCCCCGCGGAAAGAAACTCTATGGCACCAGGATTTACTTGAGAAGCCTTTGGGTTTAAGGAACTAGAGTAAAAAATTGAATTGTAATACGCATGAAATTAGTTTAGAGGTCTTCAACTAAGATTATCTAGGTGGTTTTTGTGTGGTGACTGTGCAGAAAACCATTGGATCTAAGGACTGAAATAGGTTTAGAGAGGATCATACCCAATTCCGTTGTTTTGGTTATGAACATGTCGAACTCCAAGGAGCTTAAGGCCTTTCACTAACGGAGGTGAAAACAAGCATTTAGAAATTTCAGATCTGAATTAGAAGAAGATGGCAGAGTACTTAAGATTGGTGTTTGCAAGTTGGACTTGTTCTAGCAAGATGCTGTTTGAGGCAAGTTATGCACACGCATGTATACATATGCATATATACATTATGTGCCACGTATGTGTATATATCTACTTATATGTGTAGATATACACGTATTTTGTTATTAGTGAGATCAGAAAGGTCTTCTGTTCCTTTCATTCATTTAGCTTAAGGCTTTGTTGTCTGCAGTAAAAATGTTCTGTGAGAAGAACATTACTAAATACACAGCTGTGATCAGTCATTTTATACCTTAGCATGAATGAGCTTCTGATCTTTTCTGAGTGTGGCTTTTGATAAGGAGGAGAGTGGAGAGAAGTCTGTGTAACTGAGGTACCTGAGGGGTGCTAAGTGTCACTAGGAGAGAAAAGGGGCTGTAGAGCAGCAAAGCTTGGCATATCAGAGGTGACTTTGTCCAGGGCTAACCCTGGCTGTGTTCTGTAACTACATGTTAAATACTAGAGTATTTTATGTAAGTACTAATTTAGGCTTATAATTTTCAAAACTTAGATTCTGGTTTTTAAAAATCTCCAGTGATTTTCATTCCATGTTGTCAAAGTGGATTATTGAACTTCCTATAGGGTACATATAACACCTCTCTTCCCTAGTACCTTAGAGCTTCTCTATGACAAAACTTATTATAGTCTAGATTTGGGTATAGGGTGGGTTCATTTTGTCTTGTTTAGGTTAAAAGTTCCTTATAATTTCTTGTTTATAGCTTGGTCTCATGCAGGGGTTTTATAGTTGGTGTTCTTATGAGGCTCCAATGATTTTCTACACACACATGCACACATACACGCACACACACGTGCGCACACACACACACCACGTTTATTATCACATCCCAGTTTAAAAACTTTAAACAGATCATTGCTGCTAGGCTCGGTGTTGCATGCTTCTAATCCCTGCTACTGAGAAGGCTGAGGCTAGTGGAGTGCTTGAGATCAGCCTGTAGTGGGGATAAAGTCAATAAGGTGTCTGTACTAAGTACAGTGCCAATATGGTCAAGCTTGTGGGAGAGGAGAGCCACCAAGTTGCCTAAGTGGGGGTGAACTAGCCCAGGCTGGAAACAGAGTAGATCAAAGCTTCTCCATTGATCAGTAATGGGATTAGGCCTCTGGGTAGCTGCTGAACTTCCAGTCTGGGCAAGACCTAGTTTTTAAATACTTATTTTTATTTTTTTTTTTTTTGCAGGGGGAAGGACGGGCAATTGGGGTTAATTGACTTGCCCAAAGTCACACAGTTAGTACATGTATCAAGTGTCTGAGACTGTATTTGAACTCCAGGGCTGGTGTTCTACTCACCTAGCTGCCCCAAGACCTAGTTTTTTTTTAAAAAAAATCATTCCTATCATTTTTTAGAGGTATATCATAATTTATGTTTCCCCAAGCCATGAAAACAGTATTCCCTGTTTTCAAAGAAAAAGAAAATGAAGTTTGTATCTCAGTATGGGAATAACATACTTTATAAAGCTAGATATCCAATTTTTTTTCCCAGAAACTACTCAGACACATGATACTTGAATTTAGACATAAATTCCATATAACTTATCCTTTAGAATTGTAGGAAAAGTTGCAATGACTGATACTCTGGCATTGGTTCCACAAATTCATGTATAATATTTAATGTGAGACAATAGTGCCTAATAGACAGAGAGCTAGATGGCCCCAGGTACGGGTCTTGCCTTTAACACACTTTGGTTTTGTGATCATTGGCAAGTCACCGAACCTCTCAAACCCCCAGGTGCCTGTCTAAGATTTTATGTTGTATGTGGATTGCTGATCTGCATCTGAGGGACTACCTTCTATACCAGGAATTAACCACACCAATGAAATCATAGCTCTAGATTAAAAAAAATCTAATAATAATAGCATCACATTTGTAAAATGCTCTTAGGGTTTATGAAATTTTTTCCTTTCCCTTTGAGACAATAATACAAGTGTTATCCCCATTTTATAGATAGAAAGCTGAGTCTCAGCACATGCATGAAGCCAGTGTCAGAACCAGGGCTTGTAATTCTAAGTCCATTTATTTGTTTGCATGTTGTCTCTCCCATTAGATTGTGAACTTCTTGAGAACAGGGACTGTCCTTTGCCTTTTTTTGTATCCCTAGGGCTTAGCACAGTGTTTGGCAAATAATTGGTACTTAATAAATACTAATTGATTAATTGACTTTGTAATATACCTTCTTACTAGTAGATTCAGACTTTCTATGGAAGCAGTCATAGATAAGACCAACTCACTGTGTGACTGTGGGCAAGTCATTTTATTTCTTTGCCTCACTTACCTCATTTATAAGATGAGGTAGTTAATTAGAAGATTTCTGAGTTCTCTGCTACCATTAAATCCTATGTCAATCAATCAATCAACAATAATTAAGCACCTGCTATGTGACGGGCACTGTGCTAAGTGTTAGGGATACAAAAAGAGGCAAAAAGACAATCCCAACCCTCAAGGAACTGACAGCCTAATGGGGAGGGGAGACACAACATGCAAACAAATATATCAAAGCATATATGGGATAAGTAGGAAATAATTAACAGTGGGAAGGTGCTAGAATTAAGAGGGGTTAGGAAAGGCTTCCAGTAAAAGATGAAATTTAGTTAGGACTTAAAGAAGCCAGTGTTGAACCATAGATGCTTGGGAGGATGGCAGTGTCATCAGCAGAAATAGAGACATTAGAAAGAAGGGCAGATTTTGTAGGGAAGATGATGAGGTCAATTTTGTATATGTTACATGAAGTGACAAGAACATTTAGGTGGAGATATCTAAGAAATGCCCAGGCGAGTGTGATACTGGCACTTGACTGAGAGATCAGAGTCATTGAATAAGATAATAATTATAAAGTCCTTAGCACAGTGCCTGGCACATAATAAGCTCTAGGTAAATGATAGCTATAGTTAGTATTACTATCTTCATAACAATGATAATAGAAATCATATAACTAGATAGGTGAAAGGATATGTAGAAAGAAAGAGATGTGGAGATTACAAAGGGGCTTTTTGTAGGTAGGAAAGAAGATGATTGGTTGAGGGGATATTAAAGTTAAAGAAAGACTTTTTTAAGAATGAGGAAGAACTGAGTATATTTATAAGAAAAAGAAAGAGCTAGAAAGATTGAAGATGAATAACAATAGGATTGTCATAGTGCTTTAAGGTTTTCAAAGTGCTTTACATATCTCTTTGGGACCTCACAGTGCTGTGAGCTAGGTGTTATTATTTATTTATTCCTCTTTTACAGATGAGGAAACTCGGATTTAGAGAGGTTAAGTAATTAGCCCCAGGTTACACAACTAGTAAAGATATGAAAGCAGGACTTGAACTCCAGTCTCTATGACTCCAGTCTAAAATTTTGAAGGGATAATTGAAGGAACAGAGAGCAAAGGGAATGAAAGGGTCTCCATGGAATGGTTAGCTTTGATAGCAGATTGACATGGTCAGTCTCTGAGATGGGCTAGAAGCAGAGATTCAGTGCTGATATCAACAGTTTTTAAGATATGAAAGGGAGTAATTGAGGGAGCTCATGTTGGATTATCTAGATCTTTTTAATACCTGGAAGGCAAAGTTTTTTGCTGAATGGGAGTAAGGAAAGGAGAGGGATTGGTAATTTGAAGAGAGGAGAAAAAGTTTGGAATTAGTTGTCCCCAATGTGAAAGGAAATTTAAGAGAAAAACATAAGTATTACCGTAGTAGTGGGGGACCAATTGAGATTAAAAAACATAAATTTGTATTGGACCTAGCTGACTTGCTCTTGAAGTGTTTGGGAGTAGGAGCAGAGAAGGCAGATGACAGGTATTACTTGGGATAGGGAGAGGAGCAGCAGAAGGACAAAGTAAAGAGGAATGCAAGTGTGGAATAGAAAGCAGTGTTAAAATTATTCATCATTTTACTGAAGGCTTTGATGGGAGGGAAGTGACAATAGAATAGGGCTGATATACTTGGAAAAAATTGAGGAAATCTAAAGACTAGCTGTTCCGTTAAGGCTGAAGATCAAGTTAGCAGAATGAGGAAAAGTAACAAGTTACAAGACTATATAGAGGGGAATTGCAGACCTTAGGGTTGGAACTGTGTCAGATTCGATGATGAAGTCTAAAATGAGGCCCAGATGTGTGGGCTCAGAAGAGTAGGTGAAGACAAAAGTTATGGGAGCTGAAGAAGATGAGGATCCATGAGGCCATTGGGTCAGAAGAGCTGTTCACATGAATGTTAGGGTCGCCAAGGATGACAGGCAAGGTGAGTGGGGAGCCAGGTCCAAATCCTTGAGGAAGCTAGAAGAGTTTCCTAAAGGTTAGTTATATGGTAGCAGCAAGGACCAGGAGATGGTGGAATAATTGGGCAACCTAAATTCTCCAGGAGAAGTTGTTGAACAAATTTAATTCAGTTCAATAATCTTTTATAAAGTATCTACCATGTGCTAGACTAGAGGCAGTTTGGCATTTGACAGACACAAAGCCAGCCTTGAAATCAGGAAGACCTGGGTTCAAGTTCCCCTTCTGACACATACTAGATTTTTGACCCTGCAAAAGTCACCTCACTTCTCAGTGCCTCAGACAACTGGTGCTGATCTGCATTGGTGGAAGGAATTTCCTCATTGGAAGTTCCCTGCTCTGATGAAATCACAAGTCTAATTCTCCCCCGTGGAACACCCCCCCCCCCCAAAAAAAAAACCTGCTCAGGGCCCTGCACTAGTTGCTGGAGATACAATAGGAAAGCTAGTTTCTGCCTTTAAGGAGTTTATATTCTACTTAAGGTACAACATACGTGCAGATAAATAAATATGCTGTAATTTGAAGGTAGCAGAACCAAGGGTCTGGAAAATGAGCATAGTGGTATACTGGAAAGAATGCTGCATTTGGAGTTAGAGAATTTGGTTCACATTTTATTTCTACTACTTACTACCAATATGTCTTGGGCAATTTAACTAACTTCACTGAGCCTCAGTTGCCTTATCTCTAAAATAAGGAGGTTGGACTAGGTGATCCTTATAGTTCCTTCCTGCTCTAAATGCTATGATCCCAAGTGGCAGTGGGGAAAAACACTATGCCCAAGGTCTCGTGGTGTGAGTTAGGAGACATGAGAGAAAGACTGGCTATTTTTGGAGAGGTGGCAAGGGTTGTAGTGTCCCCAGGAGAAAAGGTGGGTTTTAGATAATGTGCAGTGAAAAAGAAGGAATGAAGCGGCATTTATTCATGATAAGAAAGGGATTCAAAGAGATGATTGGCAGTGGACAATAGGGACCAGGGAAGGGGAGGGTCCAACTCTTCAGGGATGTAGGTTTATGGAAGAGGATGGTGGGAACCAGTTTTGCCTAGGGCATTAGTTATGGATGACAGGGATTAGGAAAATAGGAGCTTTGAAAAGTAAGTTGGAGGTACAAGCTAGTTAAAGCAGAATTAGTTAAGGGAGAAATGTGTAGAATTAGTTAATCTGAAGATTCTGATGAAAATGTTGGTGTGATAGTATTTCTTTAAATCCCAAATGACTCTATCTTAGTTTCATCACTTGTGTGAAGCAGCTAGGTTCCCATAAGGAACCTAGGTATAGATTTGGTGATGATCCTTAAAATATGGTAGAGAGTCAGTATTATTACTGTGCATATGAGCTCACATTCTCATCATACCTAAAGTCTACGGTCTATTTTTGTTAGTCCTTCAGAGTATAATTATACTGGCAAATCTCTAAAATACAATTGACTGAGAAAGAAAAAAAAAACTTGTATGATTTTAGGTCTTATGAACTAACCCGGAAGGACCGACTGTACAAAAACATTATTCGAATGCAGCATACACATGGATTCAAGGCATTCCACATCCTCCCTCAGACCTTCCTCCTGCCAGCTGAGTATGCAGAATTCTGTAGTAAGTGATTGACTGAGAGTGTTGTGGTCCCCAACTATTACATTTGGGCCAAATTCACCCCAGTGATCATCCCAAGCCTACAAGAAAAAGAAAAAAAAAATTCAAAGAATTGTAGTTCCCAGGCAGAGGAATTGCAAGATTAATGTTAAAAACTTAATTAACTTTATTTTAATTATGTACTATGATAGTTTGCTTTGTACATACAAAAAAAAGTATGTCTGAACATACTTTTTGGTTACCACATTCATACATGCCACTGTGCTTTGTTTGTCTGCAGTGTCCATGTAAGGACACTCAGATTTATCTGCCTAGCTGCTACATACATATATGCTTAAAATGTCATTTATCCTTGTTATGATGTGGAATATCTTTTCATGTCCTTCATTAATGTGCGTTGGTGTCCACATGTCTTTTATCGATCTCTTTCTTTTATGTCTGCTATGCTTTTATGTCAAACGTATCCCTATAAATATAAGGTGACTATATCATATGTGATCCAGTTATTTGTGTTCCATTTGCAGAGTTGATTACAAGACTAGGGAAGCTTCTGGTTCCCCCTTCCTTCCATGCCAGTTTAGTGTACAGTTC
This sequence comes from Trichosurus vulpecula, assembly GCF_011100635.1. Classification (NCBI taxonomy): domain Eukaryota; kingdom Metazoa; phylum Chordata; class Mammalia; order Diprotodontia; family Phalangeridae; genus Trichosurus; species Trichosurus vulpecula. The sequence goes on from NC_050580.1 coordinate 232,008,169, forward strand.
CAGACCTTTTCCTCTCAGGCCCACCAAAACTGAAGATTTAAAATTTTTTTGTTTTTTATTATTTTTTATTTATTTTTATTAATTATCAAGAAAACACATTCTAATATAAAGACCAAAAAGAGGGTTGTATGTGAAATTTTGTTATATGTAGTTTATTTTAAAATATACATTCACTTTGACATCAAAATAATAAAATTGCCCTGCTAAATTGACATTTGAAGGGCAAAAAAGAGATGAGATTTAATTCTGCCCAATCTCAGGCATGCTGTCAGAACTTTTCACATATTTTCCAGCAAATGAATATTTAGGGAAATTAAAATCATATAACTAATAGGCATAAATAACTTTCTCCGCACCATGAACATTTGAAAGTACTTTTAGAACTGGGAGAAAAATCCCACATACTGTATTGAAATTATACAGCACCTAGCAGAGTACCTTTGTATATGGTAGATATGCAACAATTATTTGTTAAATGAATGAGAAATTCTTCTAGCCCAGAAATTCTTTTTTTTAAATTTTATTTTATTTTATTTTTTTATTTTTATTTTTTTAGCCCAGAAATTCTTAACCTACTTTATGTCATGAACCCCCTTTGACATTTTGGTAAAGACTAAGGACCCCTTCTCAGAATAATATTTTTACATTTATGAGATAAAACATGTAGGGTTACAAAGGAAACAAATTATATTGAAATATGGTTATCTGAATATTTAAGAAGTCACAGTCTCTAGGTTAAGAATCCCTACAGATTACCATAGATTTTACTGACAGAATTTTGAATCTCTGGGAGGTTTTAGGGACCTTCCATTTGCAGGGAATGCAATATGTATGATCAAGTTGGGTCATATTAATAGGCCATCTGGTTATTTTATAAGGGTAGTATTGAAACTTGTTAAAAGTTTAGGTACTTATGCCTCCCAGTACAGATCTCTGCTTTATTTCCTCCTAACGGCCTGCCTGACCAACCATTAGACTTTTCACTCGATGATAAGAATATTTCACCAGCTTTGTCCATGACTAGTGAACAGTCATTTTTTCCACTAACAATAGCAATGTAAAATCCTAGTGTCATGCTTAGATCCAGCTCTAGACACTTGGTCCAGGGAACAGTTATTTTATTAGGGATGCAAAGGCTAGGATTAAAAATAGACCCTAATATTAACCCTTCCAAAATAATTTCTAGGAGTTTTATATCTCTGATGTTTTTTTTTTCAAAACTGTAAACAAGTCCTTTATAGTGGAACTTCCTAGACTTTTTCATTCTTGGCATACTCTGATATTTCTAAACTCCCTTTAACATATAGGGGAAGAGGGAAAAGGGGAGTGGGAAATGAGGTTGAATAGTAAAAATTCTTTGCCACTCCAAATGATGAAAATTGGCATATTGTGCTACTGGTGGAAAAGTCTAGACGCGTAAACCTTCGAAAACATGTTTAAGTCTGGAAGATCTAGAATGGCTTCTTGTTGGAGGAGGTAAAGAGAGCAAAAGAGAGAGCTCATATTACTCTGGTCAAAGGTAGATTGCCTAGCAGGATACTGACTGAAGGTGGAGTGAAGCTGGAGTTATTTTGGGTAGAGGAGAAAAAAGAGGAAATTTTAAGGTCATAGGCAGGTCATCTCTAACAGCCCATAAAGGAGACAAGTTGAAACTTAAACTGTATGAAAAGTTCATTGTGATATATTGATGTGCCAGGCACTTAAATGTTAATTGGTTGATCGATATTGATATAGCAGTAAAAAGACATTCATTTATTGCTCAGTAACTTTGTCTATTTATTGGAATGAAGGAAAATTTTCATGGGACTTAATAAAATGTTGACATTGCCTTAGGGTTAATGGCACTGAAATATAAGATTTACTTTTGTGTTTATTTATACACAGATGAACACCATGCAACATTGCCAATTGATTTTGTGAAAGCCTCAGGTGAAACAACATTGCAAAGGGCAGTTATTTCTTTAGGAACAGTGCTCTAAATGGCATGGCAAACAGTTGGATGCCTAGAGAAGCTTATATTGGGATTCAGATCCTAGTGTGGATTCACCTTACGATTTGAGTTTGGAACAATCGGCTAGTCCTTGGTTTCGTTACTTTATGTTGGAGTTTGGTTATAACATATTTATAATATTTTTAAGGCAATGTTATGTAGGGGCATGACAGTATTCCTTCTTCATTTCCCATTCATTTAGAGAAGAAAATCAAGAAAAATTTATTACTCACATAATGTCATATACCCATTTTTTTCTTGATTTGAAATAATAACCATTGCTGCTTTTAGGTACTTCTTTCTGCATGGTAGCAGGGGCAAACAAAGGCTTAAATTAAAGGAGCAGCTTCATAATACTCTTGGCTGTGATGGATTGGGAAGTTCTATCAATCTATTCTTATCCTTTTGCTTCCATCTCTTTTTATGGAGTGGAATGCAAAAGCATTTATTAAGTACTTACTGTATGTCAAGCACTAGGCTAAGCACTGAGGATTCAAACAGAAAATCGGGACAATCTTCAGTCTCAAGGATCTCACATTTTAATTGGGTAAGCCTGCATATAATGGAGGGTTCAGTTTCATGACAGGTAGAAAGGCCAACTGGTACTTAGGTTCTTCTAGAAAAACTACCAGGGCAGATGACAAGTTCCCTAGGGCCTTAGACAGCAATGGCGGGGCAGATCGACTGGTGGGAAGTTGGCAGTGGGGGAAATGGGAATGTATTAAGAGAGAGGATGATCAGTGACTCCTCTACTGTGACTTCTGGTGCTACTGGTCCATTCTTGGGCTGTTAGTAGGCTGGAGTGAGGAAGGTGGCCAATGGTAGTACTGGTCCCAGTCATTGATCCCCTTTTGTCTGTTTCCCTTGGACTTAGCCATAGGTTCCACTCCCCAAAGCACCTCTGAACTAATGGAAAACCACCTGGCATAGTATCTGGGGTTCTCAGATGCTCCCATGAAGGTATAGGGCAGACTTTGATCTTTCACAGATATTCACCTAGACTGTGAATTATCATATTATTATAGACTCTTATCTTCTATTTAACTAACCCCACATTGTAGAGCAAGTATCAAGTACAACTATAGTATGAAAAAATGTCTGAGGGCACCTGCAAAAGGGAAAATCCCTGGTTACTTACAAAGCTGCACCTTTTCCCGTTTTCCTAAAGCTTATTTTAGTTCACAAACACAGGTTACTTGTAGAGTTCTTTCACTTAAAGCAGGGAGAACTTATTCAGTGAAGGAGTGAAATATTCATTGATCTAAATTCTGATGAACTTTACCTATTTCTTAACTCTAATCAAGTTACTGTTCTTTAGTAAATGAAATAAGCATCTCAAACTGATGAGGACTACTGAGGATGGTGGCAGGTTAAGATGTAGTTGTTTGCATAATTCTTTCCCCATATTTTAGAATGAAAGTATCGAAGGATGAGATAAGAGGTTATGCTGGTAAAATGAATCATTTTTTAAGTTGGTTGAAAAATAAACATTCTCTTAGCTACTACTGATTTCCATTTAGAAATTTCCATTGAGAAATGTCCTTTACACCTGGATACCCTTTGCCGAACATCCACAAACCTATAAACTTATGATCTATCTTTTCCCCTTGTAATGTTTTGAACAGATTCCTATTCAAAGGACCGGGGACCTTGGATAGTAAAACCTGTGGCCTCTTCCAGGGGACGTGGTGTCTACTTGATAAACAGTGTAAGTGGAAAGCAGATGGCAAATCTTTCTTCTTGCTCTAGGTCTTCATCCTTCCTGACTGTCTTCGGGAAGAATATGTTTACTTTTTGGTAGGAGCAGTTCATAGTATATTTGGGAGGAAGAGGGTTTTACTTCTACTCCGCTTATTGCCAAAATTACCTGCCTCCATTTCAGCAGGTGCTTTGAAGCTAAGAGTCTTCGTATTCAGCTTATGTGGTAGTCTTATACCACTAGGAGGTCTGCTATTTTATTTTAGTCTCTCGACATAGGAAAAACTTCAGCAACAATTACTGTTCAGTAACATATATTTAGCTTCCATTATGTACAAAGTCCTGGATGCCTGCCTTCAAGGTTATCATGGAGATAAACTCTGCTTTTAAATATGGCAATTTGGTTTCATTTCTGCAAAAGACTTTGAAATATCTGGCCTTTGCAAGGTTTTCTGTTCATATTTCCAGGTTCTGCTCCAGAATTCATCTTTCATAGGGATGTAGAATATATATATGAGATGGTATTTGTAAAATACTTTGTAAAGCTTTAAGCACCATATAAACCCCAGCTGCTATCATTGTCATCATCATCATCCTTATTATGGAAGCCTAGTAGCCAGTGGTCTTTCAAATTGGAAAAAGTTCTAAATTCAAGCTCATTTCAAAAATTGAAAGCAAAATAAGTCATCCCATAATCTTTCTTGCCCAGGAGATGTTAATTTGATTCTATAATGATAATTGTGCAGAACTAGGGCAAGTCTATTTCACTTGAGAGGCCTTTTAATCTAGGTCTTTATATATGTCATAAGGCCAAACTCATATGCCCTGTGTCACTTTTTTCTCCTCTTTGGTTCATATCTGACCTGGCATAAAGACTGCCTCCTTGAGAACTTTTCCTCTGGCTAGATACCAATGGCTTTAGTGTTGTTTGAATCTCTTAGAAGGCTTTAGTTTGGATTTAGTTCTAAGATGCCATATTAAATTGCTTTTGAAAGTCAAGTATGATAAAAATTTGCTTTTCATTTTTTTAGGAGTCAAAAAGTATAGGAACTGTCCCAACTCATCTAGGACATTTTTATTTTCATGAGTTCTTTGCCATAGTGAAATATTTTTAAATTATCCTAATAAAGTATAGTAAAGTGAAACTTTCCTTGGTTGATCTAAGATGTGTAATGTATGCTCCCCACACCACCTCTCTTTCTCTCCCCGCCCTTCTTGTCCCCAGCGTCTCTCCATCTGTCTCCTTTTTCGCCGTCTTCCTCTCCTCCCCTTCCTTCCCCCTCAAAAAGGCCTCTTGTAAAGAGTGCTGCACTTTCTGGGAATATGGTTTACAAAACATTTAGGAGTCTCCTTCTTCCTCCCCCGCTATCGCCCCACTTTCCTCCCTCCTTGTTTTAGAGACCCCCTGCATAGATCAAAATGCTTGGTAAGAACGTTTATCTCCTTTCCTTCCCCCAAATCTTTGGAATGATTCTCATTCTCTTAGGTATTTGTTGTAGGTGCCAGACAAAAGCCTGAGAAGGTGCCAACAGGCATAGAGTCTATACGGCTTGAGGAAAAAAATGTTCCTATCCCATCAAAACTGGCATTTTATTGTTTCTTTTCCCTGTTACATAGATATTTAAATCTTTTAGTTAATACTTTTTTCTCTACCTATATACAGAATTCCTAATTTTCTGTTCTTTTCTTTACCTGGATTTTTTGCCATGGAATATGTGACCTATTACCCAGTTGCATGAAGTAACTCTTTCCAAGGTTGCTGCCTGGTTTCCTCTTAAATTTGAAGGAGGTGGGAGGGAGACGGAGGAGAATGAAAGCCTGGGTGGAGGGGTTGTAAGCAATGTGAATATGTGAGAACCTGTGGCAGGAATAGATGGATTCGTGGGCAGGGGGACAAATGAAGCATCTTGTTCTGCCACTCCATTGAAGCCTTGGTTTAGAATGCTGTAGTTGATAATGCGAATCATGAATTATTGGTCCTATAATTAGAAGGACTAAAATGAGGTAAGTGGGAGCCAGTGAAAAAAGTATAGATATGTCACCATCAAAAATATTATTAACCCATCTTCACTGTGCAAAACACCTTATGGTTCTTGTCTTCTAGGAACTTTGCAATATTATTCCTAATGTAAACAGACAGAAAAGAGATATATACAGACAACTGAATAGTAAAGAAATACATAAGTAAAATTGATATTATTTATATTATGTACATATAATGGGGTAAATGTACATCTAGGGTAATAAGTCAAGGGAAAGTCTTGGCAGTTGGGGTTTTTCTTGGAATAAAGACTTGAATAACTATGATCCTAGGTAGCAAAGACATCTGGGTGATTATATTCCTTTATTTCTTTTAATATTTCTCTCTCTAGCAAGAGAGAAAGAATTATTTAAAGTTTGTAACATATATTACTTTGTACTAGGAATTAATTCAATCAATATTAATTAGGTCAATGGGGGAATCTGACTTGTGAGAATCTGAACAAGAAAAGCCAAAGGGAATTAGGGACTAATATTGGTGATTTATTAGATGGTGGTATGAATGAATACTGGTTTCGGAGTCTCAGTGAGATCATAGGGTAATAGAGAAGATTTGTTGAGGGTGTTTTGTGTTGCTGACTTTATGAATACAAATAGAAAGTAAGAAAAGAATTCTAGATCCCTTCAGTGAATGAACTCTTAAGATCCAAATGAGGTACTTATTTTTTTTTAATTTTTACTTTTAGTTTGCAACACACGGTTCTACATAATTTTGAGTTCCAGATTTTCTTCCCTCCCTCCCCCCCTCCCTCCCCAAGACGGCATGGAATCCCATATAACTTCCATGTATAACTTGGCATTGAATTAATTTACACACTAGTCAAGTTGTGGAGAAGAATTATGACCAATGGAATGAATCATGAGAAAGAAGAAATAGAACCAAAAAAAAACCCACCAAAAACACAACCCAACAACAAATACAAAAGAGAGAAAAAAAAGGGGGGGGGGAGAAAAAGGCGAGCACGAAGTGTGCCTCGATCTGCATTCATACTTCATAGTTCTTTCTCTGGATGTAGATAGCACTCTCCATCGTGAGTCCTTTGGAGCTGTCTCTGCATATTGTGTTGCTGAGGAGAGCAAAGTCTGTCAGGGTTAGTCATCACAGAATCCATATATCTGTGGTTGTGTATAATGTTCTGGCTCTGCTCCGCTCACTCAGCATTATGTCATGTAGGTTCTTCCAGGTTGTTATGAAGTCTGTATCATCCCCATTTCTTATAGCACAATAGTATTCCATTACCTTCATATACCACAGCTTGTTCAGCCATTCCCCAGTTGATGGGCATCCCCTTGATTTCCAATTCTTAGCTACCACAAAAAGAGCCGCTATAAATATTTTTGTGCATATGGGTCCTTTTCCTACTTGTGCGATCTCTTTGGGATACAACCCTAGGAGTGTTATTGCTGGGTCAAATGAGGTACTTATTAATCTGAACTATTAATGTACCTTGTTATAGGTCATAAAAATCACTTTTATAAGCAATGAGAATGAATTCCAAAGACTAATTTTGTGGATTGACGGGAAACCAGATGGTCTCTCTTTTTGTTAAATATATTTTGATGGATATGCAGCTTCATTGATGTAGGTACCTCCTTTCATGACCTCTTATCTTGTGCATCTTCTGTCGCTGTCTTCTGTAAATCTTGCCTGGGAATCCACCTATTGTGCTGGAAAGCCTTTCTCTTTATTTTCAGGCATCAAATGTATACCAATGGAGCATATAGTTGCTCTATAGACTATAACTTATTCTTGAATAGCTGATTACTTTTTACAATTTTGTTTATACAACTCTCTGGTTGTACACATCCTATCCACTGGTTCTGTTATGTAATTGTGTATTGTTAATGTATTGCAGCCTACTTGTGCCTACTACATACCTCTCTTTTGCCATTTGAGGTCAGTTAGCCTCAACTCTTAATTCTTCAGAGACTGTTACTTCATGACTCAGACTCGTATGTCATCACTAGAAAAATATCTTTTAAAAAAGTTTACTGACATCTTCTGTTTTCATATCACCTTCATTTCTAGAGAGATCTTGTCATCTTTTGTAACATAGCATAAAAAAGAAAGAGCGAAAAAAGAAACACTTTGGCAAAATGAGCAAACATGTCAGCTAATTCTAATGATGCATGCAGTGTCCCACGTTCTTAAATCCTCCAAATCTGCAAAAAAAGGAGGGAGGTGAATTTTTTTCTCTCTTCTTCCATGCCAAGCTTGGTCATTATAATTACATAACACTCAGTTTTGCTTTTTTTGTTCTTTCCATCTAAATTGGCATAGCTATTCTGTATATTTATCTGGTTCTGCTTACTTTGCTTTGCATCAGTTCATTTAAGTCTTCCCTTCATTCTCTGGATCAGAAAAATATCTTTTTTTTTTTAAACAACAATAGCCTTCTTTCATTACAAGTCAACCTAATTTCCATTTTTATGCCTATTTACTTTTATTTTGTAGAGCTACTCTTGAAATTCAGATTGAAGATCTTGTTTTTCTTTAGTATAGGCCCTTTTTCTTTAATCCTGTAATAAAGTCTCAATGTGTAATTTGTGGAGCTTCAATTTTTCTTCCAAATTGGGTTTTAAAATTCCATCTTCTGGATTCTTGACTTCTTGAAGGATTTGTAGGTGAAGAAAGTGGATCTAGTGGGAAGAAGGTTTATTCAAACCATAGCATGATGGTCACACTCTGAATCAACCATTTACACTTTTGTGAACAGTTTATTGCTATAGTTCCAATTGAGGAAATAGACTTCTTTAGACTTTTTAAAGGTAAAGAATGTTGTATCCTCATCTTTTTGTGCCCACTTTCAGCTGTAATAATCTATCCTTCTACTTTGTCTTTACCCTTACCTCTTACCCATGTTGCTTATGTGTTCTTGTTTATTTTCTTAGTATTTAAATCTAGAGCTATTTGAGACCGCTTTATAATTTAGCCAAAAATGCATTCATTGCACCCAAGTTTTCTTCATATATTATTTTTCCAGTAGTTTTTACATGTGTGTCATATGTATTAAAGAAATCATATCCTTCTATTGGACAAATAATCTACATAAAGTCAGGGACATGATTCATTTACATTTTGTATTTCTATCAGTATCTTGCACAATGTTCTCTAATACGCCTTCAATAAAAATTTATTGAATTGGATTAATTTGAATTGAGTTCAGAGTTGCCTCCTTGTTCTTAAAATTGCTCTCTCTCTCAGATTCTCTCTTTCTCTCCCTCTTTCCCTCACATATATGTATATAAGACACATGCATATGGATAAACAGATAGATAAAGCATCTATTAAGCATTTACTATGAGCCAGGTAGGGCAGCTAAATGGCATAGCAGAGAGAGCGCCAAGCCTGGAGTCAGGAAGACCTGAGTTCAAATCCAGCCTCAGACACGTACTAGCTGTGTGACCCTGGGCAAGTCACTTAACCTGTTTGTCTCAATTTCCTCACTTATAAAACGAGCAGAAGGAAAATACTCTAGTATCTTTGCCAAGAAAACCTCAAATGGGGTCAGTAAGAGTCAGACATGACTGAAACGACTGAACAACAACATTAACCAGCCACTATGCTAAGCACTAGGAATGCAGATAAAAGCAAGACAGTCCCTGCCCTCAGGGAGCTTACTTTCTCATAGAGAAGACAACACACAAAGGGGTTCTGAAAAGTGTTAGGGAAGGAGTTCCTATACAGGAACGTGGGGAGGAGATGGCCAGGAAATGGCGTGGAGGCCTGGGCCCTGACAAGACAAGGCAAAAATCTCCTTTATCAAAGCCAAGGGATTTAGGAGTAGAGTCCAAGATTTGTTCTCTCTCCATCCCTTCTTTGGTTCCTTTCTGCAGCTCATCATGTTAATACCTTGGAAGCTGAAAGAGCTTGGATGTGGATAGAGCACTGGGCCCAAAGTCAGGAAGACCCAAGTTTAAATCCGGCCTCAGACACGACTCACTGTGTGATCCCAGACACGTCACTCTGTCTGCCTGTTTCCTCACCTGTAAAATGGGGATTAATAATAACATTCCCCAGTGCTGTCACGAAGATCGAATGAAGTGATAATCGTGAAGAACATAGTACAGTGCCTGGCGCATAGTAGGTACTTAATAAGTGCTTGTTGTATTCCCTTCCCCTCACCCCTTTTGCTTATTGAGTAGGGAGCTTTAATGAACTATATATGGAAGTTAATTTATTTACCATCTCACCACTGACTGACTTCTCGGATCAGTCACTTAAATTGTGTTTCAACCTTCCCATCTGTAAACTGTTTACAGTTATATTATCCCTTTTTCTTTGATTCCATGGCCACACATCTCCTATCTTCCACTTCAGTGGACTCATGCCTAGGCTGCCTATGTTAGTTTCTATTCTAATTAATGTTATACATAATTGTTAGAAAAATCTACTTCAGACAGTATTTTCATCATCATCACCATCACTTCCATCATCATTATCACAGCTCTTTAAAGGTTGCAAAGTGATTTTCATACAGAATCTTATTTCATCCTCACAACAGCTCTGTGAGGTAGGTGCTGTTATATCCAGCATATCTATACTTTACAGAAGAGGAAACTGATACTTAGATAGGGAAAGTTACTTGCTTTGGGTCATGCAGCTAATAAGTTTCAATGGTAGGATTTGAACTTTGGTTTTTCTGACTGGGCACTATATGCTCTATCCAGTATGCCACCCTGGTTTTCATAGCAGTTCACTGTTCTGCAGCCACTCATAGCCACTACAGCAGCTTGCTTCTACCCATCTTTTTTAATTCTTTGAATGGATGAGGCAAATTGCTCATCCCATGTAGGTCAATATATTTTGCAACTTTCTGTCTTAGAGAGTTTCCTGGGACACTCAAAGATTAAGTTACTTGGAGGCTGGGAACATACAAAGCCAGTATGTATTAGAGTTCTCTATCTCCTATGTTCTCTTCTCCATCAGTACTATTTCACTTGGTGACCTCTTCAGCTCCCATGAATTTATCATCTCTATGCAGCTGATTCTCAAATCTAGCTATCCTATCCCTAGTCTGGAACTGATTTTGAGTGTTATCAGTAGTCAGTCAGTCAATAAACATTTATTAAGCGCTTACTATGTACCAGGCATTGTACTGACCTCCAGTCTCACATCTCCAACTGCCTTTCAGATATCTCAGACTGGATGTCAAGCAAATGTCTAAAAATCAACATGTCTAAAACTTAACTCATTATTTTCCCCTCCCTCTAAACTTTCCTTTTATTGTTGAGAGCACCACGATCCTCCCAGGTTCATCACTTGGGTGTCATCCTAGACTCCTCCCTATTTCTCACCCTTCAAATCCAATCTGTGGCCAAAACCTATTGCTTTTACCTGTGCAACATCTGTCCTATAGGCTCCCCTTCCCTCCTCTGACACTTCCGCCACTCTGGTGTAGGCCTAAGCAGCTCTTGCCTGCATTATCCCAGCGGCCTGATGGGGGGTCTACCTGCCTCAGGTCTTTTCCCACTTCAAGCCATTCTCTATTCAGCCACCGAAGTGATTTTGCTAAAGTTCAGGTCTGCCCATGTCCTTGTACTACTCTCCAAGAGCAAATACAAAATCCTCTGTTTGGCATTCAAAGTCTTTCATAATAGCCCCACCCTACCTTTCCAGTCTCCTTTCATCTCACTCGCTGATCCTTTGATCCAGTGACACTGGCCTTGATAATTCCACAAATAAGACTCTTCATCTTTCAGGTCCAGATGCTTTCTCTGGCTGTCTCCTTTGCCTGGAATGCTCTCTCTTCTTAACTTTGCTTCTTGTCTTCCCTCACTTTCTTCAGGTCCCAACTGCAGTCACATTTTCTATAGGAAGTCTTTCCCAACCCATCTTAATTCTGGTGCCTGCCCTTTAAAAATTATTTCCTGTTGACCCCCCAAAATACTGAAAAACATACTGAAGAAAACAACACCTTAAAAAATAGACTTACTCAAATGGCAAAAGAGCTCCAAAAAGCCAATGAGGAGAAGAATGCCTTGAAAGGCAGAATTAGCCAAATGGAAAAGGAGGTACAAAAGACCACTGAAGAAAATACTACCTTAAAAATTAGATTGGAGCAAGTGGAAGCTAGTGACTTTATGAGAAATCAAGATATTATAAAACAGAACCAAAGGAATGAAAAAATGGAAGACAATGTGAAATATCTCATTGGAAAAACCACTGACCTGGAAAATAGATCCAGGAGAGAGAATTTAAAAATTATTGGACTATCTGAAAGCCGTGATCAAAAAAAGAGCCTAGATATCATCTTTCAAGAAATTATCAAGGAGAACTGCCCTGATATTCTAGAGCCACAGGGCAAAATAGAAATTGAAAGAATCCATCGATTGCCTCCTCAAATAGATCCCAAAAAGAAATCTCCTAGGAATATTGTCACCAAATTCCAGATCAAGGAGAAAATACTGCAAGCAGCCAGAAAGAAACAATTTGAGTATTGTGGAAACACAATCAGAATAATACAAGATCTAGCAGCTTCTACATTAAGGGATCAAAGGGCTTGGAATACGATATTCTGGAGGTCCATGGAGCTAGGATTAAAACCAAGAATCACCTACCCAGCAAAACTGAGTATCATGCTCCAAGGCAAAATATGGATTTTCAATAAAATAGAGGACTTTCAAGCTTTCTCAGTGAAAAGACCGGAGCTGAATAGAAAATTTAACTTTCAAACAGAAGAATCAAGAGAAGCATGAAAAGGTAATCAAGAAAAAGAACAAGAAAAAGAAATTGCAAGGGTCTTACTAAAGTTGAACTGTTTTGTTTACATTCCTACATGGAATGATGATGTGTGTGATTCATGAGACCTCAGTATTAGGGTAGCTGAAGAGAATATGCATATATATATATTTGTATATACATATATGTTTTTGTATATGTATGTATATGTGAGTGTGAGAGAGAGAGAGAGCGGGCACAGGGTGAGTTGAAGATGAAGATATCTAAAAGAAATGAAATCAAATTAAGGGATGAGAGAGGAATATATTAAGAGAGGGAGATAGGGAGACATAGAATGGGGTAAATTATCTCGCATAAAAGTGGCAAGAAAAAGCAGTTCTGTAGGAAGAGAAGGCAGGTGAGGGGGGAATGAGTGAATCTTGCTCTCATCAGATTTGACCTGAGGAGGGAATACCATATATACTCATTTGGGTATCTTACCCCACAGGAAAGAAGAAGGAAGAAGATAAAAAAAGGGGGGGATGATAGAAGGGAGGGCAGATGGGGGTGGAGGTAATCAAAAACAAACACTTTGGAAAGGGGACAGGGTCAAGGGAGAAAATTCAATAAAGGGGTATAGGTTAGGAAGGAGCAAAATATGGTTAGTCTTTCACAACATGAGTCTTGTGGAAGGGTTATACATAATGATACACATGTGGCCTATATTGAATTGCTTGACTTCTTAGGGAGGGTGGGTGGGAAGGGAAGAGGGGAGAGAATTTGGAACTCAAAGTTTTAAAAACAGATGTTCAAAAACAAAAAAAAAAGTTTTTGCATGCAACTAGAAAATAAGATACACAGGCAGTGGGGCGTAGAAATCTATCTTGCCCTACAAGAAAAGAAGGGAAAAGGGGATGGGAGGGGAGTGGGGTGACAGAAGGGAGGGCTGACTGGGGAACAGGGCAACCAGAATATACGCCATCTTGGAGTGGGGGAGAGGGTAGAAATGGGGAGAAAATTTGTAATTCAAACTCTTGTGAAAATCAATGCTGAAAACTAAATATATTAAATAAATAAAAAAAATTATTTCCTGTTTATCCTGTATATAGCTTTCTCTGTATGTATTTGTTTGCATGTTGCCTACTGCACTGGTTTGTGAGCTCCTCGAGGGCAGGGACTGTCTTTTGCCCCTTTTATATCCCTAGCACTTAGCACAGTACCTGGCACATAGTAGGCACTTAATAAGTGCTTATTGACTGACTGGCTATGCCTTTCTACCTTTTTTTAAACCATATTATTACATCTAAACTGGCCCATAGCATTCAGATCTCTCAATCATCTGGGCTTCCTATACTTCTCTAAATGTAGATCGCTCATGAATCCTCAGTTTGATCTCTGCACTCACCAAGCTATCCTGGTCTCTAGTTCCTTTAAATAACTCAATTTTCCCATCTGTTTACCTTTGCAAGTGCCTTTCTCCTGTGTTTGATATCCATGTTCTTCTCTTTACTAGGTACTTGATGCCTTCTTAAGTTTGATTCAGTTGTTTCTTACTCAGGAATCTTTCCCAGACTTACCCCATCACTTTGGTCACTCTTCCACTCAGTATCTCTTCTGTGTATTTGGACTCATTTTGTATTCTTGTTTTGTCCTTACGAATGTGCTGCCTTGTATTCTTCTTGCATCATTTCACCTGTGCATTTAACCCTTTAACTAGATTGTAAATTCCTCTAGGATAGGAATTGTGGTTGGTTTCTTTTTCCACTCTTTTGTATTCTCCCACGGCACCTAATACATGTGCTCAATAGATAATGTTCAGTAAATAAATAATGATATGATAACACATTTATATAGTGCCTTTAGGCTTACAAAGTGCTTTTTTCCCAACTACTCATTTTACAGATGAGGAAATTGAGGCTTAGCCAGTTAAATGATTGGCATCTGCTCACACCACTAATGTCAGAGTTAATATTTGACACCAGGTTGTCCCATGCTCTTTCTGTTCCAGAAAGAAAAGCTACCCCTTTTCAGAGGCATAAGTATTTACTATTTAAAGGACTATGAACAGTTCTTTAAAGTCTTTGGAGAAGCCAATCATTTAAAAAAGGTAACATTTTAAAATTTACTTCTCACCTAAAATTGGAAGAAAGCAAGTTTTTACTTACCAGCCATTTTTATTTTCTTTTTCATTCAGCTCTAATTTAATGCCGTATGTAAGTTTGTATAGTCATATAAATAGTGAATTTTTTGGTTAAAGCCATCTATTGAGCTGTAGAGGGAGGAGTCATGGTCTATGTTGGTTTTTGGCATTATTTGTACTGATGAAATCACAGATCTTTGAAATATTGAAATAAGTTTACAAAGCTCTTTGGAGAAGGGGGAAGCATCTAATATGTGCCAAGCACTGTGCTAAAAATTACTCTTTACTCATATTATCTCACTTGATCCACACAACAGCTCCTCGAGGTAGGTGCTGTTGTTATTCCTGTCTCACAGTTGGTGAAACTAAAGCAAACAGAGACTAAGTGACTTGCCCAGCCAGAATCAGATAGCTACTGAGTGTTGGAGGCTGTATGTGAACTCAAGTGTTCCTGACTCCAGGCCCAGTACTCCAGCCACTACACCATCTACCTGCCTCTTTGGGATATATAGGATGTGAAAGCTACTCTGTAGAGTAAATTTATGTGGTTTTGATTGTTATTGGGTAGTGACAGAGCTCATGGAAAAGACATGGGTGGGTTAAAAAAAAGACTGGAGCAGTATTTAAAATTTTTTAATTGTCTTTCTCGAAAGGTCAGAAGCATTGCTTCATATTATGTGTTAGGATGCTTCAGGACTTCTGTCCTCTCAATTCTTTCTGTCTACTCTATAGCCAAACCAAATTTCCCTGGAAGAGAACATCCTGGTCTCTCGTTATATCAACAATCCCCTGCTCATAGACGGTAAGTTGTGATTATGTCTGTCTCTATTGGGCTAGATATTACTATACTGTTCTTAAAGTCAGGTCTTGGTGATTTGAAAATTCTCATGGTCTTCTAAAGAAGAAATCCTCACTAATGTCATATTAGATTATAACCAAATCTAGTTTATTCACAAGGGATGGGGATGGAGTATTGTCTTTTCCATGCTCTACATGTTTCATTTAATATTTTACAGTATGTAATAGGAATTATTTTTCACTGAAAAGTCAATATTTCTTCTAGATTTCAAATTTGATGTACGTCTCTATGTGCTTGTGACGTCCTATGATCCTCTTGTCATTTATCTCTATGAAGAGGGATTGGCTAGGTAAGAAATTTCCTGAGTGATTCTCTATACTATTGTATTCTATGCAGTGGTTGGTTAGCTCTATGCTGTTCCTTTTTATTATGTTAGTCAGCTCATTAAGACTGATTGAACCCCAGTTGTTTCACATCATAGAAATCGGCTTCATTACACTTCATATACATATACACAAATGTGCAGACACATTTCTCAGCAGTGACCCAAGGTCATTCAGTAGTTTCAAATGTTGACTGTAATGAACGAACTAATGAATCAAGGCATGGTGTCTACGTAGAGTGGAATGTTCGACTACAAACTAGACCCTGACTGTTAAATGTGCTAATTAGCATTGTTTCTAATATTTCTTTCTCTTAATTTTGTTCCACTGATCTTTTTATTTTTAACCACTACCAGATCATTTTGATGTTTTCCGCTTTATAATATAGCTTGAGATTCCCCCTTCATCCCCAACTACTCTTTGTTTTCCTTGATATATGCTAGATATTTTTGCTTTAAAAATGAATTTTGTTATTATTTTATCAAATTCTGTAATGTATTTGTTTGGTAACTTGATTGGCATAGCATTAGCACTGTAGATTAACTTTGGTAATGTTGTCATTTTTATTGTATTGGCATGACCCAGCCCCGAGAACTGACTTTTCCTCCAGCTATTTAAGTTGTTCTTTATTTCTTTAAGAAGTACTTTTTAATTGAATCTATACAAGTCTTTTGTGTGCTTTTGTAGATTAATTCACAGATATTTTATACATTTTGTAGTTACTTGAAATGGAATTCCCCTTTTTGTTGCTTCTTAATTTTGTTGTTGTTATTATATAAAAATGCTGTTGATTTTTGAAGAATTGTTTTTATAGACTGTAACTTTGCTGAAGCTGTTAATTGTCTCAATCTTTGCTGATTCCCTGGGATTTTCTAAATATACCATTGTATAATTTGCAAATAGAGATAGTTTTATCTCTTCTTTAACTATCTTTATGCCCTTAATTTCTCCCTCTTGTGTTATTGCTGTTGCTAGCAATTTGAAAAATATATCAAATAATAGTAGGAAGAATGGGCATACTTGCTTTACTCCCATATTTATTGGAAAAGGTTCTAGTGAATATTGCATATGATGTTTGCTTTTGGTTTTAGAGAGATACTTTTTGAGACTAAAAAGTGTCCTTCTATGCCTGTACTTTGTAGGGTTTTTTTAAAAGCATAAATGAATGTTATACTTTATTAAAGTTTTTTCCTGCTTCTATTGATTGGTTTTATATGTTTTTGTTTTTTATGTTGATAATTTTCCTAATAATGAACCATCCTTGCATCCCTTCTAAAGATCCAACTTGGTCATAATGAATGATTTCTTGAATAAATCCATGTAGTCTGTTTGACAGAATTTTACTTAAAAATTTTGAATCAATATTCATTAATGATATTGGTCTATAGTTTTCCTTCTTTGTTATCCTTCTCTAGTTTTATGTATTAACATAGAAGGATTCTGGTAGGGTGCTTTCTTTTGCAATTTTACAGCTCCACCAGCTGTGTGTTGATAGGCTTATCTTTTCACACCCCCTCCAACACTGACTATTCCTGTGTTTTGTCTTATTTGTCTGTTTTCTCTGTGTGAGATAAAACCTCAGAATTATTTTAATTTGCATTTCTCTTATTTATTATTAGTGATTTGGAACAGTCTCTTTTATATGGTGGTTAATAGTTTTCACTTTATCTTTTGAAAGTGGCATTTGGAGTATACAGGGCCTCACAACATTGAGATAGGATCATACATTTAGAATTGAAAGGGGCCTTAGAGGTTTTTGACTCCACCCTCGTCATTTTATATATGATGAAACTGAGGCTGAAAGAGGTTAAATGATTTACCCAGGGCTACACAGAATCTTGAAGGAGGATTGAAATTTCAGTCTTTTCAACTCAAAGTTCATTTGCCATTTAATTGCTTGTTCATATCCTTTGACCTTTTATCCATTGGGAATAGTTCTTGGTCTTATATATTTGTACTAATTCCTTATATATCTTAGGTTGGAGATCCTTATCAAAGATATCTGATAACAGTTCTTTCTGAAATGTCAGTTTCCATTTTTATCATAGCTTCATTTTTTTTTAACATGAAAGTTTTTCAATTTTACATAATTGAAATTATGTTTCATATTTTGAGATCTCTTCCAACCTTTGGTTAAGAATTCTTTCTGTAGCAATGGTTGTAAACATACTCCCATACATTTTCTTCTAATTTTTTAGAAATAATGTGACACTTTGTATCATTGAATATCTAGGATAATATTTTTAAAAATTAAATTTCATTTTATTTTCAGACAAAGATGAGCCTTCTCTCCCTCCCACTTCCTGCTTTCCTACCCCCAAATGGGAAAACAAGAAAAAAACCTTGTTACAAACATGTACAGTCAAACAAAACAAAATTTTTCATTGGCATGTTTGATGGGCAATGTGTTTCAACATGAGTTCTCTGGAATCCTAATTAGCTATTATACTGATAAAGGTCCAGCACAATAGTATACCTTCATATTTATATATCATAACTTGTTTATTCATTCCCCAATTTATAGGCACCCCTTCAAATTCCCATTCTTTGCACTTAAAAAATAGCTATTGATATTTTTGTAAAGCCCTAGAATTTATTTTGTTTAGTACTAAATGGATACCCCGTCCCGTGTCGTCCTCTTTCCTTCCTATTTCACTATTGAGTGAAATGTATTTCTGAACTGCGTGTGTGTGCACACCCACATGTATTCTCCCTTCTTTTAACTAGTTCAGATGAGATGAGGCTCTAGTCTTAGCTGTACCTCCTCTTTGTTTATATAGATATTTATTTGTGCACTTTGATTATGTGAGATAATTTCCCCAATATTCCTTTCCCTCCACCCTTCTCCCCAGTACATTCCTCTTCCCCTCTCTTTCCATTGTTTTCTTCAGATCATCAAGACATAACAGAACCACTCCCAGACCTTGTTTCTTTGGACTCCCTTTATGAACCTCAATGATGGTAGGGATCAGAAGGGATACATGTATCATTTCCCCATATTTGAATGTAAGCAGTTTACTCTTGTTTAGTCCCTTATCATTGTTCATTCATGTTTACTTTTTTATGTTTCACTTCACTCCTGTGTTTGTACTTCAAAGTTTCTATGTAGCTCTGGTCCTTTCATCAGCAGTGCTTGGAAGTCCTTTATTTAATTAAAGATCCATTTTATCCCCTGTAGCATTACACTCAGTTTTGCTGGGTAAGTTATTGTTGGTTGTAAGTCCATATTCTTTGCCTTCTGGAATACAGTATTCCAAGTTTTTGCTCCCTTAAAGTGGTAGCTGCTAAATTGTGTGTGATTTTTGACTATGGCTCCTCACTATTTGAATTCTTTCTTTCTGGCTGGTTGTAGTATTTTTTTCTTGACCTGAAAGCTCTGGATTTTTGTAATGTTTTGTGGAAGTTCTCATTTTGGAGTTTCTTTCAGGAGGTGATTGGTGTATTCTCTCATTTTCCATTTTGCCCTCTGATTCTAAGAGATCTGTCAGTTTTCTTTTAAAATTTTTTGAAAATTGATGTGTGGCTACAATTCATTTTTTTCAGGCCTTTTTTCTTCTTTATGAGCTTCCTTTTCTTCTTCCAATTTTGAATCCTTTTCTTTTGTCTCTTTTTCTGGAGAACTTGATTCATTTGGCAAGACAGCTTTAACATCTTTTTCACCAGAAGCTTCCTCTTCATCAGAGAGTACCAAGAAAGCTTCTTTCGGCAAACTCTCACTACTCTCTTGTTTGGATGGATAATGTACAATCTAAACGTCGTCGATATTTGGGAGAAGAGTATGAAGTAGAACTCCAAGTAAACATTACAGCAAGAGGAGACGTTAACCAGAAGCTCCAAAAGGTTGTACAGCGGCTATTAGAAGAAAAATTGAATGCTCTGCAGTGTGCCGTGTTTGATAAGACCTTGGCAGACCCGAAAATGCGTGTGGAAAAGATTGAATATAATAAGAGGCGTAAAACTGTTCTTACTGAATTGCAGGCTAAAATAGCCAGGTTGACCAAACGCTTCGGAGCAGCCAAAGAGGACCTTAAGAAAAGACAAGAATTTACAACACACGGTTCTACATACTTTTGAGTTCCAGATTTCCTCCCCTCCCTCCCCCCTCCCTCCCCAAGACGGCATGGAATCTCATATAACTTCGCATTGGATTAATTTATACACTAGTCAAGTTGTGGAGAAGAATTATGACCAATGCAATGAATAATGAGAAAGAAGAAACAGAACCAAAAAAAAGAAAAACCCAAAAACGGAAACAAAAGAGAGGAAAAAAGGGCGAGCATGAGGTGTGCCTCAATCTGCATTTAAACTTCATGGTTCTTTCTCTGGATGTGGATAGTGTTCTCCATCGTGAGTCCTTTGGAGTTGTCTTTGTACCCTGTGTTGCTGAGAGGAGCGAAGTCTGTTGGGGTTGGTCCTCATGGAGTCCATGTATCTGTAGATGTGTATAGTGTTCTCCTGGCTGTGCTCCGCTCACTCAGCGTTATGTCGTGTGGGTTTTTCCAGGTTATTGTGGGGTCCGTGTCGTCCCCATTTCTTGTGGCACAGTGGTGTTCCATTGCCTTCGTGTACCACAGCTTGTTCAGCTGTTCCCCAGTTGATGGGCATCTCTTTGATTTCCGGTTCTTGGCTGCCACAAAGGGAGCCGCTATGGATATTTTTGTGCATGTGGGTCCTTTTCCCGCTTGTGTGGTTTCTTTGGGATACAACCCTAGAGGTGGTGTTGCTGGGTCGAAGGGTATGGGCATTTTTGTGGCCCTTTGGGCGTAGTTCCAAATTGCTCTCCAAAATGGCTGGATTGTCTCACAACTCCACCAGCAATGTAGCAATGTTCCAGTTTTCCCACATCCTCTCCAGCATTTATCGTTTTCCTGTTTTGTTGTTTTGGCCGGTCTGACAGGAGAGATGTGGTATCTAGGAGTTGTTTTGATTTGCATTTCTCTAATCAGTGGTGATTTAGAGCATTTTTTCACATGCCTATAGATAGCTTTAATTTCTTCCTCTGAGGACTGCCTGTTCATATCCTTTGACCATTTCTCAATTGGGGAATGGCTTGTATTCCTATATATTTGGCTCAGTTCCCTGTATATTTTGGAAATGAGGCCTTTATTGGAGATGCTGGTTGTGGAGATTTTCTCCCAATTTTCTGCTTCCCTCCTAATTTTTGTTGCATTGGCTTTTAAATCTGCCTCTCTGCAACTTATGGTTGCTGCCATTGCTCATAGTTATACCACTGGACCAAAGCGGATCAAGACTAATCTTCATTTTACATGATAGCCCTTCAAATACTTGAAGATAATTATCATTCTTTCTTAGGACTTGAAAATTGGTAAAGTCAAATTGATTCTATTTTGTTATTGATTTCATTCTGTATCACTGCCATTTTTGTAACTGCTTAAGTCATGTTTCATTTGTCTTGGAGTTAAGTTTGGAGATTCAGCTTTTCTGTAAGTCACTTATTGTTTCTGAGCGAAGTTTAAAAATTCAGTTCTCCTGGTAATCACTATTCTATTCTTGCCTCAAAGAAATCTCATCCTTAAAGATTGCAAGTAGATATCAGGGAGTCTGGTCTGTCATCCAGAGTAGTCTGGTCCACTATCACTAAACTGTCCTTGCAGGTAGATTCCAACAATGAACATTTCTTAGCTACAGGATCAAAGGTTCTCAGTTTCCAGCCAGTCATATTGTTCCTCATGCCTGTGATGCTGCACACTTTGTAACCAATAATACTGTTTTATCTATGATGCTGCCTTATATTCTGAATGCTCTTTTCTTTTGTGTATAAAAGAGCTGATCCTCTCACTTGGGGTCTTAACTTTTCTAAGACGGCTGCGACCCTGTTTATTAGCAAATTTGTACTTTGTCAATAAATTGAGCTGAACTGTGAAAAAAAAAAGAAAATTGATGTGTGGGCTCTTTTTAGACTATTGTTTCTATAAGTCTAATGATTCTTAAATTTTTTCTCCTTGATCAGTTTTCCAGGTGAGTTGCTTTTGCTGTGAGATACCTTATATTATCTTCTATTTTTATGTGGCTTTGTTTAATATTTCTTTTTGCCTCATGATATCCTTGGCATCTATTTGGTCCGTCCAAATTTTTGGGCGATGTGTTGCTTGGGCAAGTTTTTGTAACTCTTGTGCCAAGCTATTAGTTAATTCCCTTTCCAATTCTTTCTTCCATAGCTCTCATTTCTTTTCCAGTTTTATCCTCAAGCACTCTCATTTCATTTATTAAAAACATTTTTAAACTTAAAAAACAAAACAACTCTTGCTTCATATAGGAATGGAGTTTAATTTTAATTGAGTTTGTGACCCTTGTGTTTTTTTCTAAGACAGTGCTTGTAGATGTTTTGGAGCTATCCTGTTCTGTGTTGGTATCTTGAGCCTCTCTGCCACCATCATAGCTTTTTAATGGTGACCTTTTTTTCTTGGTTGCTCATTCTTCCAGCCTACTTCCTGACTTCAAACTTTGTTAGGGCTAGGCTCTGTGACATTTCTGGTGGGAATGTCTGAGCTTATCTTCTTATTTTTTTTAAGCTTTTATTTAGTATTTTATTTTTCCCCAATTACATGTAAAAACAATATTAACATTCGTTTTTAAAACTTTGAGTTCCAAATTCTCTCCTGTCCTCCCTCCCCATACCTTCCCA